>NC_091282.1:758617732-759217732 GCF_032444005.1 Ranitomeya imitator
TCTGGACCTCTTACGTAGCAGTAACAGCGGCTGCCACCAGGTGTCTCTGGACCTAGCAGTAACAGCGGCTGCCACCAAGTGTCTCTGGACCTCTTACATAGCAGTAACAGCGGCTGCCACTAGGGGGCTCTGGACCTCTTACGTAGCAGTAACAGCGGCTGCCGCTAGGTGTCTCTGGACCTCTTACGTAGCAGTAACAGCGGCTGCCACCAGGTGTCTCTGGACCTCTTACATAGCTGTAACAGCGGCTGCCACTAGGAGGCTCTGGACCTCTTACATAGCAGTAACAGCGGCTGCCACCAGGTGTCTCTGGACCTCTTACGTAGCAGTAACAGCGGCTACCACCAGGTGTCTCTGGACCTCTTACGTAGCAGTAACAGCGGCTGCCACCAGGTGTCTCTGGACCTAGCAGTAACAGCGGCTGCCACCAAGTGTCTCTGGACCTCTTACATAGCAGTAACAGCGGCTGCCACTAGGGGGCTCTGGACCTCTTACGTAGCAGTAACAGCGGCTGCCGCTAGGTGTCTCTGGACCTCTTACGTAGCAGTAACAGCGGCTGCCACCAGGTGTCTCTGGACCTCTTACATAGCTGTAACAGCGGCTGCCACTAGGAGGCTCTGGACCTCTTACATAGCAGTAACAGCGGCTGCCACCAGGTGTCTCTGGACCTCTTACGTAGCAGTAACAGCGGCTGCCGCCAGGTGTCTCTGGACCTCTTACGTAGCAGTAACAGCGGCTGCCACCAGGTGCCTCTGGACCTCTTACGTAGCAGTAACAGTGGCTGCCACCAGGTGTCTCTGGACCTCTTACGCTCTGGACCTCTTACGTAGCAGTAACAGCGGCTGCCGCCAGGTGTCTCTGGACCTCTTACGTAGCAGTAACAGCGGCTGCCACCAGGTGTCTCTGGACCTCTTACGTAGCAGTAACAGCGGCTGCCACTAGGGGGCTCTGGACCTCTTACGTAGCAGTAACAGCGGCTGCCACTAGGGGGCTCTGGACCTCTTACGTAGCAGTAACAGCGGCTGCCACCAGGTGTCTCTGGACCTCTTACATAGCAGTAACAGCGGCTGCCGCCAGGTGTCTCTGGACCTCTTACGTAGCAGTAACAGCGGCTGCCACCAGGTGTCTCTGGACCTCTTACATAGCAGTAACAGCGGCTGCCACCAGGTGTCTCTGGACCTCTTACATAGCAGTAACAGCGGCTGCCACCAGGTGTCTCTGGACCTCTTACGTAGCAGTAACAGCGGCTGCCACCAGGTGTCTCTGGACCTCTTACATAGCAGTAACAGCGGCTGCCACCAGGTGTCTCTGGACCTCTTACATAGCAGTAACAGCGGCTACCACCAGGTGTCTCTGGACCTCTTACATAGTAGTAACAGCGGCTGCCACCAGGTGTCTCTGGACCTCTTACATAGCAGTAACAGCGGCTACCACCAGGTGTCTCTGGACCTCTTACATAGTAGTAACAGCGGCTGCCACTAGGGGGCTCTGGACCTCTTACGTAGCAGTAACAGCGGCTACCACCAGGTGTCTCTGGACCTCTTACATAGTAGTAACAGCGGCTGCCACTAGGGGGCTCTGGACCTCTTACGTAGCAGTAACAGCGGCTGCCACCAGGTGTCTCTGGACCTCTTACATAGCAGTAACAGCGGCTGCCACCAGGTGTCTCTGGACCTCTTACATAGCAGTAACAGCGGCTGCCACCAGGTGTCTCTGGACCTCTTACGCAGCAGTAACAGTGGCTGCCACCAGGTGTCTCTGGACCTCTTACATAGCAGTAACAGCGGCTGCCACCAGGTGTCTCTGGACCTCTTACGTAGCAGTAACAGCGGCTACCACCAGGTGTCTCTGGACCTCTTACATAGTAGTAACAGCGGCTGCCACTAGGGGGCTCTGGACCTCTTACGTAGCAGTAACAGCGGCTGCCACCAGGTGTCTCTGGACCTCTTACATAGCAGTAACAGCGGCTGCCGCCAGGTGTCTCTGGACCTCTTACGTAGCAGTAACAGCGGCTGCCACCAGGTGTCTCTGGACCTCTTACATAGCAGTAACAGCGGCTGCCACCAGGTGTCTCTGGACCTCTTACATAGCAGTAACAGCGGCTGCCACCAGGTGTCTCTGGACCTCTTACGTAGCAGTAACAGCGGCTGCCACCAGGTGTCTCTGGACCTCTTACATAGCAGTAACAGCGGCTGCCACCAGGTGTCTCTGGACCTCTTACGTAGCAGTAACAGCGGCTACCACCAGGTGTCTCTGGACCTCTTACGTAGCAGTAACAGCGGCTACCACCAGGTGTCTCTGGACCTCTTACATAGTAGTAACAGCGGCTGCCACCAGGTGTCTCTGGACCTCTTACGTAGCAGTAACAGCGGCTGCCACCAGGTGTCTCTGGACCTCTTACATAGCAGTAACAGCGGCTGCCGCCAGGTGTCTCTGGACCTCTTACGTAGCAGTAACAGCGGCTGCCACCAGGTGTCTCTGGACCTCTTACATAGCAGTAACAGCGGCTGCCACCAGGTGTCTCTGGACCTCTTACGTAGCAGTAACAGCGGCTGCCACCAGGTGTCTCTGGACCTCTTACATAGCAGTAACAGCGGCTGCCACCAGGTGTCTCTGGACCTCTTACGTAGCAGTAACAGCGGCTACCACCAGGTGTCTCTGGACCTCTTACATAGTAGTAACAGCGGCTGCCACCAGGTGTCTCTGGACCTCTTACGTAGCAGTAACAGCGGCTACCACCAGGTGTCTCTGGACCTCTTACGTAGCAGTAACAGCGGCTGCCACCAGGTGTCTCTGGACCTCTTACGTAGCAGTAACAGCGGCTGCCGCCAGGTGTCTCTGGACCTCTTACGTAGCAGTAACAGCGGCTGCCACCAGGTGTCTCTGGACCTCTTACGTAGCAGTAACAGCGGCTGCCACCAGGTGTCTCTGGACCTCTTACATAGCAGTAACAGCGGCTGCCACCAGGTGTCTCTGGACCTCTTACATAGCAGTAACAGCGGCTGCCACCAGGTGTCTCTGGACCTCTTACATAGCAGTAACAGCGGCTACCACCAGGTGTCTCTGGACCTCTTACATAGTAGTAACAGCGGCTGCCACCAGGTGTCTCTGGACCTCTTACGTAGCAGTAGTAGCGGCTACCACCAGGTGTCTCTGGACCTCTTACATAGTAGTAACAGCGGCTGCCACTAGGGGGCTCTGGACCTCTTACATAGCAGTAAGGGTACGTTCACATTAGCGTCATGCGACGCTGCGTCGCCGACGCACGACAACGCATGCGTCATGCGCCCCTATCTTTATCATTGGGGACGCATGCGTTGCGTTGTCGTGCGTTTTCAGTAAAACGCACGACGCATGCGTCGTAACACCGCACCTGGGTGGCGTCGGAGACGCTACATGTTGCATTTTCGGAGCGCCAAAAAAACGCGCGCGTCGCTCGTGCGTCGTCAATGCGTTACAATTTCCCATTGAAACGTATTGACGACGCACTTGCGTCGCGGGTGTGCGTCGTGCATGCGTTGTGCGACGCATGCGTCGTAACATAAAATGAAACAAAAAAGTGTCTAGACAGTGTCTAGACAGTGCAAACAGTGAGAAAAACATCCCCCATATATAAAGAAAATGTAGGATTGTTTGTCACTTCTGCTGCCGGCTACACAACAGGCAACATCAGACCAGACACATCAGAGCAACTGTCTTCTCATCCGCTGTCCAGAGATGTAAGTATAGAATGATTATGTGCATTTTCTACATGTTTTTACAATTTTTTTTGCAAGTAGTGTTTTATATTCTGCACTGTGGCTAAAGATATTGTGGTCTTTTTGGTCTGGTTTTGATGTACGGCATTGTGTATAGGATGGCGTTTCATTGTCTGCGGCCTTGATTAGTGTTCTTTCCAAGATTGATTTTGAGTTTCCATTTTATGGTTTGGTGTTGTTTTTGTATTCAGTTGTGCTGTTTTATTCTTCCGTTATATGATGGCGTTTCATTGTCTCTGGCCCTGTCGGTTGTTTTGTAAAGTATGGTAGTATAGAATGATTTTGCGGCCTTTTATTACATTTTTATTGCAATTTGTGTATTATTTTCAGCACTGTGGTTGTGTAAAGAATTATTAGGCAACATCAGACCAGACACATCAGAGCAACTGTCTTCTCATCCGCTGTCCAGAGATGTAAGTATAGAATGATTATGTGCATTTTCTACATGTTTTTACAATTTTTTTTGCAAGTAGTGTTTTATATTCTGCACTGTGGCTAAAGATATTGTGGTCTTTTTGGTCTGGTTTTGATGTACGGCATTGTGTATAGGATGGCGTTTCATTGTCTGCGGCCTTGATTAGTGTTCTTTCCAAGATTGATTTTGAGTTTCCATTTTTTGGTTTGGTGTTGTTTTTGTATTCAGTTGTGCTGTTTTATTCTTCCGTTATATGATGGCGTTTCATTGTCTCTGGCCCTGTCGGTTGTTTTGTAAAGTATGGTAGTATAGAATGATTTTGCGGCCTTTTATTACATTTTTATTGCAATTTGTGTATTATTTTCAGCACTGTGGTTGTGTAAAGAATTATTAGGCAACATCAGACCAGACACATCAGAGCAACTGTCTTCTCATCCGCTGTCCAGAGATGTAAGTATAGAATGATTATGTGCATTTTCTACATGTTTTTACAATTTTTTTTGCAAGTAGTGTTTTATATTCTGCACTGTGGCTAAAGATATTGTGGTCTTTTTGGTCTGGTTTTGATGTACGGCATTGTGTATAGGATGGCGTTTCATTGTCTGCGGCCTTGATTAGTGTTCTTTCCAAGATTGATTTTGAGTTTCCATTTTTTGGTTTGGTGTTGTTTTTGTATTCAGTTGTGCTGTTTTATTCTTCCGTTATATGATGGCGTTTCATTGTCTCTGGCCCTGTCGGTTGTTTTGTAAAGTATGGTAGTATAGAATGATTTTGCGGCCTTTTATTACATTTTTATTGCAATTTGTGTATTATTTTCAGCACTGTGGTTGTGTAAAGAATTATTAGGCAACATCAGACCAGACACATCAGAGCAACTGTCTTCTCATCCGCTGTCCAGAGATGTAAGTATAGAATGATTATGTGCATTTTCTACATGTTTTTACAATTTTTTTTGCAAGTAGTGTTTTATATTCTGCACTGTGGCTAAAGATATTGTGGTCTTTTTGGTCTGGTTTTGATGTACGGCATTGTGTATAGGATGGCGTTTCATTGTCTGCGGCCTTGATTAGTGTTCTTTCCAAGATTGATTTTGAGTTTCCATTTTTTGGTTTGGTGTTGTTTTTGTATTCAGTTGTGCTGTTTTATTCTTCCGTTATATGATGGCGTTTCATTGTCTCTGGCCCTGTCGGTTGTTTTGTAAAGTATGGTAGTATAGAATGATTTTGCGGCCTTTTATTACATTTTTATTGCAATTTGTGTATTATTTTCAGCACTGTGGTTGTGTAAAGAATTATTAGGCAACATCAGACCAGACACATCAGAGCAACTGTCTTCTCATCCGCTGTCCAGAGATGTAAGTATAGAATGATTATGTGCATTTTCTACATGTTTTTACAATTTTTTTTGCAAGTAGTGTTTTATATTCTACACTGTGGCTAAAGATATTGTGGTCTTTTTGGTCTGGTTTTGATGTACGGCATTGTGTATAGGATGGCGTTTCATTGTCTGCGGCCTTGATTAGTGTTCTTTCCAAGATTGATTTTGAGTTTCCATTTTTTGGTTTGGTGTTGTTTTTGTATTCAGTTGTGCTGTTTTATTCTTCCGTTATATGATGGCGTTTCATTGTCTCTGGCCCTGTCGGTTGTTTTGTAAAGTATGGTAGTATAGAATGATTTTGCGGCCTTTTATTACATTTTTATTGCAATTTGTGTATTATTTTCAGCACTGTGGTTGTGTAAAGAATTATTAGGCAACATCAGACCAGACACATCAGAGCAACTGTCTTCTCATCCGCTGTCCAGAGATGTAAGTATAGAATGATTATGTGCATTTTCTACATGTTTTTACAATTTTTTTTGCAAGTAGTGTTTTATATTCTGCACTGTGGCTAAAGATATTGTGGTCTTTTTGGTCTGGTTTTGATGTACGGCATTGTGTATAGGATGGCGTTTCATTGTCTGCGGCCTTGATTAGTGTTCTTTCCAAGATTGATTTTGAGTTTCCATTTTTTGGTTTGGTGTTGTTTTTGTATTCAGTTGTGCTGTTTTATTCTTCCATTATATGATGGCGTTTCATTGTCTCTGGCCCTGTCGGTTGTTTTGTAAAGTATGGTAGTATAGAATGATTTTGAGGCCTTTTATTACATTTTTATTGCAATTTGTGTATTATTTTCAGCACTGTGGTTGTGTAAATACATAGTTGTATGTTTCTGGTTGCGATGTATGGCGTTGTATCCCCTTCTATTTTCTCCGGCACTGTTGGTTTCATTGTAAAGTATTTATGTTTCTGCCCTTATTTTTTTTCGTGTTGAAATATTTTTTATTACAACCACATATTGTGTTTTTTGTGTTGATCCGTGCATACTGTAATTTTTCTTTTTTAAAAAAATCTTTTGGGATTACTACATTGTGTACTTGTTAATTTTCTTATCTTTAGCCTTTTGTACTCTGGCATTGGGTTGTCTCTGCCATTGTTTCTTTAATCTAATCAATGTGGCAGTGTAGTTTGCTCATCGTTAGTTCAGTTGGAGTGCAATGTTATTTGTGGTTTAAATGCCTTTTTTTTTTTAATATTATTTATTGCATGATAGTGCATAGGAGCATAGTCAATGTTATTTTTTTGTTAATTTCAGAACTGCTTTAATTAGTCATGGCCAGCGGCAGTGATTCCGGCACCCCACCGCTGAGGAGTCCGGTGAGTACATGATCTACTATTGCTTGCTATATTTTCGCTGTCATTTGTAGATGGGTCACTCAACTTTTTGTTAAACTATTTTGCAGGCTTCTTCAAGTGAGGAGGAGAACCAGGAGGAAGAGAGGGAGCAGCAGCAGGGACCACGGGGCCAAGCTGTGGTTGCAGGACGGAGCGTAAGTATTTATTTCAAACCTTTAGTTTTTTTTTGTTTTTTTTTTTGCGGGTATTGGGGGGGTGGTGGTAGGGTGTGGTGTTGTGTGTAGTAGGTGTCGGTGGAGGAGATAGGGACAATTTTTTTCTCTTTCAAACCTTCATATTTTCCATTCTTTTCTAGGTTTCACAACGGGCCCTGGATGAGCCACTTAACATTGACCTAATGGTGGCATCAATAGAAGCACGGGGCCCGTTGTGGGACAGCCGTGACCCCCAGCACGCGGACCAGGGCATATTGCGGCGTCTGTGGTTGGAGGTGGCACAAACGCTGTGGGATGGCTTCGACAGCGCTAACGCCAAGGCCAAAGCCAGTTTCCGTAAGTATTTAAAAAATAGTGCTGTGACCCATCATGCCAGGATTACACAACCGTCTGTGATGTCTTTGATTGGGATTGCACACGGTTGCGTAATCTTTTTCGATATATTATCTAAAACCTTTTTTTTTTTTTTTTTTTAATACACAGTTAAACAATTGAGGACCAGATGGCGCTCCATGAAGGACCGTTTCAAGAGGGGCCTGAAAAAGGAGGGACAGGCTCGTAGTGGTGCTGGCGCTTCAAGGACCTCGGTGTACAAGCATAACCGTATACTGCAGTTCTTGCGACCGGTCCTTGAAAGCAGAGAGTAAGTATAGTACCTATTCACACACCTAGTTTTCACAACATGCATATTCACATACTACATTCCAGTCACGTTGCTTATTGCCCAGCCATTTATTTTGCCAAGTACCAAGTATATAAATGAAGTAAAAAAAGGCTAGTTCACAGAGTTGTGCAAAAATACATACTTTTCTCCTCTTGAATCATAAGCAGAGGATCAAACATCAGCACAATACAATAGACTCTATCTACGTGTTTCAGGTGACAGGGAACATCAGACCTGAAACGCGTAGATAGTTTTTTTATTGTATTGTGCAGATGTTTCATCCTCTGCTTTTGATTGAAGTTAAAAAATTTTTTTTTTTAAACTTTTCACCACTCGTTGACCTTGAATTTTTTATTCATTTCTTATCTTCTCACACTTGCCAGGTGTATCTACGATTTTTTATACATAATAAAGTTAAATATAATAGATACGGCATACATTCCACTGCAAAGCTGGTTAGGTTCCCATGGTTGCTCAGCTCGCAGGACCTGTGATGACGTCTCGTTCACATGACCGTGACGTCATGGCAGTTCCAACCTAAGCATAATTGTCTGGCGTTGCAAACTAAAAACATGGGTGACTCTTTAGAATTAAATAAATACCGTTTGTTTAATATTGATGGTGCATATGCAGTGTCAATATTAAAAATAGTGTAATATTAATGGCGGTAATGGATACCTGGCGGTAAAATGTTCTGACGCATGTGAAATGTGATATTTTTTATACTAATGGTTTCCTTATGTTTTCACAGAACACACAGCAGCACCCGCGAGACTGTCCAATCCTCAAGACGACCCTCAAGAGCGGTCCTTTGTGAAGCGCCATCTGAACTGTCGCGGCCATCCCACAGCGAGAGCAGGTCTGCAACAACACAATCTGGCGAACCGGCAGCCGGTCCATCAGATGTTCCTCTGGCCGAGGCCTCTGTTGCTCCGTCCTTTGGGTCTTCCCGACAGCGTCAGCGGGCCTCGGACAGGGCGCCCATGTCCGAATTTTTACATCTGAGTACCGTATTTCAGAATGGTTTCAAGGCGCTGTGCGATAAAATGTGCAATATCGAACGGCGTCTTGAAAACATCGAAACGGATCTCTCGAGGCCGGCAAAACATTTCTTTAGTGCCATTCACAACGGCATGGTGGAACATCTTACGCCGGAACTCCAGATTTCGTTCATGCAGGGCTGCAACAATTTATATGTCAGTGCTCTGCAGCAGGCTCGGGTCATGCAGTCAGCGACAAATATGCCCGCAGTACCATCGCTGGCTGCCATGACTCCGACTCCTGCTGCAGAGCACCACCACAGAGGTCCGCGTGCCGAGGGCCACCGCCGCCGCCACCGCCACCACAGAACTGAGCCCCAAAGTTCCGAGCCTGACAGGCCTTCAAGGGGGCACAGACGGGAAGCCGACCCCCACCCAGAGGGAGAGAGGAGGAAAAAGAAGAAGAAGAAGACCATGACGACCACAAGCACTACGTCCTTGGCTATGGCTGCTCCCCAAAGTACCACCAGAACACAGCCTGGGTCGACCCGGAGCACACCAAGTACCCAGGCTGGGTCTACACGGAGTACACCCACTACCCAGCCTGGGTCAACCAGGAGTACACCATCTACACAGCCTGGGTCGACCCAGAGCCGGAGTAGCCAGCCAAGGACACTGGTCGTCCCTCCTCCTCTCTCACCTGCTTCTGTTGCAGTCTCGCCACCACCATCCACTGGCTGGACTGATGTCGGCATCCCGTCTAGTGTCATAGAGTATGCTGCTTCCTCCCCCTCTTCCTCCTCCTCGGTCTCCTCATCACAAAAAACTGGGGGATATGAATCCCCTTTGGTTGCGGACATTGGCACCCCTTAAAACCGGGTTCCCTTTTTTTATTTTTTTTGTAACACAAAATAAATTTGTTATATTTTTAAAAAAAAAAAATTTTGGTTTTTATTGTCTCAAATAAAGTTTGCACCAAATCACACCTTGCGCCGTACACACAAATCGTGTCTTTGTAACACCAGATGTGCAATGTGTGACAATATTATCTCTATTTTTTTTAACATTTTCTTATATGGCTGTCGTTCATTGTACTCAGATGTTACAAACACAAACAGCATTGCTCAATATGTCACGTTTACAAAGTACCATCACACAACGATTTCAGTATGGATATAGTTGTTTTAACTTTGTCTTTTCTGAAATCGTAAAACGATTGAGCCCCTGCTGTGATTTTTTGGTTATCAGCAAATGATTTGGAATATTTTTTGGGAAAACTTATCAGAAGCTGTCATTGTTGGATTGGTGAGTTCACACCAATCCAGCGATGTCTTTGTTTTAAACAAGGGAAAATTGGGTAGTGCACTGTTTTAATCACTGAAATAAAAAGTTTACAATACCCCACTAATATAAAAAGGTGTCTACCAAGTCCCTCGCCGTCATCTTTCCGCACTGACACTGTGATTCCCGCCCGTAAAGCTGAGCACACCGTTGCCTTAAACGCTGTGCTGTGCTTTAGGGCTGGCACAGTACGGGAAGCTGACGGCGATGGACGTTTCACACACCGTAGTGTAAAGGTACCTTCACACATAACGATATTGTTAACGATATCGTTGCTATTTGTGACGTAGCAACGATATAGTTAATTAAATCGTTATGTGTGACAGCGACCAACGATCAGGCCCCTGCTGGGAGATCGTTGGTCGCTGAATAAAGTCCAGAACTTTATTTCGTCGATGGACTCCCTGGAGACATCGCTGGATCGGCGTGTGTGACACCGATCCAGCGATGTCTTCACTGGTAACCAGGGTAAACATCGGGTAACTAAGCGCAGGGCCGCGCTTAGTAACCCGATGTTTACCCTGGTTACCATGCTAAAAGTAAAAAAAACAAACACTACATACTTACCTAACGCTGTCTGTCCTCCAGCGCTGTGCTCTGCACTCCTCCTGTACTGTCTGTGAGCCGGAAAGCAGAGCGGTGACGTCACCGCTCTGATTTCCAGCTCACAGACAGTACAGGAGGAGAGCAGAGAAGCAGAGCGCAGCGCTGGAGGACAGACGGCTGTAGGTAAGTATGTAGTGTTTGTTTTTTTTTACTTTTAGCATGGTAACCAGGGTAAACATCGGGTTACTAAGCGCGGCCCTGCGCTTAGTTACCCGATGTTTACCCTGGTTACCGGCATCGTTGGTCGCTGGAGAGCGGTCTGTGTGACAGCTCTCCAGCGACCAAACAGCGACGCTGCAGCGATCCGAATCGTTGTCTGTATCGCTGCAGCGTCGCTAAATGTGAAGGGGCCTTAAGGTTTTTTTTGTAATTAACATTACATTAACAATAGTAAATATCGTGAGTGTGGCATTACACAGATTGCTCTTTTTTTGTTGCTGGGGAGCTGTATGTGTGACAGCTCTCCAGCAACCATGCGACAACTAAACAACGATCTCGGTCCAGTCGTATCACTGGTCGGTATCGGTGGATAATAGTTTTATTAAATGTACCTTAAGAATATTGTTCAGGTGAGATGGAAGCAATGTTGACAGTGTCACCACTATTTGACTCTGGACGTATTATAGCATCCTGAGTACAATAGTGTTCACTCTGTAGAGTTTAGCAAACATGATCGTCTCCCTCCTTGTCAAGCCTTGTTCCATATGCAAATAGTCTGCAGGATTAAAAATGGTTGACAAGGTGGGAGCCGATTATGTTATGCCTCAATACTATGAAACACACAAATTTTGTGGCACACACATTAGTACTTTCAATAAATTCAATAAATTTCAATAAATTTGGATTTTTTAAATTTTATTAATATGTATAAACGTATGAAATTTTTTTTTTTAAAAACTGAAAGGCTCAAGAAGTGTATTTGAAAACACAACACATTATACATCCAGGGAACATTAAAACAATAACCATAGAATCACCATACATAGGATGGTTAAATGATGAACACAACAGTGTTTACATGACATCATAATAAAACATACAGAATTAGACCATTTCATCTTGCCATGAAACACGGCCAACATCGGAAACAAAGTATGCAGCAAATTGGTCCCTCATATGAGCAATCTCCACAGTTGTCCGCAGAGGATGATCTTGATAATCAGGCAATGGATTTTGTATGTGTTCATCGAGTTCCACGTTGACTCTCTCTTTATCAATAATAAAATTGTGGAGAACCACACACGCCTTCACCACCTCATCCACTGTCTCAATTTTCAAATTTATAGCGGATCCTAATATACGCCATTTGGAGACCAGGATGCCAAAGGCGCACTCCACAGTTCTTCTGGCCCTGGACAGTCTATAATTAAATATAGTTTTGGTACGGTCCAACCCACGACTGGAGTACGGTTTCAGTAGGTTGCCACTCATTTGAAAAGCCTCATCACCAACAACAACAAATGGCAGGTCCGGGCCGTCAGTGTTGGGAAGAGGTCGTGGATGGGGGAAATTAAAATTGTTATTGTACAATCTTTGGCCCATATCAGACTCCTTAAATGTCCGTGAATCATTTGCACGACCAAAGGCTCCAATGTCCACAGCGAGAAACCTGCAGTCCGCACCAGCAATTGCCATCAGCACAGTGGAAAAGTATTTTTTATAATTATAAAAAAGAGATCCACTTCTTGACGGCTTGGTAATCCTAATGTGCTTCCCATCCACAGCTCCGATACAGTTAGGGAAAGAACAAACTTTGTGGAATTTTTGGGCGTTGGCATGCCATATTTCTTGTGTAGGGATGGGCAAAAATTCCTCCCGGAGGTTGTCCCACAATGCGCGGCATGTGTCTGCAATAATACCCGACAGTGTTGAGACTCCAATCCGAAACTGGAAATGCAGTGATCTCAATGTCTCTCCGGTAGCCAGGAAACTGACAAGAAGAAAAATAAATAAATATAATTAATTTAATTGTTATGAATGAATTTTCCATTTTTAATTACAATCCCCCACCCCGCAAAACAAAAACATGTTAATTTAAAAAATGGCTAGAACATATAAATCCTTCACATTCCATTACGTACCGTAGAGTCACCAGCAGACGCTCCTCAGGGGAAATCGATTTACGGAGCTGCGTGTCCTGCCTGGAAATGGTTCCTTCCACCAGACGCAGCAGATATCGAAAGCTGTCTTTTGTCATCCTGGTGTATTCTAAGTATTTGTCCTGGTTCTCATTTAATTCGCCAAAAAGACAATGGTACGCTCCACGACTAGAGTTGAGCGACCTTGACCTTTTTAGAGTCGAGCCGGGTTTTGCGAAACCCGACTATGTCCAAAGTCGGGTCGAGTGAAATCGGCCGATTATGACGTAAAGTCGGGATCGACCGAAACACGAAACCCAATGCAAGTCAATGGGGCAGCATAGTCGGCAGTGAGTGGGGGCCAGGAAAACACCTAGAGTGCCCATTTTAATGTCAAAACCATCCATTCTTCTTAATGAAGCTTGTCAAGCGTAATTTACCTTATAATAATTGGAAGGCATTTGAAATTGGGGGTCATTTGGCTAAAGTTGTGGGGGGTAGGGCTGGTTCAAGTAATTAGTGGGCCCAGGAAATCTGGACCACGTCACGGCAGTGGAGCAGGGAGAGGTAAGTATTTCAACTTTGCAAGTGCTGTGAACCTGAGCAAGCAGGGGGGGCCCACTCGTTGGCATTGGCACTGGCACAGGGCCCCTCAAAGTACAGCGGTGTGTTTGCACGGCGGGGGCGCCTCCCACCGGCAGCAACACTTTAGCGTACTATGAGAGGCCCTGTGCCAGTGACGTCGCCAACTAGTATTCCTCCCCCCACCTGATGAAGGAACCTGCACTTTCATCTGCACCTTCCTCTTTGTCCCCGTGTAAGGTGGTATGGTATGCGGGAAGAGCAACCTGACTTTCAGCAGGGTCACAATGTTGTTGTGTAGCGTGCACGGGGAATGTTGCGTTATGGGTCAATGTACCAGCAGACTCATCTATCACTGGCTGGGCAATGGGCACGATGAAGTGGAAACACAGATATAGGCCCAAAGAAGAAAGTGGGCTAAATGCAGTTCAAAATTGGTAACACAGGAATAACCAGGGGGCATTGCAGTGGAGGACAACTGGAATGAGAGGCTGACACAGAGAGTAGGGCCAAATCAGTAAGTAGTCGAAATGCAGTTCAAAATTGGCAACCGTAGTAAACAGGCGGCACAGCTTTGTTCAGTGGAGGAGAACAGCAAGGAGTGGCAGACACCGATAGTAGGCCCCAACCCAACTAGTAGGCCAAATGCAGTCTAACATTAACAACTACTTAACGAGAGGCTGAAAATGGAATTTCAGGACAGGAAACCAGGAGAACAGCAAGGAGTGGCAGACACCGATAGTAGGCCCCAAACCAACTAGTACGCCAAATGCAGTTGTTCCATTTAACCACAATTTAATGAGAGCCTGAAGATAGAAGCTCAGGAAAGGCAACCTGGGGAACACCTTGGAGTGTAACACACCATCTCTCTCCACCCCATACCCATTTTGTAGGCCTAATGCTGTGTACTTTTCTACAACTACTAAACGAGAGTCGGAAGACCGAAGCAATGGCAAGGAAACCTGGGGAACACCTTGGAGTGTAACACACCATCTCTCTCCACCCCATACCCAATTTGTAGGCCTAATGCAGCCTACTTTCCGACACCTACTAAACGAGAGCATGAAGATCGAAGCTCAGGAAAGGCAACCTGGGGAACACCTTGGAGTGTAACACACCATCTCTCTCCACCCCATACCCATTTTTTAGGCCTAATGCAGTGTACTTTTCTACAACTACTAAACGAGAGTCGGAAGACCGAAGCAATGGCAAGGAAACCTGGGGAACACCTTGGAGTGTAACACACCATCTCTCTCCACCCCATTCCCCATTTTTTAGGCCTAATGCAGCCTACTTTCCGACACCTACTAAACGAGAGCATGAAGATCGAAGCTCAGGAAAGGCAACCTGGGGAACACCTTGGAGTGTAACACACCATCTCTCTCCACCCCATACCCATTTTGTAGGCCTAATGCTGTGTACTTTTCTACAACTACTAAACGAGAGTCGGAAGACCGAAGCAATGGCAAGGAAACCTGGGGAACACCTTGGAGTGTAACACACCATCTCTCTCCACCCCATTCCCCATTTTTTAGGCCTAATGCAGCCTACTTTCCGACACCTACTAAACGAGAGCATGAAGATCGAAGCTCAGGAAAGGCAACCTGGGGAACACCTTGGAGTGTAACACACCATCTCTCTCCACCCCATACCCATTTTGTAGGCCTAATGCTGTGTACTTTTCTACAACTACTAAACGAGAGTCGGAAGACCGAAGCAATGGCAAGGAAACCTGGGGAACACCTTGGAGTGTAACACACCATCTCTCTCCACCCCATACCCAATTTGTAGGCCTAATGCAGCCTACTTTCCGACACCTACTAAACGAGAGCATGAAGATCGAAGCTCAGGAAAGGCAACCTGGTGAAAACCTTGGAGTGTAACACAACCTGTCTCTACACCCCACACACAATTAGTAGGCCTAATGCAGCGTAGTTTCCAACAGCTACTAAACGAGAGCCGGAAGATCGAAGCTCAGGAAAGGCAACCTGGGGAACACCTTGGAGTGTAACACAACCTCTCTCTACACCACGGAAGGGCTGATTCTTAGGAAGGAAGGCTGTTGTAAATAAGCATTGCGCGTCCGAGGGTGATTATATTCTTATTCGGTATCTACTCACCCTCGGACGCGCCATGCTTCTTGATTTGTAATTAATGTTTATTTGCAATGTGCTTTTGACTTACTCAATTATTTTTTTAATTATTGATTTTATTAAATTAATAGTTTAACATCTTATTGGAAATAATTTAAAGGAGACGCGACAGGACAACACTCGGTGGATGCCATATCTGTGTTAACAACTCCAAAAAACTTTCAGTTAACTTCTTGCAGGAGAAAGAAATTGTAGCTGTTGGACCTTTGTAGTACAGTTCCAGATATTTGTTGTGTGTTTGTTTTGATTGTTAAAATGTCTGCATTTGAGATCTCAACACGATCTTATTTTTTATAATCAAATTAATTTTTTAAATATTTTATTAGGTTGGTTCAAGGGGTACACAGGCCGCAGTAGACAGGTCAGTGGAGGCCTAGTGGAAGGAGGGACCACAGACAGGCATCGAAGGCCTAAAATAATAACACATGGCTGTAGGCAATTTTAAATTGGTTCCAGGGGTACACGGGCAGCAGTGCCCTGGTCAGTGTAGTAGTAGTTGAAAGAATGGACCGCAGACAGGCATCGAAGGCCTAAAATAAAAAAATTGGGCTGGCTGTAGGCAATTTTAAATTGGTTCCAGGGGTACACGGGCAGCAGTGGTGTGGTCAGTGGAGGCCTAGTGGAAGGAGTGACCGCAGAAAGGCATCGAAGGCCTAAAATATTAACACATGGCTGTAGTCAATTTTAAATTGGTTCCAGGGGTACTTGGGCAGCAGTGCCCTGGTCAGTGTAGTAGTAGTTGAAAGAATGGACCGCAGACAGGCATCGAAGGCCTAAAATAAAAAAATTGGGCTGGCTGTAGGCAATTTTAAATTGGTTCCAGGGGTACACGGGCAGCAGTGGTGTGGTCAGTGGAGGCCTAGTGGAAGGAGTGACCGCAGACAGGCATCGAAGGCCTAAAATAATCACACATGGCTGTAGGCAATTTTAAATTGGTTCCAGGGGTACACGGGCAGCAGTGGTGTGGTCAGTGGAGGCCTAGTGGAAGGAGTGACCGCAGACAGGCATCGAAGGCCTAAAATAATAACACATGGCTGTAGGCAATTTTAAATTGGTTCCAGGGTTACACGGGCAGCAGTGGTGTGGTCAGTGGAGGCCTAGTGGAAGGAGTGACCGCAGACAGGCATCGAAGGCCTAAAATAATCACACATGGCTGTAGGCAATTTTAAATTGGTTCCAGGGGTACACGGGCAGCAGTGGTGTGGTCAGTGGAGGCCTAGTGGAAGGAGTGACCACAGACAGGCATCGAAGGCCTAAAATATTAACACATGGCTGTAGTCAATTTTAAATTGGTTCCAGGGGTACTTGGGCAGCAGTGCCCTGGTCAGTGTAGTAGTAGTTGAAAGAATGGACCGCAGACAGGCATCGAAGGCCTAAAATAAAAAAATTGGGCTGGCTGTAGGCAATTTTAAATTGGTTCCAGGGGTACACGGGCAGCAGTGGTGTGGTCAGTGGAGGCCTAGTGGAAGGAGTGACCGCAGACAGGCATCGAAGGCCTAAAATAATCACACATGGCTGTAGGCAATTTTAAATTGGTTCCAGGGGTACACGGGCAGCAGTGGTGTGGTCAGTGGAGGCCTAGTGGAAGGAGTGACCGCAGACAGGCATCGAAGGCCTAAAATAATCACACATGGCTGTAGGCAATTTTAAATTGGTTCCAGGGGTACACGGGCAGCAGTGGTGTGGTCAGTGGAGGCCTAGTGGAAGGAGTGACCGCAGACAGGCATCGAAGGCCTAAAATAATAACACATGGCTGTAGGCAATTTTAAATTGGTTCCAGGGGTACACGGGCAGCAGTGGTGTGGTCAGTGGAGGCCTAGTGGAAGGAGTGACCGCAGACAGGCATCGAAGGCCTAAAATAATAACACATGGCTGTAGGCAATTTTAAATTGGTTCCAGGGGTACACGGGCAGCAGTGCCCTGGTCAGTGTAATAGTAGTTGAAAGAATGGACCGCAGACAGGCATCGAAGGCCTAAAATAAAAAAAATTGGGCTGGCTGTAGGCAATTTTAAATTGGTTCCAGGGGTACACGGGCAGCAGTGGTGTGGTCAGTGGAGGCCTAGTGGAAGGAGTGACCGCAGACAGGCATCGAAGGCCTAAAATAATAACACATGGCTGTAGGCAATTTTAAATTGGTTCCAGGGTTACACGGGCAGCAGTGGTGTGGTCAGTGGAGGCCTAGTGGAAGGAGTGACCGCAGACAGGCATCGAAGGCCTAAAATAATCACACATGGCTGTAGGCAATTTTAAATTGGTTCCAGGGGTACACGGGCAGCAGTGGTGTGGTCAGTGGAGGCCTAGTGGAAGGAGTGACCACAGACAGGCATCGAAGGCCTAAAATATTAACACATGGCTGTAGTCAATTTTAAATTGGTTCCAGGGGTACTTGGGCAGCAGTGCCCTGGTCAGTGTAGTAGTAGTTGAAAGAATGGACCGCAGACAGGCATCGAAGGCCTAAAATAAAAAAATTGGGCTGGCTGTAGGCAATTTTAAATTGGTTCCAGGGGTACACGGGCAGCAGTGGTGTGGTCAGTGGAGGCCTAGTGGAAGGAGTGACCGCAGACAGGCATCGAAGGCCTAAAATAATCACACATGGCTGTAGGCAATTTTAAATTGGTTCCAGGGGTACACGGGCAGCAGTGGTGTGGTCAGTGGAGGCCTAGTGGAAGGAGTGACCGCAGACAGGCATCGAAGGCCTAAAATAATAACACATGGCTGTAGGCAATTTTAAATTGGTTCCAGGGGTACACGGGCAGCAGTGGTGTGGTCAGTGGAGGCCTAGTGGAAGGAGTGACCGCAGACAGGCATCGAAGGCCTAAAATATTAACACATGGCTGTAGTCAATTTTAAATTGGTTCCAGGGGTACTTGGGCAGCAGTGCCCTGGTCAGTGTAGTAGTAGTTGAAAGAATGGACCGCAGACAGGCATCGAAGGCCTAAAATAAAAAAATTGGGCTGGCTGTAGGCAATTTTAAATTGGTTCCAGGGGTACACGGGCAGCAGTGGTGTGGTCAGTGGAGGCCTAGTGGAAGGAGTGACCGCAGACAGGCATCGAAGGCCTAAAATAATAAAACATGGCTGTAGGCAATTTTAAATTGGTTCCAGGGGTACACGGGCAGCAGTGGTCTGGTCAGTGGAAGTCTAGTGGAAGGAGTGACCGCAGACAGGCTTCGAAGGCCTAACATAACAAACTTGGGCTGGCTGTAGGCACTTTTAAATTGGTTCCAGGGGTACATGGGCAGCAGTGTATGGTCAGTGGAAGTCTAGTGGAAGGAGTGACCGCAGACAGGCTTCCAAGGCCTAACATAACAAACTTGGGCTGGCTGTAGGCACTTTTAAATTGGTTCCAGGGGTACACGGGCAGCAGTGGTGTGGTCAGTGGAAGTCTAGTGGAAGGAGTGACCGCAGACAGGCTTCCAAGGCCTAACATAACAAACTTGGGCTGGCTGTAGGCACTTTTAAATTGGTTCCAGGGGTACACGTGCAGCAGTGGTCTGGTCAGTGGAAGTCTAGTGGAAGGAGTGACCGCAGACAGGCTTCGAAGGCCTAACATAACAAACTTGGGCTGGCTGTAGGCACTTTTAAATTGGTTCCAGGGGTACATGGGCAGCAGTGTATGGTCAGTGGAAGTCTAGTGGAAGGAGTGACCGCAGACAGGCTTCCAAGGCCTAACATAACAAACTTGGGCTGGCTGTAGGCACTTTTAAATTGGTTCCAGGGGTACATGGGCAGCAGTGGTCTGGTCAGTGGAAGTCTAGTGGAAGGAGTGACCGCAGACAGGCTTCCAAGGCCTAACATAACAAACTTGGGCTGGCTGTAGGCACTTTTAAATTGGTTCCAGGGGTACACGGGCAGCAGTGGTGTGGTCAGTGGAGGCCTAGTGGAAGGAGTGACCGCAGACAGGCATCGAAGGCCTAAAATAATCACACATGGCTGTAGGCAATTTTAAATTGGTTCCAGGGGTACACGGGCAGCAGTGGTGTGGTCAGTGGAGGCCTAGTGGAAGGAGTGACCGCAGACAGGCATCGAAGGCCTAAAATAATAAAACATGGCTGTAGGCAATTTTAAATTGGTTCCAGGGGTACACGGGCAGCAGTGGTCTGGTCAGTGGAAGTCTAGTGGAAGGAGTGACCGCAGACAGGCTTCGAAGGCCTAACATAACAAACTTGGGCTGGCTGTAGGCACTTTTAAATTGGTTCCAGGGGTACACGGGCAGCAGTGGTCTGGTCAGTGGAAGTCTAGTGGAAGGAGTGACCGCAGACAGGCTTCCAAGGCCTAACATAACAAACTTGGGCTGGCTGTAGGCACTTTTAAATTGGTTCCAGGGGTACATGGGCAGCAGTGTATGGTCAGTGGAAGTCTAGTGGAAGGAGTGACCGCAGACAGGCTTCCAAGGCCTAACATAACAAACTTGGGCTGGCTGTAGGCACTTTTAAATTGGTTCCAGGGGTACACGGGCAGCAGTGGTCTGGTCAGTGGAAGTCTAGTGGAAGGAGTGACCGCAGACAGGCTTCCAAGGCCTAACATAACAAACTTGGGCTGGCTGTAGGCACTTTTAAATTGGTTCCAGGGGTACACGGGCAGCAGTGGTCTGGTCAGTGGAAGTCTAGTGGAAGGAGTGACCGCAGACAGGCTTCGAAGGCCTAACATAACAAACTTGGGCTGGCTGTAGGCACTTTTAAATTGGTTCCAGGGGTACATGGGCAGCAGTGGTCTGGTCAGTGGAAGTCTAGTGGAAGGAGTGACCGCAGACAGGCTTCCAAGGCCTAACATAACAAACTTGGGCTGGCTGTAGGCACTTTTAAATTGGTTCCAGGGGTACACGGGCAGCAGTGGTCTGGTCAGTGGAAGCCTAGTGGAAGGAGTGACCGCAGACAGGCTTCGAAGGCCTAACATAACAAACTTGGGCTGGCTGTAGGCACTTTTAAATTGGTTCCAGGGGTACATGGGCAGCAGTGGTCTGGTCAGTGGAAGTCTAGTGGAAGGAGTGACCGCAGACAGGCTTCCAAGGCCTAACATAACAAAATTGGGCTGGCTGTAGGCACTTTAAATTGGTTCCAGGGGTACATGGGCAGCAGTGTATGGTCAGTGGAAGTCTAGTGGAAGGAGTGACGGCAGACAGTCTTCGAAGGCCTAACATAACAAAATTGGGCTGACTGTAGGCACTTTTAAATTGGTTCCAGGGTAACACGGCCAGCAGTGGCCTGGTCAGTGTAGTAGTTGTAGAAAGAAGGGACCGCAGACAGGCTTCGAAGGCCTAACATAACAAAAATGTCAAAACAATGGTATTGTCAGTGCCAGGCATTGAAGGATGTCAGCGCCTAGACTACACATTGGTGAAGCTGTGAGAGATAATTTTGCTAGTGGTAGAGCACTGTTTGAGCTGGGGGGGGGAACTGGCTTGTGGCCGGCGGTACAGGCACAGGGCCCCTCATATTACAACGGTGTGTCTGACGTTGGGTGCGCACCACCACCGCCAGAGACACTTTATTGTACTATGAGGGACCCAGTGGCAGTGCCGTCGACCAAAAGCGGCCACACCCACCTCTTCAGACAAACAGCACTCTCAAGGGTCCAAGCGCAAAGTGGCGATAGCACGGCCCCGTGTGGGGAGTTTGGCCATTTCGTGAGGTGGAAACATGTCGTATGCTGGACAATCAGGTGAAGAAAATTACGAGATTGGAAAAGTCATTCAGAATAGTCCACAGGCAAGACCTTTTCATAGGAAAGCTAGGTGTCAGCCGGGCAGGGTGGGGCAAAAGATTTTGAAATCCAGTTGTGGTTCATTTTAATGAAGGTTAGATCATCTACATTTTGGGTAGCCAGACGAGTCCTTTTTTCTGTTAGTATTGAACCTGCAGCACTGAATACTCTTTCTGATAGGACACTAGCTGCCGGGCAAGCAAGCTCCTGCAATGCATATTCTGCCAATTCTGGCCAGGTGTCTAATTTGGATGCCCAGTAATCAAATGGGAATGACGGTTGAGGGAGAACGTCGATAAGGGATGAAAAATAGTTTGTAACCATACTGGACAAATGTTGTCTCCTGTCACTTTGAATTGATGCTGCAGTACCTGTCCTGTCTGCGGTCATAGAAAAATCACTCCACAACCTGGTCAGAAAACCCCTCTGGCCAACGCCACTTCTGATTTCTGCCCCTCTAACACCTCTGGTCTGCTGGCCCCTGGAGCTCGTGTGAGAACGATCACGGGCGCTGTGTGCAGGGAATGCCAGAAGCAAACGGTCAACAAGAGTTGATTGTTTTGTTGCTAATATTAGTTCCAAGTTCTCATGTGGCATAATATTTTGCAATTTGCCTTTATAGCGAGGATCAAGGAGGCAAGCCAACCAGTAATCGTCATCGTTCATCATTTTTGTAATGCGTGTGTCCCTTTTGAGGATACGCAAGGCATAATCCGCCATGTGGGCCAAAGTTCCCGTTGTCAAATCTGCGGTTGTGCTTGGTTGAGGGGCAGTTGCAGGCAAATCTACGTCACTTGTGTCCCTCAAAAAACCAGAACCCGGCCTTGCCACGCCACCAATTTCCCGTGCCCCCGGGAAAGCTTCCTCATTAAAAATATACTCATCCCCATCATCCTCCTCATCCTCCACCTCCTCTTCGCCCGGTACCTCGTCATGTACACTGCCCTGACCAGACAATCGCTGACTGTCATCAAGGCTTTCCTCTTCCTCTGGTGCAGACGCCTGATCCTTTATGTGCGTCAAACTTTGCATCAGCAGACGCATTAGGGGGATGCTCATGCTTATTATGGCGTTGTCTGCACTAACCAGCCGTGTGCATTCCTCAAAACACTGAAGGACTTGACACATGTCTTGAATCTTCGACCACTGCACACCTGACAACTCCATGTCTGCCATCCTACTGCCTGCCCATGTATGTGTATCCTCCCACAAAAACATAACAGCCCGCCTCTGTTCGCACAGTCTCTGAAGCATGTGCAGTGTTGAGTTCCACCTTGTTGCAACGTCTATGATTAGGCGATGCTGGGGAAGGTTCAAAGAACGCTGATAGGTCTGCATACGGCTGGAGTGTACAGGCGAACGGCGGATATGTGCGCAAAGTCCACGCACTTTGAGGAGCAGGTCGGATAACCCCGGATAACTTTTCAGGAAGCACTGCACCACCAGGTTTAAGGTGTGAGCCAGGCAAGGAATGTGTTTCAGTTGGGAAAGGGAGATGGCAGCCATGAAATTCCTTCCGTTATCACTCACTACCTTGCCTGCCTCAAGATCTACAGTGCCCAGCCACGACTGCGTTTCTTGCTGCAAGAACTCGGACAGAACTTCCGCGGTGTGTCTATTGTCGCCCAAACACTTCATAGCCAATACAGCCTGCTGACGTATGCCAGTAGCTGCCCCATAATGGGAGACCTGGTGTGCAACAGTGGCAGGTGCGGATGGAGTGTTTGTGCGACTGCGGTCTGTGGACGAGCTCTTGCTTCTGCAGGAGGACGAGGAGGAGGAGGAGGAGGAGGGGGTGCGAACGGCTACAGACAACTGTTTACTAGACCGTGGGCTAGGCAGAACTGTCCCAAACTTGCTGTCCCCTGTGGACCCTGAATCCACCACATTTACCCAGTGTGCCGTGATGGACACGTAACGTCCCTGGCCATGCCTACTGGTCCATGCATCTGTTGTCAGGTGCACCTTTGTGCTCACAGATTGCCTGAGTGCATGGACGATGCGCTCTTTAACATGCTGGTGGAGGGCTGGGATGGCTTTTCTGGAAAAAAAGTGTCGACTGGGTAGCTCGTAGCGTGGTACAGCGTAGTCCATCAGGTCTTTGAAAGCTTCGCTTTCAACTAACCGGTAGGGCATCATCTCTAACGAGATTAGTCTAGCTATGTGGGCGTTCAAACCCTGTGTACGCGGATGCGAGGCTAAGTATTTCCTTTTTCTAACCATAGTCTCATGTAGGGTGAGCTGGACTGGAGAGCTGGAGATCGTGGAACTAGCGGGGGTGCCGGTGGACATGGCAGACTGAGAGACGGTGGGAGATGGTATTGTTGCCGCCGGTGCCCTAGATGCAGTGTTTCCTACTACGAAACTGGTGATTCCCTGACCCTGACTGCTTTGGCCTGGCAAAGATACCTGCACAGATACAGCAGGTGGTGCGCTAAATGGTGGTCCTACACTGCCGGAAGGGATGTTGCGTTGATGACTAGCTTCATTGGCCGAGGGTGCAACAACCTTAAGGGACGTTTGGTAGTTAGTCCAAGCTTTCAAATGCATGGTGGTTAAATGTCTATGCATGCAACTAGTATTGAGACTTTTCAGATTCTGACCTCTGCTTAAGGAAGTAGAACATTTTTGACAGATGACTTTGCGCTGATCAATTGGATGTTGTTTAAAAAAATGCCAGACTGCACTCTTTCTAGCATCGGATACCTTTTCAGGCATTGCAGACTGAGCTTTAACCGGATGGCCACGCTGTCCTCCACCAGGTTTTGGCTTTGCCACGCGTTTTGGGCAAGATACGGGCCCGGCAGATGGAACCTGTGGCGATGTTGATGCCTGCTGCGGCCCCTCCTCCTCCTCTGCTTCAGAACTGCTGCCGCCTGCACCCTGTTCCCCCAATGGCTGCCAATCGGGGTCAAGAACTGGGTCATCTAATAACTCTTCTTGTACCTCCTGCGCAACTTCGTCTGTGTCACCGTGTCGTTCGGTGGTATAGCGTTCGTGATGGGGCAACATAGTCTCATCAGGGTCTGATTCTTGATCAGCACCCTGCGAGGGCAATGTTGTGGTCTGAGTCAAAGGACCAGCATAGTAGTCTGGCTGTGGCTGTGCGTCAGTGCACTCCATGTCAGATTCAATTTGTAATGGGCATGGACTGTTAACTGCTTCACTTTCTAAGCCAGGGACGGTATGTGTAAAGAGCTCCATGGAGTAACCCGTTGTGTCGCCTGCTGCATTCTTCTCTGTTGTTGTTTTTGCTGAAGAGGACAAGGAAGTGACTTGTCCCTGACCGTGAACATCCACTAACGACGCGCTGCTTTTACTTTTACCAGTTTCACGAGATGAGGCAAAAGAGCTAGAGGCTGAGTCAGCAAGATAAGCCAAAACTTGCTCTTGCTGCTCCGGCTTTAAAAGCGGTTTTCCTAATCCCAGAAAAGGGAGCGTTCGAGGCCTTGTGTAGCCGGACGACGAACCTGGCTCCACAGCTCCAGATTTAGGTGCAATATTTTTTTCCCCACGACCACCTGATGCTCCACCACTACCACTACCCTCATTACCAGCTGACAATGAACGCCCCCGGCCACGACCTCTTCCACTAGACTTCCTCATTGTTTTAAAAACGTAACCAAACTAACGTTATTTGTTGCAGTCACACAACTTACACGGTGAGCTATAACTTCAGTATGATTTAGCTACCCCTTTACAGGTTGGTGAGACCACAGCGAAAATCAGGCCCAATGTTACACACTCTTTTTTTGGTAGCTGCAAATTAGAGAGATGCCCCACACGCAGGACTGTCACTGAAGCACAAATGTTAATATTAATGTCACACTATTATTTTATTTTTATTTTTTTCAGGAACACTTTAGAAACCCCCCCAAAAAAAAAAAATAGATTTTTGCAGGGAGAATTTAGAAAACAAATGTAACAAACTATATGCTTTCTATGGGCCACTGAGTGAGAGATGACGCACACAGGAATCAGGAGTGGCACACAAGCCCAGAGGCCAATATTTTTCTACCAATGATTGATGGAGTTATTTTCTCTGGTAGATTTTGGAACCCAAATCAAGGAAAAAAAATGTAGGCTTTCTATGGACCACAATTGGAGAGAGAGAGAGAGAGAGAGAGAGATGGCACACCCAGGAGTCAAGACTGGCACACAAGCAGAAAGGCCAATATTAATCTCCCATTTTTTTTGGGGTTTTTTTTTTTTTTTTTGTTTTTTTTTTTTTTTCAGGGAGACTTTAGAAAAAAAAATAATAAAAAAAATATGATTTTATCAGGAAGAATTTAGAAACCAAATAAAATAAAATGATTTTTCCAGGGAGAATTTATAAAACAAATAAAAACAAAAATAGGCGTTCTATGGCCCACTGACTGAGAGATGACGCACACAGGAGTCAGGAGTGGCACACAAGCCCAGAGGCCAATATTTTTCTACCAATGATTGATGTAGTTATTTTCTCTGGTAGATTTTGGAACCCAAATCAAGGAAAAAAAATGTAGGCTTTCTATGGACCACAATTGGAGAGAGAGAGAGAGAGAGAGAGAGATGGCACACCCAGGAGTCAAGACTGGCACACAAGCAGAAAGGCCAATATTAATCTCCCATTTTTTTGGGGTTTTTTTTTTTTTTTTTTGTTTTTTTTTTTTTTCAGGGAGACTTTAGAAAAAAAAATAATAAAAAAAATATGATTTTATCAGGAAGAATTTAGAAACCAAATAAAATAAAATGATTTTTCCAGGGAGAATTTATAAAACAAATAAAAACAAAAATAGGCGTTCTATGGCCCACTGACTGAGAGATGACGCACACAGGAGTCAGGAGTGGCACACAAGCCCAGAGGCCAATATTTTTCTACCAATGATTGATGTAGTTATTTTCTCTGGTAGATTTTGGAACCCAAATCAAGGAAAAAAAATATAGGCTTTCTATGGACCACAATTGGAGAGAGAGAGAGAGAGAGAGAGAGATGGCACACCCAGGAGTCAAGACTGGCACACAAGCAGAAAGGCCAATATTAATCTCCCACTGTTTTTTTTGTTTGTTTTTTTTTTTTTTTTTTCAGGGAGACTTTAGAAAAAAAAATAATAAAAAAAATATGATTTTATCAGGAAGAATTTAGAAACCAAATAAAATAAAATGATTTTTCCAGGGAGAATTTATAAAACAAATAAAAACAAAAATAGGCGTTCTATGGTCCACTGACTGAGAGATGACGCACACAGGAGTCAGGAGTGGCACACAAGCCCAGAGGCCAATATTTTTCTACCAATGATTGATGTAGTTATTTTCTCTGGTAGATTTTGGAACCCAAATCAAGGAAAAAAAATATAGGCTTTCTATGGACCACAATTGGAGAGAGAGAGAGAGAGAGAGAGAGATGGCACACCCAGGAGTCAAGACTGGCACACAAGCAGAAAGGCCAATATTAATCTCCCACTGTTTTTTTTGTTTGTTTGTTTTTTTTTTTTTTTCAGGGAGACTTTAGAAAAAAAAATAATAAAAAAAATATGATTTTATCAGGAAGAATTTAGAAACCAAATAAAATAAAATGATTTTTTCAGGGAGAATTTATAAAACAAATAAAAACAAAAATAGGCGTTCTATGGCCCACTGACTGAGAGATGACGCACACAGGAGTCAGGAGTGGCACACAAACCCAGAGGCCAATATTTTTCTACCAATGATTGATGTAGTTATTTTCTCTGGTAGATTTTAGAACCCAAATCAAGGAAAAAAAATATAGGCTTTCTATGGACCACAATTGGAGAGAGAGAGAGAGAGAGAGAGAGAGAGAGAGAGAGAGAGAGATAGATGGCACACCCAGGAGTCAAGACTGGCACACAAGCAGAAAGGCCAATATTAATCTCCCACTGTTTTTTTTGGTTGTTTTTTTTTTTTTTTTTTCAGGGAGACTTTAGAAAAAAAAAAAATAAAAAAAATATGATTTTATCAGGAAGAATTTAGAAACCAAATAAAATAAAATGATTTTTTCAGGGAGAATTTAGAAAACAAATAAAACCAAAAATAGGCGTTCTATGGCCCACTGACTGAGAGATGACGCACCCAGGAGTCAAGACTGGCACACAAGCAGAAAGGCCAATATTAATCTCCCACTGTTTTTTTTTTTTTTTTTCAGGGAGACTTTAGAAAAAAAAATAATAAAAAAAATATGATTTTATCAGGAAGAATTTAGAAACCAAATAAAATAAAATGATTTTTTCAGGGAGAATTTAGAAAACAAATAAAACCAAAAATAGGCGTTCTATGGCCCACTGACTGAGAGAGAGAGAGAGATGGAACGCTTAGTACTGGCACACAAGCCCAAAGGGCAATATTAATCTCCCTTTTTTTTTCCAGGGAGAATTTCTAAAACCCAAAAAAAAAAAAAAATAGGCTTTCTATGGCCCACTATTTGTGAGAGAGATGGGACGCTCAGGACTGGCACAGATGGCACGCTCAGGACTGGCACAGAAGCCCAGAGGCCAATATTAATCTCCCTTTTTTTCTGGGAGAATTTATAAAACCAAAAAAATATTTAAATAGGCTTTCTATGGCCCACTATTTGTGAGAGAGATGGCACGCTCAGGACTGGCACAGATGGCACGCTCACAACTGGCACACAAGCCCAGAGGCCAATATTAATCTCCCTTTTTTCAGGGAAAATTTATAAAACCAAAAAAAAAATTAAATAGGCTTTCTATGGCCCACTATTTGTGAGAGAGATGGCACGCTCAGGACTGGCACAGATGGCACGCTCACAACTGGCACACAAGCCCAGAGGCCAATATTAATCTCCCTTTTTTCAGGGAAAATTTATAAAACAAAAAAAAAATTAAATAGGCTTTCTATGGCCCACTATTTGTGAGAGAGATGGCACGCTCAGGGCTGGCACAGATGGCACGCTCAGGACTGGCACACAAGCCCAGAGGCCAATATTAATCTCCCTTTTTTTCAGGGAGAATTTATAAAACCAAAAAAAAAAATAAATAGGCTTTCTATGGCCCACTATTTGTGAGAGAGATGGCACGCTCAGGGCTGGCACAGATGGCACGCTCAGGACTGGCACACAAGCCCAGAGGCCAATATTAATCTCCCTTTTTTTCAGGGAGAATTTATAAAACCCAAAAAAAAATAAAATAGGCTTTCTATGGCCCACTATTTGTGAGAGAGATGGCACACTCAGGACTGGCACACAAGCCCAAAGGCCAATATTAATCTCCCACTGTATTTTTATCAGGGAGAATTTATACACCCCACAAAAAAAAATACAGAAAAATGAAAAGGCTTTCTATGGCCCACTATGTGAGAGAGATGGCACACACAGGGATGGCACTCTAGCAGAAATGCCAAATTGCCAATCTTAATCTCCCACCAAAAAAAAAAAAAACAGGGAATGTCCTACAATTACTATCTCCCTGCCTGCAGTAATCTCAGCCAGGTATGGCAGGCAGCTACTATCTCCCTGCCTGCAGTAATCTCAGCCAGGTATGGCAGGCAGCAATAAGGAGTGGACTGATGCACAAATGAAATAAAAAGTGTGGACAAACAAAAAAGATAGCTGTGCAGAAAGGAAGGAACAAGAGGATTTGTGCTTTGAAAAAAGCAGTTGGTTTGCACAGCGGCGTACACACAGCAATGCAGCTATCAGGGAGCCTTCTAGGGCAGCCCAATGAGCTACAGCGCTGAGGGGAAAAAAAAAAAAAAAACTTCCACTGTCCCTGCACACCGAGGGTGGTGTTGGACAGTGCAAATCGCTGCAGCACAAGCGGTTTTGTGGTTAATGGACCCTGCCTAACGCTATCCCTGCTTCTGACGAAGCGGCAGCAACCTCTCCCTAAGCTCAGATCAGCAGCAGTAAGATGGCGGTCGGCGGGAACGCCTCTTTATAGCCCCTGTGACGTCGCAGACAGCAAGCCAATCACTGCAATGCCCTTCTCTAAGATGGTGGGGACCAGGACCTATGTCATCACGCTGCCCACACTCTGCGTTTACCTTCATTGGCTGTGAAATGGCGCTTTTCGCGTCATTGAAACGCGACTTTGGCGCGAAAGTCGCGTACCGCATGGCCGACCCCGCACAGGGGTCGGATCGGGTTTCATGAAACCCCGACTTAGCCAAAAGTCGGCGACTTTTGAAAATGTTCGACCCGTTTCGCTCAACCCTATCCACGACTCTCTCGGACTTCCACTATAGGGTGAAGCCAAAAACGCCGCCGACTCCTCCGTAGTTTGTCTCTTCTCCTCTGTTCATGACAGGCAAAAGCATAAGCTATAGCAAGGGCTAATTCCAGCTCAAAAGTGAGGTAGATACTCTCCATGGAACGATCCATCTTGATGCTGTATGGTTGGAAATAAGGTATGCGGGGGTATATATACCACTATGACATTAATACCCACCCCCATCTACCCATTGGTGACATTATCGATTGTCTAGACACTAGACCCACCCTCTTCTATTCATTGGTGGTGTTATCTAGTGTCTAGACACTAAATTGTGGCTCAAGATCCAATCAGTGTTTGCCAACGCATGCGTCGTAAAACGCTGCGTTTTTTGGTAAAACGCACCAAAAACGCACCGAAAACGCTGCGTTTTACGACGCATCCGTCAGACGCTTGCGTCATAAAAGTTGCGTTTTTGCGTGCGTTTCCGATGCGTCGTGCGTTGCGTCGGCGACGCAGCGTCGCATGACGCAGCGTCGCATGACGCTAATGTGAACGTACCGTAACAGCAGCTGCCACCAGGTGTCTCTGGACCTCTTACATAGCAGTAACAGCGGCTGCCACCAGGTGTCTCTGGACCTCTTACATAGCAGTAACAGCGGCTACCACCAGGTGTCTCTGGACCTCTTACATAGCAGTAACAGCGGCTGCCACCAGGTGTCTCTGGACCTCTTACATAGCAGTAACAGCGGCTGCCACCACGTGTCTCTGGACCTCTTACATAGCAGTAACAGCGGCTGCCACCAGGTGTCTCTGGACCTCTTACATAGTAGTAACAGCGGCTGCCACCAGGTGTCTCTGGACCTCTTACATAGCAGTAACAGCGGCTGCCACCAGGTGTCTCTGGACCTCTTACATAGCAGTAACAGCAGCTGCCACCAGGTGTCTCTGGACCTCTTACATAGTAGTAACAGCGGCTGCCACCAGGTGTCTCTGGACCTCTTACATAGCAGTAACAGCGGCTGCCACCAGGTGTCTCTGGACCTCTTACATAGCAGTAACAGCGGCTGCCACCAGGTGTCTCTGGACCTCTTACATAGCAGTAACAGCGGCTGCCACCAGGTGTCTCTGGACCTCTTACATAGCAGTAACAGCGGCTACCACCAGGTGTCTCTGGACCTCTTACATAGTAGTAACAGCGGCTGCCACCAGGTGTCTCTGGACCTCTTACGTAGCAGTAATAGCGGCTACCACCAGGTGTCTCTGGACCTCTTACATAGTAGTAACAGCGGCTGCCACTAGGGGGCTCTGGACCTCTTACGTAGCAGTAACAGCGGCTGCCGCCAGGGGGTTTTGGACCTCTTACGTAGCAGTAACAGCGGCTGCCGCCAGGGGGTTTTGGACATTTTTCGAAGCGGTAACAGTTTTACGTAAGGACCTGTGACGTAGCAGTAACAGCGGCTGCCGCCAGGTAGATCTGCACCTCTACGTAGCAGTAACAGCGGCTGCCGCCAGGTGTCTCTGGACCTCTTACGTAGCAGTAACAGTGGCTGCCACTAGGGGGCTCTGGACCTCTACGTAGCAGTAACAGCGGCTGCCGCCAGGAGGCTCTGTACATTTTTCGTAACGGTAACCAGCGTTACGTAAAGACCTCTGATGTACAGTAACAGCGGCTGCCGCCAGGGGGCTCTAGGCTTTTTGCTCTGCCCTTATTAAAGATGGCGCCCTGAGTGCTCTTATTTATATGCGACTCCTACGCCTAACATCCGCGACTTGAAGCTGTGACGAGTATGGCGGACGGCAATGAAGATGCCCCTGCTGAAGTAGCAGAAGAAGAGATCGACGTGGCTGATGAGGAAGAGGACGAGATGGAGGAGGAGGCGGGGGCCGGCGTGGATAGCAGTTTGCCGGCAGAGCGGAGCGGGCACGTGGCTGTCACCGATGGAATCCGCATGTTTGTGTGGGGAGGATACAAGGTGACAGCTGCAGAGACCGTATTACTGACGCACAGGCAAAAGCCCAGGCTGTTGTCAATAGCGACCAATCAGATTTCTGCTCTCGTGTTTTGAAGGCAAGTTGAAAACCGAAAGAAGCGATCTGATTGGTTGCCATGGGCAACTGATGTCCTAGATATAAGCGAGGCCTGTAGTGTGACTGCCAGCAGTATCCCAGTGGCTCCGCTTCTATCCGGCTCTTGTCTGATATTAATGACGATAAGTGTATTATTACTGTGTGCGGACCCTGGAAGTGACAGGCTCCATTCTAATTGAATAAGATTGATTTTTGGAGCCAGGAAAGGGTTACAAGAAACCTAAAGAAATGATCGGTCCTGTTCCTTCCCCGTGCCTGTCCCACTCCGCGCCCCGCCCTACTTTCTCCTGCGCTGCATCGAATTTCTGGAAAGTTACTGAAATGTTCCCGTCTTCATAGATTAATGTAGTCACAGGCTGTAGAAACAAGCTCTTCTACTATTTGCTGCTTATTAATTTGCAGCTGATCTTGAGACTCTCCTACTGACACCTTTACAAAAAGCCGCCATAAATTGCCATACTTTTACGCCCGCCATTTTTATTCTATAGTGCCTTCTTCTTGACCAGCAGAATTACCCGTATGTCCCTTCCTAGTGTTGTCTCCTTATGGCAGTTCTTTAGTAGACGTTTGCGTTGCTGGGAGCTGCACAATCCAGATGCCCAGTCGTTGGTTGCAATGCTTTACTATGACATCTGAGGACGTCACAAGGGTCCTATGGTGGTCTGCTTGACCTGAGGTCTTATTACATATTTTACAGCAGCATATAAGTACTCCTCCTAGGAATTATGATTAGCCAAGGAGGAGTGTGAAGGATGGCACCAGAGAGATGGTGAAGAAGCTGCACCTCGCCTGACGTCACTATTATGTTTGGAGGGATCATGTGCTACTCTCTCTTCACTTGCACTAACGTGATGTTCCGTACCCCCTGGTGACATGTAAGGTCAGATTGGTACAGTTGTAAACACACCCCGCTATCCACATGGGCCCAGGGAGGCATAGTGAGTGAGGGAGGGTTGGTGGCCCACATAACCACTGACATGGCACCACACTCGTTCACACCCCTGAGAGGCTCCTTTCACAAGCACCAGCGAAACAGTGCGCTGCTAGCACAGTAGGATTGTCACCAGTTCTTCATTGGATATAATCCCGTTATCAGACCAGGATTATATCAGGCCAGAAACCAGCCCTGGTAGCATGGAAAGTTAAGCCGAGAAACAGACATGTAGATTCGTGGATAGAGATGAGCGCCTTCCCAAGGTTAAATAATATATTTAATCGCTTTAAGGGCACACTAGACACTACACAATGGTTACACATATGCAATAGTCAGATATGCTCATAAAATAATGGTAGGATAAAGTACGCAGAATAAAAGCATCAGTTACAAGTCAGATGAAAGGCCTGGCTTGCCTCGGAGGGTCTGCCACATGGGAAGCTGGTGGTCCCCACTGTTCATTGACTTCTCCCCACACAATATGTCGTCACTGCTTCCCGAGAGAAAAAGCAATAGGACGTGCTTTACAGGAGCATATAACCCCTTTGGGTCACTCCCCTCCTGTTCCTTGGTCTGCACTTAAATCTCCTCCCCTTGCATCTAGCAGCTAAAAACTCTAAAATCCAAGATGGGTCAAACCTTGTTAATGGACAGTTCTAGTGAAGTGTTTTTGGTGCTATCGAATCCGGCCGGACCCCCACTATGAATTGAGACCAAAACAGATCTTTGCTACTTGGCTCCTACTAGTCATTCCACATAAAGACCCTGGAAGGTGTTCGGCCCCTTCCAGAGATCTTGAAAATGCAACCAGTTTGTGGCCAGGACGTACGATAAGTCCATATTCTCCTTATGTAATCCTAGCTGTATGAACAAATCAGTTGCACCACATGGTTTGGATACTAGCCAAGTTGGTGGGAGTGTGAATTTCTTATTTGAAGGCTGGGTCACCTGCCGAGCCAAGTGTCCTGTTACAGCTACACGTTTTAAAGAGGATTGTAAACTGCCATTAAATCCCCCTCATCCTTCACAGTGAGTATTTAATTTGTGTAGTATACAGGTATACATAATGTTGTGACCTCAATATTTCTGTATGAATCCTTGCTTCTAAATCTGAATAGGGAGTTAGTGTAATCTGTAGAAGATGCAATAAAAGGTTTCATATTCTCCTTTTTTAATAAACCCAGTGTGCCAAATGAATAAATTCTGCTACGTTTCTCCGATCTCAGCCCTGTGTCACATGCCTCTGTACTGGCATAAATGATTCAAACATCATGGTTTATGTAAAGAACGTAGACATTTATTCTGTATCCATAATTCATTCACATTTATTTGTTACAGAATGCTCCTGTTCGAGGCTTTTATGATTTCTACTTGCCGCGGGATGAAATCTGGATTTACGACATGGTAAATGGAGTAACCTGGTGAGTATAAATTGGGACCATGAATTAAATTGGCATTGTCAGTTATATGTTATGAACTGGTGGTTTAGGAGCAACATGGGACGAGCTCTGAAGGAGGTGGTACTTGTACTGACCGCAGTCCCTAAGCTCAACACAACACTAGAAGTAGCCGTGGGATGCTCCTGTCACTCCCTAGGCACCTCGTCACAGCCTGAGAACTAACTACCCCTAAAGATAGAAACAGGAAAACTATCTTGCCTCAGAGAAAATCCCCAAAGGATAGATAGCCCCCCACAAGTAATGACTGTGAGTGGAGAGGGAAAAGACATACGTAGAATGAAACCAGAATGTAGCACAGGAGGCCAGTCTAGCTAAATAGATAGGACAGGATAGAATACTGTGCGGTCAGTATAAAAAAAAAAAAAAAAAAAAAAACTACAAAAATCCACACAGAGTTTACAAAAATCTCCACACCTGACTAAAGGTGTGGAGGGTAAATCTGCTTCCCAGAGCTTCCAGCTTAACTGAATTAATCCATACTGACAAGCTGGACAAAACATAGAATGCACAGAACGAATAAGTCCACAACATGTGGATAGAAAAGAGCAAAGCAAGGACTTAACTTTGCTGAACTGGTCAGGATATCAGGGAAATCCAAGAGAGATGTGAATCCAACCAGGAACCATAGACAAGTGGCACTGGCTGAAGGGAAGAGCCAGGCATAAATAGCCGAGCAGAAAGACAATCGGTGGAAGCAGCAGCAGACTGCTAAATCCAAGGAGCAGCCATACCACTTACAACCACCGGAGGGAGACCAAGAGCGGAATTCACAACAGTTATAGCCTCTAAAATAGTTATTTTGTGACTTGATTACTCTGTCCCACGACTCGTAAGCTGGTCATACACTTTGTAGCAGCCGACCGTTTTTTCCTGACTTTCCCCATACACAGGAGCGCTTGTCTCTATTGGAGAGCCACTATCAGACTCCTCCTGGCATTGGATGATAAAGTTCAACAGAACGGATCTTTCTCTCCTCCGACCTCATCTGCTCCAGATGGGTTTGGATAACTTTTATCTAATGTGCATGGGGGCCTTAATTCTCTAACTCCATCCCTACAGCAGCTGCAAAATCCTCCTATACATATTGCAGGAAGTCAGCAAGCTCCGCTCCGTACACAGTGTCATGGCCGTTCTTCAAGACTGCAGCCTAGATGCCATTAACTTTAATGGGCGCTGAGTTGCAGTTCCCGAGTACAGTTATACTCTGTAATCAAGTCAATCACGGGGTTACCACGTATCGGATTTAACTAATCTAAGGACTAACTAATGACTTCCTACGCATATTGCTCTTACATCTTAACCAACCCTTTAGCTGCCGTATATCTTTAGGTATATTCGTGTATAGGGCGGAGTGAGGCCGTTAGGACCCTATATACCTGCTGAGATTTGTGCACAATACCTGATGATCATACAACCCAATGACATACCTGCCGGAGGCTTGTTTTGTTGTGTAGTTTTTAATAGTGCATTTAATTTCCTGTACCATCGGCTCCCCACCAAGGGGTTGTTGATGGGTACCGATGGATTACCATAGTACCTGGGCACTTCAGAACCTGAGCCATGAAAGCAACAGAAGACCGTGATTTTCACCATATTCAGCATGCAATACACGATTAGGCTCAGATGAAATGTTAGTTAAAAAGAAAAAAGGCCCAAACCGCAGTCTCTTCAACCAAAAACAAATTAAAAAAAAAAAAAAGTAAAAGCACATTTATATTTCCACATCTATAAAAGTCTGATAACATTATGTAATCCTTATGGTAAGTGCCATAAAGAAGAAATCTAAATGCCATAACTTAAGATTTTAAGGTAACGTACCTCCCAAAAATACCAAAGCAATCACCACGTAAGATAAAGATTAAAATTCTCGGAAAATGTCGACATAAACCTCATATACATATTTTTCTCTAGTCCCCTTCCACGACAGCATAGGAGGTTGTCTCCACACCCTAATGGGGGACAGGAAGCACAAAGTGGTTAAAAGCCCCTCTCACCTCCTACTCGCCAGTGTCTTTCCTGTCCCCCATGGGGCATGGAGAGGTTAGGTCGTATGCTGTAGGGCCGGTGACTGCAGCGTACCTTCTTTTACTTAAACCGGTCAGTGGTGGTCATGGGTTTGGCCCTCTTCCTCTGTTCTGCTCCCGTCGCCAGCTGCGGCCTCTGGACCTTCCCAGCCCACCTGCATCCCCACATGGGGGTAAAGCGGGCTGGTGATCTTCTACTGGAGGCCTCCCTGAACTCTCCGGTCCTTTCTTCCTCCTTTGCGCGCTGTTCGGCGTCCTGGAAGTGACGTCATTATGGACACATTACTTCCGGGCCTTGCGTTCCACGCTGGAGCGCATACACTTCCGGGTATCCCAAACGACGTGCCGAGCACGTGAAAGTTCGCTGAATCCTGCTCCTGGACCCAGCGGGAGAAAGATCAAACGCACTGGGGGCAGGGTTTATAACTATATAAACCAAAGGCGGACTTAAATTCACTTAGCCGCAAGAAGAGAACCATATGATGATGAATTATTTATATAAATCTTTATTTCAAGTAAAAAATCACCAAGGACACCGATATCAAAAAGAACAGAGTGTTACAGGGGAACAACTTGGTGCTAACTCTACAAAAAATTCCACATCATGTCTATAACCTAGTAGGGCAGTATAATCCAACATAAAATCAGATCATTAGCTGTAGATGTTCAGCCAGGCATATCAGTTACTCTATATTAATATACAAAACATGATAACGCCTATCAAATAACGCAGCCCTCCAAAAAGGCTTGCTAGTGGGACCACACTATTGTTTAATTCCACCCAGTTATATATCTAGGGTAAATGGCCATTCATATGAAGTTATAATGGTTCATATACGATCACATTCAGAAGTTAATCAGCAATAACCAACTTATTAAATCATTAAGTGTGAAAAATAACATACCTCTAGAGGAAATCTCCCAATAGACCGAGTGGTGCAGAGTGCTTACCAAAGTGTCCTCCCTCGTGCGCCCCGACGCACGTTTCGCCCAGAGCTTCTTCCGGGGGCGTGAGGAAGAAGCTCTGGGCGAAACGCGCGTCGGGGCGCACGAGGGAGGACACTTTGGTAAGCACTCTGCACCACTTGGTCTATTGGGAGATTTCCTCTAGAGGTATGTTATTTTCCACACTTAATGATTTAATAAGTTGGTTATTGCTGATTAACTTCTGAATGTGATCGTATATGAACCATTATAACTTCATATGAATGGCCATTTACCCTAGATATCCCAGCTTCAGCCCTCTAAAACACGGAAGTTTCTGGGGGTCCGGTTAAGGTACCTTCACACATAACGATATCCTTAAGGATATCGTTGCAACGTCACGCTTTTTGTGACGTAGCAACGATCCCGCTAACGATATCTTTGTGTGACAGCGACCAACGATCAGGCCCCTGCTGGGAGATCGTTGGTCGTGGGGAATGATCAGGACCTTTTTTTTTTTTTTTGGTCGCTGATCACCCCGCTGTCATCGCTAGATCGGCGTGTGTGACGCCGATCTAGCGATGTGTTCACCAGTAACCAGGGTAAACATCGGGTTACTAAGTGCAGGGCCGCGCTTAGTAACCTGATATTTACCCTGGTTACCATTGTAAAAGTAAAAAAAAAAACACTACAGTCATGGACATAAATTTTGAGAATGAGACAAATATTACCGTAATTTTTCCAAAGTCTACTGCTTCATTTTTTTCTAATGGCAATTTGCATATACTCCTGAATGTCAGAGTGATCAGCTTAACAACAATTACTGTACTTGCAAAGTCCTTAAAAGGAGCAGCTAACATAATTTTAGTGATTGATCCATTAACACAGGTGTGGGTGTTGATGAGGACAGGGCTGGCGATCAATTAGTCATGATTAAGTAAGAATGACATCACTGGACACTTTAAAGGGACAATGTCACCTGAATTTGGAGGGAATAATCTTCAGCAATGGAGGCGGGGTTTTTGGGTGTTTAATTCACCCTTTCCTTACCCGCTGGCTGCATGCTGGCTGCAATATTGGATTGAAGTTCATTCTCTGTCCTCCATAGTACACGCCTGCGCAAGGCAAGATTGCCTGGTGCAGGCGTGTACTACGGAGGACAGAGAATGAACTTCAATCCAATATTGCAGCCAGCGGGTAAGGAAAGGGTGAATCAAACGCCCAAAAACCCCGCCTCCATGGCTGAAGATTGTTCCCTCCAAATTCAGGTGACAGTGTTCCTTTAAAAGGAGGCTGGTGCTTGGTATCATTGTTTCTCTTCAGTTATAACCATGGTTATCTCTAAAGAAACACGTGCAGCCATCATTGCACTGCACAAAAATGGCCTAACAGGGAAGAGTATCTCAGCTACAAAGATTGCACCTCAGTCAACAATCTATCGCATCATCGAGAACTTCAAGGAGAGAGCTTACATTGTTGTCAAAAAGGCTCCAGGGCACCCAAGAAAGACCAGCAAGCGCCAGGACCGTATCTTAAAACTGTTTCAGCTGCGGGATCGAACTACCAGCAGTGCCGAGCTTGCTCAGGAATGGCAGCAGGCTGGTGTGAGTGCTTCTGCACGCACTGTGAGGCGGAGACTCTTTGAGCAAGGCCTGGTTTCAAGGAGGGCAGCAAAGAAGCCACTTCTCTCCAGATAAAACACCAGGGACCGACTGATATTCTGCAAAAGGTACAGGGAGTGGACTGCTGAGGACTGGGACAGTCATTTTCTCTGATGAATCCCCTTGTCGATTGTTTGGGACATCTGGAAAACTGCTTATTCGGAGAAGAAGAGGTGAGCGCTACCACCAGTCTTGTCTCATGAAAACTGTAAAGCATCCTGAAACCATTCATGTGTGGGGTTGCTTCTCAGCCAAGGGAATCGGCTCACTCAGTCTTGCCTAAAAACACAGCCATGAATAAAGAATGGTACCAGAATGTCCTCCAAGAGCAACTTCTCCCAACCGTCCAAGAGCAGTTTGGCGCCCAACAATGCCTTTTCCAGCATGATGGAGCACCTTGCCATAAAGCAAAGGTGATAACTAAATGGCTCATGGAACAAAACATAGAGATTTTGGGTCCATGGCCTGGAAACTCCCCAGATCTTAATCCCATTGAGAACTTGTGGTCAATCATCAAGAGACGGGTGGACAAACAATAACCAACAAATTCTGGCAAAATGCAAGCATTAATTATGCAAGAATGGACTGCTATCAGTCAGGATTTGCTCCAGTGAGAGCATGCCAGGGAGAATTGCAGAGGTCTTGAAGAAGAAGGGTCAACACTGCAAATATTGACTTGCTGCATTAACTCATTCTAACTGCCAATATAACCTATTGGTACTCATAATATGATTGCAATTATATTTCTGTATGTGATATAAACATCAGACAAACACTAATAAAAACCAGAGGGCAGCAGATCATGTGAAAATATAATTTTGGTGTCATTCTCAAACATTTTGGCCATGACTGTACATACTCACATTCCGATGTCTGTCACGTCCCCCGCCGTCAGCTTCCCGCTCTGTCAGTGCCGGCCGTAAAGCAGAGCACAGCGGTGACTTCACAGCTGTGCTCTGCTTTACGGCCGGCACTGGCACAGTCAGTGCGGGAAGCTGACGGCGGGGGACGTGACAGACATCGGAATGTGAGTATGTTGTGTGTTTTTTTTTTTTACTTTTACAATGGTAACCAGGGTAAATATCGGGTTACTAAGCGCGGCCCTGCACTTAGTAACCCGATGTTTACCCTGGTTACCCGGGGACTTCAGCATCGTTGAAGACAGTTTCAGCGATGCCGAAGTCTTTCCCCGGATCGTTGGTCGCTGGAAAGAGCTGTCTGTGTGGTCGCTGGGGAGCTGTCACACAAACGACTTGCCAACGATCACGGCCAGGTCGTATCGCTGGTCGTGATCGTTGGTAAATCGTTTAGTGTAACGGTACCTTTAGACTCTGGGAAGCAGATGTTGTTTCTTCCAGAGGACCATCGCCTGACTATAATGGCAAAAATCACAAGTTTCAGGAAACAAAAATCCCCTATTCTTCAGGAAGCCATATCAGTACTAGCCTCCATGACGGCCTGCATTCAGTCTGTATCTTGGGCACAGGCGCACTCAGAGTTCTCCAAGCCCACATCCTCAAGACGTGGAATGGGAATCAGAGATCTCTAAACAAGAGAGTTCACGCTCCTGGACATGTAAGAGCATCTCTAGCGTGGTGGTTGAGCCCCAGAAACCTTTGCAGGGGTTTGAATTCGACACATTCCCCCCTAGATACAATAACATCTGATGCGAGCGAGGCTGGGGTGCCATAGTAGCTCGCACTCCTTTCCAGGGTCTCTGGGATCAGAGAATAAGCAGTAAATCCTCCATCTTCAGAGAATTGAAAGCAGTGGAGGAGGCTCTCCTGGCTGCAAGCAATCTAGTCTCCGGATGTCATGTCAAAATTTATTCAGACAACATGACTACAGTAGCCCACTCAAGGTTCAACAGCTCAAGGGGCATTTCAGGCCAAATATTCTGTTGGGCCGAAAAACACCTTCTCTCCCTGACAGCGGTCCATCTGAAGGGATCCTCCAATGTTCAGGCAGATTTCCTGATCCGGCAGGACATACAACCAGGGGAATGGAGCCTGAACGTGATGTTGGTAAACAAGTGGGGCCTACCCGAAATTGACTTGCTTCAGGTCAAAACACCCAGGTTGAGGCTTTTTTTTCTCCCTGAATCCCAGGGACAACACTAGGGCAGTGGATGCCTTTGCTCAGAAATTATTATTTACTATTATAGCGCCATTTATTCCATGGCGCTTTACATGTGAGGGGTATACATAATAAAAACAAGTATAATAATCTTAAACAATACAGGTCACAACTGGTACAGGAGGAGAGAGGACCCTGCCCGCGAGGGCTCACAATCTACAAGGGATGGGTGAGGATCTAGTAGGCGAGGGTAGAGCTGGTCGTGCAGTGGTTTGGTCGATCGGTGGTTACTGCAGGTTGTAGGCTTGTCGGAAGAGGTGGGTCTTCAGGTTCTTTTTGAAGGTTTCGATGATGGTTGAGAGTCTGATATGTTGTGGTAGAGCGTTCCAGAGTAGGGGTGATGCGCGAGAGAAATCTTGTATGTGATTGTGGGAAGAGGAGATAAGAGGGGAGTAGAGAAGGAGATCTTGTGAGGATCGGAGGTTGTGTGCAGGAGACTAGGTCACAGATGTATGGAGGAGACAGGTTGTGGATGACTTTGTATGTCATGGTTAGGCTTTTGTACTGGAGTCTCTGGGTAATGGGGAGCCAGTGAAGGGATTGACAGAGGGGAGAGGCCGAAAAATAGCAGGGGGACAGGTGGATTAGTCGGGCAGCAGAGTTTAGAATAGATTGGAGGGGTGCGAGAGTGTTCGATGGGAGGCCACAGAGCAGGAGGTTACAGTAGTCTAGGCGGGAGATGAGGGCATGGACTAGGGTTTTTTCAGATTCTTGGTTTAGGAATATACGGAACCATGAAATATTTTTGAGTTGAAGGCGGCAGGAGGTGGAAAAGGCTTGGATATGTGGTTTGAAGGAGAGATCAGTGTCAAGGATTACCCTGAGATAGCGAGCTTGTGGGACTGGGGAGAGTGGGCAGCCGCTTACTGTAATGGATAGGTTTGTTGGGGGGTCGCGTGAGATGGGGGAAAGACAATGAATTCTGTTTTGTCCATGTTAACTTTTAGAAATCTAGCGGAGAAGGATGAAATGGTGGACAGACATTGAGGGATTCTGGTTAGTAGGGAGGTGATATCTGGTCCAGATATGTAGATCTGTGTGTCATCAGCATAGAGATGATACTGAAAAGCGTGAGATTCTATGAGATGTCCCAGGCCAAAGGTGTAAATGGAGAAGAGTAGGGGCCCTAGAACTGAACCTTGCGGGACTCCGACAGATAGGGGGGCGAGGTGAGGAGGTGGTGTGGGAGACGCTGAATGTCCGGTCTGTTAGGTAAGACGAGATCCAGGATTGGGATGAAGACTGTGGCGAGGTTTGGGATGAAGTGGGATGGGATCGGGTCAAGTGCACATGTGGTGAGATGCGATCCTTGAGAGTAGAGTGGAGAGTCGATCTTCTGTAATGGTGGAGAAGTTGGTTTTGGAGGTGGAGGGCTGGGCAGCTGGGAGGAAGGGCTTTGGGGGTTGTTGACTAAAACTGTCTCTGATGTTATCAATCTTCAGCTGAGATAAGTGGGGAGGGAGGAGGTGCTGGGGGACTAAGGGGAGAATTGAAGGTGTTGAATAACTGCTTAGGGTTGTGAGACGGAGGATATGCGAGATGAGAAGTAGGTTTGTTTCACTGTGGCAAGTGTGGTCTTTAAAGTAGTGACGGACTGTTTGAATGCGATGAAGTGCTAGTTGGAGTGGGATCTTTTCCATCTGCGCTCGCTCAGCAGCCCTGGAAGCTCGCCTCAGTTCTTTGGTCAGGCTGGTGGGCCAGGGCTGTCTGTTGATTTTGCGAGTTTTGGTATGTGTGAGAGGGGCAAGAGATTCCAGAGCTACAGCTATTGTGATGTTATATAGAGCGGCAGCATTATCCGCATTATGTAGAGAACTAATGTCTGTGAGAGGGAGGAGGGATTCAGAGAGTGAATGTAGATCAAGGTGGTTAAGATTTCTGCGAGGGTGTGCAAGTTTGTGGGGTGGGGATTGTAGACAGAGTGGAGAGGGAAGAAGAATGTAAGTAGATTGTGGTGAGGAAGAGGTAAGTTAGAGAGGTTAGATAGGGAGCCGAGGTGGGTGAAGATGAGGTCCAGTGTGTGGCCATCTTTGTGAGTGGCTGGAGAAGACCATTGAGTGAGGCCGAAGGAGAAAGTGAGAGATAGAAGTTTAGTGGCAGCTGAGAGGGAAGTATCAATGGGGATGTTGAAGTCTCCCATGATGATAGTGGGGATGTCCGCAGAAAGGAAATGAAGTAGTCAGGTGGTGAAGTGGTCAAAGAAGGTGATAGCTGGCCCTGGGGGGCGGTAAATAACAGCCTGTTGGAAGGGGAGTAGATGCGCACAGAGTGCACTTCAAAAGAAGGGAGGGTAACAGAGGGTGGCAGTGGGATTGGGGTGAAGGAGCAGTTATCTGACCGGAGAAAAATAACTCCTCCGCCATGCTTGCTGCTGGGGCGGGGTGTGTGAGAAAGGTGAAAGCCACCATACGAAAGTGCAGCAGGAGAGGCTGTGTCAGAGTGGGTGAGCCAGGTTTCGGTGATGGCGAGGAAGGAAAGCTTGTTGCGGACAGAGCGAGCGTTCCACAGAGCTCCTGTTAGTGGGACTGGGGAAGTAGGGGCTGGGCGGACAGGTATAAGGTTAGAGAGGTTACGGAAATTTGTGATGGAGCGTGGATAGGAGGTAGAACTTACTGTGGGGATGTGGTGAGGAGGACCAGGATTTGGAGAGATATCACCAGCAGTGAGAAGGAGCAGAGAAAGTGTTAGCAGGTGGGAGCAGGAGAGGACATGAGGTGGCTGTCTGTGCTTGGAGATAGAGGATTGTATGTTGAGGAAAAGTTCTGAGGAGGAGGTGAGATGGATGAGGATGTTTAAAGAAGAGATGAACAGTTCCTTACTAGGTGTAGGGATTAGGGGAGTTAGCAGAAAGTGAAGGATTATAGGGGTGAAAGTGAAAACAAACATTGTTTACAGTGACTGTCCAGTTACCTTCAGTTCCCTTCTGGTTCAATTCTGGTTTTAATTCTATGGAACTTTTGGTTGGCCTACGCCTTTCCGCCAATCCCAATGTTGAAGACTCTACGGAAGATCTGGGAGGATCTGGTCCCAACCATCCTGGTGGCCTCAGTGTGGCCAAGGAGAGAAGTTAGTTCAACCTCATTGTCGAGTTGCATATAGACAGCCCAGTTCGCCTACCGGTGGAAGCCGACCTTCTACAAGGACCCCTTCTTCATCCAGAACCTCAGATATTGAATCTAGCTGCCTGGCTACTGAGGCCCAAGTGCTAAAAGCTAGAGGGCTTTCAGACACAGTAATTACTACCCTACAGAGATCTAGGAAGCCAATTCCGAATGCTATATATAGTAAGGTATGGAAGAAGTTTTCATCCTTCTGTCTCCAGAATCTGTCTGATCCATTCCATCCAAATATCCCGCTGGTGTTGGATTTTCTACAGTACCTGGCTCAGGGCATGACACCCCTGGCTGGGGTCAAGGCCCACTCTACAAGGTCCACATTGGTCTTCTGGGCAGAAAGAACAGGCGTTTCCGCCGAGCAGATCTGCAGGGCTGCAACTTGGTCTTCACTACATACCTTCACAAAACACTATAGATTGGACTTATTGTCCAATAGGAATCTAGTCTTTGGCCAGAAAGTACTCCAGGCCATGGTCCCCCCCCCCCCCCCCGGTAATTCTGTTTCTAGGAACCTTCCACATCAGCACTAATTCCCTTCCAATGTTCCTTGGTGTATTCCGGGGAGCTTAAAGGTAACCAGCGCTATGGTGTTCGTTATAAGTCACTGGCGAGTAGGAGGTGGGAGGGGCTTTTAACCTCTTTGTCTCCACACCCTAATGGGGACAGGAAGCACAATCTCCTATGCTGTCGTGGAAGGTTTCTAGAAACCGAATTACCGGTGAGTCTAATTCTATTTTTCTTTTTTCTTACACAGATCAAAATTTGATATTTCCTTAATCGTATGGACCTGTTGGATCTTATTACCAGGTCTTTATTAACTTAAACACAAATTCCTGTAAAAATCAGAGGCAGAGTTTTGGTGTTTTGTGTCACTATTTTATCGCACTGCAATCTCCCCACCCTCTACCCGTTTTTCTGTAGATTATATTGTAAAATTAATGGTGCAGTTCAAAATGACACCTCATCCTGCAGGAACAAGTCAGTGTTGTACTTAATGTCTGCATTTTTAATTTTTTTTTTTTTTTTTACCTGAATGAAATTTATATTTATCTGTAGTTCTTCTATAATGTGCCATGATATTACAGGCAAAGAAGGAAAACCAAGGGAACAGTCCCCCCATCCATGTCTGGAAGCTGTGCCACATGCGTGGATGGTGTGCTGTACCTGTTCGGAGGTCACCATGCCCATGGGAACACCAACATGGTGAGTGCTTAACCCGGGTCAGGAGTGCTGCAAACCATTGTGGGATAGCTTACTTGATTATGATTGTGTATTATTATTATTATTTATTTATTTTTATTTTTTCCAGCTTTTCATGTTAAATTTGAACTCTAGAGACGGTGATCTCTTCTGGGAAATGATAGAGTATAAAGGACCTCCGCCATCTCCCAAGGATAAACTTGGGGTGTGGGTGTATCAGTACAAGTGAGTGTCTGCATTGCTTTAAATATCATTATTTTTTTTTTTTTTTTTTTTTTTCCTTTTGTATGTGAATTCTTTTCTCTTATTTTTAGCATAGGCTTACCTTCTCCATACAAGACGTATAACTAGAATGTTTGGGTATTTTTCGTCTATCTTGGCTTGCATTCACACATGTTAGTGTTGCCATCCTAGAGGAATGGACTGTTTTCCTAGCTACATCCATTTTTCTCCTCTGTTTTATTCACTGGAGCAAGTATAAATTGTCTGGGGCTTTTTTTTATTCATTGACTCTTAGCAATGGATCATTTAATGGGAACCTGTCAGCAGGATTGTGCACAGTAACCCACAGACAGGTCGGCACAGTTATACTGATTACAGTGATACCTGGTGATGAAATCTATCTTGTGGTTGTTGGGTATATCATTAACTCAAAACTGAAAATAAAGATTACTCAGGCTTCAGGGAGGCCTGTGGAGGGTCTTGATAATAAAGGAAAAAAAAACTTTTTTACTTAGTTACAGCAGGGTTTTTGCTCACTTTTTTTCTTTCGTAGGTTTTATAGGTATTCATAATGCAGACTGCTGACAGGTATCTGATTTCTCACCGACCTTCCCTCTAGTTTACATAATGAATATATGTATGTACTGGAAAAAAAAAACCTTCTGCAAGCCGGTGCTGGCCGTGGCACCTGCTCTGCAGCATAATTGTATGATTACTGTGTTTATAATTATTGTGCTTGAGGTTATCCTGACAAAAAAGAAAAAAATAAATCCATTTGAAAATGGCGCTTGCCTGTGCAGTAGCAGCTATCGGTGTACACAGAGATGATCCTATAGCTGCTGTTGCACAGGCCCTGCCATCTTGCTAGAGAAAAAAAAAATCCTACTCCAAGATGGCATCGCCCGTGCCTTGCACAGTTGCAGCTATCAGATCACCTTTATATACACTGATCGCTGCTACTACATTTTCAAATGGATATTTATTTTTTTAAATCTCAGGAAAAGTTAATTCACATTGTGATTATGCTGCAACGCAGGGGCCACAGCTGCCACCTGCCTGCAAAAGGTTTTTTCAATATGTACATATAATATTCAATTAAACTAGGGGGGCAGGTCAGTGAGGGATCAGATACCTGTCAGCAGTCTACATTATGAATACCTAATCAGAGCACCACATGAAGACCCACCCCCCCCTTTCTCCCCAAAGGCCGCCCCGGTGCACGAGAATATCATTAACTAAAAACTGAAAATAAAGATTACACAACAACCACAACATGAATTTCATCACCAGGTGTCATTGTAATCAGTAGAATGGTGCTGACCTGACACTGTGTGCACAGTAACCTACACAATCTTACTGACAAGTTCCCTTTAACCACTTAATGACCGCTGATAAGCCTTTTCTCCATCGCCACATTGGGGGACACAGGACCGTGGGTGTATACTGCTGCCACTAGGAGGCTGACACTAAGTAAATACAAAAAGGGTTAGCTCCTCCTGCAGTATACACCGCCCACTGGCTCCAGATAATACCAGTTCTTGCTAGGAGGCACACTGCTTCTGTTTTTTTCCAGACGTTCTTATTTTTAACTTTGCGCAAGAGGATGAAGGGGGCGACGGGCCCTTTTAAGGGGGTCGGTCTCCCCTGAAACATCAACAGGCGAGCACGGACAGTTTACTCCCTGTACCCTCTCCTGCGACGTGGGATGTTCGGCCGTGACTAGCCTTATGAAATCCTATGGGAGCGAACCCTTAGGATACACAGAGACACTTTCCATGGGTACAGTCCGGCCACCCTCCCTCTGCACCACCACTAAAGAACGGCGGTGCTGCAAGGAGCTTCCCAGTCCCTCTCCACCCCCTCATCAAGAGGGTGGCGGATCGAGGTTGACTGCATCCCCCCCCCCTCATACCTCGCCTGAAGAGGACCACAAGCGGTGAGTCTGGCAGGGGTGGGGGGGCTCCCGAGCGTACCGCAGGCTCGGCCGCATTTTGCGGTTCGGGCACCGCTAATTTAGTCCCCAGCTTCGGCCTCAGCTAGGCCGCGTTCCGCCCACAGCGCGCTTCAGGCGCGATGGCCTGCCCACCGCTTCAGCGCTTCTTGCACACTGCGAGAAGCGCCCTACAAACTCTCGGCGGCCATTTTTGATGCGAGGAAACCTTCTGAACGCCGGCTGCACCTTCTCGATCACAGCACTAAGACAGGACCTGGGTGGATGCGCTACACCCTGACACAGGCCCCCATACACCTGCACACAGTGCTCCACCTTCTAGCTGCACAGGTGCCCCACAGCCCTGCACGGAGGTTAACTGACATGTCTCTGCCTAAACCCAAAAAGTCTGCAAAAACAGTGTTCTTCACTTATTGCACCTCCTGTCAGGCTGCGCTACCAAGCGGGCATACTGCTCCGCTCTGTAATGCTTGTGACTCTAAATGCACTCGCGTTCCCTCGCCGCAAACAAGCCCATGGTGACCAGTCCCCCTGAGTGGGCTTTGTCACTTTCGCAATCTATGGCTTCTTTGACTAAAGCTAGGATCCAACCAGGAGCAGGACCACTAATCCGCCTGTTCAGGAACCTCCCCCTATGGCTGCAGAATCTTCAGCCTGCAGGGGCCGCTCTCACTCTAAGCACAAGCAGCCATCTAGGAAGCGTGTCCGTAGCTCGTCTCCCAGGCTCTCTGGTGCCTCGGCGTCCGTTAGCTTCGCTTCCCGCTCTCGCTCCCCAGGCACCTCTTCCGACCAGGACTCTGAACCTGAGTCTGATGGGCCTCTAGATCTGGAGTCGCCAGGTTATCGGAGCACTATAGATAGTCTCATTGAGGCCGTCAACCAGTCCCTTCAGGTTGATGAGGAACCGGCGACCTCAAGTATGGATAATTCGGTGTCTTTCAAAAGGACCAAACGTACTCACAGGGTGTTTGCTAATCACCCGGAGTTCCAGGACATAGTCCAGCGACATAGGGAGCGTCCAGACAAACGCTTTCAGGGTCAGAGATCTCTGGAGTCCAAATATCCTTTTTCTCCTGATCTCCGCAAACAATGGACAGAATCCCCTCCTGTGGATCCTCCTGTCTCATGTTTGTCCTCTAAAACTATCCTATCCATGCCGGATGGATCTTCTATGAAAGATCCCACAGATCGCCTAGTTGAGTCTCGCCCATTCAGCTTTTGAGGCTTCAGGCTCGGTACTCTTTCCTTCCTTCGCTGCTACCTGGGTAGCCAAAGCCGTGACTTGTTGGGCAGACTCTCTGCATAAGGCCTTACAAAACAGTGACCTTCCTCCTGACATAGCGGAGCTAGCAAATCAAATTTCCTTGGCTGGCAATTACTTAGTAAACGCTTCCCTGGATGCGGCGAACTGCTCTGCACTTACGGCTTCACACGCTGTGGCGATTAGTAGAGCGCTATGCCTGAGGAACTGGTGAGCGGACTCCGTATCTAAAAAGTCCCTCACATCTCTGCCATATCTCAGTGGCCATCTGTTTGGTGAAAAGCTGGACAAACTGATTTCAGACGCTACGGGGGAAAAAAAGTACTTCCCTTCCCCAGCAGAGATTCAGGCAAACGTTCCGACAGCCACAGGCTCGTTTTCGGCCCTTAAGTGGAACTTGCGCATGGCATTTCTCAGCCAGTTCCCCTGGTTCGGGGTGCAGCGCCGGCAGAGACAAAAGCCCTCAGGCTTCATACAGGCCCAACCATTCATGGAGGGGCTGCTCCACACAGTCTAGGTCTAGGGGATCCAGACCCCAACCATCTTCTTCTAAATGACTCGCAATCTTGTTCGGACGACACCAGCAAAGTAGGCAGAAGCCTTCTCTTGTTTTGTCATGCCTGGCTCGCAGTTGTTCACAACGAGTGGGTCAGGGATCTGGTGTCCTCCGGTTACAAAATCGATTTTTTTTCCTCCCTCCTCCAACCCGGTTTTTCGCTTGGGCTTTTTCCCAGGCCATCCAGTTGCTCCTACAGGACGAAGTGATTGTCCCTGTCCCAGAGGACTAAAGGTTCTGCGGCTTTTAGTCAAATCTGTTTATGGTCCCCAAAAAGGATGGAACAATAAGGCCCATCCTGGACCTAAAACTCTTGAACAAATTTGTCAAAGTCCATCATTTCAGGATGGAATCTCTCCATTCCGTCATTGCCTCGATGGAACACGGCAAATTCTTAGCATCCATCGATATCCGGGATGCGTACCTCCACATGCCAATCTTCCCACCTCCATCAATGGTTTCTTTGCTTCGCCGTCGGACAGGACCATTTTCAGTTCACGGCCTTGCCTTTCGGCCTCGCTACAGCCAAAAGAGTTTTCACAAAGGTCATGGCGGCTGTCATGGCCATTGTGAATTCTCGGGGTCTAGTCATGCTTCCCTACCAAGATGACTTACTGGTCAAAGGCCCATCTTTCCGAGCCTGCGAGGAGTGCGTCCGCATTTCCTTGGATACTCTTTCTCGGCTGGGCTGGTTGATCAATTTAAAAAAGTCATCTCTTGTTCAAGCTCAACGGATCTCCTTCCTGGGCAGGGCCCTGGAAACCTCCCTAGGGTTGGTGCTTCGTCCTCGGGACAAGGTCCTGGCTCTTCAACAGGGGGTCTAGAAGCTTCTTCAGCCATCCCCCTGTTCCATCCGTTTCAGCATGAGGATTCTCAGGAAGATGGTGGCCGCAATGGAGGCGATTTCATTTGCGCAACTACACCTCCGTCCCCACCAGCACGCTCTGCTGGACGCATGGGACGGGAGCCCATTTTCCCTCGACCAACTGTGTCCTCTCTCTCTCATCGGGTCAAGCAGACACTCCAATGGTGGATGCTCCGATCCTCTCTTCTCCAAGGGAGGTCCTTCCTCCCAGTACATTGGCTGGTAGTCACTACCGACGCCAGCCTCCTAGACTGGGGAGCGGTCTTTCGCCATCACACTGCGCAGGGAACCTGGACTCCTCACGAGTTTAATCTTCCAATCAATATCCTGGAGATACGATTCGGCTGTCCCTAAACCGGTTGCACCATCTCCTAGCAGGCCGCCCCATCCGTATCCAGTCGGACAATGCCATGGCTGTGGCTTATATAAATCATCAGGGGGGCACCCGCAGCCGAGCTGCAATGCACAAGGTAGAGCACATCCTTCACTGGGCCGAACACAACCACTCGGTCATATCGGCCGTTCACATTCCAGGAGTTGAGAATTGGGCCGCGGATTTCCTCGGCCGGCAAGGCCTTGCCTCATGAGAGTGGTCTCTCCATCAGGACTTATTCCAACAAATCTGCCTTCGTTGGGGTACTCCGGACGTAGACTTGATGGCTTCCTGGTTCAATGCCAAGGTACCTCAGTTTGTGGTCTGGTCCTGGGATCCCAGAGCAATCTGGGCGGACGCGCTAGTTCTTCCTTGGAGTCGGTTTCGCCTCCCTTACCTGTTCCACCCCCCCCTGCTTCCCAGAGTCATCAGTAAGATCAGGGCAGAGGGTGTCCCGGTAATTCTCATCGCCCCGGATTGGCCTCGCCGGGCGTGGTATGCAGAGCTGGTCCAGCTCATCGCAAACGTTCCTTGGCGCCTACCAGATCGTCCAGATCTACTTTCTCAGGGCCCGAACTACCACCAGAACTCAGGGGTCCTGTGTTTGACAGCATGGCCGTTGAATCCTGGGTTCTGACTCAAGCGGGTTTTTCCCGTGAGGTAGCTTCCACCTTGATCAGTGCCCAAAAGCCGTTGTCATCACACATCTACCATCGGACCTGGAGGATTTTCTTTGAATGGTGCAGAAGCAGAGGTCGCCCTCTGATGGTTTTCAACATCCCTACCATCCTGGATTTCCTCCAATCTGGTCTGGTCTTGGGGCTTTCGCCGAGTTCCTTAAGAGGCAGGTCTCGGCCATGTCAGTCCTATGTCAACGAAAAATTGCTTCCAAACCACAGGTCAGAACGTTCTTTCAGGGAGTCTCTCACGTGGTGCCTCCTTACAAAGCGCCTCTAGAGGCTTGGGACCTTAATCTGGTCCTAGGTGTCCTACAGCAATCTCCCTTTGAGCTGTTGCAGGACATCTCTCTATCTCTTCTTTCATGGAAGGTGACCTTTCTCGTCGCCATTACCTCGATCAGACAAGTCTCGGAGTTGGCTGCCCTTTCCTGTCGGGTGCCGTTCCTTACGTTCCACCGGGACAAGGTGGTCCTCAGACCGTCCCCTACTTTCCTCCCGAAGGTGGTGTCTTCCTTCCACCTCAATGAGGATATCGTAATTCCGTCTCTTTGCCCTACTCCAACGCACCGCGTGGAGAAGGCTCTTCACTCCTTGGATCTTGTTAGAGCTCTCAGGAAGTACGTGTCCAGGACGGCATCTTTTCGACAGACTGATGCTCTGTTCATGCTCCCGGCGGGGCACCGGAAGGGACTGGCCGCTTCTAAGTCGACAATCGCCAGTTGAGTTCGGTCGACTATTCAAGAGGCTTACCGCATCATAGGCAAGCCTATCCCTGCGGGCCTCAGGGCACACTCCACTCGGTCGGTGGGTGCTTCCTGGGCCATTCGGAATCAAGTGTCTGCAGAGCAGGTTTGCAAAGCTGCAACCTGGTCTAGCCTGCACACCTTTTCAAAGCATTACAATGTCCATACTCGGGCATCTTCAGATGTAAGCCTGGGTAGGCGTATTCTGCAGGCAGCGGTAGCGCACCTGTAGACATCAGGTGCCATAAGTTTACACTGTTGGCTTTTTGATGTCCCACGGTCCTGTGTCCCCCAATGTGGCGATGGAGAAATAGGGATTTTTGTGTACTCACCGTAAAATCTTTTTCTCCGAGCCACTCATTCGGGGACACAGCACCCACCCTTTTTTGGCTTGTTGCCTATGAGAAGTGTTATAGTCTCTGACTTGTTGTTCCTACGGTTAAATCTTGTTAATCTCCTACTGCTTGGCTACAAACTGGTATTATCCGGAGCCAGTGGGCGGTGTATACTGCAGAGGAGGAGCTAACCCTTTTTGTATTTACTTTAGTGTCAGCCTCCTAGTGGCAGCAGCATACACCCACGGTTCTGTGTCCCCCAAAGGATTTTACGGTGAGTACACAAAAATCCCTATTTTATGGGCTGGGGTTGAAGGTTAGGGTCATGAGTAGGGCTGTGATGGGGTTGGAGTTAGAATTGGGGTGTTTCCTCTGTTTAGGTACATCAGGGGGTCTCCAAACGCGACATGGCGCCACATTTGATTTTTGCATTGAAAAAGTCAAACGGTGGTCCCTCCCTTCTGAGCTCGCCATGCACCCAAATAGTGGGTATCTGTGTACTCGGGAGAAATTGCATAACAAATTTTGTGGTCCGTTTTTCTCCTGATAACATTGTGAAAGTAAAAAAAAATTGGTTCCAAAGTAAATTTTTTGTGAAAAAAGTAATGTTCGTTCATTTTTTTCCTTCCACATTGCTTTAGTTCTCATGAAGCACGTGAAGGGTTAAACTTCTTGAATGTGGTTTTGTGCACCTTGAGGGGTGCAGTTCTTAGAATGGTGTCACTTTTGGGTATTTTCTGTCATATTGACACCCCCCCCCCCCCCCCCCAAAAAAAAAAAAAAAGAAAAAAAACTCCGTTCAAATGTGAGGTGGTCCCTAAAAAATAAAAAATAAAATTTTTTTAATTTTGATGGAAAAATAAGAAATTGCTGGTCAACTTTTAACCATTTATGATGGCCTAACAAAAAAAAATGGTTGCAAAATTGTGCTGATGTAAAGTAGACATGCGGGAAATGTTGTTTATTACCTACTAGATGGTGGCCCGATTCTAACGCATCGGGTATCCTAGAATATGCATGTCCACGTAGTATATTGCACAGAGCCACGTAGTATATTGCCCAGTTGCGTAGTATATTGCCCAGTGACGTAGTATATTGCCCAGTGATGTAGTATACAGCACAGAGCCATGTAGTATATTGCACAGCGACGTAGTATACAGCACAGAGCCACGTAGTATATTGCCCAGCCACGTATGTCACAGGTTAAAAATTAAAAAATAAACACATACTCTCCTTCCGATCCGAGGGCCCCCTGTAGTTCTGTCGCCTGTGCACGCGGCAGCTTCCGGTCCCAGGGTGTGATGACGTCGCGGTCACATGACCGTGACGTCATGGCAGGTCCTTCTTGCGCAGGTGCACAGGACCTGTGATGACGTTGCGGTCACATGACCGTGACGTCATGGCAGGTCCTTGTCGCATACCATCCTTAGCACCAGAACCTGCCGCTTGCATGGAGCGGTCACCGGAGCATCGCGAAAGGTGAGTTTATAATGATTTTTTTTTTTTTATTTATTTTTTTTTAAATTATTTTTAACATTAGATCTTTTTATTATTGACGCTGCATAGGCAGCATCAATAGTGAAAACTTGGTCACACAGGGCTAATAATGGCGGTAACTGAATGAGTTACCCGCGGCATAACGCGGTCCGTTACCTTTGGCATTAACCCTGTGTGAGCGGTGACTGCGGGGAGAATGGAGCGGCCGCCGGGCACTCACTGCAGGGGAGTAGGGAGGGACTAATCGGACTGTGGCCGTCGCTGATTGGTTGCGGCAGCCATGACAGGCAGCTGGCGAGACCAATCAGCGACTTGGATTCCATGACACAGAGGCCGCGACCAATGAATATCCGTGACAGAAGGACAGACAGACAGACTGAAGTGGCCCTTAGACAATTATATAGTAGATTTGATTTATGGGCATAAAAATTTAAAGTTGGAAAATTGCAAAATTTTCGCCTAATTTCCTTTATTTTTTTTCCATAAATAAACGCAAGTCATAACGAAGAAATTTTACCACATGAAGTACAATAGGTTGAAGCATTCCAGGGTTATTACCTCATAAAATGACAGTGGTCAGAATTGTAAAAATTAGCTTGGTCATGAAGTATAAAATTGGCTCTGTCACTAAGGGGTTAATAACATGAAACCGATGGAAAAGTGAAATACACTGTCTTCTGTTTTACATGGATCCCAATTGACTTTAATGGCCGACTCTGATGCAGGAAAAGGTTGAGGATCGGACCTGCTCTGAGTCTCATGGACTGGATACACAAATCCATTTTTAGTGAAACTCTCTGGGTCCTTGTGCTGTGTGACAAATAAATGGCCGTCACAAGGACCAGTGAATGCAGCCTTATCTTTTCCCAGTGTCCTCTTATGTGAAGAGGCTGCAGCTATCATGGCTCTTCTTTCTTCCAGGCTTATCTACTTTGGCGGATACGGTTATTATGAAGATGATCCAATTGGGACATTTGAATATGATGAAACCTCTTTTGGAGTACGTATATTATATTGGATATTAATCCTGTTTTTGAATTTGGCTTATGATGTGGAGAACTGGCCGCCTGCTCGGGGGAGGAAAAGCAGGAGAGTCCGTCCACACACATGGCAACAGGGGCATGTGTCTGTATGGAGCATCTATGGGGCCATAATCAGCATTTGTGCAGCACTATATGGGGCAAATATCTTTATGGAGCATTTTATGGGGCCATTATTAACCTTTATGCAGGATTATATGGGGCATATTTTAATATGGAGCATCATATGGGGGCATCATATAGGGCTCCTGATTCAATATGGATATTCAAAAACACTGAGGGTATGTGCACACGTCAGGATTTCTTTCCTGACAAAAAAAGGATATTTCTGCCAGAAATCCGCATGCGGTTTTTTTTCGCGTTTTTTCATGCGTGTTTGACGTGTTTGGTGCGTTTTTCCCAGATGCATAGAATAGCAGGAAAAACGCCGAAAATCCGAAGCTTTTTTTACCGCAATGCTTTTTTTTTTTTTTTTTGCTGAAAAAAAAATGCATCATGTGAACAAAACATGCAGAATGCATTCTAAATGATAGGCTGCATAATGTATGCGTTTTTAAAGGAGATTTTATAGCGTTTTTTACCGCGAAAAAAACCTGAACGTGTGCACATAGCCTTAACCTACTGATGTCTCAATTAATTTTACTGGTATCTATTTTTACTTTTGACATTTACCGGTAGCTGCAGCATTTCCCACCCTAGGCTTATACTCAAGTCATTAAGTTTTTGTGGCAAAATTAGGGAGGTCGGTATAGATATAGATATATCTATATATCTATGTATGTAAAAGTTTAGGACTTCATATCCTTAATGGACGAAGCAAGGGCGACTCCTTAGGAAGGTATACACTAAACTCCCATGTAGTGAGGAGTGTAGTAGATTACGTCATTACAGATCTGAACCTGGCAGATGTCCGCGCCTTCATAGTCACCCCACAAATGCACCTGTCAGACCACAGCCAACTTCTTCTGTACATGAAATCTACAGAGAAACCATCCACTCAGAAGCCACAGCAGAGCGGCCTCTTCACCCGGCCTCCATCCTATAAATGGTCCAAAATGTCGGCACTAAAGTATAAAGAAGCTTCCAGCAGACCTGAAATACAGCGGATGCTCCACCACTTCCACAACCTCGAGTACATGCCAAACCCAGAGGGAGTGAGCCAAGCCGCAAAGGACCTCAACAATATATTCTACGCAATGGCCAGACTGTCCGACCTTAAAGTCGACTACAAGAGACCAAAATAAACATAGGTCAATGGCTGGTTTGACAGAGAATGTAAAGCTGTACGGAAGACCCTGAGAACAGCCTCCAACAAGAAACTCAGAGACCCCAACCACCTGGGTCTGAGGGAAGCCTATGACATACAAAAGCAGTACAAAACCATCCTCAGGAGGAAGAAGCAGAGTTACATCTCTACCAAGCTTTACCAACTCCAAGACGCCCTCCAAGACAACTCCTTCTGGGAACTATGGAACCACATGGGCACCAAAGACAAGAAAAACAACCATATCCAAAATGGCAACCTCTGGCTCCAATACTTCAGAGATCTCTATAAAGACATTCCAAAGGAAGGACTAAGCCAAGAACAGGAAAACATAATGGCGAAACTAAAAGCAATGGAGGAAAAAATCAAAAACTTCCAAAACCCGGTGGATACACCTATAACACTACAGGAAGTAGCCGAGAGACTCTCCTCCATAAGATGTAGAAAAGCCGGTGGCCTGGATGGAATCCTACCAGAAATGCTGAAGTTCAGCCCACCAGAAATACAGGCTGCAATGGTTAAACTCTTCAATATTGTGCTGAGTGCCAGCTACTTCCCTCGTACCTGGAACCAAGGCCTCATCACACCCATCCACAAGACTGGGGACAGGTATGACCCAGCCAACTAGAGGCATATGTGTCGGCAGCAACCTGGGAAAACTGTTCAACAGTATCCTGAACAAGAGGATCCTCACCTTCCTCACCGAGCACAACGTCCTCAGCAAGAGCCAAGCAGGGTTCATGCCGAACCACCGCACCACTGACCACATCTATACTCTGCACAGCCTCATTCAGAGACACGTTTACAATACAAAGAATGGGAAGATATATGCCTGCTTTGTGGACTTTAAAAAGGCCTTTGATTCAGTGTGGCACCTGGGCTTATTCCCAAAAATGTTGGAGAGTGGAATAGGAGGAAAGACCTACGATGTCATCCAAAGCTCCTACACCGAGAACCGCTGCAGCGTGAGTGTGAATGGCAGAAGAACGGCTTATTTCCAGCAGAGCCGCGGAGTCAGACAAGGCTGCAGCCTAAGTCCAACGCTCTTCAACATCTACATCAACGAACTGGCTACCGCCCTGGAATCCTCCTCAGCACCAGGTCTCACCCTCCACGACGCTCAGGTGAAATTCCTGCTGTATGCAGATGACCTGCTGCTGCTGTCACCAACCGAGAAAGGCCTCCAGGACAACCTGAAAATCCTAGAGAAATTCAGCTCCACCAGGGCTCTGCCGGTCAACCTAAAGAAAACCAACACCATGGTGTTCCAGAGGAAAAAGAGAAGATCAGACCAGCACCCATCATTTGTCCTCAACAACTGCGACCTCACAGGAACGGACAAATATACCTACCTGTGCCTAGAGATTCACCGGTCAGGGAGCTTCAAACAAGCCGTAGAGACCCTGAAAGACAAGGCCTGCAAAACCTTCTATGCCATCGGAAGGAAACTCTACCATCTGAAGCCACCAGGGAGGGTCTGGCTAGAAATCTTCGACTCCATCATCGCCCCAATCCTCCTGTATGGCAGTGAAGTCTGGGGTCCTCACACCTACCCAGACTGGTCAAGGTGGGATTCCAGTCCAACAGAAATATTCCACCTGGAATTCTGCAAGCGCCTTCTCCAGGTCCATCGGAGCACCTCCAACAGTGCTTGTCGGGCCGAGCTGGGCAGATTCCCTCTACACCTAACAGTTCTAAAGAGGGCGCTGTCATTTCGGGGGTCACCTGCATAGGAGCAATCCAAGCTCCCATCACCATAAGGCTATGTTCACACATTGCGGTTTTTACCGCGGAAACGCGGTGATTTTGCAGCTGCGGGTCCGCAGCAGTTTCCATAGTGTTTACAGTAACATGTAAACCCTATGGAAACCGCAAACCGCTGTGCACATGCTTCGGGAAAAACCGCGCGGGAACGCAGCGGTTTACAACCCGCAGCATGTCACTTTTTTGTGCAGAATCGCAGCGATTCTGCACCCATAGAAATGCATTGATGCGCTTACTTCCCGCATGGGGCTGTGCACACCATGCGGATAATGTGCGGGTGGTACCCGGGGTGGAGGAGAGGAGACTCTCCTCCAGGCCCCGGGAACCATATTTGAGTAAAAAAATAAAAATTAAAATAAAAAAATCATGATATACTCACCTCTGAAGTCTCAGCGCTGCACGCGGCCGTCCGGTCTCAGGTTTGCTATGCGACCAGGACCTGCGGTGACGTCTCGGTCACATGACCGTGACGTCACGAAGGTCCTTCTCGCACAGCATCTTTGGAACCGGACCACCGTCTGCAGCGCCGAGGAGATCGGGACGTCAGAGGGTGAGTATATCATGATTTTATTATTTTTAACATTACTATTGATGCTGCATATGCAGCATCAATAGTAGGGGTAAAATCCCGCAGCGGAACCCGCAGGGCAAACCGCGATAAACCTGCAGGGCTAACCGCAGCGGGTTTGCCCTGCAGATTTATCAAACCCGCTGCGGGAGAACCCGCAGGGACAGGATGCTATGTGTGAACATAGCCTAAAGCCCTGATACATGTAGGTGAAACAGAAAATCCAGAACCCTCAGAACAGCCCAGCCAAAACCAACCGGACCAGAACACCAATCACAACAACCTGACAAAAGCCGGAATCGGGAAGATGGCAGACGAAGGCCAGGAGACGTATGTCAGTGACTGGAAGAATATCAACTCACAAAAACTGATCATATACCGGAGTCTACAGAGAGACTACAGACTGGCCCCATATCTGGAGAAACTCCCGGACCCCAGAGATTGCAAGATCCTGAGCCGATATAGACTCAGTGCCACAGTCTGGCCATCGAATGTGGCCGACACAGGCAGAACTACAAGCCCAGGGAGGAAAGACTGTGCCAACACTGTGATCAGGAGGCCATAGAGGACGAAACCCACTTCCTGCTACACTGCTCCAAATACTCAGCAGTGAGGGACACTCACCTCAGGAGACTCACATCTCTTCCCGGACTTCATCACCATGAAGGAGGAAGAGAAAACATTTATCCTGCTGGGAGAAGAAGAGAGAGCAGTGGAGATAGCAGCACGGTATGTGAGCGAATGTCATAGACTGCGAGGAAGAGAACTATGATGCCATGGACTATAGCCCCCCACCCTGGATCTGCCCCCATCCACCTTCCCTATGCCATGGACTATAGCCCCCACCCTGGATCTGCCCCCATCCACCTCCCCTATGCCATGGACTATAGCCACCACAATGGACCTGCCCCCATTCACCTCCCCTATGCCATGGACTATAGCCCCTACCCTGGATCTGCCCCCATCCACCTCCCCTATGCCATAGACTATAGCCCCCACCCTGGATCTGCCCCCATCCACCTTCCCTACAGCTCCTACACAACATCCCCACAGTCCCTATCCCTATTGCCTTCATACACTTGCTTTGGCAAAACTGATGTGTATTTGGTCCTGCCAATAAAGCTTCTTTGAATCTTGAATAAATAAATATATACAGTTAGGTCCATATATATTTGGACAGACAACATTTTTCTAATTTCGGTTATAGACATTACCACAATGAATTTTAAACAAAACAATTCAGATGCAGTTGAAGTTCAGACTTTCAGCTTTCATTTGAGGGTATCCACATTAAAATTGGATGAAGGGTTTAGGAGTTTCAGCTCCTTAACATGTGCCACTCTGTTTTTAAAGGGACCAAAAATAATTGGACAATTGACTCCAAGGCTATTTCATGGACAGGTGTGGGCAATCCCTTCGTTATGTCATTCTCAAATAAGCAGATAAAAGGCCTGGAGTTGATTTGAGGTGTGGTGCTTGCATTTGGAAGTTTTTGCTGTGAAGTAAACATGCGGTCAAAGGAGCTCTCCATACAATTGAAACAAGCCATCCTTAAGCTGCGAAAACAGAAAAAACCCATCCGAGAAATTGCTACAATATTAGGAGTGGCAAAATCTACAGTTTGGTACATCATGAAAAAGAAAGAAAGCACTGATGAACTCATCAATACAAAAAGACCTGGGCGCCCACAGAAGACAACAGTGGTGGATGATCGCAGAATAATCTCCATGGTGAAGAGAAACCCCTTCACAACAGCCAACCAAGTGACCAACACTCAGGAGGTCGGCGTATCAATATCCAAATCTACCATAAAGAGAAGACTGCATGAAAGTAAATACAGAGGGTTCACTGCACGGTGCAAGCCACTCATAAGCATCAAGAATAAAAAGGCTAGACTGGACTTTGCTAAAAAAAATCTAAAAAAGCAGCACAGTTCTGGAAGAACATTCTTTGGACAGATGAAACCAAGATCAACCTCTACCAGAATGATGGAAAGAGAAAAGTATGGCAAAGGCGTGGTACAGCTCATGATCCAAAGCATACCACATCATCTGTAAAACACGGCAGAGGCAGTGTGATGGCATGGGCATGCATGGCTGCCAGTGGCACTGGGTCACTAGTGTTTATTGATGAAGTGACACAGGACAAAAGCAGCCGAATGAATTCTGAGGTATTCAGAGACATACTGTGTGCTCAGATCCAGCCAAATGCAGCCAAATTGATTGGTCGTCGTTTCATACTACAGATGGACAATGACCCAAAACATAAAGCCAAAGCAACCCAGAATTTATTAAAGCAAAAAAGTGGAATATTCTTGAATGGCCATGTCAGTCACCTGATCTCAACCCAATTGAGCATGCATTTCACTTGTTAAAGACTAAACTTCAGACAGAAAGGCCCACAAACAAACAGCAACTGAAAACCACCGCAGTGAAGGCCTGGCAGAGCATCAAAAAGGAGGAAACCCAGCGTCTGGTGATGTCCATGAGTTCAAGACTTCAGGCAATCATTGCCAACAAAGGGTTTTCAACCAAGTACTAAAAATGAACATTTTATTTAAAATTATTGAATCTGTCCAATTACTTTTGGTGCCTTTAAAAACAGGGTGGCACATGTTAAGGAGCTGAAACTCCTAAACCCTTCATCCAATTTTTATGTGGATACCCTCAAATGAAAGCTGAAAGTCTGAACTTCAACTGCATCTGAATTGTTTTGTTTAAAATTCATTGTGGTAATGTCTATAACCAAAATTAGAAAAATGCTGTCTCTGTCCAAATATATATGGACCTAACTGTATATGCCCCATAAGATTCTCCATAGAGTAATAAGCCCCATATGCTGTTGCTGCGATATAAAAAAAAAAAAAAAACATACCTCTCATCGCTCAGGCCCCCAACACTTGCGATATTCACCTGTGCCCGTTCCACCGCCTGTTCAGGCAGAGGGCGTGCACTAACCACGTCATCGCGCCCTCTGACCTGAAGGTCACAGCCAGGGGATGCGGAAGGCCGAGCCCAGCGGTGAAACGGGGACAGGTGAATGCTTGCCCTCCCCCGTTATACTCACCTGCTCCCGGCACGGTCCCTGCTTCTCACTCACAGATGGTCTCGGCGTCGGCAGCTTGTTCCTGTGTTCAGCGGTCACTGGTACCGCTCATTACAGTAATGAATATGCACTCCATGCCTATGGGAGTGGAGTCGAGTCCATATTCATTACTTTAATGAGTGGTACCACGTGACCGCTGAGCACAGGAACAAGCTGCCGGAGACCATCAGAGATGCAGGGAGCGCGGCAGGACCAGGTGAGTATGTGACAGCTGCCGCTCCCCTTCCCCTGCCAACCCCCTGGGACAATGACTCGAGTATAAGCCGAATGGGGCACATATAGCCTAAAAAAATTCTTCGGGTCATGAGGATGGCCTCTCCACCAATCCGATATTGATAAATTAGTTTAAGGGTAGACCATCAGCATACATCCCCCTTAGCTCTGAGGATATGCCATAAATGTCCTTGGAATACCCCTATGAAGCAACATTAGGATGTGATGCACCTGCAGAGGTGAGACCACCCACAGCTTTCCTGCTGGCACATGAGATGTTTTTCTTTGACAATGGAATACAATGTGGACAAGGAGTCATGTACTTCTCTGTATGATTTGTATACTAATCCATCACTGATCCCGTAATTAGTCTGTGTCTGGTAATCTCCAGAATATAGGACTTCCCCGAGGTTGGAACAATCACGTCCACGCTTTTCATCTAGACAGCTTCACCTGGCATCGCATTGTGACCACGGTAATAATTACTTATGTCCACAACTTCTATAGGAGGAAATAATTGTATGAACCGTACAAAAAAAAAAAACTGCGCAATCGCCAATCTTCTCTACAGGGTAAAAGTCCCTCTCCTCGAGCAGCGCATGCCTGCGCCAGTGTTGGGAACAGAGGCTATGTGTTTGGTGGTAGATACAGGGTGAGTGCCACTTTATACAGCGGAGAATCTCACATGGCCTTTGTGTTATTAGAAGAGTTACCTGGGAACCATTTTCCTTTTATTTTCTAGGACTCCAGAATGAATGATCTTTATTATCTGAATTTTGACACCTGGGAATGGCATGAAGTGTAAGTAATGCAGTATATATCTGCCCTTTCCTGATCTGTCATACAATGCTGCCCTTTAATAACAGCACGGTATGGGAATACGTCAACTCTACCAGTAGTACAAATGGCAAAAAAAAAAAGTCCGGATGTTTCTCAATAAAAAAAAAAATACTGTGGCCTTGTAGTTACAGTATATGTGGACTGTAATTACGAGGGGCACATTGAAGCCGGCCATACATGCTTCTCCAGAAACCGGACTGACAGCAAGCTCAAAGTGTCACACGGGTGTCTGCTGAATCCGGATGGTCTCTGGGTGTGAGTACACCGGGCCCTGTGCAAATTCAGAGGAATGGCTCCGCCGCACACAGTTAGATTTTGTACCAATTTTCACATAATGACTCGGATGCAAAAAAAAAAAATGGAGTCCACAGAAGCCTAGCCACCTCCATCCCCAGCTGCCATGCTGCTTTCCCGCCTTCACTCATTTCCATTATCAGAATAGGCATAACTAAACAGATGTGTTTAATTTTAATCTAATTCCTTTCATTCCTTGATTGCAGAATTCCTCAGGGGGTAATTCCGTTGGGCAGATCCTGGCATTCATTAACAGGAGCCTCCCAAGACACTCTGTTTCTCTTTGGTGGATTTACCACTGACAAACAACCATTGAGTAAGTCTTTGAAATCATTGCACTCACCCCCGTTAAAAAATACTTATCTCCCTCTAAAGGGTTATTCACATCACTGTTGTAGAGTGCACCTCTCCCCTTCCTTCTGGCTTCTTACTAACCGGGGTCCGGGTGCTCCTGATTCGGCTGGTGGCTAAAACCTTGCTGTCTGATGCTGCAGCAATAACAGCTTTGCCTCTATCATTGAAGGAACATTGGGCTGCCCGGATCCAGCTATCAGTGCATCTTCACAACAGCCCTTACAAGCTCCATAACACAGGGCTTGTAAGCACCAAGCTCCTTGCCTACAGAGGTTAACAGTAACTTAGACCGTGATTTTTAATAAGCGGTAAATTACAATTTATTTACCCCTTTAAACACCAGACTTGTATTTAAGAGATTTCTCTATCGCCTCTCATTGGGGGACACAGGATCCATGGGTGTATGCTGCTGCCACTAGGAGGCTGAGACTATGCACAAAAAGTTAGCTCCTCCTCTGCAGTGTACACCCCACCGACTGGCATTATGCACTTCAGTTTAGCTTGGTGTCAGTAGGAGGTGGACACGGGTCCTTCATTAGACCCTTATCTACCTCAATGTGCGTCGTTTTCCGGAGGGATACAGGGTGAACAGTCACACCTGTAATTCCCACAATACGGACTATGAGTACGGCGTATACTGCCACTCCGTATCCTCATAGATCCCTCAGCAGGACCAAGATCCTAGCGCACAAGCGTGCTCAGAAGTTCGGTCTTGGCTCCGTCCCCCACCCACTCGCCCACTAGAGCCTGTCGGTTGTGGAGACGAGGACGTCCATCACAGCTCCCTGGACGTCTCATTCCTCCTCAGGTTAGTAACTGCGTGGGATGTTTGAGGTGAGTATTTTCCCCCATCCTATCCCATCCCAGATCTTCAAAGGGGGGCCTTTTTCAGTGGGTTTTATTGAGGGGATCTGCCTTTACATTAAGGGGTCCCTCTGGAGCTGCGCGGCTCAAAATTTTTTGTTTTATTCAGGGGATCTCGGGATACCTGGTTGCCCGTTACATGCGGGCAGCCGCACGGGTCGGGATCGCTTTGACGCGCGGCGGCCGCGCTTCTTCCTGTCTGCAGCCTGCTTCTTGCCCCTGCGGCCGCACTGCTCCGGCCGCTCTCAGCGGCTGCGATGCCATCTGTGGCTGCCGCGCCGCTTCTTACCTGCGGCGCACTGCTCCGGCGCCGCGATTTTTCGTCACCGGCCTCTAATTTAGGCCTCTGCTTCTGCCCGGGCCTACTTTGGGTGCTGTGACTCTGCCCACTTCCGTCTTGCAATCTTACAATCTCTCTCCCTGTCTCTGCCCACCGGCGTCATCTTGTGCTCCTGAGCGCACATCCAACTCCACAACCGCCGCTTGACTCAACACATCGCTGCTCCGCCCCTCCCAGAGCGCGCATTCTGGCGTCCCTCTCAGCGGTCAATCTGCGTTTCCCACTTTTCGGACAGCTTCCTCCACCTGGAATCCGTTTTCGCCTGCCATGAGTAGCTCTGTACTGCAGACTGAGACTCCCCTCTGCCCCCCTGTCCCCTAACCATCTGGCATTTTCTTCAGGGACCCCTTCAAAATGTCTTCCTCTAAGGGATACCGCTCTCGTCCTCCTCCTACTTCTTCCTCTTCTTCTTCTGCCTTAGTCAAATACTTTGCATGTTCGTCTTGTAACTGCAAACTTCCCTCAGGTCAGTCCTCTCCACTCAGTCAGGCCTGCAGCAACCCGATTGTGCCCACCGCCCAGGATCCCCCGGCTGCTCTTCTTAAGTGATACCCCCCACTCCAGGCTGGGCTTCCTCTGTCACAATCGGTAGCGGATCTAACTCTGGTGTCTCAAACTCTGGTTTCCGTGCTTGATCGATATTTTTTTTTTTTTTTTTCTTTCCCCTGCAGGCTCCCGCAGTTGCCAGCGGGTCGCAGGAGCCTCCGTCCGAGCCCTCCATTTTAAGCCGCAAAAGGTCCAGACAGGAACGCCGGTCTGAGTCCTCTTCTCGCTCCATCTCGCCACATGGTCCTTCTCTGCGGTCGGCTTCCTCCCCTGAGTCAGGCGAGGCGTTCTCTGATGCACCCTCGGAGGATATTTCGTAGCTGGATTTTAACCAAACCGCTAGAATGAAGGATATGGTTCATAATCTCATTGGAGCGATAAATCAAACCTGTGGCATCAAGCATAACTCTACGGAACCCGCAGATCAGGCGGTTTCGTTTAGACTGTCTAAACCACCTTACAAGTTCTTCGCTCCTCATCCTGAATTCAAGGAGATCATGAACAGAGAGAGAGAATCCGACCAGAAGTTTTCAGAGGGGAAAACTCCTTGGCGGTTTATATCCTTTTTTTTTTCTCCAGAATTTACCGCCAATTGGACGGTTTCTCCCTCGGTGGATCCCCCAGTTTCCAGGCTGTCCACCAACACGGTCCTTCCACTGTCCGGCAGAGCATCTCTGAAAGATTCTAACGATAGTCATAGAATCCTTTGCAAAGACAGCCTTTGAAGGGGCTGCAGCTACTCTATTCCTGGCTTTTGCTTCCACTTGGGTTTCAAAATCCATATCCAAATGGGCCAAACAACTCCGTCGGTGCATCCTGGACGGGGCTCCACCCGGACAGCTGGCGGAGCTTGCCAACCAGATTTCTCACACTGGTGAATACCTGGTATCCGCCCCCTGGAATGCCGCGTCTTGTGCGGCTCAGGCATCCAGCAATGCTGTTGCCATCCGCCGGACCGTTTGGCTCAAGGCCTGGCAGGCAGATTTGTCTTCTAAAAAATCTCTTACCAGCCTGCCTTTTCAAGGTTCACATCTCTTTGGTTCTAAGCTGGACCAAATCATTAATGACGCCACCGGGGGCACAAGTTCTCTTCTTCCCCAGGCTAAACCTCGTCGCCCTCCTCCTAGACGGCATTTTCGGCGCTTCGCGGCGTCAAACTCCTTTTCCCAGCAGCAACAGAGGCCACAGGCATGTCAAGAGAAGACGGTATCCTTTAGACCCACTCCTTCCAGGTGTTCTCGCTACTCCCAGGGTAGATCCTCCAAGTCCAGGACTGGAGGATCCACCTCGGCATGACTCTCGGCAAGACCCCAGCCCACTTCCCAGGCTGGGCGGCCGTCTCCTCTTCTTCAGGGACATCTGGATCTCCTCAGTAGAGGACGCATGGGTCAGGGAAGTTGTATCCTCAGGTTACAAAATAGTTTGTTTCTTCGAATCCCGACCTCCAAGAGACCCCGCTCTAGTTCCCGGTTTCTTTGCAGCCATCGCTTCTCTCAAAGCCGGGGTAATCGTTCCCGTCCCAGAAGAACGGTTCACAGGTATCTATTCAAATCTTTTTGTGGTACCGAAAAGACGGCAAGGTTCATCCCATTCTGGATCTCAAATTGCTGAACAAGAGAGTTCGTCTGAGTCACTTCAGGATGGAATCCCTTCGTTCAGTAATTGCTTCCGTGGAGGGTCAGGAATTTCTGTGTTCCATAGATATTCAGGACGCCTACCTCCACGTCCCGATATTCCCGGGACTTCACAGATTCCTACGCTTTGCGGTGCTCCAGGACCAATTTCAGTTCGTCGCCCTGCCATTCGGTCTCGCAACCGCTCCCAGGGTTTTCACGAAGATCATGGCGGCGCTGATAGCCATCTTGAGGGTCAGATGCCTGGTTCTGTTTCCGTACCTCGACGACATCCTCATCAAGGCTCCGTCCTCTTCTCAGGCTCACGAAAGTCTGTCCATCGTCCTCGACACCCTAGCCCATTTCGGGTGGCTGGTCAACCGGAAGAAGTTCTGCCTTATGCTACGTTCACATTTGCGCTGTTGGGCGCAGCGTCGTCGACGCAACCCAAAACGCATATACACAACGCAGCGTTTTGACGCATGCGTTGTCCTAAAATAGGAAAGTACAGGAAATGTGGTGCAGGGAAAACGCTATATGTAGCGTCAGGCGTGCCCTGTCTGGTGCGCCTAAATGACGCATGCGTCATACAACGCTTGACAACGCATACCGGCGCATGTCCATGCGCCCCCCCCCCATGTTAAAGATAGGGGCGTATGACGCATGCGTCGGTATCCGTCGACGACGCTGCTCCCTACAACGCAAATGTGAACGTAGCATTACTCCTTCTCAGCGCCTCGTTTTTCTGGGCATGCTCTTCGACACTCGTCAGACCAAAGTCTTCCTTCCCGAAGACAAGAGATCCATCCTTCAAAGGGACATACGCTTGCTCCAGGGTCCTCTGCTTCCCTCCTTCCGATCGTCCATCAAGGTTCTGGGGAGGATGGTAGCAACATTAGAGGCGATTCCCTTCGCCCAATTTCCCTCTCGACCTCTTCAGCAGGTCATCCTGTCACAGTGGGACAGGCCTGTCTTCTCCCTGGATCGTCCGATCCGACTCTCTCCCTGGGTCAAACGGTCACTCAACTGGTGGCTGACGTCACCTCTCCTCTCCCAGGGCAGGTCCTTCCTTCCAGTTCACTGGCAAGTGGTGACGACGGACACCAGCCTGCTCGGCTGGGGTGCGGTGTTTCGTCACCTGACTGTTCAGGGTCGTTGGTCGGCGCAGGAGTCTTCTCTGCCAATCAACGTCCTTGAGATTCAGGCCATCTTTCTCTCCCTTCGTCACTGGGAAAGGATTCTCGGGTCTACCTATCCGAATCCAGATGGACAATGCCACGTCGGTGGCATATGTCAACCATCAGGGGGGTACTCGGAGCTCCTTGGCCGAGGTATCCAAGATCCTCCTCTAGGCAGAGGCAACGGTTCCGGTGATATCCGCTGTGCATATCTCCGGCGTGGACAATTGGGCCACCGACTTCCTCAGCCACAAGGGTCTCACGGCAGGGGAATGGTCCTTGCATCAGGAGGTCTTCCATCAGATTTGTCTTCGATGGGGGACTCCGAACGTGGACCTCACGGCGTCCCGAATGAACAGGAAGGTTCCTTGGTTCGTCTCCAGGTCTCGTGACCCTCTTGCAGTGGGCGTTGACGCTCTGGCCATTCGTTGGTCGCAGTTCGTGCTGCCCTATTTGTTCCCACTCCTTCCCTTGCTTCCCAAGCTGTTGAAAAAGATCAAAGCGGAAGGGGTGGCGGTCATTCTGATCACCCCGGATTGGCCCAGGAGAGCTTGGTTTGCGGAGATCGTCAATCTTCTTGCAGACACCCCCTGGCGCCTTCCAGACAGGCTTGACCTGCTGTCTCAGGGTCCGATTTGCCACCCGAATTCTCGGTCGCTCAGTTTAACGGCGTGGCTGTTGAGACCGCAGTTCTAAGAGCGTCCGGCCTTTCGGACTGGGTGATTCACACCATGATCCAGGCTAGGAAGCCTTCGTCTTCCAGGATCAACTATCAGACCTGGAAGGCTTACTTCCTTTGATTAGAGTCCAACCACGTTTCACCTGTCCTTTTCCCTGCCTTCCATTTTGGCCTTCCTTAAGGCAGGACTGGATTTGGGCCTTGCTCTTAATTCCTTAAAGGGCTAGGTTTCTGCACTCTCTATCCTTTTTCAGAAGACGTTATCTTCTCGGCCACAGGTTAAAACCTTCTTTCAAGGAGTAGCTTATGCTGTCCCTCCGTACGGGGCCCCTGTGGATTCATGGGATTTAAACTTTGTGCTGGACGCTCTGAGGGGTTCCCCTTTGAGCCTCTCAGGGAGGTTTCCCTGTCGGTTCTATCTTGAAAGGTGGCCTTTCTTGTGGCCTTAACTTCTATCCGCCGCGTTTCCGAGTTGGCGGCCCTTTCTTGCCGACCTCCTTTCTTGGTTATCCACCAGGACAAGGTGGTCCTCAGGCCTCCGACTTCCTTCCAAAGGTGGTTTCCACCTTCCACCTCAACGAAGATATTGTTCTACCTTCCTTTTGTCCAGCTCCAACTCATCCTCTGGAGTGATCGTTGAACAAGCTGGACCTCGTCAGGGCAGTGAGGATCTACCTGGCTAGAACGGCTGCTTTCCGGAAGACTGATTCTCTTTTCGTCATTCCTGATGGCACGCTTAGAGGCCTGCCGGCTTCCAAGGCGACTATTGCTCGCTGGATCAGAACTGCAATTTTGGAGGCTTACCGGGTCAAGAACAGAGTGCCCCCTCCTTGGAAAAAGGCTCACTCTACCTGGGCAGTCGGCGCTTCCTGGGCGGTACCAAAGGGCTTCCGCCCTACAGCTTTGCAAAGCGGCAACCTGGTCTTCCATCCACACGTTCGCCAAATTTTACAAGGTCCATACCTACGCTTCGGCGGACGCCAGCCTAAGCAGAAGGATCTTGCAGGCGGCAGTGGTGAGTTCTGACCTGATGGAAGTATGTTTTTCCCACTCCAGGGACTGTTTTGGGATGTCCCATGGTTCCTGTGTCCCCCAATGAGAGGCGATAGAGAAAACAGGATTTTTGGTTGCTTACCGTAAAATCTGTTTCTCGGAGCCTCCATTGGGGGACACAGCACCATCCCATGTTTTTCAGTTTCTGTTCTGACTGTTCTCACGTTTACAGTTCTCATGTTTGTGGTTATGTTTCAACCTTAGGGTATGTGTCCACGTTCAGGCTTGCTTCAGGATTTGTTCAGGATTTTATGCAGGTAAAATCCTGACCAAATCTGCACCTGAGGTCACTGGCAGGTCACCTGCTGTGTTTTTGCGTGTTTTGCTCATTGTAACATGCTGCTTTCTGAAAAAATGCGCCGCATGTGCGTTTTTCGCGGCAAAAACGCATGCGTTTTTTCCTGCATAGTGGAGACAGGATTTCAATAAATCCCCTCCGCTATGCTGTAACATCTGGACGTTGCGTTTTTGACTCTGCGGAAAAACGCAGCGTAAAAAACGCAGCGTTTCCTGAACGTGGAAACATACCCTTATTTTTCTTTTACTGCTTTCTCACTAACTGAAGTGCATAACGCCAGTCGGTGGGGTGTACACTGCAGGGGAGGAGCTAACTTTTTTGTGCATAGTGTCAGCCTCCTAGTGGCAGCAGCATACACCCATGGTTCCTGTGTCCCCCAATGGAGGCTCCGAGAAACAGATTTTACGGTAAGCAACCAAAAATCCTGTTTTTGCACAAGTTCACAGCTCCTGCTTTGGTCATTCTGATCTAACACTTATAAAGTGTTACAAAAGTTAACCCTTGAGAAGCATGACAGCATCATCAACAAGAGTGCTTTTGCTGTGGGCATAGACTCTGCCAGCTAACCCTTCCATCCTCACCAGTAATGGTCTCTCTGTGGGTAGCTGTGGATCTGATGTGTATTATGTGGATCTGTTTTCAGGTGACACCTGGATTTACAGTATTAAAAGGAACGAGTGGATACCCTTCCATAGCTGCCATGCTGGTAAACCAAGGTGAGAAGCAGAGCAAAGGACATGTAGTTATAGTGGATAGGAAAGTGTTTTACTCTTTATGCAGGACCTCTAATAAGACTTGTGTAAGGTGGTAGTCACACTGATGCATGTCGTGCACCATGCCCGCTTACAGCCTATTGGCCACACCCATACTATCAGATATGACAGGCTGTCCTTGTGAAAGTATGTCACTGAGGAAGCCCAGTCCTCTTGTAAGACCCAACATGGAGCATAACAAAGGGTGGTGTGGCCATTAGGAAACTGGGAGTTTGGGCCAGAGATACCCCACAAACTGGCTGACTGCATTGCATTGACTGCAATGTGCTAACAGATGCCTAACGCATCGCAAACGTATGCCATTTTTGTCGGACGGACATCGAATGCTGCTTGCAGCGTTCAGGGTCCGTTCCTCGCTAGCGCAGATCAGGCATCTGCGCTAGCGGGATTGCTGAACGCAATCCCTTTTTGGACATTGCGTTAGCGCAATCCGTTTAGCGGATACGCTAAGGCAATGTGAACCTAGCCTTAACCCAAGTGTTGAATATCATCCCCAGAAAGTCCATGTGATGAGATGAAATGATCCATCCGAAATATTCCAGGGAATTTAGGGTTATATGAAGGCTGGATAGGTCATGCTCCTTGTTCAGGTTCTCATCAGAAGTTCATCCTGGTATGTGATATTTTGAGAATATGCAGCACCAGGACCTTGAAGAAGACCCTGTGATGTGAGTCCAAGGAGTAGGGAGACAATCTGGAGTTGAAAAGAATCTGCATCAAATCTAAGGAATTGCTGATGGGATTGTGGACATATGACAGAAATTTGTCTTTGTAGACAGCACCGACTGCAGAATATTGTGTGAAATCTCCAGACCCTATTGAAATGGTTCATTTTGTTTGAGATCTAGAATTGGCCTGACCGAACTGCACATGACTGAAGTTGGTGATTTACAGGAGGAAAGTAGTTCATTTTCTCCCTGTAGCTGCGCTGCCAGGCGCCTGGGCATCATTGTACAGCTATTTTCCTGTAGATTAACCCATATCTGTAGCTAAATGGAGCTTTCCAAGGTGACTGGTTCCCTTTAAATATTGAAATGCCCCCTTAATGTCTTAGGACATGGAGGCCACACTGTGTAAAATAAGTTATTAAAAAAAAAAAGCCTCTGCCAATCCAAATCATTACCAACCCACTGTTGGGTAAAAACTGTCTAATATATAGATATAATCCTTACAGCAGGGGTTCACATTTTAAAGTGCATTTTAATAGTCATAAAAAGAAATCTGGAAGCTCGACGTAGCTAAAAAGAAATGCTAGATTTATTTGAATATTGAATGAGAAATATTTAAACCACATGTATGAAAAATCCCCCAAAATGTGCTGCTTAGTCATGGGGGTAAGTGGCCCGGCCCTGAACAGGTTAAATGTATAGCCAGAGTTGCACAGAGATGGATGAGTGATGGGCATGGGTCTCCGGAGGTGAATCCCGCACCGATGACATATAGCACGTGCCATAGCTGTCTGGTAATATCCTGTGTGATGCTTGCAGGTTGTGGCATACGGCCTGTGCTAGTAAAGAGGGGGAGATATTTGTCTTCGGAGGATGTGCCAACAATCTACTCGCCCATCACAAAGCGGTAACTATTCATGTTTTTATTCTCGATTCATTCCCAGGTTTGAAGGAGATGATCGGTTTTCTTAGAATTTTTTTTCCTTAATGGGATAGACTATTTTTTTTTTTTTTGAATGTCCCCAGTGTGACTAGGGGTAATGAGTTGCTGGCACTAGTGGCCAGACATGCTCACTACAGCGCCATTCACACAGGTATATGTTGATTAGGATTGTGGGGGTCTCTGCATCCCCCATCATCTTTCCAGAGGGTGTAATGGGAAAATCTATTTTAGCTGATGGCCTTTGATGAAATGTCGCTTTTAAAAAGTCTGTAATTGCGTGTTACAAAGATAACCTTCCATTGCTGACAGCTCACTCCTCTGTTAATTTCTTAGGTGAATTTTAGCACAGAAGTGTTACTGCTTCATGTTCGTACAGAGGCCCTTTACTATAGCATAAATGATGTTTTATGATACTATTAATTATTCGGCCTCTCCCAATTCCCACACTTCAGAGGATGATCCTTGGGGGCGCAGAAGGGAGATCAGTGGTGAAATACCTGGGGGGGAAGCGAGCACCTGTAACAGCTTTCGGAAGCTCATAAATGTAAAGGTAGTTGGGAATGGCTTCCTACTCTAGTCCTTATACATAACATTTGGTAGACTTAGAGCAAGTTTTCATTCCTAGCAAACTTTTCCAATAAACCCCTATCTGGGATAACAGTTGTCTGAAGGAACTTCGTCACTTGGAGGGGGTTTGGGAACTGGAAAAGACCAGGTCTAAAATATGTACCAATTATGTACAGATGGGGATTGCTGTTCCTTTGAAACAATCTGTGTAATTCTGAGTTTTTGTTTTTTTTAAATATTTCCATCTAAGGCATGTTATGAGAACTCGGGGAAACTCTCTGTTCTCTACTAATGGGGTACTAGATTTTGTGCCAAATCTATTAAAGGATTGATCTCGCTAAAGTTCTGGGAGACCGCCATAGCCTCGGTTAACGATAGATGGGAGAAAGATGTGGGAAACCTTTCTATGGAGGCGAGGGTGCACAGATTATACAGGACCCCCCAAAGCTTTATGTAAGAGAGGCCTTAGAGGAGGAGATGTCTGTCAGATGCATGGGGGAGTGGACTTGATGCATGTTTTGGTCCTGTTCCAAATTGGCTGAATTGTAGGTTAATCCTGAAAAATTAATCATGGAAGTTTATGTCCTTCAAATTTCTCTCAATCCTTAAACATGTATTTTGGGTCCGGTTGGGTATGAGATCGGGTTAGATCCAGTCAAGCTGGCCATAACCAAACACAGGTAATACATACCTTGGTAATGTGTTTTTTTCATGAGACATGACGGCACCACGAGAGAGGGGATCTGCCCTTCAAGGACAGCAAACCATCAAGATAAAAGGGGTGACTCCTCTCTCCGCATCAGTTGTTTTACAGAGTACGAGAGGAACTCCGCCGGTTAGTGTACACATAAATAATACTTCCTATATGATTCTAATCACCAACACCCAAGGGATTGTATAACGCTAATAATGCACCAAACTAATGACATGATCAACAGGGTGGGAATACAAGGGTGCTGTCATGTCTCATGAAAAAACACATTACCAGGTATGTAATACCTGTGTTTTTCCATCATACATGACGGCACCACGAGAGGGTTACAGAGATTTGTATTCTCTTTAGGGAGGGATCACTGCTTGTAACATTCTTCGCCCAAATGTGAGATCAGAGGTAGCAGATAGGTCTAACCTATAATGTTTAAAAAATGTAGACTGAGAGGACCAAGTGGCCGCCCCATACTTCTCCCTTGCGCTCAGGTACCGACCAGGGAGAGGGGGAGAACCTGCATTTTTATGCTCGACAGGGAGGCCCCAAACCTCCGGGGAGACTTGCCCAGCCTGGGCACCAATGTGCCTTACGGGCTGCATGGCCACCTTATTTCAACAGGGGGGCACCATAATAGTGACCCCTGTGGACAGCAGGATTTTATGGCAACAGGGGGAACGCTACATGCTTCCCCAAGGCTTAATTTCTACCCGGGCATTGCCTCACGGGTTGTGGCCATGCGTCGCTCAGGGGGGACATGGAATACATGGCCCCCGAGGCGACTACTGGTACCTGGCGACGGAAGCAGCAGACTAGCGCCTGCCCCAACCCTTCCGACCCAGGCATCTTCTTCTGTTCTTCAGAAGTCTTCATCTTGAGGGTTCCCCATCAAGGACAAAAACCCAACTGATGTGGACAGAGGAGCTGCCCCTTTTATCTTGAAGATTTCCTGTCCTTGAAGGGCGGATCCCCTCTCTTGTGGTGCAGTCATGTATGATGGTAACATTTTTTCCAAGTCAGAAAATCCATAGCCAAACACTGATTAGCAAATCTCTCTTGATGGACAAAATAATGCGGTGTTTGAATAATACATTCTTGATTTGAATGGAAGGTATACATTAAGAGGGGAGCCACAACATTTGGGAAGCGATTGGATTAGATGCTCTATGGTGGTCTCAGAATGTGACTCTGTATACAGGACAGCACCAGTGGCGTTGTGTGTTGCAACTTTCCAGGATTCAGAGCTCATCATATCAAACTTTTTTCTCCTGTTACAGGCTCATAGTAACGCCGTTCTAGTGTTCTCTGTGCAACCACGGTCTCTACTTCGGTAAGTCCCTGTGCGGTTTATGGGGCGACCGGTCTAATCTGACACTTGGCATGGAGGAGATAGGTGCCAAGGCCATGAACAGTCCAGGGCACAGTACTCCTGGGTATTTGTCCGGTCCACACTGCAATGGTTGGTCTCCATGCCTGATCTCACGTTGGGCAGCAGAGTATGCTTGCTGATATAGAGCACGGTAATTTAAATGGTAGCATTGAAAATTACAACACATCTCCCCAAAAAAAACTGCTTAGCACTCACTGCGAGTCCAACCTACAGGATCCCCACGTGCTCGGCACATCCATGTCCTGTGGAGGTTGAGCATGGTCAGGACCGCTGAGAAATGCAACATGCGAGTGGCCAAGTAATGGAACATTGCTAATGCTGACTTATGTTTCTGTGAAAAATGACACAATTCCCAGGACAACCTCAATCTAAGATCCTTCTTGGCAGAGAAGTCGGGTCGGGGTGGGAGACCCCACAGCCTTTATGGTCTATGTTTGGACTTGTGTATTCTTCTAGGAGTAGTCTATTAACTTCATATCTACTTTCCTTCCTCAGACTTTCCCTAGAGACTGTGATTTCTCTTAAAGACATCTTGTCGGACTCACTGGATTGTCTCCCTAAGCACTTACTCCACTACGTGCATCAAAGGTTTGCAAGTGTGAACACATGTGGGTCCTGAAGAGCAGACCCCGCTGTTTATAAGTGGTTTTGTGTTTTAGGAATTTTTTTTTCCCCTGTTATATCTTATTTTAGTGTAAATATGTTTAATACTTGTGGAGAATTCACATTCTTGTTCATTATGTGGGAGCTGTTATTTTTGCTCCATTTCCTGCAGCCTTAAGGGGGCGCCATTCACTACTACTGTAATGTATAATTTGCCCCTTTTTAATTTTGGACTCCAATTAAAATGAGCCACTTCTGTTATTGGAAATAAAGAACCATCGAGTTAAAATGTCAGTTTTATTTCTAGCCAAATAATTTGCAAGCAGGAATAGGTTTCCAACATTTAAAATTACAGAAACATTACATTGTAATTACATTAGAATACTTTTCAAGCAAAAATTGTTTACAGGCAGATGGATGTGACAATGTTGGGGTGGGATTTTCTCTTCCATATCCTGACATTCATGGGCAGCAGCGTCCAAACTAGACAGAACTTAAGACAATAGATCTATCTGAGGCTCTTGTGTTGGGATCGGGAGCCTCGCAGCCGAACCATGAGTGACTGACATCCACAATACCTTACAATAACACAGGTCTCATATCCTGAACTAATGGCATCAGATGTGGCCATCATGAATTCAGCTGGCAACTGGGGTATAATTTGAGAGAGCAGCGACGTACAAGACTCTAGCTGTTATGCAAAATGATGAGCACAACCTGGTCCACTGGCCACAGCAGTAATCTGTGGCTGTAGGACGGGAGCCATACAGTCTCATACCAGACAACATTGGCTGCTCTTTTCACTCGTCAGCTTGCATGACATTATCATTACGGCAGGACACACACAACATCAGACGAGATCAGCTAATCACTAGAAGAGCCAAGTATGTTGTCAAGTAATGGGCAGTTCTCACGGATCCCAGCCTACAGGCACAGATTATTCCCGTTACCGAAGACCAAGGTTTTGCACATTGTTTTGGACCAATGCTCTTGTTTTATCTCCCAATTCAACAACAAGCCACATTTTTGAGGATTTGCTTCATCGTGGAAACGTGGACTGCTGAGAATCTGACCCCCAAATAGTCAACATTTGCACCTATTGATTTTGGGTGGGGTTGGAAATCATCTATAGCTCCACATTTACAAGTATGTAGAAATGATTATTTCTTCTTTGCATGTATCAGATTTGGTGCAGACACTTTCACTTTCCCCGGCATGTTTCTCGATAGGTCGGTGTCCTATGGAAACAATTGCATGGTAAAAAGGTGGATATGGCCATCATACAGCATCTACAGACATGGACAATTTTCTTGCTGCAAAATTGGCCAGTGGCTGTGGGGCTCACAATGTTCTATATTACTTTATGCCAGGAAACAAAATACAGCAACTTGCGTACTAGTGGGACGGATGGTGTCAGTCTGCCAGCTTTACTATAAGTTAAGCCATAAGTGGTAGAAATTCTAGCATCGGTATACTCCGGCTTATGACTGGAGTTCTGTTTCAGGCACACAGCCTGAAAGATTAAACAGGTCTGCGACTAAAAAGCTGTTTGATTATTTTCATCTAAATTCCATGTATTTTGGTGTGCTGAAAACGAAAAAAAATATTGAAAAAAATCCTGGACGTCAGGATTTGCCACAAAATGCAAAATTGTCTTCAAATTTAGTATATTTTTCTCAATTTTTGGTATTTTTATCTTAGGTTTTGAAAGTCAAAATTACTATTGCCGTAACTAATTCACATCAATGCATTGAAGATATACAATGCCAAAAAAATATAACTTTCAAAGAAAAGAACTTTCAGGGTGAGCTAATGAAACCAGCCTCAACATGTTGCAAGCTGAACGAGCAGGCTTTGACATGCCCGGGCTTGATTCAAATGTTTTATCTTGGTTCTCGCCTGTTCACACTTTTTCATCTCAGTTCGTGTTAGCTCGTCATATTCAACCGTGTTTCCCAAAATTAACATTATGGCTCAGCAAAAGTGTATTAATTCGCCTGACAGTTTGTTACATTTGTGGTGAATATCCTCAAAAAGAAGGGTGGTTTGCATTTAAAGAGGTTGTAGAGAAATTTTTAGGCAATAACAAAGACCCTGACTACAAAAAAATCGGACGAAGGCTGAAAGCATTTCAAGCTTTAGGTTGCCTGATGAGTTTGAAAGTGCATTTCCTCCATTCCCACCTTGACAACTTTCCTGAAAATCTGGGAGCTGTGAGTGAAGAGCAAGGTGAACGATTCCACCAGGACATTAAAGAGATGGAAAGAAGATACCAGGGAAAATGGAACATTACAATGATGGCTGACTACTGTTGGACACTTCAGAGAGACATTCCAGATGCTACTCAATGTACCAAGAGAAGCCTCACAGGGAAGAAGAATTGATTTTCGTGTGTGTTAGTGAGCTCATTGCAGTTGAAACATTTGTAATAAAAAATTAATGTTATGAGTCTTCATTTATTTTGAGGTATTATCTTATTTAACATAGTTACTTAAATTGTCAGAAAACGTGAGGTCGTTTTCTGATTCAGCGCATTTAAAAACATAAAAATTATGTGGAATAACCAAAACAGCTCTTGAAAAAAATTATTTTTTTGCAGACCTGTGTTATTAAAAGTCCTCCAGAGTGTTGTACATAACACCAGTCCTGATAGTGTTTAGGTATATTTACTAACTCGACCCAGAACGAACGCCACTTCTGCCCTCAGGTCTTGTCTAGTAGTGCAGCTTATTTCCATAGATGTGAATGAAGCTGGACTGCATTCTCTGGTGCAGGCTGTAGCCAGGTGAGCTGCTGTAATCTGCATTTTCACACACAAAATTTTTCTGGCCCTTTATATTTATTAAAATGCATTCATAGTGTATTTATTACCATTAACAGTCTCCAGGGGCTGTGCCTCACTAATCCACTTTCAGAAGACTATGAAAGTTTATATATCCTATTTAATTACCATACATACTCGAGTATAAGCCGAGATTTTCAGCCCATTTTTGGGGCTGAAAGTCCCCCTCTCTGCTCTCTTGAGGCATACCCAGGGGTCGGCAGGGGAGGGAGAGCGGGAGCTGTCTAATTATACTAACCTGCTCCTGGCACGGTCCCTGCACGTCTTTTCCCCGGCAGCTTCCTCCTGTACTGAGTGGTCACATGGCCATTATTGTAATGAGTGGTAACGGTGACCGCTCGCTACAGGAAGCTGTGCCTGCACAGCGCCAGGAGCAGGTGAGTATAATGGAGAGCGCTGCGTTGCACGATATTCACCTGTTCCTCGTTCCAGACGCCACCACTCTGTCTTCAGCAGTGACGCTCAGGTCAGAGGGTACGGTGACGTGGTTAGTGCGCACCCTCTGCCTGAACGTCAGTGCTGAAGATGGAGCGGCGCCGGAACGAAGTCAGGTGAATATTGAAAGTTCCGGGGCCTCAGCGCCGGAGAGGTGAGTATGTGATTTTTTTTTTTTTTTTTTTAATCGCAGCAACAGCAAATGGGGCAAGTGTCTGTATGGGGCCATAACGTTTGTGCAGCATTATATGGGGCAAGTGTCTTTATAGGGCCATAATCAGCATTTGTGCAGCATTATATTGGGCAAATGTGTCTATGGAGCATCTTATGGGGCCATTATTAACCTTTATGCAGAATTATATGGGGCATATTTTAATATGGAGCATCTTATGGGGCCCATCATAAACTGTATGGAGCATTATATGGGGCTCCTGATTCAATATGGATATTCAAAAACACAACCTACTGATGTCTCAATTAATTTTACTTTTATTAGTATCTATTTTTACTTTTGACATTTACTGCTGCATTTCCCACCCTAGGCTTATACTCGAGTCATTAAGTTTTCCCAGTTTCTTGTGGCAAAATTAGGGGGGTCGGCTTATACCCGAGTATATACGGTAAATGCCTTTGTAACCAAATGTCCATCCTGTTATTGGGCCCATTTTCTGATTTAACATTCAACCTTAAAGGGGTTGGGCTGGGACTGCAACTGACCACAGACCCGCTGGTGATTTATCACTGAAGCTCCCAGATCAGAACGAGGGTTCGAGTAATGTAAAAACCCAACGATCATTAACTCCCAATGTTGGTGGAAACCCTTTAGCATAGAAGCCACATGTGGATCAGGCTGGGGGTGCACGGAAGACTTTCTTCCAAGTGCACCTCCTGCTTGATTTGCATGTGACATCTATGCTCCATTTCTCATGATCGTTATCAGATCTGAAAGGTCTCCTACGAATGTAGATCTGTAATATCTTACTGCTATGTAGAGATAAAATATGTCCTCCTTCTGATGCTTTGGGGATTCATTAATAACTACATAGTGCGTGGCTTATTATATGTGGATAGTGATGTGTGTGGTGCGTTGGTTGTCGGAGGACGTGTAAGTCTATAAAGGAGCCACAGATGCTACATTGTAGGTTTATACCTTAACACTTCGCAGTAAATCCTTCTCTCGGCTGGAGGTTTCCTTGGAATGCATGAAACTGTTCAGGGCGGTTTTAGCAGCTGTGGAATACATAACATGTCAAAGCCTTTGCCACCGAAAACGGCGAAAACATCTGCAGAAAAGTCCAAGTATTTATATTCTATAATAACGCTGCACTTATTGCTTTTTATAACTCGTTATTAAAAGATGGAGCGAAAGCAACATCACGAGATATAACTGCCGGTGACTGATAAAGTCTCGTGCTCCTATACTGAAACTGCACAACTTAAAGGGCTATGCCATCTCCACTCCCCTTAGCATCAGCCATTGAGCGGAGCTGGCGATCACACGGTACCCCTTTCTGATATCTAAAGGGCACGTGTCCCAATAGTTGCAGTTTTGTGACCACAGCCTGTTGTAAATGCCCCTTACTCTGCATCCATATTTAATTTCATAACTATTGCCATTCTGCATCACTGCCACAAGTTAATTAGATTTTACCTTTTCCTTTCTTTTGTGTTCCTGGAGTTAATTTAACTTTGTACCTGAAGAAAGAAAATACAAAGTTGGGCTGGGAGACAATTTACACTGTAAATGTGATAAGATACTTGGGTAGTTGCAGCTTTCCTTAGGAAAACCATCTTTGTGCCAGGAGTGAGCAGTCACACTTGGAAAGGGATTGTCACTGATGAGACAACACCTTCATGTAAAGAAACATTTCCTTCCATGGTTAGTGAGATAGCTGCATAATTTGACAATTACGGGTTAAAACTACATTTAGGATTATTTACACACAAGACAAGTCTGATGCCGATGGAAAGTCATGGTAGAGTCGCCTAAAAGATTACTGATCTTACTTATAACTGGTCATGGCAGTGTACGGGGCGCAGACTGGCACAGAGAATAACAGGACGTCTTCTTGGTCTGGCTGCCCAGTCAAGGAATCCAAAAGATTTTCTGCTTCCTAAGACAAGACATAGTGATGAATGATCCTGTACAACTCCATTAGAAAAATCACCGACATGCGGGAATACAGGGAAATCGTGACAGCGAGTGTATTGCATGCACTTAGGCAGTCCGCAGACACATACCTCGGAGTCTGGAGCATCTGGATCTACATCATCCTAAAAATAAAGAATGAGACTTTATAAAAATAATATTCAATAATGTTCCTCTGATGGAGAGAAAAAAAACAAACAAATGAGGGTGATTATGGGAACGCTCCATCTACTACAAAGGCAATGATTCCCATTACACTGGGGAGTATATTATGCGGGATATATTCTTATGGTGGAAAACTGAGGAACTCTGAACACGTGAGGCACTGTTCACACTACTATATTGTAATTCAGAGCTGCATCCATGACACAACAGACACAGATGGCGTCAGATTATCCCACTTCTATACTTCGAGTCACATGTGACAGGCTCGGACAGCAGTGTGACCACCGCCTTAGTGACAGGACTGCCCACACCTTGTCATCCTGTTCTTCTAAGGTCACTTCTTGTAAGTCTTGAGTTAAGAAGACCTCAGCAGATCCAGGCCCCGACTTCTTCCCTGGGCCACCTTTCCCCTTCTGTGGTTGCTTCTTTACTGGTTCTTCCTTTGTTTTTCCTTTGTTTCCTTTCTTGCCCTTCTCTTCCTTGTTGGACCCTGCAGACTACAAAGCAGTGATGCTAAGACTTCCATCTTAGGAACGAGACCCCAATACAGGGCCGTGTCCCAAGCCGGTTCTTACCCCAAGCAACTGCATGATAAGTTCCCGATCTTCATCGTCCTGATCCTTGTACTTTTCCTTCATCTTCTTCATTTTACTCTGATGGTATAATAGAGGGATAGGAAGCAGTAAGACACCGATGATGTGTAAAAATGGCATCATCCACAGTCAGAATGGGCAAAGGAAATTCAATCGCCAACCCAAAGAGCTGCTTTGGGAAACATCAGCTCCTAAGGTGAAAGTGTGCAGGCAGACTAACCAAATTAATTGGACCTAAAAGTAGTTTAATGGCCTGGTGGCAAAGTGCACTTTACACATCAATAACGACCAAACTGCACAGACCACCATGTTGGCACAATGCGGGTCTCAAGCACAATCTATTTTCTCAGAAAGCCGCCTGGTTGATCATTGATCACAGAGCATCTGGTTCCTGCCAATCAGCTGATGGCCACTACAGGGGGAAGGAGTATTGCAAATATATTAGCAGGTCAAATATATAAAATATCACTTTTAATTGTTCGCATAAAGCAACATTCAGTAGCATAGATCTTAAAAGGCGAGTTAGGTAGTCCAGGTCAAATATTCAAGTATTTAACCCCTTTACCCCCAAGGGTGGTTTGCACGTTATGGACCGGGCCAATTTTTACAATTCTGACCACTGTCCCTTTATGAGGTTATAACTCTGGAACGCTTCAACGGATCCCACTGATTCTGACATTGTTTTCTCGTGACATATTGTACTTCATGATAGTGGTAAAATTTCTTTGATATTACCTGCGTTTATTTGTGAAAAAAACGAAAATATGGCGAAAATTTAGAAAATTTCGCAATTTTCCAACTTTGAATTTTTATGCAATTAAATCACAGAGATATGTCACACAAAATACTTAATAAGTAACATTTCCCACATGTCTACTTTACATCAGCACCGTTTTGGAACCAAAATTTTTTTTTGTTAGGGAGTTATAAGGGTTAAAAGTTGACCAGCAATTTCTCATTTTTACAACACCATTTTATTTTAGGGACCACATCTCATTTGAAGTCATTTTGAGGGGTCTATATGATAGAAAATACCCAAGTGTGACACCATTCTAAAAACTGCACCCCTCAAGGTTCTCAAAACCACATTCACGAAGTTTATTAACCCTTCAGGCGTTTCACAGGAATTTTTGGAATGTTTAAATAAAAATTAACATTTAACTTTTTTTCACAAAAAATTTACTTCAGCTCCAATTTGTTTTATTTTACCAAGGGTTACAGGAGAAAATGGACCCCAAACCTTGTTGTACAATTTGTCTTGAGTACGCCGATACCCCATATGTGGAGGTAAACCACTGTTTGGGCTCATGACAGAGCTTTGAAGCGAAGGAGTGCCATTTGACTTTTCAATGCAAAATTGACTGGAATTGAGATGGGACGCCATGTTGCGTTTGGAGAGCCACTGATGTGCCTAAACATTGAAACCCCCCACAAGTGACACCATTTTTGAAAGTAGACCCCCTAAGGAACTTATTTAGAGGTGTGGTGAGCACTTTGACCCACCAAGTGCTTCACAGAAGTTAATAATGCAGAACCGTAAAAAAAAAAAAATCATTTTTTTTCACAAAAATGTTTTCGCCCCCAATTTTTTATTTTCCCAATGGTAAGAGAAGAAATTGGAACCAAAAAGTTGTTGCACAATTTGTCCTGAGTACTCTGATACCCCATATGTGGGGGTAAACCACTGTTTGGGCACATGGGAGAGCTCGGAAGGGAAGGAGCGCCGTTTGACCTTTCAATGCAAAAATGACAGGAATTGAGATGGGACGCCATGTTGCGTTTGGAGAGCCACTGATGTGCCTAAACATTGAAACCCCCCACAAGTGACACCATTTTGGAAAGTAGACCCCCTAAGGAACTTATCTAGATGTGTGGTGAGCACTTTGATCCACCAAGAGCTTCACAGAAGTTTATAATGCAGAGCTGTAAAAATAAAACAAAAATTTTTTCCCACAAAAATTATTTTTTAGCCCCCAATTTTGTATTTTCCCGAGGGTAACAGGAGAAATTGGACCCCAAAAGTTGTTGTGCAATTTGTCCTGAGTGCGCGGATACCCCATATGTGGGGGGGAACCACCGTTTGGGCGCATGGGAGGGCTCGGAAGGGAAGGAGCGCCATTTGGAATACAGACTTAGATGGAATGGTCTGCAGGCGTCACATTGCGTTTGCAGAGCCCCTAATGTACCTAAACAGTAGAAACCCCCCACAAGTGACCCCATATTGGAAACTAGACCCCCCAAGGAACTTATCTAGATGTGTTGTGAGAACTTTGAGCCCCCAAGTGTTTCACTAGTTTATAACGCAGAGCCGTGAAAATAAAAAATCTTTTTTTTCCCACAAAAATTATTTTTTAGCCCCCAATTTTGTATTTTCCCAAGGGTAACAGGAGAAGTTGGACCCCAAAAGTTGTTGTCCAATTTGTCCTGAGTACGCTGATACCCCATATGTTGGGGTAAACTCCTGTTTGGGCACACGGGAGAGCTCGGAAGGGAAGGAGCACTGTTTTACTTTTTCAACGCAGAATTGGCTGGAATTGAGATCGGACGCCATGTCGCGTTTGGAGAGCCCCTGATGTGTCTAAACAGTGGAAACCCCCCAATTATAACTGAAACCCTAATCCAAACACACCCCTAACCCCAAATCCAACGGTAACCCTAACCACATCTCTAACCCAGACACACCCCTAATCCTAATCCCAACCGCAAATGTAATCCAAACCCTAACCCTAACTTTAGCCCCAACCCTAACTGTATATTTAACCCTAACTGTAGCCTTAACCCTAACCATAACCCTAGCCCCAACCCTAGCCCCAACCCTAGCCCTAGCCGTAACCCTAGCCCTAACCCTAATGGGAAAATGGAAATAAATACATTTTTTTAATTTTTTTATTTTTCCCTAACTAAAGGGGTGATGAAGGGGGGTTTGATTTACTTTTATAGCTGGTTTTTTAGCGGATTTTTATGATTGGCAGCCGTCACACACTGAAAGACGCTTTTTATTGCAAAAAATATTTTTTGCGTTACCACATTTTGAGAGCTATAATTTTTCCATATTTGAGTCCACAGAGTCATGTGAGGTCTTGTTTTTTGCGGGACGAGTTGACGTTTTTATTGGTTACATTTTCGGGCACGTGACATTTTTTGATCGCTTTTTATTCCGATTTTTGTGAGGCAGAATGACCAAAAACCAGCTATTCATGAATTTCTTTTGGGGGAGGCGTTTATACCGTTCCGGGTTTGGTAAAATTGATGAAGCAGTTTTATTCTTCGGGTCAGTACGATTACAGCGATACCTCATTTATATCATTTTTTTTAATGTTTTGGCGCTTTTATAAGATAAAAACTATTTTATAGAAAAAATAATTATTTTTGCATCGCTTTATTCTGAGGACTATAACTTTTTTATTTTTTTGCAGATGTTGCTGTATGGCGGCTCGTTTTTTGTGGGACAAGATGACACTTTCAGCGGTACCATGGTTATTTATATCCGTCTTTTTGATCGCGTGTTATTCCACTTTTTGTTCGGCGGTATGATAATAAAGCGTTGTTTTTTGCCTATTTTTTTTCTTCTTACGGTGTTTACTGAAGGGGTTAACTAGTGGGACAGTTTTATAGGTCGGGTCGTTACGGACGCGGCGATACTAAATATGTGTACTTTTATTGTTTTGTTTTTTTATTTAGATAAAGAAATGTATTTATGGGAATAATAATTTTTTTTTTTCATTATTTAGGATTTTTTTTTTTTTTCGATTTTTTTTTACACACTTGTAAAAAATTTTTTTTACTTTTTTACTTTGTCCCGGGGGGGACAATACAGATCGGTGATCTGACAGTTTGCATAGCACTCTGGCAGATCACTGATCTGTCTCAGAGCAGTACAGCGTTACCAAGTGCCTGCTCTGAGCAGAGCCACCTCCCTCCCTGCAGGACCCGGATCCGCGGCCATCTTGGATCCGGGATTTGCTGCTCCGGGGGTCTCAGGGAAGCCCGCAGGGAGCCCCTCCCTGCGCGATGCTTCCCTGCACCGCTGGCACATCGTGATCATGTTTGATCGCGGTGTGCCGGGGGTTAATGTGCCGGGGGCGGTCCGTGACCGCTCCTGGCACATAGTGCCGGATGTCAGCTGCGATAAGCAGCTGACACCCGGCCGCGCTACCCCCGTGAGCGCGGCCGATCGCCTATGACGTACTATTCCGTCCTTGGGAAGTAAAGCCCACCTTACATAGACGGAATAGTACGTCTAATGGCAGAAAGGGGTTAATACTAAAGTAATACTTGGAAAAAATTCTAAGGGAGACAGAAACGTTGCCTTTGAATCCCTTCCTACCAGCGAAGGGTTGGCACCCTAGGAGATTAGTTATAGCGCCCCTGCTCCACGTAGGCTGTCCATACCTGACCCTAGAAGGGCTTCCCTGGCCAAAAGCAGACATCACCACCCAATAAAGTGCTTTTGTGCGTTACAATGTCCACATCTGGAGAAGCTACTATAAGCATTCAATGAGAATTGTATGGCTGTCTATTTGTCCTTCGCCTCATTGGGGGGACACAAACCGTGGGTGTATGCTGCTGCCACTAGGAGGCTGACACTGATACAAAGAAAGTTAGCTCCTCCCCTGCAGTATACACCCTCCTGCTGGCTCTCAGCTAACCAGTTCTTGCTTAGTGTCCGTAGGAGGCACACGGACGGGTTTGCTATTCAGACCCAAAACTCTTTATTATTTTATTTTTACCTTTTACATTTTTTGATTTTACTTTTTACAACGGACGAAGGGGCGACGGATCCTTTCAAGGCTCCGATCTCCCTGAACAGGCGAGCACGGAGAGTGTCGCCTCTCCGTATCCTCTCCTGCAACGGGGGATGCCACGCCAGAGCTGATTCTAGGGGCGACGGGTCCCTTCAAGGGCACCGATCTCCCCTCAACCTGTACGGACGAGCACATGGAGTGTCGCCTCCATGTACCCTCTTCCCCAACCAGGCCTATTGCCGGACATTCAGCCCTGTCCCTTACTAGGTGATAACCCTTTGGATGTACAGAGGCCCACCTCGTGGCATCCGAGCAGCCCCCACTGCACCACCACTGTTGAAAGCGGATGGTATAAGGAGGCGGACGGTTCTTCTCCACCTCCCTAGCAAAGGGATGATGGATTGAGGGCTTCTCTTTATCCCTGCACCGTCCAAACAGCAGCGACAGCAGAGGATCTCTTCCACTTCTCTGACCTGCTGAACAGAGCTGCATATTCTGCCTTCTGGCAGCTTCCTTGGTAAGTACCGGAACTCGGCGGCTGGAGGGCTGTGCGCAATTGGCGGATTCCACCCTTTTTTTACAGTGGCGGGTCGGTTTTTCCTTTTTCCCGCTCTGCGCCGGCTTCAAAAATTTAGCCCCCGGCTTCAGGTTTGTGTAGGCCGCAACCCGGAGCCTCTGCCCATGCTAGGCCACGCTTCATGGCTCCGCCCTCCCTATTCAGGCACTTCTCCTTCAGGAGGAGAACTCTTGCAGCATATTCTCGGAGGCCATCTTCATCCTCCTGCCGCTTCCGGACACGAGCTGTAAACATCCAGAAGCGGCTGCTGCATTAAAACGGCGGTATTCAACGCTGACGGGGGACTCAGGTCCGAGTAGGGAGACACTGCTCCATCCCTCCCCCTGTACTCCTCCCCCCGCTCCTCCGGCAGCATAAAGGCTATGACCAGCAAGCATTAAAGGTACATGACCAGCATTCACTGGTCTTAAAGGGCCACTGTCACCCCCCTGCAGCCGTTATAAACTAAAAGAGCCACCTTGTGCAGCAGTAATGCTGCATTCCAACAAGGTGGCTCTTTTAGTTTTGTGTTCAGGTATTATTAAAATAAAGCGTTTTGAAACTCTGCAGAAATACCTGTCTTTGTCCACGGAGGCGGGTCTGAAGCCTCCTCTGTGAAGTGCCCAACAGCCGTCACTCACATCTTCTGGGGCGATGGTCGCCGCCCCCTGCACGCTGTTTTCTTTTCAAATCCAACGCCGGCGCTATGTAAATATTTGTGGGGCAGGCGCAGTAATCTCTGGCTGTCTGACGTCACAGCCAGGCTTGCAGACTGCGCCTGTGCTGGCAGTGCGGCCACCCACCTCGGGAATCCCTGCCCCGCAATGTGTTATGCATTATGCACAGTGCGGGGCTAGGATTCCTGGGAATGCGCACTGCATGTCTCAGACTCTCACCCACGTCCCCGCCTTCCAGCCTCTGGCTATTCAGCTGAGCTCATCCTGCCGCCTCCTCCTTCTGCTCATAGCAATCGCCGGGAAAGAAACAACCTACGAAACTTGCCTGCTAGCTAGCTGGAAGGCGGGGGGCGGGGGACGTGGGTGAGAGTTGGATTTGAAAAGAAAACAGCGCGCAGGGGGCGGCAACCATCGCCCCAGAAGATGTGAGTGACGGCTGTTGGGCACTTCACAGAGGAGGCTTCAGACCCGCCTCCGTGGACAAAGACAGGTATTTCTGCAGAGTTTCAAAACGCTTTATTTTAATAATACCTGAACACAAAACTAAAAGAGCCACCTTGTTAGAATGCAGCATTACTGCTGCACAAGGTGGCTCTTTTAGTTTATAACGGCTGCAGGGGGGTGACAATGGCCCTTTAAAGGCACATGACCAGCCCGAAGCTGGTCACCTTTCCCAGAGTACCAAGTTCAAATGAACTCAGGAGGATGCCGCCGATCCCAGTTGTTTTCTTCCCAGAGTACCTAGTTCCCCTGAAGGGGCTTCGTCACTGACGCAATCCATGGCTTCTTTGACCAAGAGATTGAATCCCTATGTGAACCCTCTGTGGTTTCAAGTGCTCGCAGGACCAATATAGATGGATCCTCCCCTACATGGGAGCCGTCGGCTAGCAGGGGCCACAAGTATTCTAGAAAAGGAACAAGACTCGGCATATGAATCGGAGGTTGCCTTGGGTCTGGACTTGCCAGAGCCTCAGAACAAGATGGATTCACCTATTTAGGCCATCAACCAATCTCTGTAGATTGACAAGGACTACGGTTCAGCTCTCGATCACACAGGGACCCTCAAAACGGAGACTAAAACTCCCTAGTAGTGCATTTGCCATTTTCCTGAACATCGAGCGTCCGGATAAGCGATTCACTGGCGAGCACCATGGCAGCACAGTGGAAAGCACTGGTGTTTTGCAGCATGGGAGTCCAGGGTTCCAGTCCCACCATGAGCATTTGCAAATGGGCTTGCTCTAGAAGCAGAAGCCTCTTCAAGCGCGGTACCCTTTTTCAGCAATATGCAAACACTGCGACATGAGATGCCATGTCTGGTCTGATTTTTTTTTTTTTTTTAAAGGCGACAGGTCCTTCAAATGACACCGATCTCCTCACACCATCATCAAACGAGCACATGGAGTGTCGCCTCCATGTATACTCTTCTACAGTCGGACCTAATGCCAACCCGGTACACCCGGGGACTTGATCTCCGTGGATGTACAGATGCCCTCCTTTTGACGTCCGAGCAGCCCCCCTCTGCATCGCCACTATCTAGCGTATGATGCAAGGAGGCGGACGATCCCTCTCCACTTCCCTGTTACGAGGATGGTTGATCGAGGTATTTCTGCACCGTTCAAAGACAGCACTGACTCAACAGATAGGTTTTTTTCCTTTCCTGCTGGATGCAGCTGCGCACCTTGTCATCTGGAAGCTTAACTCCTGTGGTATACCTACCAGTATCCCTACCCGATGGATCATTTAAAAAAAAAAAATACCACGGTCTGTCATACAATCTGACTTGTTCCGTCTTGCAGCCTCGAGTTCAGCGCTACCTTTCCTTAACCGCTGCACGGGTTGCTAGAGCAATGGTCTCCGGGTCGGAGACCTTAGCTACTTTGATTCAGAACAGTAACCTTTTCCCGGAGACAGTACAGCTGGCCAATCACATCTCTTGAGCGGGAGACTATGTGGTTCACGCCTCTTTGAATGTGGCTAGTTGCGCGGCGATGTCAGCAGTAAATGTCATTTTATTCAGAAGGGTTTTATGGCTCAGAGAACGGAAGCATACTCCGCTTTCAAAAACCTCTCAATTTCACTCCCTTACAGAGTGGTCACATCGCTGAGAAGTTGGAGGTGTTCCCCACGCAGCAACAAAGGATCGCAGGTGTCCTATAGACCCAACCAGCAGTGGAAGGGTTGTCCAGGACAGTCTAGATCTAAGGGATCTTGGTTCCAAAAAAAAAAAAAAAAAGGGACCCTAAAGTAAGACCGATCCTGGACCTCAAACTTCTAACAAGCTCCTCTCGACCATTACTTCAATGGAAAAAAGGTGGAGTTTTCTGGCATCCATCGACATTCGGGATGCTTACCTTCACATTCCTAATTTCCTCTCTTCAAAAATTCCTTCGCTTTTCCATTCGCAAACAGCATTTTCAGGTCACGACCTTGCCCTTCGGCCTTACTACCGCTCCCACAGTATTCACCATTATCACGGCGGCTGTCATGTCCCTCTCACACTTTGGGTGCATGGCCATCCTGCCCTATCTGGTCGACTTTCCAGCCGTTCTTCCAGGACTGCGCTGAGTCCGTCTATATATTCTTTGCTATACACTTCCTCACCTGGGCTGGCGGGTAGACTTAGACATTTCTTCCTCATTTCCAGCCCAGCAAATATCCTTTTAAGGATGATCCTGGACACCTCCAGAGGGTTGGTAATCCCCCCCTTAAGACAAGGCCGTGGCCCTTTAACAAGGAGCCCCCGCACTCGGTCACTCATCCTCTCATTCAGGGCCGGACTGGCCATCTGGCAAACGCCAGAAGGGCATGTCTGGTCGTGGGCTGCCTTGTCTGCTACATCGTTAAAAGAATCGGGTTCTCAACACAGGGCTGAATTTTAGCCCCAGTCCGTACCTGCCCTCATTCCATCTGATTTGCTATGAGGGTCCTGAGGATAAATGGTGACAATGGAAGCAGCTACCTTCGCTCCGCTTGTTTTTCTGCAGGTCAAACAGGTTCCAGAAGGTAGTCTCTGAGCTTCTTTCTCTTCTGGGGGGAGATCCTCTCTCCCGGTTCAATGGTTACTAGTGACTTCCATTACCAGTCTTCTGGGCTGAGGAGCGTCAGCACACTGCTCAAGGTCGCTGGTCATCTCGGGAATCCAGTCTCCCGATCAGTTTTCTGGGGATCCAAACGGTACCACTGCTCCTACAGCAGGTCCACTGCCTTCTGGCCAGATGTGGACATTGTAATGCACATAAGCACTTTATTTGGGTGGTGGTATCAGCATTTGGTGAGGGAAACCCTTCTAGGGTCAGGTAGGCACATACGTGGAGCAGGGGCGCCATAACAAATCCCCTAGGGTGCCAACCTCTGCTGGTAGGAAGGAATACTGAGGCAAAGTTTCTGTCTCCCTTAGAATTTTTTCTGAGTATTAAATAATTGAATATTTGACCTGGACTACCAAACTCGCCTTGTAAGATATATGCTATTGGATGTTGCTGTATGCCAAGTTATATTTTATGGGTTTTTGTTTTCTGTTGGTATAACCCCAATCTAGGCCCTCTACATCTTGTTGTTTTTTTCCAAGTCAAATCTATGGCGGCTGAAGACCCCCAGTGTCTCATAGTGGTGGTTATTTCTGAGCAGCCTGGTCATGCCAGCGGCTCGTGCCGCTTACACCTAAAGAACATCTCTAGAATCCGCCCTTTTCTCACCATGGAGACAGCTAAAACCCTCACTGTCGCCCTGATCCACTCCCGCCTGGACTACTGTAACGCCCTATTAATTGGCCTCCCCCTCACTCGACTTTCCCCTCTCCAGTCCATCCTTAATGCAGCAGCCAGGGTCGTCCATCTGGCTAATCGTTACTCGGACGCGTCCGCTCTTCGCCAGTCGTTACACTGGCTACCCATTCATTACAGGATACAATTCAAAGTACTTGTCCTCACCCACAAAGCTCTCCACAGTGCGGCACCCCCTTACATCTCCTCCCTCGTTTCTGTCTATCAGCCTAAGAGACCACTGCGCTCTGCAAATGACTTTCGATTAACCTCTGCACTAATCCGTACCTCCCACTCCCGACTCCAAGACTTCTCCCGTGCTGCGCCAATCCTCTGGAATGCTCTACCCCAAGATATTAGGACCATCCATAATTTGCATAGTTTTAGGCGCTCGCTCAAAACACATTTGTTCAGAGCGGCCTATCACGTTCACTAATCAAAGTCATTTTATGTTTGTATGTGTGTGTAGCCCATTCACTATCCCCATCTATTCCCCAACCCCTGAAGATGGCTGGACCATGATTGTAAATACATCATTGTAAATACACACCTGTACTTTGCATCTCCCCCACCTCATTGTAGATTGTAAGCTCTCACGAGCAGGGTCGTCTTATTTTGCTTTAATTATTGTATTGTTAACGTTGTTACTTATGACTTTTGTGTTTGAAACTGTTAAACTGTAAAGCTCTGCGGAATATGTTGGCGCTATATAAGATTATTATTATTATTATCACTATGGATGAATAAGACATGTAGATTATCAGCTTTGTAAGTAAAAGATAATAAATACCTTTTGCCCTCTTTTCAGTGGCTGCTGTGCTGCGTCCCCTTGTGGTGTATTCTGGGGTACTGACGCTTCTGCTTTCTCTGCACTTTCCAATGATTTAGTTTCTTCTGAATCATCTGGATTCTTTTTTTTCTTCATTTCACTGAAAAGAAGGTAAATTAAAAAATGAACTCCTCCTCCCATTAAACTTTTTATCCTCTTGATATATTGCAGTCCTCATATTATATAGTACTGTGTAATTACAATTGCTCATTTTGCCTTTCTACACAGCTAATTCTTCTCTTTTCCATTAGATCAATAACATCATGTGATCAATAACAGACTACCTGAATTCTTCTAAGCTCTATGTATAAAAAGGTTATCCTTCCTTGTATGATTATATAGAGCAGAGAAAACAGGGATTTTTGTGTACTCACCGTAAATCCTTTTCTCCGAGCCACTCATTGAGGGACACAGGACCATGGGCTTATGCTGTTGCCACTAGGAGGCAGACACTAGACACAAAAAGATTAGCTCTTCCTCTGCACATAAACCACAAGCACACTGGCTCCAGCCGAACCAGTTCTGTAACAAAGCAGTAGGAAAGCAAGAACACTATATTAGAGTATACAAATGTCAAACCAAGGAACATAACCAAGCCGTTAGGCCAACAGGGTGGGTGCTATTTCCCCCAATGAGTGGCTCAAAGAAAAGGATTTTACAGTGAGTACACAAAAATCAGTTTTTCCTTCGCCTCATTGGGGGACACAGGACCATGGGACGTCCTAAAGCAGTCCCTGGGTAGGAAACCGACAGGACAGACCAAACCTCACACACCAGCCCCCTAGAGATGCGTTACCGCCACCTGTAAGATTAGTCTTCCAAGGCTCACATCTGCTGAGGCCCGAGTGTGAATGTTGTAGTGCTTTGAGAGGGTCTGTAGACTGGACCAAGTCACAGCCTTGCAAACCTGTTCTGCCGACGCCTGGTGTCGAATGGCCCAGGAGGCCCCCACGGAACGAGTGGAGTGTGCCTTAATCTCCGCTCGGATAGGCCTGTTTCTGACACGGTAGGACTCTTGAATAGCCAAGCGGATCCACCTGGCTATTGTGGACTTAGAAGCGGCGAATGACCCTCAGGAAAAAAGAATAAGGCGTCGGTCTTATGGATGGGTGTCGTCCTTGAGACGTACCTTCCGAGAGCCCTGACCAGATCCAGAGTGTGAAGAGTCCTCTCAAAACGGTCTATTGGAGACGGGCAAAACGAGGGCAGGACAATGTTCTCGTTAAGGTGGAAGGAAGAGACCACCTTGAGCAAGAAAGATAAAGACGACCTGAGAACGACCTTGTCCTGGTGAAAAATTAGGATAGGAGCTAGACAGGACAGGGCGGCCAACTCCGATACCCACCTGATTGACGTCACCGTGACAAGAAAGGCGACCTTCCAAGAAAGGTAGATGAGCGAGACGTCCTGCAGCAGTTCGAAGGGAGGCCCCTGTAGAACATCCAAGACAAGGTTAAGGTCCCAGGGATCCAAGGGCATTCTATAGGGGGTTACCAAATGGGAAACCCTCTGAAAGTCTTCACCTGCAGTTTTGAAGCAATCCTGCACTGAAACAAGACAGATAAGGCATAAATCTGACCTTTGAGGGAACTAAACGCTAGGCCTGAATCCAGACCAGTCTGAAGAAACTCCAGAATGGCCAGAATAGAGAAAACGAGAGAACGACCACGCACCCTGCGAAAAATGATTTCCAGGTACAGTGATGATGCACACGGAAGCAGGTTTCTGAGCGTTACTCATGGTGGATACCACTTCTTGGGAGAACCCGGCTTGGGTTAGGACCCAGGATTCAACGGTCATGCCATTAAACACATTGCCCCTGAGTTCTGGTGGTAAATCGGGCCCTGAGAGAGCAAATCTGGGCAATCCGGTAGTCGTCAGGGAACATCAGCGAAACTCTGCGTACCACGTCTGGCGTGGCTAATCCGGGGCCACTAGGATCCCTTCCGTCTTGATCTTCCTGATGACCCTTGGGAGCGGGGGAAAACACATATGGAAGATGGAAGTGACGCCACGGAAGGACTAGAGCATCCACCTCGATGGCCTCTGGATCCCAGGACCATGAACTCTGGCACGTTGGTGTTTAATCTTGATGCCATCACATCGACGTCCGGAGATCCCCAGCGATGACAAATCTGGAAGATCTCCGGATGCAGTGACCACTCCCCCGAAGCAAGACCCTGGCGGATGAGGAAGTCTGCCGCCCAGTTTTCCACACCTGAGATGTGAACCACTGAGATGATAGAGTGGTTCCTCTTGGCCCAACGGAGAATGTGCTTCAACTTGCACATTGCCGCCCTGCTGAGGGTGCCCCCCTGATGGTTGATGTATGCCACAGCTGCGCGTTGTCCGATTGTATTCAGATGGGGCGACCCGCTAGGAGATGATCGAACCATCGCAGGGTCAATCGAATCGCACAGATTTCCAGAATGTTGATCAGGAGAAGCGCCTCCCGGGGAAACCAGCGTTCCTGGGCAGTATGAAGTCGAAAGGCAGCCCCCCAGCGCAGAAGACTGGAGTTGGTGGTGACTATGAGCCATTGGACAGGAAGGAAAGATCTCTGGGTGAGGGACAATCGCAACGTTCACCACCTGAGCGCCTGCTTGACCCACGGAGACAAATGACACAGCCGGTCAAGTGAGAATGGGTTCTTGTCCCGGGCTGCTAGAAACGCAAGCTGTAGAGGCCGAAGGTGTAACTGGGTGAAAGGAACCGCTTCCATTGCTGCTACCATCCTGCCCAGGACCCCTATGCCGAACCAGATGGAGTGAGGACGTGAGCGACAAAGTGCCCGGGCTCCCTGTTGAAGGGCTAGGACTTTGTCTTGAGGGAGAATCACCAACCCTCGGGAAGAGTCCAGGGTCATTCCTAAGAAGGAAATTTGCTGAGCTAGGACAGGGGAAGATTTGTCTATCAGCCAGCCCAGGCGAGAAAGCGTGTCCAAAGTATTACGGCCGCCATGACCATCGTGAACACTCTTGGAGCAGTGGCAAGGCCGAAGGGCAAAACTGTAAACTGGAAATGTTCCGCGCAGACGGCAAAGCGCAGGAACCTTTGGTGAGGGGGTAAAATGGGGATATGCAGGTAAGCATCCCGGATGTCGATGGATGCTAGGAACTCCCCCTTTTCCAGTGAAAAGATGAAAGAACGGAGGGACTCCATCCTGAAATGCCAGACCTTAACAAACTTGTTTAGGATCTTCAGGTCCAGAATGGGCCGCACCGTCCCATCTTTCTTCAGAACTACAAATAAGTTTGAGTAGAACCCCTCGAACCTTTCATTTTCTGGGACCAGAATAATGACTCCGCTTTAGTGTAAGGAATCAATGGCTCGTTGAAGGACCGTGCCTGTGTCTCTGTTTTGGGGGGACGAGAAGGGAAGAACCGTGCTGGAGGGACAGAGGAAAATTCTATCTTGTAACCAGGAGACACCAGGTCCCTGACCTATTCGTCATGAACGACAGAGAGCCAGGTATGGCGAACTAGGAGTAGACGGCTGCCTACTCTGTTGTTGTCGACCGAGTAATGCCACGAGTCATTGAGCTGAGAATCTATGGGACCTGGCTCCCTTAGACCTGGATTGGTTGGGGCGTTTCTTCCAGGACTGGTTGGACTTATATGAAACTTGGGGGCCCTGTCACCACGGGAGTAGCGCCCTGAGCCAGAAGAGATAGCTGTATTGGACCAAACTGGAGTGTTGCGAAAGGATCGGAAACATGTCTTCTGTTGCCGACGAAATGGTCATTTAGTTCTCTGTTGTGGAAGGAATTTACTTTTCCCTCCTGTGGCGTCCGAGATAAGCTGATCCAGCTTCTCTCCAAACAAACCACCGCTATGATAAGGCAGAGAGGGTAACCTCGCCATTCCGAGCCACAATGCTCGTCTAATGGAGATCAATGCTCGTCTAATGGAGATGGCGTTTGCAGCGGCACAGTTACCTGAGTCCAGGGAAGCGTGCACCAAATAGTCCCCAGCTAAAGAGATCTGGTTTGCCACATTCGCTGCCTCCAGGGGAAGGTTAGTATCCTGAATGGTTCTGGTCAGACTATCTGCCCAAGAGACCATAGCCTTAGCTACCCACGCTGCGGCGAAAGAGGGAGAAAGAGCCGAGCCTGACGCTTCAAAAACTGAACGGGCAAGATTTTCTAACGGTTCGTGGGGTCTTTAAAGAAGTTGTCCACTACTATAACTTTTTTTTTCCATAAATCTTGCTATTATGTGCCACTGAAAACATCCACTGTGTTTATTTTAGCAATATTACCTTTTATCATGCTGTAGCAGCACATCTTCAGTGCTGGGTCCAGCTCTCATTGGGTTAATCGACAACTTCCTTTCTCCTGACTTATTGTGCTCTAATACTACAAGCTGCATGATGCATTGCACTGGCCTCCAAGGCCGAACCTAGCACACCCACTCCAAAACACACCCAAACCCCTCCCTCCTCTATCTTCAAAAAGATTTGTGATGTCATTTCTGTCCAACCTCCTCTTTTACATTTGTCAAACCCACACTCCATCACACACATATAGATAGATAGACAGATAGATATGGGATGGATAGATAGATATATAAATATAGCTCTGTATGTATCTATTTCCATAGATATGTCCATATCCATGTTTCTAAACCCATTCACCCCTGGAGCTTTTTCACTTTCGTTTATCGCTCCCCTTCTTTCCAGAGCCATAATTTTTCCGTCAATATGGCCATTTGAGGGCTTATCTTTTGCGGGACAAGTTCTATTTTTGAACCTTTGGTTTTACCATGTCGTGTAACAGAAAATGTGAAAAAAATTCAAAGTGCAATCCCACACTTGTTTTTTGCTTGGCTTTTTTGCTAGGCTTTTTTGCTAGATTCACGTAATGCTAAGGCTGTGTGCACACGTTGCAGATTTGATTGCAGATCCGCAGCGTTTTTTGCAGCACGGAATTGCATCAAATCCGCCGTGTAGTGCACAACCAATGTAAGTCTATGGGAGCCGCAGACTTGTTGTGCACATGCACATCACTTCTTTTGTGCGGAACTGCAGCGTTTCTGCACCCATATACGTGCATTGAGTCGGGTACATCCTCAGCAAAACCGCAGATGTAAAAATGATCTGCAGTTTTGCTGCGGATGTGGGTCCGAGAAACGCTGCAGTTCGGGAGGAGGGAAGTGTGTGGGCGGAATGTGGGCGGTGACGGTGTGCGTGTGTGGGCGGTGACTGTGTTCGTGTGTGGGCGGGGTCTGCGGGCTGTTCGGATGTGTGCGGGCGGGGTCTGTGGGCTGTTCAGATGTGTGCAGGACTGTCAGGGTGTGTGCAGGTCTCTGCGGGGGGGGTCTTTGGGGGTTGTGTGTGTGCAGGCATCATCCGATGGGACTACAAGTACACGGCATCCAATCTGCAGCTAATCCGGATGTAATCCAGACAGTGGACACGCACCCTACACTATCCATACATCTATCAATAGATCTATCTATCAATCTCATCTATCATCTGTCTGTCTAGCTATCTGTGTGTGTAATGGAGTGTGGGTTGGACAAATGTAACAGAGGAGGTTAGACAATGACATCACAAATCTCTTCTTGTTCAATAATACATCTTTATTCAGGTTTCAAAAACGCATTAAAAAATGCACAAAAACGCATAAAAACCGCACCAAATCTGCATCAAAACCACACCAAAACTGCATCAAAACTGCGCAAAAAACGCACCAAAACTGGATCAACACGCATCAAAAATTGCATCAAAACTGCACCAAAAACTGAATCAAAAACGTGCAAAAACCGGACCAAAAACACATCAAAACTGCACCAAAAACTGAATCAAATCCGTGCAAAAACTGCATCAAAACCAGACCAAAAAAACTCATCAAATCTGCGCAAAAAAACGGACCAAAAACTGCATTAAAAACGCATAAAAAACGCAGCTACGTTTTCTGCCAGGAACTGCAGATTTTGTGCAGAAAATTCTGCACCCAAATCTGCAACGTGTGCACACAGCCTAAAACTGACCTGCCATTATGATTCTCCAGGTCATTATGAGTTCATAGACACCAAACATGTCTAGGTTATTTTTTATCTAAGTGGTGAAAAAAAATTCCAAATTTTGCTAAAAAAAAAGAAAAAAAAAATTGCGCCATTTTCCGATACCCGTAGCATCTATATATTCTGAGATATGGGGTTGGGTGAGGGATAATTTTTTGCGCGCCGAGCTGACGTTTTTAATTATACCACTTTTGTGCAGATACGTTCTTTTGATCGCTGTTATTGCATTTTAATGCAATGTCGCGGCGACCAGAAAAACAATTTTGACTTTTGATTTTTTTTTCTCGCTACGCCATTTAGCGATCATGTAATTTTTTTTTTTTTAGTTGAAAACAGCTGACATGTTGCGGCTTTGAAGTGGGCTCACCACCGGAGTCCACCACAAAGCGGGGGATACTGCCAGCTGACGTACTATTCCGTCAGCTGGCAGAAAGGGGTTAATGAACAATATGTTTCAGTTAAGAAAAAAAAAATGGCGTGGGCTCCCGCGCAATTTTCTGCGCCAGAGGGGGAAAGCCGATGGCCGGGGGCCAATATTTGTAGCCTGGGAAGCGGGTAATACCCATGGCCCCTCCCGGGCCATGAATATCAGCCCGCAGCTGTCTGCGTAGCCTTTACTGGCTATTAAAATAGGGCGATCCCCCCCCCCCCCCCCCCAAAAAAAAAAAAATGACGTGGGGTCCCCCTATATTTTATAGCCAGAAATGCTACGCAGACAGCTGCGTGCTGATATTCGTAGCCTAGAGAGGGGCCATGGATATTAGCCCCCCTGGCTACAAATACCAGCCCGCAGCTGCCCCAGAAATGCACTTAGCCCATCTCTTCCCGCTCCCCTGGAGCGGTGGGATATGGGGTTGAAAGGGGTTTGCTATTGTAAGGTGACATTAAGCCCAGTTAATAATTGAGAGGCGTCAATAAGATAACTATGCATTATTAATCCTATAGTAGTGAAAGGTTTAAAAAAAAATTAAAGACACAGCCAGAAAAAGTATTTTAATATCTTAATTTCACCATACTTACCATACTCGATCGCCTGCAAAAAAAAATGTTAAATAATAAACCGTATACTCCCTGTCCAACGCAGTCCAATTAATAATGAGTGTCCCACGGCGATCTCCCCTATAGAACATTGACATTGGGTGATGTCACTGCTCTATAGACCTTCAGTGACACACTAACAGGAGACAATGGCTCCTGCAGTGCATCACTGAAGAGGTTACCTGAGTTCAGGGTCTCACTTTATGGTAAAGGTGCGTGAGAATTATCCCACACAGCAGTGCCACAAGTGAGACTAGGGACTATTTTTCACAGGGGCGGAGGAATACAGTGCGGAAGGATACCTTCTGTCATTGTATTCCTGGAGCCCCTGGAGAGTGGTCGCATCAGCTGATGCTGCTGCTCTCCACGGAAGATCGTCGTTGGACACTCGTTTTAATTGGATTTCTGTGGATCAGGGAGTATAGTGTTTATTATTTTAATACTTTTTACAGGCGACACTGGCTTCGGGGATCGAGGTGATGGTGATTATGTACTCAATGTTTTATGTATTGTATGTCTATATGTATGTACTGTATGTATGTACAGTATGTATGTACTGTATGTCGCATGTTGTATGTCGCATGGTGCATGTTGTATGGTGCATGTTGTATGTCGCATGGTGCATGTCACATGTGTGTTGTATGTCTATATGTATGTTGTATGTACTGTATGTGTGTAATGTACAGGGGTTGGACAAAATAATGGAAACACCCAACGTTTTGGCATCATAATCTTCGAACATGTGATAAACATACAAACCGTGACATATGGTAATGTTTTATAGTTGATTTGTGTTATGTGATATGGGTATGTAAATTAACTGTTTGTTTTGCATAATTGTAAGAACATTGATGAGAACCTGATAACAATGGCAGACCTCTTGGATTTTCAAAGAGGCCAAATTGTTGGTGCTCGTATGGCAGGTGCTAGTGTAACAGAAAGTGCCCGAATGCTTGGCGTGTCAAGAGGTACTGTCTCCAAAGTAATGAGTGTGTTTGAAAGAGAAGGAAAAATGTCTGCAGCAAAGCACAGGTCCGGCCAAAAGTCAAAGTTGACTGAGATAGACCGTCGGACTCTAAAGCGAATTGTGAGAGAGGATCGCAAGACCACGGCTCCGCAAATCACTGCTGAGCTCAATGAACACCTACACAACCCAGTTTCCACGAAAACTGTTCGTCGGGAGCTGCACAAATCTGGATTCCACGGAAGAGCTGCAATTAGATAACCGAGGCTCTCAATGACAAAGGTTTCCAAGCGTTTAGTGTGGTGTAGAAACCTCCAGAATTGGTCCCTCGAGCAGTGGAAACATGTGATATTCTCAGACGAATCATTGTTTACCCTATTTCCGACCTCCGGCCGAGTGTACGTTCTCCCAACCGTAAAACATGGTGGAGGTTCTGTGGTGATCTGGGGTGCTATTGTGTAGAGATCCGCCTGGCCAATGATATCCCTTCATGGAAGAATTAACAGCCGAGATTATTTAGGCATTTTGGGCGACCAAGTGCATCCAATGGTTCAAGCACTGTTCCCGGATGGGAACGCCATCTTTCAGGATGATAATGCACCAAGTCATACAGCTAGAATCGTTAAAGCATGGCACAAGGAACATTCTAATGAAGTTGAGCATCTCATCTGGCCCCCACAATCCCCAGACCTCAACATTATTGAGCATTTATGGTGGATTTTAGAGATTCAAGTTAGACGCCAATTTCCGCCACCATCGTCGCTCAAAGAACTGGAGGGTGTTTTAACTGCAGAATGGGCTAAAATTCCTTTGGAAACAATTCACATCTTGTATGAATCCATACCTTGGAGAATTGAGGCTGTAATCGCCGCAAAAGGTGGACCTACACCATATTAAACTAACTTTTGTTGATGTTTCCAGGTGTTTCCATTATTTTGTCAAACCCCTGTATGTTGTATGTACTGTATGTGTGTAATGTATGTTGTGTGTATGTTGTATGTCTATATGTATGTTGTATGTACTGTATGTATGTACTTAATGTGGCATGTTGCATGTGGCATGTCTATATGTATGTTGTATGTACTGTATGTGTGTAATGTATGTTGTATGTACTGTATGTGTAATGTAGTATGTATGTTGTATGCCTGTATGTTGTATGTACTGTATGTGGCATGTTGCATGTCGTAAGTTGTATGTGTGTTGTACGTCTATATGTATGTTGTATGTACTGTATGTGTGTAATGTATGTTGTATCTATGTACTGTATATGTGTATGTGTTATTTTTTTTTACATTCAACACATTAACCGGATGATGGGACTAGTACTGTCCCATCATTGGCAAATGTGTCGCTCACTGTCACTGTAACAGGCATAGCCAGATGGGACAATGCCTGCACGCACACACACACACCAATGACCCCCCCCGATCCCCCCCAAAGCAGACCCACCACACAGACCCCCCCCCGCCCGCCCCAGCGCCGCCAGCAGATCCCAGCACCGTCCGCAGACCCACTACCCCGCCCCCCCCCCCCCCCCCCCCCCGTACGCAGATCGTAGCACCGGCCGCATATCCCGTCACAGCCTGCAAACCGCCCCGCCCGCAGATCCCAGCACCGCCCACAGCTCAGTTACTCTTGATGAGTGACCGCTGTCTGTGGAGGCTGGGTCACACCTGCTGATGACGTCACGTCAATTTCCAGAGTCTGGAAATTGACGTGACGTCGGCGGAAATTGGCAGAGGCTTCAGCCTGGGGGTCACAAGATCCGGGCTCAGCCGCTGGCATAGCGCCGCTTACAGGCTAAAACGTGTCACAGTTTATTGGGATATATTTTTAGAGGTATTTTATATATAAGTAATCACCACCGAACTCTAATGAATAAATTTATAAAACTTTAATCTTTACATTTTTTAACTATTTATATAATAAAGTATTGACACCCCTGCAATACTCAGTTTCTTCCTGAAAATGATTGCAAACACAAATTCTTTGGTATTATTATCTTCATTTAATTTGTCTTAAATGAAAAAACACAAAAGAGAATGAAGCAAAACATTGATCATTTCACACAAAACTCCAAAAATTGGCCAGACAAAAGTATTGGCACCCTCAGCCTAATACTTGGTTGCACAACCTTTAGCCAAAATAACTGCGACCAACCACTTCCGGTAACCATCAATGAGTTTCTTACAATGTTCTGCTGGAATTTTAGACCATTCTTCTTCGGCAAACTGCTCCAGGTCCCTGATATTTGAAGGGTGCCTTCTCCAAACTGCCATTTTTAGATCTCTCCACAGGTGTTCTATGGGATTCAGGTCTGGACTCATTGCTGGCCACCTTAGAAGTCTCCAGTGCTTTCTCTCAAACCATTTTCTAGTGCTTTTTGAAGTATGTTTTGGGTCATTGTCCGCTGGAAGACGCATGACCTCTGAGGGAGATCCAGCTTTCTCACACTGGGCCCTACATTATGCTGCATAATTTGTTCGTAGTCTTCAGACTACTTAGGCTAGGGTCACATTGCGTTAGTGCAATCCGTTTAGCGCTAGCGGGTTGCGCTAACGCAATGTTTTTAATGGGGCCGCGTCCCGGGGTCGCGGTAACGTCCCCGCTCTCGCAGATCCCCGATCTGCGAGAGCGGGGAACGGACCGCGGGAGCGCCTCGGACGCTGCAAGCAGCGTCCGCGGCGCGCCAGGAAACACCGGCGCGTCGCTAGCGCGTGCCGAACATGGCACGCGCTAGTGCTGCGCGTTCCCATTGCCGTGAATGGGCGCGCTAACGGACGCGTTGCACGGCGTTAATTTCGCCGTGCAACGCTGTCCGTTAGCGCTTTCCCATTAACGCAATGGGAACCGAGCCTAATCGATGCACACGGTCAAACAGTCCAGTGCCAGAGGCAGCAAAGCAACCCCAAAACATAAGGGAACCTCCGCCATGTTTGACTGTAGGGACCGTGTTCTTTTCTTTGAATGCCTTTTTTTTTCTCCTGTAAACTCTATGTTGATGCCTTTGCCCAAAAAGCTCTACTTTTGTCTCATCTGACCAGAGAACATTCTTCCAAAACGTTTTAGGCTTTTTCAGGTAAGTTTTGGCAAACTCCAGCCTGGCTTTTTTATGTCTCGGGGTAAGAAGTGGGGTCTTCCTGGGTCTCCTACCATACAGTCCCTTTTCATTCAGACGCCAACGGATAGTACGGGTTGACACTGTTGTATCCTCAGACCGCAGGGCAGCTTGAACTTGTTTGGATGTTAGTCGAGGTTCTTTATCCAACATCTGCACAATCTTGCGTTGAAATCTCTTGTCAATTTTTCTTTTCCATCCACATCTAGGGAGGTTAGCCACAGTGCCATGGGCTTTAAACTTATTGATGACACTGCGCACGGTAGACACAGGAACATTCAGGTCTTTGGAGATGGACGTGTAGCCTTGAGCTTGCTCATGCTTCCTTCACAGTTTGGTTTCTCAAGTCCTCAGACAGTTCTTTGGTCTTCTTTCTTTTCTCCATGCTCAATGTGGTACACACAAGGACACAGGACAGAGGTTGAGTCAACTTTAATCAATGCAACTGGCTGCAAGTGTGATTTAGTTATTGCCAACACCTGTTAGGTGCCACAGGTAAGTTACATGTGCTGTTAATTACACAAATTAGAGAAGCATCACATGATTTTTCGAACAGTGCCAATACTTTTGTCCACCCCCTTTTTTATGTTTGGTGTGGAATTATATCCAATTTGGCTTTAGGACAATTATTTTGTTTTTTCATTTAAGACAAATTAAATGAAGATAATAATAACAAAGAATTTGTGTTTGCAATCATTTTCAGGAAGAAAATGAGTATTATCTGACAGAATTGCAGGGGTGTCTATACTTTTGGCCACAACTGTATGTAGGAAGCCTACTTCCACCAATAGCCTCCTAAGTTGCATTAGCCATCACCCCCAAAATCTCCGCAAAGGCATCCCCAAAGGACAATATTTCCGAGTAAAGCGAAACTGCTCTAATCCATCTACCTTTTATGCCCAAGCCAGGGATCTAAGAGATAGATTCTTAGATAGGGGTTATCCAAAAAAAAGATACTTCAAGAAGCCTTTAAGGAGGCTCAGACATGTACCAGATCTAGTCTTTTACATTCTAAAAAAAAAAGGCTGATGATAATATAGTACGAATTATAGGTAATTTTGATAAATGTTCTTTGGAAGTGAGACGCATCATTTTGAAGAATTGGGACATTTTGAGAGCTGATAAAGAAATCTGTGACTTTTTGCCTGAGACCCCAGCAATTACATTTAGAAGGGGTAGATCTATTGGTGACCAATTGGTCCATAGTTTTTACACACCAATACCAAAGAAAAACACGTGAATAGATAGAAGAGAAATGGGCACCTTCAGATGTGGGGACTGCTCTTTTCGTAGATACATTGCTGTATGTAGACAATTTAGTAGCACCTCCACTGGAAAAATCTATCAAAACAGACATTTTGCTAACTGCAAAACAGTGGGTGTGATATATTTATTCAAGTGCTCCTGCCCCTGAACTGTCGGGAAAACTAAGAGAGAGCTCAGGAGACGCATTGGAGATCATTTGGGCGATATCCGGCATGCGAGGGACACCCCGGTATCAAGGCATGTCAGGGAAGTACATCAGGGGAGCCTGGATTCGTTCACCTTTAGCGTGATTGAGGTAATTACTCCATCAGCTAGAATGGGTGACTGGAATAAGGCAATATTACAGAAAGAACAAAAATGGATCTACTGGTTGAAATCTACTTCTCCAGATGGCCTCAATGAGTAAATACAATTTAGTTGTTTCCTTTGACATCCCTCCCCATAATTCCCTCTTTGGTCCGCAATAATGAAAATCTGATCACACATATCAGACCAGAATAGGTCCGTGTGACATATGTATTTTATCCCTATATAGGGTCATACATCAATAATAATATATGCCCTCGTATCCAGGGGACATAATAATATCTAATTTTTAAACAACCTACCCCTCTATAATATCTTATTTTAATTTTTATTTATAATATCTTATGTTATTTTGTTATTTTATGCATGCCACAATGGCCAATAGCTTCTATTACAATGTAAAATATCGATACTGCAGTACCGTCTGTTTAATATCTTACAATATATGCGCTGGTTTCTCTATATGTCACTAACCATATACCTGCCTGTATATTGTTGGGATATGGCCAACGGTATTGCGCGCCTAGACATGCGCAATTGTCTGAATATGCAGAGAAATATGAGGCTTATTAGTTCATACACATTGCCGCTGCGCACGGCATTTCCGGTCATGCGCAGTTGTATAACATTGATGCCAGGTCCTGGAACACAAAATATAGGTTTTAATGCGCCATTTTGTTTGACATTTCCGGACATGCGCAGTTGTGTAATCTTGGTGAATTCTGTCCTGGGATGTAATGAACCGCATGGCATATCCGGCCATGCGCAGACGAATCCTTTGGCGTCAATATGGCGCTCAGTCATGTTCCGGTTGGGAGCTATGAATGGAATCTCCGTGTACCAGAAACCACATGGAGGTACTTTCCTAGTTAAATTGCGTATGTAAGGAGGAGGGGGTGGCTGAAAAACACCATGCATCATATGTGAATGAGGACTGTCTCAGGAGCTCCGGCCATCATGCCTGTGCCATATCCATTAAGGGAAAACATCAGCTAAGTACTCCTGGTTATGATTTATTAATCTACTCCTGATGAACCTCAGTGAAGGGGAAACGCGTTGAGTGTGTGAACATTCGAGTATATGACATGATATATCATCTGCCATTATCAATAGTATGTGGACTATGGATATATGATGATATATGATATATGTCATTTTCTTGAATTGGGGAATATATTAATTTTTTTCTTGAATTGCAACCACCCTTATTATAAGGGCTGCGGTTTTGGAGCATTTATTGTGTTGAAAGTGCTATATGGCTTAGGTATTTCCTGGATAATTATTATTATTTATTATTATAGCGCCATTTATTCCATGGCGTTTTACATGTGAGGAGGGGTATACATAATAAAAACAGGTACAATAATCTTGAACAATACAAGTCACAACTGGTACAGGAGGAGAGAGGACCCTGCCCGCGAGGGCTCACAATCTACAAGGGATGGGTGAGGATACAGTAGGTGAGGATAGAGCTGGTCGTGCAGTGGTTTGGTCGATCGGTGGTTACTGCAGGTTGTAGGCTTGCCGAAAGAGGTAGGCTTTTGTACTGGAGTCTCTGGGTAATGGGGAGCCAGTGAAGGGATTGACAGAGGGGAGAGGCCGGGAATAGTGGGGGGACAGGTGGATTAGTCGGGCAGCAGAGTTTAGAATAGATTGGAGGGGTGCGAGAGTGTTAGAGGGGAGGCCACAGAGCAGGAGGTTACAGTAGTCGAGGCGGGAGATGATGAGGGCATGGACTAGGGTTTTTGCAGATTCTTGGTTTAGGAATGTATGGATCCGTGAAATATTTTTGAGTTGAAGGTGGCAGGAGGTGGAAAGGGCTTGGATATGCTGTTTGAAGGAGAGATCAGTGTCAAGGATTACCCCAAGACAGCGAGCTTGTGGAACTGGGGAGAGTGGGCAGCCATTTACTGTAATGGATAGATTCGTTGGGGGGGGGTCGCGTGAGATGGGGGAAAGACAAAGAATTCTGTTTTGTCCATGTTAAGTTTTAGAAATCTAGTGGAGAAGAAGGATGAAATAGCGGACAGACATTGAGGGATTCTGGTTAGTAGGGTGGTGATATCTGGTCCAGAGATGTAGATCTGGGTGTCATCAGCATAGAGATGATACTGAAAACTGTGAGATTATATGAGCTGTCCCAGGCCAAAAGTGTAAATGGAGAAGAGCAGGGGCCCTAGAACTGAACCTTGCGGGACTCTGTCAGATAGGGGGCGAGGTGAGGAGGTGGTGTGTGAATGGGAGACGCTGAATGTTCGGTCAGTTAGGTATGACGAGATCCAGGATAGGGCCAAGTCTGTGATGCCAAGGGATGAGAGGGTCTGTAATAATAGGGAATGGTCCACTGTGTCAAAGGCAGAGGACAGGTCCAGGAGGAGGAGGATAGAGTAGTGTCGCTTGCTCTTGGCGGTTAATAGGTCATTGGTGACCTTAGTTAGGGCAGTTTCAGTGGAGTGGTGTGACCGGAAGCCTGATTGTAAGCGGTCGAAAAGGGAGCAGGAAGATAGATGGGAGGACAGTTCAAGATGGACGTGTTGGTGCAGTAGTTTTGAGGCATAGGGGAGAAGTGATATAGGGCGATAGCTAGATACAGAGGATGGGTCAAGAGAGGACCTTTTGAGGATAGGTGTGACTGAGGCATGTTTAAAGCTTAAGGGGGAAACACCAGTTGTTAGTGATAGGTTGAAGAGATGGGTTAGAGTTGGGATGAAGACTGTGGCGAGGTTTGGGATGAAGTGGGAAGGGATCGGGTCAAGTGCACAGGTGGTGAGATGCGATCTTGAGAGTAGAGTGGAGAGTCGATCTTCTGTAATGGTGGAGAAGTTGGTTTTCGAGGTGGAGGGCTGGGTAGTTGGGAGGAAGGGCTCTGGGGGTTGTCGACTAATACTGTCTCTGATGTTCTCAATCTTCTGCTTGCAAAATGAGGCAAAGTCTTCAGCTGAGATGAGTGGGGAGGGAGGAGGTGCTGGGGGACGGAGGAGAGAGTTGAAGGTGTTGAATAACTGTTTAGGGTTGTGAGACAGGGAGGATATGAGAGATGAGAAGTAGGTTTGTTTAGCTGTGGCGAGTGTGGTCTTGAAAGTAGTGAGGGAATGTTTGAATGCGATAAAGTGCTCGTTGGAGTGGGATATTTCCATCTCCGCTCTGCAGCCCTGGAAGCTCGCCTCAGTTCTTTGGTCAGGCTGGTGTGCCAGGGCTGCCTGTTGATTTTGCGAACTTTGGTATGTGTGAGAAGGGCAAGAGATTCCAAAGCTGCAGCTATTGTGGTGTTATATAGAGCGGCAGTGTCATCCGCATTGTGTAGGGAACTTATGTCTGTGAGAGCGAGGAGGGATTCAGAGTGTTCAAGTTTGTGGGGTGGGGATTGTAGACAAGGAGTGGAGAGGTTAGAGAATGTGAGAAGATTGTGGTCAGAAAGAGGAAGAGGTGAGTTAGAGAGGTTAGATAGGGAGCAGAGGCGGGTGAAGATGAGGTCCAATGTGTGACCATCTTTGTGAGTGGCTGGAGAAGACCATTGAGTGAGGCCGAAGGAGAAATTGAGAGATAGAAGTTTAGTGGCAGCTGAGAGGGAAGTGTCAATGGGTATGTTGAAGTCGCCCATGATGATAGTGGGGATGTCCGCAGAAAGGAAATGAAGTAGCCAGGTGGTGAAGTGGTCAAAGAAGATGGTGGCTGGCCCTGAGGGGCGGTAAATGACAGCCAGTTGGAAGTTGGTGGGGGCATAGATGCGCACAGAGTGCACCTCAAAGGAGAGGAGGGTAACAGAGGGTGGCAGTCGGGTTGGGGTGAAGGGGCAGGTACCTGACAGGAGAAAACCAACTCCTCCGCCATGCTTGCTGCTGGGGCGGGGTGTGTGAGAAAGGTGGAAGCCACCATAGGAAAGTGCAGCAGGAGAGGCTGTGTCAGAAGGGGTGAGCCAGGTTTCAGTGATGGCGAAGAAGGAAAGTTTGGTAGTAACAAAAAGATAGTGGATGTAGGAAAGCTTGTTGCAGACAGAGCGAGCGTTCCACAGAGCTCCTGTTAGTGGGACTGGGGAAGTGGGGGCTGGGCAAATGGGTATAAGGTTAGAGAGGTTACGGAAATTTGTGATGGAGCGTGGATGGGAGGTAGAACTGACTGTGGGGATGTGGTAAGAAGGAACAGGATTTGGAGAGATATCACCAGCAGTGAGAAGGAGCAGAGAAAGTGTTAGCAGGTGGGAGCAGGAGAGGGCATGAGGTGGCTGTCTGTGCTTGGAGACAGAGGATTGTATGTTAAGGAACAGTTCTGAGGAGGAGGTGAGATGGATGGGGAGGTTGAAGAGGAGATGAACAGTTCTTTACTAGGAGTAGGGATTAGGGGAGTTTGCAGAAAGTGAAAGTGAAAACAAACAGAAACATTGTTTACAGTGACTTGCCAGTTACCTTCAGTTCCCTTCTGGTTCAATTCTGGTTTAATTCTAAATTAATCTTCACACTTCCAGGACACACTTATAGGAAGCACACAGCAGACTAAAGTCATTGCAGACTTGTGCTATGCAATATATGTACAACTAAGTGCATTCAGGTGTGAAGCAGAGAGGAGTGGTCTCTGCTCATCTTGGTCAGAGAATTAAGGGTGGACCAGATGCATACAATCAAGCATTGAGTAAACAACGTCATAAATAACACTGGGGTAAGCTGGGGTTAGCTGAAAGGCATACCATGTGAATGCTAGGAGCAGAGGAAAGTCTGTGTGGAAAGTTGGGTGATGTACTATGTGCACTTCATAGACAGGACAATATAGGGTGGTCTCTTAATTTTTGAGATACACCTCTATAATAGAGAGTTGGTGTCACATCTATCACAGAATGTATCTTATCCATCCATCTGTTGTGCAGAAACTGATGTAATTTACAACATCAAGTTAAAATAATCTCTAGTATTCTCTGCTCCTTTCCTCAATCTGATCCTAATACATATATAAAAAAGTATTTTCCCATCTTAGTCCATACGTCTATATTTTCTGAAGATAGCAGTGGATCATTAGTATTTATCTCTGTATAAATATCTTGCTATAACTTTTTAGGACATATCCTTGCAGACCTAGTTACAGATTTAGGCATCTATATAGTAATTAGCCACTAGAATCCTCTATACCCAGATTTTAGCATATATTCTTGCAGATCTAGTTACAGATTTAGGCATCTATATAGCAATTAGCCACTAGAATCCCCTATACTCTGATTAAATATAGATTGTAAAAATATCTTAATCCTTTATTATCTTTCTTTCCACCCTTATTTTACATATTTTTCACTCCCCGGCCATTGATAGAGACATTCAGGGCAGATAGGGAGAGCTGCCGACGAGTGGGGGCGCCAGTGCGCAGGATATAGGGTGCCAACCTCCGCTGTCAGGCAGGGTGAGAAAGGCTGTATATAGGGTCAGGCACCTTCCCTGGGTGCCTCTATAGATTTTTATGCTTTATGTATTAGTGTTGGGTTATATTCACTCGTTGTATTTACATTTTCTAACTATTTATATAATAAAGATTAAAGTTTTATAAATTTATTCATTAGAGTTTGGCGGTGATCACAGGCTAAAACGCCAACATCAAGTATTTACAAAATTCATTAGGGGCCCCGGGGGGTTAATTGAAAGTAGTGGACAACCCCTTTAATGGAAGAACCATCTGGCAAGGCTAGAAGGGTTTTGGTGGACAGACGTGATACCGGTGGATCAACCGGAGGAGATTCAGCTCATTCCTTCCGTAGATCCGAAGAAAATGGTTCTCGCTTCAAGTGGTTTCTGATCTGCGAAACGTTTGTCCGGAGAGAGTTTGGCCCTCTTGAAGGACACCGCATGATCCGGGACGGAATTAGAGTCCTCGTAAATCATCAAAGTCTAGTTGACGGCCTCGATGAGACTATCCAGTTGCCTGATAATCTAGAGAATCCAGATCAAGCGGCATATCGGTATTGGACTCAGAGTCCTGGTTACTACAAACCCCGGGAGAGGGGGAGCAAGAAATGGAGCTCACAGATGCCGAGGCGCAAGAGGGCCCAGGAGACATGCTATGGATCAGTTTCCTAAATGTCCATGGAGTTTTTGACTGAGAACGGCCCCTGCTGACAGGCAGCTCCTGTGAGATAGAGGAACCTTTTAAGACAGGCAGACAAATGCCCCGACCCGTGGCGGGATCTTGGAGGGACTCAGTTGCTTTAGTCAGAGAAGCCATTGACTCAGACAGTGACAACGCCCATTCAGGGGGACTAGGTACACTGGGTTCAGTGGCTGCAGAGGGCTCCTGAGTGCAATCGGCATCACAGGCCATCACAGGGTGGCGTACTCTGTCCCAGTGGTAACGCAGAATGGCAGGAGGTACAAGAAGAGAAATACACTGTTTTGTTAGCTTTTTCAGATGTCTTAGGTAGTGACAAGGTATACCCCCAGAATGTCCCTACTGCTGCTGATATGCTCTAATAGGGAGGATAGTTGCAGAGAAGGGCTAATTTATATGGCGCAGCCCCGATTTTACCCTGGTCCTATGGCCCAGAGTGAGTGGTCCTCCTGGAGAGGTGCAGGCAGGCTGAACAAGTGGGGGAGCCGGCCTGTTGAAAGGGTCTGCTGCATGCATCAAATTTGCAGAGGAGCCGTGGGGAGTGTCAGCATGTGTGCCAGGCTGCACATATAGTAATTTGCCGGCGGGAAAAGATGACTGCCGAGAATTGTACAAAGCAGTCTCGCCGTGTGCGAGACGTGGTAACAGAAGGGCGTTGCTAGCACCGCTACCCGATAGATGCGGCCAGCAGGAAAAGATAGCAGTCGAGACTTGAAGTGAAGTCTCGCAAGGAACGAGACGCGGAAAGAGGAGGGCGGAGCCGCTGCAGCTACCTCGTGAAATGGGCGGCAATCCGCTGCAACGTCATGAAAAGGGGGCAGAGCTTCTCTAGGAGAGGCCCAAAGCCAGGGCCTAAATTTTTTATGCCAGCCGAAGCACGCCCAGGGGAGAGAGGAGGCCGTGGATACTAGCGCTTAACGCGCTATTGTCGGAGCCCTCCGCCAGTGCCGCCGCACTACGTCCCTGGCCCACACTTACCGGCAGTATGCGTCCTGGTCTGGAGACCGCCGCAGTGCAGGACCCGGTCTGCGAAGCAATCCTGCAGTAAAGGTCAGCTGCATCATGGACTGTACAGGGAACCCTCAATCCACCATCCTTTTGACAGGGAGGTGAAGAGGGACCGTCCGCCTTCCTTCTGTCGCCGCTGTTCAGCCAGTGGCGATGCAGAGGGGGGACGCACAGACACCATAAAAGCCTCTGTACATCCAAGGGGTTAAATCCCCCAAGATGGAGCAGGGCTGTTGGTCTGGCTATCTAAGCCTGGATGCAGGGGGGTGTACATGGAGGCGACACTCCATGTTCCCATCTGTTGAAGGTGTGGGGAGAGCGGTGCCCTGAAGAGACCCAGTCGCCCCTAAAATCACCTCAGGCATGGCGAAGAAAAAACGTTGCAGGAGGGGGTACGTGTAGGCGACACTCCACGTTCCCGCCTGTTGCATGTTTGGGAAGAGCGGAGCCCTTAAGGGATCCATCGTTCCCTGTAATTCATGAAGATAACAAATAAAAAGCTATAGATGTGGTCTGAAGATCAGACCCATGTGCCTCCTACTGACACTAAGCTTGAACTGGTTTGGCTGGAGCCAGTGTGTGTGGTTTATACTGAAGAGGAGGAGCTAATCTTTTTGTGTCTACTTAGTGTCAGTCTCCTAGTGGCAGCATCATAAACCCATGGTCCTGGGTAACCCAATGAGGCGAAGGAGAAAGAGAAGAATTAGCTGGGTAGAAAGGCAAAATGAGCAATTGTAATTACACAGTAATACATAATATGGTGTCTGCCATATATTAAGAAGATAAAGATTTTGATCGGAGGAGTGTTTCTTTAATGTACATGCTCTGCGACTCTCAATTATTACCTTCCAATTTACAGCAGAGGAACAAAGAATCGATGGATGAAATTTGCTTTTTTGTTATTGCATGCACCTGTTTTTTCCAGTTATTTTTTTTGTGAGATGCATAAAATAAATATTCTATATTGGGAAAGATGAGCAAAACGATTTACAGCACCCAACGTCCACATCGGTACTTTCTGGCTGCCAAATCAGCGTCCTAGGCACGTCCTTGGCTGTCACACGAATGCCATGATGTCACTTTAGTGACAGCTGAGGAAGTTTGCTGGACTCTGGTCTGATGGACACAGTGTCAACGTTGATGCCGGACGAGAGTTCTCCAAATGTTTTGCTCATCTTTACCAATCGGCAATTATATTACTTTATTGTAAATTATTTCATGATTTTATTATTTTATACCTAAACCCTTTTACCTAATGCTATGCAAGGATTTTTAATTTAGATATTTAACCATATATGTACTGGAGTGAAACTAGATGCCACTACATTTACCTGTGTACTAGTAACTAGAGATGGGCGGACACCTGAATGTTCGGGTTCGGCGGGTTCAGCCGAACAGTTACAAAAAGGTCGGGTACCAGAACAGTACCCGAACCCTATTGACTTGAATGGGGGCCCTGAACATCCAGTGTTTGCCACGCGGTCATGTGCATGACAGTGAAATCATCCCCACTGGTCAGAGAACCGCGGTTCCCACGCTGTCAGAAGATAGCGTGAGTGCTCAGCTGTGATTGGAGGTATAAAGTTTACCTCCGGTCACTGGTTTCAGCGGATGGGAAAAACTCTCACGGTGCTAGCAGGGATCTCACCACGGTCACGACAGTTCAGCCCAGCCGGGAACGCAGCCTCAGTGACAGGAGGTTTTCGAAAAAAAATTCTGGCACTCCTTTTTTATAGATTCATCTATGTGGACTTCCCACAGGTAGCATCTCTACCACAGCTCATACCACTGCTCTCTTGGGTCCTATATCTTATATCTTATAACAATCCATCTGAGGAAGGTTTGAGATAAAGACCGTAACATAAAAAAAAAAAAAATATTGGGATTGTTCTACCTTAATAAACATAGATACATCTATAAAAAAGGAGTGCAAGAATTTTTTCGAAAATATTGATTTTTGTGTTACTCACTGTAAACTCCTTTTCTCTGAGACGCTCATTGGTGGACACAGGCCTGTGTGTGTATGCTACTGCCGCCAGGAGGCTGACACGAAGTAAACATAAAAAAAAGTTAGCTCCTCCTCCGCCGTATACACCCTGACACTGGCCGCAGGCTAATCCAGTTTGGTGCAGAAAAGCAGTAGGAGAAAAAAAAAAAAAAAAAATCAGCTTTAAGGCTACGTTCACACTAGCGTTCTGCTAGTGTGCGTCGCCTTAGCGTCGGGCGACGCAGCGGCGACGCACTCGTCATGCGCCCCTATGTTTAACATGGGGGACGCATGCGTTTTTGTGTGTTGCGTTTTGCAACACTTGCGTCTTTTTTGCCGCTAGCGTCGGACCAAGAAAACGCAACAAGTTGCATTTTTCTTGCGTCCAATTTGCGGCAAAAAACGACGCACGCGTCGCAAAACGCAGCGTTTTTGCGTGCGTTTTGCCGCGTTTTTGTGTGCGTCGTGCGTTGCGTCGCCGACGCAGCAGCGCGCAACGCTAGTCTGAACGTAGCCTAACACAGTTGCAACATGTCTAGAAACAAAAACACCGAATAATAAAAAAGAAGCCATCTGGCTAATAGGGTGGGTGCTGTGTCCCCCAATGAGCATCTCGGAGAAAAGGATTTTACGGTGAGTAACACAAAAATCCTTAGGCTAGGTTCACATTGCGTTAGTGCAGTCCATGTAGCACATACGCTAACGGACTGTGTTAACACAATTGCCGAAAAGGGATCACGTTATGCGATCGTGCTAGCGCAGATGCTCTATCTGCGCTAGCGGGAACGGACCCAAAAACGCTGCAGACAGCGTTCGAGGGTCCGTCACAAAATAACGGCACATCACTAACGCATGCCAATAATGGCATGTGTTAGCGATGCACTACATAATTGCGGTCAATGGGTGCGCTAACGGATCCGTTACATAGCCTTAGTGCTGCTATGCAACGGATTCCGTCAGCGGACACCCATTAATGCCGTGTGAACCTAGCCTTATTTCTCCTTCGTCTCATTGGGGGACACAGGACTGTGGGACGTCCTAAAGCAGTCCCTGGGTGGGAAACCGACTCCACGGTATAAGCCCTAAGCACCTATTACCTATAGATGTGCTACTGCTGCCTGGAGGATTCTCGTACCCAGACTTGCCTTCGCTGAAGCCCGAGTATGGATATTAGTGTTTAGAGAAGGTGTGTAGACTGGACCAGGTTGCTGCCCAGCAAACCTGTTCCGCTGATGCCTTGTGCCGAAGAGCCCAGGAAGCGCCGACTGCCCGAGTGGAATGTGCCCTGATCCCAAACGGAACGACTGTGCCTCTGATGTGGTAGGACTCCTGGATAGTCAAACGTATCCACCTGGCTATCGTCGATTTTGAGGCCGTGAGTCCCTTCCTGCGACCCTCGGGAAGGATGCCATCCGAGACACATATCTCCTGACAGCTCTCACTAGATCTATCGTATGGAGAGCCCTTTCCACACGGTGCGTTGGTGCCATGCAAAACGAAGGCAAGACAATGTCCTCGTTCATGTGGAATGAGGAAACAACATTTGGCAAAAAAGGGGGTGCTGGCCAAAGCACCACCTTATCGTGATGAAAAATCAAAAACGGAGCTCGGCAGGATAGAGCCTCCAGCTCCGAGACCCGCCTGATGGAAGTTATGGCCACGAGAAACACTACCTTCCAGGAAAGGTATGTCAAGGAAATGTTCTGAAGAGGTTCGAATGGAGATTGCTGCAGGACCCCTAGGACCAGGTTAAGATCCCAAGAGTCCAGGGGGCCTTGTAAGTCGGTACCATGTGAGTACGCCTTGTTTGAAGGTCTTCACCTGTAAATTGGTAGCGATCCTGCGCTGAAAAAGGACAGACAAGGCCGATATTTGTCTTTTGAGGGTACTTGGAGCTAGACCCGAATCCAGGCCGGCTTGGAGGAACGCTAAAATGTTGGGGGATAGAGAAACGAAGCGGGGAAAAACCGCGCTCTCTGCACCATGCAAAGATCTTCCAGGTGTGATGGTAGATATGTGCTGAGGCGGGCTTCCGAGTGTTAATCATAGTAGCGGCCACCTTCTGGGAGAACCCGGCCTGGGTTAGAATCCAAGATTCAACGGCCAGGCTCTTAAACACAGGGCCCCTGAGCTCTGGTGGTAGATCGGGCTCTGGGAAAGAAGGTCCGTGCGCTCTGACAACCACCAGGGAGTCTCGGTGAGCAGCTGTACTACGTCTGCGGACCAAGACCGCCGATGCCAATCTGGAGCGACCAGAATTGCTGGAATCCGCTCTATCTTGATCTTTTTGATGACCCTTGGGAGCAGTGGTAGCGGAGGAAACAGGTATGGGAGGTGAAACTGGTTCCAAGGTAGGACTAACGGATCTACGGTGATTGCCTGTGGATCCCGGTATCGGGCGACAAACCTGGGCACTTTGGTGTTTACCTTGTTGGCCACCAGGTCCACGTCCGGGGTCCCCAGCGTTGGAAAATCTGTTGAAAAACATCGGGGTGAAGCGACCACTCCCTGGACGCCAGACCCTGTCAGCTGAGGAAATCCGCCGCCCAGTTCTCTTCGCCCGGAATGTGGACTGCCGAGATCACAGAGTGGTACTTCTCGGCCCAGCAGAGGATCTGTTTTACCTCGTGCATAACCGCCTTGATGCGGGTACCCCCTTGATGATTTATGTACGCCACGTCCGTGGCATTTTCCGATTGGACCCGGACGGGGCGTCCTGCCAGGAGATAATGAAAGTGCTGTAGAGCTAGCCGAATAGCCCAAATCTCCAGAAGGTTGAGGAGGGCTGACTCCCACGAAGACCAGCGACCCTGGGCTGTATGTTGGCGAAACACCGCTCCCCATTCGAGGAGACTGGCATCGGTCGTGAGCACCAGCCAATGGACTGGGGGAAAAAGTTTCCCCCGCTAAAGGGAGGAACTCATTGTCCACCACGTAAGCGCCTGTCTGACCTGAGTGCACAGACAGCACCGGAGATTGAGAGAGAATGGGTTCCTGTCCCGAACTGCCAAGAGGGCATGCTGTAGGGGACGAAGATGGAGCTATGCAAATGGAACTGCCTCTATCGCTGCCACCATCCTTCCTAAGACTCCCATGCAAAACTGGATTGTATGAGGGAACGGCTTGCGAAGGACAAGCACTTCCTGCCGGAGTGCTAGGACCTTGTCCCGGGGGAGTATTGTGAGCCCCCGGGAGGTGTCAAAGATCATCCCTTTAAACTTCTTGTTTTCCGGTACGGGGATGATAACTCCGCTGAGCTGAAGAGACTCGACAGCCTTGAATAAGGCCCGTGCCTGGAATTCTGAACTGGGAGATGAGAGAAAAAATAGGGATTTTTGTGTGTACTCACCGTAAAATCCTTTTCTCCGAGCCACTCATTGGGGGACACAGGACCATGGTGTTATGCTGCTGTCACTAGGAGGCTGACACTAAGCTGAGACAAAAAAAGGTTAGCTCCTCCCCTGCAGTATACACCCTCATGCTGGCTTCCAGAGACCCAGTTCAGTGCAAAAGCAGTAGGAGAATAATACCAAAAATAGTAAGTAACATTAGAGTATAACATGTCCAAAAAAACAGTCAAAAACTGAAAAAGGTAACAAGCCGAACAGGCTAACAGGGAGGGTGCTGTGTCCCCCAATGAGTGGCTCGGAGAAAAGGATTTTACGGTGAGTACACACAAAAATCCCTATTTCTCCTTCGCCAAATTGGGGGACACAGGACCATGGGACATCCAAAAGCAGTCCCTGGGAGGGAAACAATACAACCAAATAACTCCGTGTACCATCTGACTACAAATGCGCAACGGCCGCTTGCAGAATACGTCTGCCAAGGGCCGCGTCCGCCGAGGAGTGAATGTGGACATTGTAGTGCTTTGTGAAAGTATGCAGGCTGGACCACGTTGCGGCCTTGCAAACCTGCTCCGCTGTTGCCTGGTGCCGGATGGCCCAGGAAGCACCCATCGACCGAGTGGAGTGTGCTCTAATCCCCGCCGGGATACGTCTGCCCCTGACTCGACAGGATTCCTGGATAGCAGATCGAATCCATCTGGCTATCGTGGCTTTAGACGCAGCCAAACCCTTTCTGTGACCCTCCGGGAAAACAAAGAGGGAATCCGATTTCCTGAAAGGAGCCGTTCTGGAAATGTACCTCCTAAGGGCCCATACCACGTCCAGGGTGTGAAGGGCTCTTTCAAACCTGTGTTTTGGCTGCGGGCAAAAAGAAGGGAGAATGATGTCCTCGTTAAGGTGAAAAGTTGAGACCACCTTAGGAAGAAAGGCCGGAGATGGGCAAAGGACCACCTTGTCCTGGTGGAAGGCAAGAAAAGGGGCCCGGCAGGATAAAGCGGCCAATTCTGATACCCGTCTGATGGACGTCACAGCTACAAGGAAGGCAACCTTCCAGGAGAAGGACAGAAAGTGGAACGTCCTGAAGAGGCTCAAACGGAGGTTCCTGAAGAACCCCCAGGACCAAATTGAGATCCCAGGTCTCCAATGGCATTCTGCAGGGGGGTACCACATGGGAGACCCCCTGAATGAAAGTCTTGACTTGAAGGTTGGCAGCGATCCTACGTTGGAATAACACGGATAAAGCTGAGATCTGACCTTTGAGGGAACTCAGCGCCAAGCCGGAATCCAAACCGGACTGAAGGAAATCCAAAATGCAAGGGATAGAGAAAACGAGCGGAGGGCGACCACGGAGTCTGCACCACGAGAAGAAGGTTTTCCAGGTGCGGTGGTAGATAGAAACGGAAGACGCCTTGCGCGCGCTTATCATGGTGGGAATGACCTGCTGAGAGAAACCAGCTCGAGTTAGAATCCAGGTTTCAACAGGCACGCCGTTAAACGTAGGGCCCCCTGAGCTCTGGTGGCAGATCGGCCCTTGGCGAAGCAGATCTGGGCGGTCTGGTAACCGCCAGTGGACGTCGGCTACGAGCTGAACGAGCTCCGCGTACCAAGCGCGACGAGGCCAATCCGGAGCGACCAGAATGACCGGAACCCCCTCTGTCCTGATTTTCCGGATCACCTTCGGCAGTAAGGGAAGCGGAGGAAACACGTATGGGAGTTGGAACTGATGCCACGGGGATATCAGCGCGTCCACTCCGATAGCCTGGGGATCCCGAGAACGTGCAATGAAATTGTGAACCTTGGCGTTCAATCTGGACGCCATCAGATCCACGTCCGGGGTCCCCCAGCGAAGGCAGATCTGCCGAAAAACCTCTGGCTGGAGTTCCCACTCCCCCGAGGCAAGGCCCTGACGGCTCAGAAAGTCCGCCGCCCAGTTTTCGACGCCCGGAATGTGAACTGCGGAAATGATGGAATGGTTGGCTTCGGCCCAGCGAAGAATGTGGGAGACTTCCTGCATTGCCGCCCTGCTGCGGGTACCCCCTTGGTGGTTTAAGTATGCCACCACTGTGACATTGTCCGATTGGACTCAGATTGGGTGACCCGCGAGCAGGGAGTGAAAGCGTCTCAGGGCGAGTCTGATCGCACAAATCTCCAGGATGTTTATATGGAGCCTCGACTCCCGCACTGTCCAACGACCCTGAGCAGAGTGGTGAAGAAACACCGCACCCCAGCCGAGGAGACTGGCGTCGGTAGTTACCACTAACCAGCGGATCGGGAGAAAAGACTTCCCCTGGAGGAGAGATGGACCCAGGGTCCACCAGACAAGGGATTGTCTGATCCGCGGGGACAAAGGGCAAGGACGATCGAGGGAGAAGGGACTCCTGTCCCAGTTGTCCAGCAGAGCCTGTTGTAGGGGGCGGAGATGAAGTTGAGCAAAGGGGACCGCTTCTATTGCGGCTACCATTTTGACCAGGATCTTCATGGCGAACAGAATGGGTCGCGGGCGAGGATGACAGAGCGTCCGGGCTCCTTGCTGAAGCTCTTGGGCCTTGGACCGAGGAAGCAAGACCAGACCCCTTGAGGTGTCCAGGATCATTCCCAGAAAGGAGATCCGACGGGCAGGAACGGGGGAGGACTTGTCCAAGTTGATCAACCAGCCCAGGCGCGAAAGAGATTCCAAGGTAATGCGGACGCTTGCCTCGCAGGCCTGAAAAGACGGACCCTTTATGAGGAGGTTGTCTAAGTAAGGTAACACGACCACTCCTCGAGAGTGAAGAATGGCCATGACCGCCGCCATGACTTTCGTGAATACCCTGGGCGCCGTGGCAAGACCGAAGGGCAAGGCCGTGAATTGGAAATGGTCCTCTAGGATGGCAAAGCGGAGGAACTTTTGATGTGTTGGGAATATTGGAATGTGAAGATAGGCATCCTTGATGTCTATCGATGCCAGGTATTCCCCTCTCTCCAATGAGGAGATGACCGACCGGAGCGATTCCATCCTGAAGTGCCGAACTTTTACGCACTTGTTCAGGAGCTTCAGGTCCAAAATGGGGCGCACTTTCCCATCCTTTTTGGGCATGACGAAGAGGTTTGAGTAAAAACCTCTGAACCTCTCGTGTTTCGGGACCGGAACAATGACCCCGCTCTGGCGGAGGGAACGAATGGCGCAAAAAAGGGCGCGAGACTGAGCCCCCCGAATTGGGGAGACGAGAGGGAAAAAAACGAGCTGGAGGGGAGGCAGAGAACTCTATTTTGTAGCCAGACGACACCAGATCCCTGACCCATTCGTCGTGAATGACGGAGACAGACTTGCTGAAAAAGAAGTAGACGTCTGCCTACTTTGGTGGTATCGACTGGAACAGTTCCCGAGTCATTGCGAAGGGAATCTAGCAGGCCTGGACCCACTGGTTCTGGGTTGCCTAGGCTTTCCTCGCCAGGACTGATTCGGCCTGAAAGAGGGACGAACGTCTCTGTCTGAGCGAGCGGATCGGTCCGATCTGGAAGAGGTGGCAGGATTGGACCAGGCTGGACTGCTACGAAAGGGCCGAAAGCGAAAATATGGTTGGCGCTGGAAGGCAGCCTTGGGCCTCTGTTGGGGAAGGAACTTGCTCTTTCCCCCTGTAGCGTCAGAAATAAGCTGGTCTAGCTTTTCTCCAAAAAGATGCCCGCTCTGAAAAGGAAATCAGAGACTTTTTAGAGGAGGAATCTGCGCGCCACTCTCTGAGCCAAATGGCTCTTCTGATGGTGATGGTTTGAAGCCGCCGTTGCTGCACAGTTCACTGCATCGAGGGACGCGTACATCACGTAATCACCAGCCATGGCAATCTGTTTGGCAATGTCCGCCACCTCTGATGGGAGATCCTGCTCCTCAATCGATTTTGCTAGGGCATCTGCCCAGGAAACCATCGCCTTGGCCACCCAAGCCGCGGCGAAGGAGGGAGATAGGGAAGAACCTGAGGCTTCGTACACTGAGCGAGCTAGGGAATCTAGCTGGCGTTCTGTGGGGTTCTTAATTGAAGCGCCATCTGGAACAGATAAAGAGAGTTTTGGAAGCAAGGCGCGAAACTGGAGGATCTACCAAAGGGGACTCCGTCCAGTCTTTAACGAGATCTGCGGAAAAGGGATACTTAGATTCCAGGGCCTTTTTGCCCGTGAAACACTTATCCGGACGCTCCCTGTGTCGCCTGACTATACCCAGGAAATCTGGGTGAGAGGCGAACGTCTTATGAGAACGTTTGGCTCTAGTAAAGGAGACTGAGTGGTCCGGAGCCGAATTAGGGTCATCGTCCACCTTGAGGGCGTGATTGACTGCCTCAATGAGGGAGTCCACTGTAGATCTAAACTCCGGAGCATCGGGGTCTAAGGATACTTCAGACTCATATTCAGAGTCGTGAACGCTACGAGCCCCTAAAGAGGGTGAGCGAGAGGTGGAGCTGCCCGAGGCTGACTGGTGTGATGAACGTTCAGGAGAGGTAGTGCGGATCCGTTTTCTGGATGACCGTGCCTCTTTTCGGAGAGAGCGGCCCCTGCTGGCCGACGATTCCCCTGTTATGGAGGGATCTCTTAACCGAAGAAAAGGATTGCCCCGCTCCCCAGGGTGGTTCTGAATGGATTTGATGGCATTGGCTAAAAAATCCACGGACTGAGACAGAGAAGCGACCCACGCAGGGGGACTAGCTACCCCGGGGTCGGTGGCGGTGGAGGGCTCCTGGGCACTTGGGGCATCGCAGGATGAGCAGAGGGGGGAACTCTGAGGCCGAGGAAGTGGAGCCTGGCAGGTGGTACACGCAGAAAAGAAGGTAGTATGCACCTTAGAGGACTTTTTAGACTTTGACTGGGACATGGTGCACCCTAATGTAAGATAGACCAGGGTCTAAATCTAAGGAAGCGAGGGCGGCGCTGCAGGGGAGAACCTGACGTGGTCTCCTTACCCGTGGTCCTGTGTCCCGCAGAGAGAGAGGAGAGGCGGCGGTGGTGCTGGCGACAGTTGGCGATGAAAACACTGCACGTGTGGGAAGCAGCGGCTGGAGAGCTGGAGCTGCAGCGTGCAGAGGAAAAAATCCAAGATGGCCGCCGAGAATGGGGAGAGGAGATCTCGCAGAGAGCGAGAAGCGCCAGGACCAGGGGGCGGCGCCGAAGAATGACGCGAAACGGGGGGCGGAGCCTATCGGGATGCGGCCTGTGCTAGGCTGAAGCCAGGGACTAAATTTTCGGCTTTGGCCCGGTGCGCAGCCGCTAAGCACCGGAGGCTAAGGAGCCCAGAAAAAACGTTGCCGCTGGTAAAAAGGGAGCCCTCCGGACCGCAGAGCAAGCCGACCCCCCTGCCCACCCCCTCCCTGAGGCACTTACCCCAAAAAGAGGGGGAACGCCGACTCCTGCTGCACATAGGTGAGCTGTGCCCAGGAGTCTGTAGAAAAGGACGGTGCAGGGATTGGGGAGCCTCCATCCACCATCCCCTGAGAAGGGGGGTGGAGAGGAACCGTCCGCCTCCTTCCATCAACCGCAAAATCAGTGGTGATGCAGTGGGGGCTGCACGGACGCCACAAAGTAAGGTGACTGAGCAGCCAAGGGTAAACCTGGTGGCAGATGTCCGGCAAAAAAGACCTGGCTGCAGAGGAGGATACGTGGAGGACACTCCATGTGCGCGTCTGTAAGGGGGGTGGGGGAGATCGGTCCCTAGAAAAGGCCCGTTGCCCCCAAAAATCAGCTCAGGCAGTGGCATCCCACGTCGCAGGAGAGGATACAGAGGTGAACTCCCGTGCTCGCCTGTTGTTGGTTCGGGGAGATCGGAGCCTTGAAAGGATCCGTCACCCCTTCATCCAGTAAAAAAGAGGGAGTTAAATCCAGTGTGCCTCCTACGGACACTAAGCTTGAACTGGGTCTCCGGAAGCCAGCATGAGGGTGTATACTGCAGGGGAGGAGCTAACCTTTTTTTGTCTCAGCTTAGTGTCAGCCTCCTAGTGACAGCAGCATAACACCATGGTCCTGTGTCCCCCAATGTGGCGACAGAGGAAAATGAATCGACTGGGGGGAAGCTGATAAATTCTATCTTGTGCCCTGAGGACACCAGCTCTCTTACCCATCTGTCGTGTATGAAGGCGAGCCAGACTTGACGAAACCAGAGTAGGCGGCCGGCCACTTTGCTGGCGACGACCGAAGACTGCCTCCAGTCATTTGGATGAAAGTCTGGAGGGCCTAGATTCTCTAGATCTTGGCTGGTGGGACCGCATCCTGCCCAACGGGTTGGTTCTGTATGAGATCTGACGATCCCTGTTCTGATTAGGTCGACCTGAACTGATGGGATCGGCCGCCGCGGTCCACCCCGGATTTCGAAAAGACCTAAACAGTGTCTGGAACCAGCGACGAAAAGGCTGCTGAATCCTTTGCTGTGGGAGGAAGTTGCTTTTCCCCCCTGTGGCGTCAGAAATTAGCGGATATAATTTTTTGCCGAATAATCTGCCACTCTGAAAGGGCAAAGAAGTAAGGGACTTTTTTGGAAGTTGAGACTTCCCGCCATGTCCTCAACCATAGAGCCCTCCTAACGGAGATCGCGTTTGCGCCAGCCAGTGCTCCGCAGTTCGCCGCATCCAAAGATGCATTAATCAAATAGTCTCCCGCTAGAGCGATCTGATTATAGAGATTTTGACTACCTCGGATGGCAGGTCCCTATCCTGCAGGGCCCTATACAATGACTCTGACCAGGATATCATGGCCATATCTGCCCAAGTCGCCGCAAAAAAAGGCTGAACCTGAAGCTTCAAACACTGAGCGAGCCAGGCTCTCAATGAGCCGATCAGTTGGATCCTTAATAGAAGAACCATTAGAGAGGGATAACAAAGCTTTAGAAGCCAATCGTGACACGGGAGGATCCACTGAAAGAAATTCTGCCCATTTCTTAAGTTGAACTTGAGTTCAGGAACGAAAGGATATCTTGTGTTCAGGGCCCTCTGACCAGAGAACCGCTTGTCTGGCCGCTCCCTGTGACGTTGCACTATAGCCTCAAACTCTGGGTGAGTGCAAAATACTCTATGAGACCGTTTTATCAGTTTAAATGACACCTTGTGACCCGAGGTCAAGGTGGATTCATCGTCTATACTCAGGGTTTGGTTGATGGCCTCAATGAGGCTGTCGATTGTCTCCTGGTAATTAGGAGCCTCTAAATTGAGGGACCCTTCGGAATCGTAACCCAAATTTTGCTCACTAACCTCTCCTGCAGAGGGAGAGTGGGAGACGGAACTCATGGATGCCGAGGCACCAGACGGACCAGAGGACTCTGTGTGGGTTCGTTTCCCCAGCGTCTGCTGAGAGAGAGAGCAGCTCCTGCAGGCCGGAGGTTCCTGTGAGATGGAGGATTCTTCCAAGACGGGTAGGGGCAGTGGTTTTCCTATCTGGGGCCTGAAAGGACTCGATTGCTCTAGTTAGGGACACCATAGATTGCGACAGAGACAGGGCCCATTCCGGCACACACTGAGCTCAGTCGCAGGGGAGGGCTCCTGAGCGTGTTCGGAATCGCAGGCCTCACAGAACCGATTGCTTTGGGCATGCGGAAAAGCAGACAGAACAGTAAGACATGAGGTATATATAACCGTATGGGTCTTGGTCCTTCTAGACATGGTGGACCTGCTGCCGAAAGGATCCCCAATCTGGATTAGATGCAGCAATAGAGAGGGAGAAAGAGAGAAGCTGCCAGACTGGAGGGAGTAACACTTACCCCAGTCCTGTGTCCCTGGATCCTGCGGAACAACGTGGAAAGGCAGATCCTCTAAGATGCAGACGCTCCCTATCTTCAAAAAAAGAGTGCTCAGCCAGTGGGAGTGCTCCTAGGGCTGGAATCGGAAGTAGACGCGCTCCGGAGGCGCAGCCTAGTACGAGCAAAAGCCGGGGAAGGCCCGCAGAAAGCTGAATCTCCGGCGCCCGCCAACACGGACCTGCCGGATCATACAGGGGGAGAGGTGTGCGCATGGGAGCGCCAGGAGGAGCGCTGTAGCAGGAGCCCTCCCAGCCCCCTGCTCCTGCAATGGATCCAGCTTCAGGTTAGAGAGGGGGCTGTGTAAAGTACGGAATAGAACAGACAATGCGGACACTTGTCACTTGAGCGAGCATAGGGCAAGGCCTGACTCTAAACCTGATTGGAGAAACTCCAGAATGGACGGAATGGAAAAAACCAAAAGGAGAACGTCCATGGGTACTGCACCATGAAAAGAAGATGTGCCAGGTGCGATGATAAATGCGCATGGATACGGGTTTCCTAGCGCGAATCATGGTAGAAGAAACCCCTGGAGAGAATCCGGCTTGGACTAAAATCCAGGATTCAACGGCCACGCCGTCAAAGACAGGGCCCTGGAGTTCTAGTGGCAAATAGGGCCCTGTGAGAGAAGATCCGTGCGATCTGGAAGCCGCCAGGGAACGTCGGCGACCATTTGGACGAGTTCCGCGTACCATGCTCGGCGTGGCCAGTCTGGCGCAACTAAGATCAACGGTCTCCCCTCTGCCCTAATCTTCTTGATGTCTCTCGGGAGCAGAGGAAGAGGTGGAAATATGTATGGCAGCTGGAACCAATGCCACGACAGGACCAGAGCATCTGCCCCGATGGCGCAAGGATCTCGGGACCGCGCAATGAACTGGGGAACCTGATTGCTGAACCTCGAGGCCATGAGATCAACATCCGGGTCCCCCAGCGAGGGCAAATCTGCTGGAAGACTTCCGGATGGAGGGACCACTCGCCCGAGACAAGACCTTAGCGACTGAGGAAGTCCGCTTCCCAATTTTCCATACCCGGTATGTGGATCGCCGAGATGAGCGAGTGATTGGTCTCGGCCCAGCGCAGGATGTGGGAGACTTCGAGCATGGCTACCCTGCTGCGGGTTCTCCCTTGCCAGTTGATATATGCCACGGCAGTGGCGTTGTCGGATTGGATCCTGATGGGATGGCCTGCGAGAAGGTGGTGAAAGTTGCGTAAGGCAAGAGTGATCGCTCGAATCTCCAAGATATTGATTGGGAGACGTGACTCTCTTGTGGACCAACGACCCTGAGCCGTGTGGTGATTGAAAACTGCGCCCCAGCCCAAAAGGGCTGGCATCGGTGGTCACCACTAACCAGCGCACTGGGAGAAAGGACTTCCCTTGGTTCAGGGAGGACTGTAGCATCCACTACCTGAGGGTCTGCCTAACCTGTGGGGGCAGGCGAAAACGACGGTCGAGGGAAACCGGGCTCCTGTCCCAGGCTAACAGAAGCGCCTGTTGCAGGGGACGGAGATGGAACTGTGCAAACGGAACGGCTTCCATCGCCGCCACCATTTTCCCGAGGATGCGCACTGCGAAGCGAGTGAGGGACTGGGCGGGAGAGCTTGCGCGCTCCCTGTTGTAAGGATAAGACCTTCTCTGGAGGGAGAAAGACTAACCCGCGGGAAGAGCTCAAAATCATGCCCAGGAAGCAGATTTGCTGAGCCGGCACTGGAGAGGATTTCTCGAAGTTGATCTTCCAACCAAGGCGAGAAAGAGAATCCACGATGATACTTACAGACTCCTCGCAGGCAGACTGGGACAGACCCTTGATTAATAGGTTATCCAGATAGGGCAGAACTACCACTTCCCGAGCATGACAGCCGCCATGACCTTCGTGAAGACTCTGGGGGTGGTGGCAAGTCCGAAGGGCAACGCCACAAACTGGAAGTGTTCTTCTTGGACTGTGAAGCGCAGGAACTGCTGATGAGAGGGAAAAATTGGAATATGTAGATAAGCATCTTTGATGTCTATGGATGCAAGGAACTCTCCTTTTTCCAGGGACGCGACAACGGAACGGAGGGAGTCCATCCTGAAATGTCAGACCCGTACGAACTTGTTCAGCAGTTTGAGGTCCAGTATGGGCCGTAGAGCCCCGTCCTTCTTTGGGACCACAAAAAGGTTGGAGTAAAACCCCTTGAACCTTTGATCTCGAGGGACCGGAGTGATGACACCATCCCTTTGAAGCACCCTTTGGGGGGAGAAGACTGGAAGAAGCGTGGAGGGGGGGGGGGGATGGAAGAGAACTCGATTTTGCATCCGGAAAACACGAGCTCTCTGACCCACTCGTCATGAACGACAGAGAGCCAATTTTGACGGAACGAAAGAAGGTGTCAGCCTACTTTGTCGGTGTCCGCCAGACACGTCGACGAGTCATTGTGTAGAAGGTTTAAGGGATGCGAATGGCTTAGGGGCAGAAGGTCTCGGTCTGGGTTTCCAGGAACGGTTTGGTCTGTATGAGACCTGGGGATTTGTTTTCCCATCGTCCCAAACCAAGGGAAGAGGAGGACCAACTGGAGTTGTTACGAAAGGACTGGAATCGAAACTGCTGCTGATTCCGAAAAGGCCGGGCAGGTTTTTGCTGGGGTAGAAATTTACTCTTCCCTCCGGTAGCGTGAGAAATGATTTGGTCTAGTTTCTCCCCAAATAAACGGCCCGCTTGGTAAGGCAGAGAAGTCAGCGACTTTTTGGAAGCAGAATCTGCTTGCCAATCGCGCAGCCATAAGGCCCTCCTGATGGAAATTGCGTTTGCAGCCGCTTGCGCTGCGCAATTAGCCGCATAAATGGAAGCGTTAACTATGAAATCTCCGGCCTGAGCTATCTGGTTAGCTAGTCTGGCCGCCTCTGGGGGAAGATTACTGCCATGGACGGTAGAGGTTAACACCTCTGCCCAGGCCACCATTGCCTTAGCCACCCAGGTAGCTGCAAATGATGGAAGGAGAACTGCTCCTGAGGCCTCAAAGACTGAGCGAGCCAGATAATCAATTTGACGGTCAGAAGGATTTTTGACTGATGAACTGTCGGACAGGGATAAGACTATTTTGGATGAGAGTCGCGATACGGCAGGATCCACAGAAGGAGAGAGAAGCCACTCCTTCACCAGATCCTTGGAGAAAGGATATTTCGCTTCCGTGGCTTTTTGAGCCGTAAAACGCTTCTCCGGGTGTTCCCTGTGTTTTTGGATAATGTCCTAAAACTCAGGGTGATTAGCAAATATCTTTTGGACGCGTTTAGTCTTTTTAAAAGATACAACATGTTCCTGAGAGGAAACAGATTCGTCATCCACCATTAGTGTTTTGTTGACTGCCTCAATAAGGGAGTCAAGTGTCTCCTCACCGATAGAGGAGTTTTGGGTTAAAGATTCCTCCGACTCGTATACTGAGTCATGTACGCTGCGACACTCAGGGGAGGTGGAGCGAGAAGATGAGCTCACAGATGCTGAAGCTCGAGCATAAACAGGAGGGGAGGGAAGGATTCTTTTTCTGGCACCTCGAGAGTCATAGAACGGTACGCCCCCTGTGGTTGGACGCCCCGGCACCGTCGCCAGATTCCGTCGCAGCCGACGGAGGTGAGTTCTGGCTTAAGGAGGACCCTTGGAAAGACCGCGCTATGCCGCGGTGTAACGCACTCGGTTAACGCTGCTATTAACCCTGTGTGACCAACGTTTTACTATTGATGCTGCCTATGCGGCTGTGCAATATACTACGTGGGCTGGGCAATATACTACGTGGCTGGGCAATATACTACGTGACTGTGCTATATACTCCGTGGACATGCATATTCTAGAATACCCGATGCGTTAGAATCGGGCCACCATCAAGTATTTTAATATGGAGCATCTTATGGAGCCCATCATAAACTGTGTGGAGCATTATATGGGGTTCCTGATTCAATATGGATATTCAAAAAACACTTAACCTACTGATGTCTCAATTAATTTTACTTTTATTGGTATCTATTTTTACTTTTGACATTTACCGGTAGCTACTGCATTTCCCACCCTAGGCTTATACTCGAGTCATTAAGTTTTCCCAGTTTTTTGTGGCAAAATTAGGGGGGGTCGGCTTATACTCAGGACGGCTTATACTCGAGTATATACGGTAATTTTGTGTATCAGCGACCAGAGGTAACCTCGATGACGTCACCGCCGGTCACTGAGTCCGCGCTCGCAGCAGTTCAGTCACCACTGCTCCTCAGCCAGGACGGTCGCATTTTGGCACCGTCCAGGTTGAAAACTATTTATCCCCCAGACATAGATTATGGAGTGGGACAGAACAATGGAGAGGTGAAGGATATCGTTGTTTTTTGTTTTCTTACAGGAGAACGAGGGCTTTGGTGGAATAGGCGTTTGGTGAGTATAAGGCCATGTTCACACAGTGCGTTTTTAACTGCGGAACCGCCGCGATTTTGCCGCTGCGGGTCCGCAGCTGTTTTCCATGCAGGGTACAGTACAATGTACCCTATGGAAAACAGGAACCACTGTGCCCACATTGCGGAAATGCACTAAAAAAGCCGCGCTGAATAGCTGCGGTAAAAAAGAAGTACCATGTCACTTCTTTGTGCAGAACTGCAGCGGTTCTGCACACATAGACCTCCATTGTGAGGGTCAAACCCGCAGTAAAACCCGCAGACGAAAAATAGGGATTTTTGTGTACTCACCGTAAAATCCTTTTCTCCGAGCCATTCATTGGGGGACACAGACCATGGGTGTATGCTGCTGCCACCAGGAGGCTGACACTAAGTAATACAAAGAAAGTTAGCTCCTCCCCTGCAGTATACACCCTCCTGCTGGCCCCCAGCTAACCAGTTCGGTGCAAAAGCAGTAGGAGATCAATTAGAACATATAAGCGTATAGGAGAGTATAACATATCAAATGATAAAAACAAGTACAAACTAATAATAGGGAGGGAGCTGTGTCCCCCAATGAATGGCTCGGAGAAAAGGATTTTACGGTGAGTACACAAAAATCCCTATTTCTCCTTCGCCTCATTGGGGGACACAGACCATGGGACGTCCCAAAGCAGTCCCTGGGTGGGGACAACATCAGATCAGGCCGTGTAACCGCTACTGACAAGTGCGCCACCGCGGCCTGCAAAGTCCACATGCCCAGACACACATCTGTGGAAGTGTGTGAATTATAGTGCTGCAAGAATGCCTGCGGACTGGAGGAATTCGTAAACTTGCGGTCGTGCTTCCGACGTCTGGAGCCTAGAGCCCTCAGACAGGGAGATAGGCTGACATCTAGCACGGAAGGACTCCTGGATGGTGAAAAGAATCCACCAGGCTAACAAGACCGATGAAACGGTTAAACACTTCCTGTGACCGTCAGGAAGCCTACTTACCATCGAGAAGCCCAAGTAAAGTGTCCAACCTTCGGAAGGACGCAGTCCTCGATACGTACCCGCTCGGAGCACTGACTTCTTCCAGATTATGGAGAACCCCTTCCGTCTTGTGGACTGAAGCCGAAGGAGATGAGAGGACGATGCTCCTGCAACAGTGGGAATACAAAACCACCTTGGCAACGAGGGAAGGGGATTGCTTGAGGGCAACCTTGCTTTGATGGTAATAAGAAAAAGAGACTGAAAGAAAACAGAGCGGCGAGCTCTGAAGACCCATCCGGATGACAAGAACGCAGAGAAAAAGGGGAGTGACCTTCCCTGATATTAAAGTCTTTCTGGATCGAAAAAGGAGTCTACTGTAAGATCTCCAGGACCATTAAGGTCCCACAGATCTAAAGGTACGCGGTAGGGAAGAACTACAGGTGAAGGCTCCCTGCGAGAAAGACCATATTTCCAGTTTTGTCGAACTAAGACGGAAAAATACTAGCACCGCAAGTGAGAAAACCTGACAGGTCAGTGCGGGTCTCCCGGGATCACTGGGGCCCTTTATGCTTCCAAAAGGACCTTAGACGTAGTGAAGAGGGGTTATGGAAATTGGTACCATGGAAGAACCGAGCATGCACTGCGATGGTCTCTGATCTCGAGGTCAACCCATGAACTGGAGTACATTGGCGTTCAGCTTGGACGCCATCCGACCTACAACTGGAGTACTCCAGTGAAGGCAGATCTGAAGGAAGACTGCCGAGTGAAGTTCCCACTCACTTGAGGAGAAACCCTGACGGCTGAATATGTCAGCCGCCCAGTGTTCTACTCCAGGGATATGTACTGTTGAGATCACCGAATGATAGATCTCGGCCCATCAGAGAGTGCGAGGTACCTCGGCCATGGCGCTTGACTGTGGGTACCTGCTAGATGATTGACGTATGGTACAGCCGTGGCATTATCCAATTGAAGACCGATGGATGATCCATCTAAAGACAGTGGACCTGCTATAGGATTAGCCGTACCGTTCGGATGTCCAGGGAATGATCGGGAGAAGAAGACTGGCATCGGTATTCCCTAATAACCATTGGACCAGGAGAAGGCTCTGGATGAGGATGGAGCTTAGAGACTAAGTTTGAAAGCCTGATTCATTTGCTGAAAACGAGAGGAGCGAAAGATACTTCTTCCATTGTCGACTTTTTCCTCAGAACCCTCCTAGCGAATTGAATGAACAGAGGGAATGAGTGATCAAGTGCACAAGCTCCCTGTTGAAGGGCCACGACCTTGACTCGAGAGAGAATCAACATCCTTCTTGTGCAGGATCATCCTCAAAGAGGATCTGCTGGGCTGGGAATGAGGAAAAAACTTGTCTAAGTTTAGCTGCTAGCCCAAGTGAGAGGGTATTGCAAGTGATATAGACGACTCAGCGTAGTCCTTGAAGAGCGGCTAGAAAGTCGACCAAGTAGGGCAGGACGACCATGCTTCTAGGATGCAAGAAGCACATGACCACCGCTATGACTCTTGCGACCACTCTGGTGCGGTAGCCAGGCCGAAGGGCAAGATCGTGACTTGAAAATGCTGTTCGCGAATGGAAAGGTGAAGAGATTATTGTAGGGGGGAAAAAATAGGCATGTGAGGGTAAGCATCCCGAATGTCGATGGCTGAGCGGAGGAACTCCATCTGAAAAAGGAGGACCCTGAGAAAGGTTGTTAGAAGTTTGAGGTCCAGGAATGATCTTACTTTTCGTTGCCTCCTTTTTGAACCCAAGATTCCTTAGATCTAGACTGTCCTGGACAACGCTTCCACTGCTGGATGGGTCTGTAGAAAAGACACGATCCCTTGTTAGTCTCCCGCTCAGAAGATTTGATTTGAATCGAAGTAGTTAAGGTCTCTGACCAGGAGACTATTGGTCAGGCAACTCATGTGGTGGAGAGCGCTGAACCCGAAACCACAAGACGGAACGCACCAGATTTGCTATCCGACCGTCTGTGGTATTTTAATTGATGATACATAGGGCGGAGATACTGGTAGGTATACCACAAGAAATTCTACCCGATTAGTCTGCCAAGTGGCAAAAAGCGGGGCTGCAACCAGCAGGTCTCTTGCCATCGTCGTGCAGAGTAGAAAATTAGGAACCCTCGATCCATCATCCTCTTAACAGGGACGTGGAGAGGGATCGTCCGCTTTCTTGCATCATCCGCTAAATAGTGGTGATACAAAGGGGGGTGCTCGGACGCCAAAAATATGTGCCTCTGTACATCCCCAGAGTTGAGGTCCCCGGGTGGACAGGGCAGGTTGTCTGGCGCTAGGCCAGGATGCAGAAGAGGATACATGGAGGCGACACTGCATGTGTTCGTGTGTTGAAGATGTGGGGGGGGGGAAATCGGTGCCTTTTAAAGGACCCGTCGCCCATAAAAAAACAGACCAGGTATGGCAACCTACTTAGAGGCTTCTGTCCAGTGAATCACTCGTCAATTTGTTGATGGTATAAATAGGAGAGTCCCTCTTTTGCTGAAGCTCTGGCAATCCAAGGCAATATGCGATCCATATTCAGCGTTGTTCTCAACAAATCATAGGGGAGAGATCAGGAAGTGAAAACTTCCGTTTTCTAGACGCCTGTACGATTTCCTAGAACACTTGCGGCCCCTGCTAGCCGACGGCTCCCATGTAGGAGAGGGACCATGTATATCGGTCCTGCGAGCACTCCGAGCCACAGAGGGTTCACAGAGGGATTCCATCTCTTGTCAGAGAAACCATGGGTTGTGGTTAGGGGATGAGCGGCGGAAGGCTCCAGAGCTCAGTTAGGGTGACCAGCCTCGGATTGATGATGTGCTCTTGAGACCAGTAAATACTGGTCATGCGCCTTTAAGACTAGGGAATACTGGTCGTGTGCCTTTAAGACCAGGGAATACTGGTCATGTGCCTTTAAGAACCAGGGCCTACTGGTCATGTGCCTTTAAGAACCAAGACATACTTGTCATGTACCTTTAAATCGAGGACATACTGGTCATGTGCCTTTAAAGCCAGGGCATACTGGTCATGTGCCTTTAAGACCGGGGCATACTGGTCATGTGCCTTTAAGACCAGGGCATACTGGTCATGTGCATTTAAGACCAGGCCATACTGGTCATGTGCTTTTACGACCAGGGCATACTGGTCATGTGCCCTTAAGACCAGGTGATATTGGTCACGTGCCTTTAACCCCTTAATCCCATATGACGTACTATCCCGTCCAGGTGACCTGGGACTTAATTCCCATGGACGGGATAGTACGTCATATGCGATCGGCCGCGCTCACGGGGGGAGCGCGGCCGATCGCGGCCGGGTGTCAGCTGCCTATCGCAGCTGACATCCGGCACTATGTGCCAGGAGCGGTCACGGACCGCTCCCGGCACATTAACCCCCGGCACACCGCGATCAAAGATGATCGCGGTGTGCCGGCGGTGCAGGGAAGCATCGCGCAGGGAGGGGGCTCCCTGCGGGCTTCCCTGAGACGATCGGTACACGGTGATGTGCTCACCGTGTACCGAGCGTCTTCTCCCTGCAGTCCCCGGATCCAAAATGGCCGCCGGGCTGCATCCGGGTCCTGCAGGGAGCACTTCCGGGTCAGGATCAGGCTGCAGCTGCAGCTCTAATCCTGCCCGGCTGTATGTCAGATCACCGATCTGATAGAGTGCTGTGCACACTGTCAGATCGGTGATCTGTGATGTCCCCCCCGGGACAAAGTGAAAAAGTAAAAAAAAAAATTTCCACACTTGTAAAAAAAAAAATAAAAAAAAAATTCCTAAATAAAGCAGAAAAAAAAAATATTATTCCCATAAATACATTTCTTTACATAAAAAAAAAACAAAAAAACAATAAAAGTACACATATTTAGTATCGCCGCGTCCGTAACGACCCGACCTATAAAACTGGCCCACTAGTTAACCCCTTCAGTGAACACCGTAAGAAAAAAAAAAAAAAAACGAGCCAAAAAACAACGCTTTATTATCATAACGCTGAACAAAGAGTGGAATAACACGCGATCAAAAAGACGGATATAAATAACCATGTTACCTCTGAAAACGTCATCTTGTCCCGCAAAAAACGAGCCGCCATATAGCATCATAACCAAAAAAATAAAAAAGTTATAGTCCTCTGAATAAAGCGATGCCAAAATAATTATTTTTTCTATAAAATAGCTTTTATCGTATAAAAGCGCCAAAACATAAAAAAAATGATATAAATGAGGTGTCGCTGTAATCGTACTGACCCGAAGAATAAAACTGCTTCATCAATTTTACCAAACGCGGAACGGTATAAACGCCTCCCCCAAAAGAAATTCATGAATAGCTGGTTTTTGGTCATTCTGCCTCACAAAAAAATCGGAATAAAAAGCGATCAAAAACTGTCACGTGTCCGAAAATGTAACCGATAAAAACGTCAACTCGTCCCGCAAAAAACAAGACCTCACATGACTCTGTGGACCAAAATATGGAAAAATTATAGGTCTCAAAATGTGGAGACGCAAAAACTTTTTTGCTATAAAAAGCGTCTTTTAGTGTGTGACGGCTGCCAATCATAAAAATCCGCTAAAAAACTCGCTATAAAAGTAAATCAAACCCCCCTTCATCACCCCCTTAGTTAGGCTAGGTTCACATTGCGTTAATGGGTTAACGCTAACGGACAGCGTTGCACGGCGAAAATGTCACAATTAACGCCGTGCAACGGGTCCGTTAGCACAACCATTGACAGCAATGTGATTTTCAGGTGTAGCGCATCGCTAGAGCGTGCCATTTTCGGCTCGCGCTAGCAAGGTGCCATTCTTTTGTGGCGCGCCTCAGACGCTGCTTGCAGCGTCCGCGGCGCGCCCGAGGTCCGATCCCCGATCTTCCAGAGCGGGGACGTTAACGCGACCACTAAACACGACACCTAAAAAGACATTGTGTTAGCGCAATCCGCTAGTGCTAAACGGATTTCCCTAACGCAATGTGAACCTAGCCTTAGGGAAAAATAATAAAATTAAAAAAAATGTATTTATTTCCATTTTCCGGTTAGGGTTAGGGTTAGGGCTAGGGTTGGGGCTAGGGTTAGGGTTTGGATTACATTTACGGTTGGGTTGGGATTAGAATTAGGGGTGTGTCTGGGTTAGGTGTGTGGTTAGGGTTACAGTTGGGATTAGGGTTAGTGGTGCGTTTGGATTAGGGTTTCATTTATAATTGGGGGGTTTCCACTGTTTAGACACATCAGGGGCTCTCCAAACGCGACATGGCGTCCGATCTCAATTCCAGCCAATTCTGCATTGAAAAAGTAAAACAGTGCTCCTTCACTTCCGAGCTCTCCCGTGCGCCCAAACAGGGGTTTACCCCAACATATGGGGTATCAGCGTACTCGAGACAAATTGGACAACAACTTTTTGGGTCCAAGTTCTCTTGTTATCCTTGGGAAAATAAAAATTTGGGGGGCTAAAAATCATTTTTGTGGGAAAAAAAAGGATTTTTATTTTCACGGCTCTGCGTTGTAAACTGTAGTGAAACACTTGGGGGTTCAAAGTTTTCACAACACATCTAGATAAGTTCCATGGGAGGTCTAGTTTCCAATATGGGGTCACTTGTGGGTGGTTTCTACTGTTTGGGTACATCAGGGGCTCTGCAAATGCAACGTGACGCCTGCAGACCAATCCATCTAAGTCTGCATTCCAAATGGCGCTCCTTCCCTTCCGAGCTCTGCCATGAGCCCAAACAGTGGTTCCCCCCCACATATGGGGTATCAGCGTACTCAGGACAAATTGAACAACAACTTTTGGGGTCCAATTTATTCTGTTACCCTTGTAAAAATACAAAGCTGGGGGCTAAAAAATCATTTTTGTGAAAAAAAAAAGAATTTTTATTTTCACGGGTCTGCGTTATAAACTGTAGTGAAACACTTAGGGGTTCAAAGTTCTCACAACACATCTAGATAAGTTCCATGGGAGGTCTAGTTTCTAATATGGGGTCACTTGTGGGGGGTTTGTACTGTTTGGGTACATCAGGGGCTCTGCAAATGCAACGTGACTCCTGCAGACCAATCCATCTAAGTCTGCATTCCAAATGGCGCTCCTTCCCTTCCGAGCTCTGCCATGCGCCCAAACAGTGGTTCCCCCCCACATATGGGGTATCAGCGTACTCAGGACAAATTGGACAACAACTTTTGGGGTCCAATTTATTATGTTACCCTTGTGAAAATACAAAACTGGGGGCTAAAAAATTTTTGCGAAAAAAAAATAAATTTATTTTAACGGCTCTGCGTTATAAACTGTAGTGAAACACTTGGGGGTTCAAAGCTCTCAAAACACATCTAGATAAGTTCCTTAGAGGGTCTAGTTTCCAAAATGGTGTCACTTGTGGGGGTTTTTAATGTTTAGGCACATCAGGGGCTCTCCAAACCAACATGGCGTCCCATCTTAATTCCAGTCAATTTTGCATTGAAAAGTCAAATGGCGCTCCTTCCCTTCCGAGCTCTGCTATGCACCCAAAAAGTGGTTTACCCCCACATATGGGGTATCGTCGCACTCAGGACAAATTGCACAACAACTTTTGTGGTCTAATTTCTTCTCTTACCCTTGGGAAAATAAAAAATTGGGGGCGAAAAGATCATTTTTGTGAAAAAATAAGATTTTTTATTTTTACGGCTCTGCATTATAAACTTCTGTGAAGCACTTGTTGGGTCAAAGTGCTCACCACACATCTAGATAAGTTCCTTAAGGGGTCTACTTTTCAAAATGGTGTCACTTGTGAGGGGTTCCAATGTTTAGGCACATCAGGGGCTCTCCAAACGCAACATGGCGTCCCATCTCAATTCCAGTCAATTTTGCATTGAAAAGTCAAATGGCGCTCCTTTCCTTCCGAGCTCTGCCATGCGCCCAAACAGTGGTTTACCCCCACATATGGGGTATCGTCGCACTCAGGACAAATTGCACAACAACTTTTGTGGTCTAATTTCTTCTCTTACCCTTGGGAAAATAAAAAATTGGTGGCGAAAAGATTATTTTTGTGAAAATATATGATTTTTTATTTTTACGGCTCTGCATTATAAACTTCTGTGAAGCACTTGTTGGGTCAAAGTGCTCACCACACCTCTAGATAAGTTCCTTAAGGGGTCTACTTTCCAAAATGGTGTCACTTGTGGGGATTTCAATGTTTAGGCACATCAGGGGCTCTCCAAACGCAACATGGCATCCCATCTCAATTCCAGTCAATTTTGCATTGAAAAGTAAAATGGCGCTCCTTCCCTTCCGAGCTCTGCCATACGCCCAAACAATGGTTTACACCCATATACGGGGTATCAGCGTACTCAGGACAAATTGGCCAACAATTTTTGAGGTTCAATTTCTTCTCTTACTCTTGGGAAAATAAAAAATTGGGGGCGAAAAGATCATTTTTGTGAAAAAATATGATTTTTTATTTTTACGGCTCTGCATTATAAACTTCTGTGAAGCAATTGGTGGGTCAAAGTGGTCACCACACATCTAGATAAGTTCCTTAGGGTGTCTACTTTCCAAAATGGTGTCACTTGTGGGGGGTTTCAATGTTTAGGCACATCAGTGGCTCTCCAAACGCAACATGGTGTCCCATCTCAATTCCTGTCAATTTTGCATTTAAAAGTCAAATGGCGCTCCTTCCCTTCCGAGCTCTGCCATGCGCCCAAACAGTGGTTTACCCCCACATATGGGGTATCAGCGTACTCAGTACAGATTGTACAACAATGTTTGGCATCCATTTTATCCTGTTACCCTTGGTAAAATAAAACAAATTGGAGCTGAAATAAATTTTGTGTGAAAAAAAGTTAAATATTCATTTTTATTTAAACATTCCAAAAATTCCTGTGAAACCCCTGAAGGGTTAATAAACTTCTTGAATGTGGTTTTGAGCACCTTGAGGGGTGCAGTTTTTAGAATGGTGTCACACTTGGGTATTTTCTATCATATAGACCCCTCAAAATGACATCAAATGAGATGTGGTCCCTAAAAAAAAATGGTGTTGTAAAAATGAGAAATTGCTGGTCAACTTTGAACCCTTATAACTCCCTAACAAAAAAAAATTTTGGTTCCAAAATTGTGCTGATGTAAAGGAGACATGTGGGAAATGTTACTTATTAAGTATTTTGCGTGACATATCTCTGTGATTTAAGGGCATAAAAATTTAAAGTTGGAAAACTGCGAAATTTTCAAAATTTTCGCCAAATTTCCGTTTTTTTCACAAATAAACGCAAGTTATATCGAATAAATGTTACTACTAAAATGAAGTACAATATGTCACGAGAAAACAATGTCAGAATCGCCAAGATCCGTTGAAGCGTTCCAGAGTTATAACCTCATAAAGGGACAGTGGTCAGAATTGTAAAAATTGGCCCGGTCATTAACGTGCAAACCACCCTCGGGGCTTAAGGGGTTAAGACCAGGGCATACTGGTCATGTTCCTTTAAAACCAGGGCATACTGGTCATGTGCCTTTAAGACCAGGGCATACTGGTCATGTTCCTTTAAAACCAGGGCATACTGGTCATGTGCCTTTAAGACCAGGGCCTACTGGTCACGTGCCTTTGAGACCAGGACATACTGGTCATGTGCCTTTAAGACCAGGTAATACTGGACATGTGCCCTTAAGACCAAGGAATACTGGTCATGCGCCTTTAAGACCAGGGAATACTGGTCACGTGCCTTTAAGACCAGGAATACTGGTCATGCGCCTTTAAGACCAGGAATACTGGTCATGTGCCTTTAAGACCGGGGCATTTTTCAAAGATTATGACAGAGGTGAAGCCCCTTGAGGGGAACCAGGTACTCTGGGAAGAACCGGGATCGGCGGCGGCGGAGGGCTCCTGAGCTCATTTGAACTAAGTACTCTGTGGAAGGTGACCGGCTCCTGGCTGGTCATGACTTAAAGAAGAGCAGAGAATGCTGGTAATGTGCCCCTTTTTAAAAACTAGGGAATAACCAGGGGATGCTGGTCATGTGTTAAAGCCAGGGAAAGCTGGACATGTACCTATAAGGGGCATGTGTCTTTAAGGCTAGGGAATGCGGTCATGTACCCTTAAGACCTGTGCCTTTAAGACCAGAGGCTGCTGGACAACCAGAGATTGCAGGTGTTAAGTATTAAAAAAGAGGGAACGCTAGTCCCTTTATGCTGCCAGGGTGCGTGCGGGGGAGGGGTGCAGAGGGAGGATTCTCCTCACCGAGATTCTGAGCCCCCCGTCTGGAATAGCGCTGTGTTCAGCGCTGAGTACCGCCGGTGCGATGCAGCAGCCACTTCCGGATGAACTCGTGTCCGGAAATGGCAGGAGGATGAAGATGGCAGGAGGATGAAGATGGCCGCCGAGAATAGAGCTCTCATCCTGAATGAGAGGCGCCTGAATAGGGGGGCGGAGCCTGAAGAGTTCCGGGTTGCGGCCTACACAAACCCGAAGCCGGGGGCTAAATTTTTGAAGCCAGTTGGCGGCGAACGAGGGAATAAACCGCCAGATGCGCAGAGCCCTCCAACCGCTCGAGTCCCAGCACTTACCCCAGTATGCAGCTTTGTTCAGCAGGTCAGAGGTAGAGAAAAGATCCTGTGCTGTTGCTGCGGTTTGGACGGTGCAGGGATAAGAAAAGTCCTCAATCCATCGTTCCTTTAGCAGGGAGGTGGAGAGGAACCGTCCGCCTCCGAGTACCATCCGCTCTTAATAGTGGTGGTGCAGTGGGGGCTGCTCGGACGCCACGCTGAAAAGTGCCTCTGTACAGCCGAGGGTAAAACCTGGCGGGTAGGGCTGCATGTCCGGCAATAGGCCTGGCTGCAGAAGAGGATACTGAAGGTGAAACTCCAGTGCTCGTCTGATAAGGGAGGGGGGAGATCGGTGCCCTTGAAGGGGCCCGTCGCCCCTAAAATCAGCTCAGGCAGTGGCTTCACACGTCGCAGGAGAGGATACGGAGAGGTGAAACTCCCGTGCTCGCCTGTTGTTGGTTCGGGGGAGATCGGAACATGAAAGAATCAGTCGCCCCCTTCGTCCGTTGTAAAAGGATAAAGTAAAAAGAGTTCTTTGGGTCTGAATGGCAGACCCGTCCGTGTGCCTCCTACGGACACTAAGCAAGAACTGGTTAGCTGGGGGCCAGCAGGAGGGTGTATACTGCAGGGGAGGAGCTAACTTTCTTTGTATTACTTAGTGTCAGCCTCCTGGTGGCAGCAGCATACACCCATGGTCTGTGTCCCCCAATGAGGCGAAGGAGAAAAATAGGGATTTTTGTGTACTCACAGTAAAATCCTTTTCTCCGAGCCATTCATTGGGGGACACAGACCGTGGGTGTATGCTGCTGCCAATAGGAGGCTGACACTAAGTGATACAAAAAAAGTTAGCTCCTCCCCTGCAGTATACACCCCCCTGCTGGCTCTCAGCTAACCAGTTCGGTGCAAAAGCAGTAGGAGATCAATAACAATATATGAGCGTATAGCATGTCATATTCTAAAAAAACAAGCATAAGCTAATAACAGGGTGGGATCTGTGTCCCCCAATGAATGGCTCGGAGAAAAGGATTTTACGGTGAGTACACAAAAATCCCTATTTCTCCTTCGCCTCATTGGGGGACACAGACCGTGGGACGTCCCAAAGCAGTCCCTGGGTGGGGACAACAATAGATCAGGCCCTGTGTAACCGCTACTTACAAGTGTGCCACCGCGGCCTGCAGAGTACGCCTGCCCAGACTCACATCTGTGGAAGTGTGGGAATTATAGTGCTTCAAGAATGCATGCGGACTGGACGAATCCGCAGGCTTGCAGGCGTGCCTTGCAGACGCCTGGTGCCTAGGACACTTGATAGACAGGGAGATACGCTGAAATCTAGCACGGAAGGACTCCTGGATGGTGAAAAGAATTCACCATGTTATCATGGTCGATGAAACGGCTAAACCCTTCCTGAAAATGTCAGGAAGCCTTCCTCTACTGTCAGGAAGCCCAAATAAAACGTCCAACCTTCAGAAGGACGCCGTCCTCAAGACGTACCTACTCAGAGCACTCACTTCGTCCAGAATATGGGGGATCTTATTCCATTTTGTGGACTGGAGCCAAAGGAGATGAGGGAAGAACTAAGCCCTCATAACAGTGGTAATACAGTACCACCTTGGTAACAAGGGATGGAGATGGCCTGAGGACAATCTTGCGTCGAAGGTAATAAGGGAAAAAAGTCTGAAAGAGCAGAGAAGCTAGCTCCGAAGACTCGTCAGAGTGAGAATATCGCAGAGGAGAACGGGACGACTTTCCCTGATAGTAAAGTCTGCCCGGATGAAAAAGGAGCCTACTGTAAGGCTCCTAGGAATAATAAGGTCCCAATGATCTAACGGTATGCGATAGGGAAGAACTACGTGTGAAAACTCCCTGTGAGAAAGTCCCTACTTGCAGTTGTGCTGCGATTAGGCGAGAAGATACTAGCTCCGCAAACAAAAAACGGACATGGTCAGTGCGGATCTCTGAGGATCACTGGGGCCCCTTTCTGCTTCCGAAAGGCTTTTGGAAGCAGTGGAAGGGGAGTTATGGAAACTGGTACCACGGCAGAACCAGAGCATGGAGAGCGATGGCTCTTGGATCTCGAGGCCGAACCACGAACTTGAGTACATTCGCCTTCAGTCTGGATGTCATCCCACCTACAACTGGAGAGCTCCAGTAAGGACAGATCTGATGGAAGACTTCGGGGTGAAGTTCCCACTGACTTGAGGCGGAACCCTGACGGCTGAATTTGTTTGCCGTTCAGAGTTCTACTTCTGGGATATATACTGCCGAGATCACTGAATAATAGACTTCGGCCCATCAGAGAAAGTGAGGTACCTCGGTTATGGCGCCTGACCGTGGGTACCTGCTAGATGACTGACGTAAGGCACCGCCGTGGCATTATCCAATTGAATTCGGATAGGGTGACCCGCCAGAAGGCAGTGGACCTGCTGTAAAAACTACCGTTCGGATCTCCAGAACAATGATGGGGAGAAGAAGACTGGCATTGGTAGTTACTAATAACCATTGAACCGGGAGAAAGGCCCTGGATGAAGAAGGAGCTCAGAGACTATTGTCTGAAAGTCTGTTTGACTTGCTGAAAACGAGCGGAGCGAAGGAAACCGCTTCCATTGTCGTCACCATTTTTCCTCAGAACTCTCTTAGCAAATCGAATGAAATGAGGGGGTGAGTAATCAAGTCCTCAGAACTCTCCTTGCGCGAGCTCCCTGTTGAAGGGCCATGACCTTGTCTCAAGGAAGAATTACCATCCTTCTAGAAGTGTGCAGGATCATCCTCAAAAAGGATATCTGCTGGGCTGGAAATGAGGAGAACTTGTCCAAGTGTAGCTGCCAGCCCAGGAGAGAAGGTATCGCAAGAGATATAGACGACTCAGCGTAGTCCTGGAAGGGCGGCTAGACAGACCAAACAGGGCAGGACGAGCACGCCTCTAGAGTGCAAGAGAAACATGACATCTACCATGACCCGTGCAAACATTCTGGGTGAGGAAGCAAGGCCGAAGGACAAGGTTGTGACTTGAAAATGCTACTGACGAATGGAAAGGCGAAGGAATTTTTGCAGAGGGCAAGCAACCCGAATGTCGATGGATGCTGGAAACTGCACCTTTTTCTGTTGAAGTAATGGCTGAGCGGAGGAACTCCATCCAAAGAAGGAGGACCATGTCAAAGGTTGTTAGAAGTTTGAGGTCCAGGGTCGATCTTACTTTTCGTTCCCCTGTTTGGAACCAAGATCCCTTAGATCTAGACTGTGCTGGACAATCCTTAGTCAGTCTCCCGCTCAAAGGATTTGATTGGCCAGTTGTTGCTGGTGTGAATCAGGGTAGTTAAGGTCTCCAGCCAGGAGACCATTACTCTAGCAATCCATGCGGCCGCTAGGGAGGATAGAGCGCTGGACCCGAAGCCGCAAGACGGAACGAACCAGATTTGCTATCTGACAGTCCGTGGTATTTTTAATTGATGACCCATCAGGTAGGGATACTGGTAGGTATACCACAGGAGATTCTACCCGGTTAATCTGCCCCATGGCAGAATGTGCGGCTGCATCCAGCAGGTCATAGTCTCTTGCCATCTCCTCTTTTCACGGTGCAGAGATGAAAATTAGGAACCCTCGATCCATCAACCTCTTAACAGGGAAGTGGACAGGAATTGTCCGCCTTCTTGCATCATCCACTAAATAGTGGTGATGCAGAGGGGGGAGCTCATATGCCAAAAAGGGTGCCTCTATATGTCCACAGAGTTCAGGTCTCCAGGTGGACAGGACAGGTTGTCTGGCGTTAGGCCTGGATGCAGAAGAGGAAACATGGAGACGACACTCCGTGTGCTCGTCTGTTGATGGTGTGGGGAGATCGGTGCCCTTTAAAGGACCCGTCGCCCTTAAAAAACAGGCCAGGCATGGCATCCCACGTAGAGGCTTCTGTCCAGTGAATCACTTATCCGAATTGAATGGCAAATGCTCTCGAGGGAGTTTAGTCTCTGAAGCTCTGGCAAGCTCAGGCAATATCCAATCCATAGTCAGAGCCTTGTCATCAAATCATTGGTGAGGGAGCAGGAAACGAAAAACTTCCGTTTTCTAGATACCTGTATGTTTCTAGATACCTGTATGTTTCTAGATGCCTGCACGTTTCTAGAATACTTGCGGCCCCTGCTAGCCGACGGCTCCCATGTAGGATAGGGACCCTGTATATTGGTCCTGCGAGCACTCCAAACACAGAGGGTACACAGAGGGATTCAATCTCTTGGTCAGAGAACCATGGATTGGTCAGTGAAGAAGTCCACTGAGGGGAACTGGAGGATAAAGCTGGGGTCGGCAGCGGAGGGCTCCTCGGACTGATCAAGCGCCTTTAAGACCAGGAAATACTGGTCATACGCCTTTAAGACCAGGGAATACTGGTCATGCGCCTTTAAGACTGGGGAATACTGGTCATGCGCCTTTGAGACCAGAGAATACTGGTCATGCACCTTTAAGACCAGAGAATACTGGTCATGCGCCTTTAAGACCAGAGAATACTGGTCATGCGCCTTTAAGACCAGGGAATACTGGTCCTGCACCTTTAAGACCAGGGAATACTGGTCATGCACCTTTAAGACCAGAGAATACTGGTCATGCACCTTTAAGACCAGGGAATACTGGTCATGCACCTTTAAGACCAGAGAATACTGGTCATGCACCTTTAAGACCAGAGAATACTGGTCGTGCACCTTTAAGACCAGAGAATACTGGTCGTGCACCTTTAAGACCAGAGAATACTGGTCGTGCACCTTTAAGACCAGAGAATACTGGTCGTGCACCTTTAAGACCAGAGAATACTGGTCGTGCACCTTTAAGACCAGAGAATACTGGTCGTGCACCTTTAATACCAGAGAATACTGGTCGTGCACCTTTAAGACCAGAGAATACTGGTCGTGCACCTTTAAGACCAGAGAATACTGGTCGTGCACCTTTAAGACCAGAGAATACTGGTCGTGCACCTTTAAGACCAGAGAATACTGGTCATGCACCTTTAAGACCAGAGAATACTGGTCATGCACCTTTAAGACCAGAGAAGAAAAAAAAAAAAATACTGTCACCCCAGTGTGAGCTGGCCGGGTGGACCAAGATGGCCACCGGGAGCTGCAGAGTTGATAAAATCTCGTAGAGAGCGAGAAGCGCCAATTTGGGGGGCGGAGCCACAGACACGATGTTGAATAGGCCCAAGCCGGGGCCTAAATTTCTTTAGCCGGCGGAAGTCACCAGTGGGTCGTTCCAGACAAGACTTCCAGGATACGGCCTACAAATCGGCCGAAGCCGGGGACTAAATTTTTGCAGCCATCCAGAGCGTTACCTCAGAGAGGTGGGCCACAGGGAAGTGGCTGAGGCTGCCTGTCAGCATGTGAATATCCCACTGAAGATGGATCCACTCACCAATGGTGCGCGTCCCGGCATGGAGCCGCCGCGGATGTGGGTTTCAGCGCTGTTCTGTGCAGCGTGGACGGTGCAGGGATAAGCCTCAATCCATCATCCGTTTACTAGGGAAATGGAGAGGAACCGTCCGCCTCCTTGTGCCATCCGCTTTCACAGTGGTGGGACAGTGGGGGCTGCTCGGACGCCATAGAGAGGGGCCTCTGTACATCCACGGAATTCAGTCCGGGTGGACAGGGCCAGTTGTCCGGCATTAGGCCTGGCTCCAGGAGAGGATACATGGAGGCGACACTCCATGTGGTCGCCTGCTGCTGGTGTGGGGAGATCGGGACCGTGAAAGGAACCGTCGCCCCTGAAGTGAGCTCAGGCATGGCTTCCCACGTCGCAGGAGAGGATACGGGGAGGTATACTCGCCGTGCTCGCCTGTTGATGGTTCGGGGGAGATCGGAACCTTGAAAGGAACCGTCGCCCCCTTCACTCCGTTAATTAAAAAATAAAAATTTACAGAAAAGTAAACAATAAAATAAAAACGTTGGGGTCTGAAACAGACCCATGTGCCTCCTACAGACACTAAGCAAGAACTGGTTAGCTGAGAGCCAGCAGGGGGGTGTATACTGCAGGGGAGGAGCTAACTTTTTTTGTATCACTTAGTGTCAGCCTCCTATTGGCAGCAGCATACACCCACGGTCTGTGTCCCCCAATGAGGCGAAGGAGAAATATCTGCGGGTTTTCTGCGGTTTCTGGTGCAGAACCGCTGCAGCAGGAAGTGCGTGGGCGGATTGTGGCTGTCCCCCCGTGCCCCAATCCCACCCCCCCATGCTCCGATGCCACCCCCCGTGCTCCGACGCCCCCCTCCCGTGCCCTCGTCTCCCCCTCTTATACTTACCGGGCCTCCCGGTGTCCGTCCGGCCGTCTTCTCCCTGGGCGCCGCCATCTTCCAAAATGGCGGGCGCATGCGCAGTGCGCCCGCCGAATCTGCCGGCCGGCAGATTCGTTCCAGGCACATTTTGATCACTGTGATAACCTCACAGTGATCAAAATAAAAAAAAGGTAAATGACCCCCCCCCCCCCCCTTTATCACCCCCATAGGTAGTAACAATAATAAAATAAAGAATTTATTTATTTTTTTTTTCCCCCACTACAGTTAGAACTAACCCTAGAAAACACACAGACTCTGCAGAGAAAACTGCATAAAAAACGCATCAAAAAACGCACCAAAAAACGCACCTGCGTTTTCTGCCAAGAGCTGCGGTTTTTAGTGCAGAAAAAACAGCAGGGAAATCAGGAACGTGTGAACATGGCCTTACTGTGTTTGTTATTTTTAAATAAAAAATGTGTGTTTTGTTTTATCTATAATAAAGGACTTTATTCTGGCTGTGTATTTACCATATAACTACAGGATTAGTAATGGATAGGTGTCTTATAGACGCTTCTCCATTACTAAGCCGTGGGCTTGATGTCACCTGACAATACAAAGGTAACATCAACCCCACAAATATGAAACCCACTTGCCACCGCTACAGCGCAAGTGGGAAGAGTCGGGCATAACGCCAGAACTGGCGAATCTAATAGATGTGCCTTTTCTGAGTGGCTGCGGGCTGCTTTTTTTAGGCTGGGGGGCCAATATCCATGGCCCCTTACCAGCCTGAGAATACCAGCTCCCAGCTTTAGCAAGGCTGGTTGTCAAAAATAGGGGGGACCCCATGCCGCTTTTTCAAATTATTTATTTAAATAATTTAAAAATCTGCCGTGGCGGCCCCTCTATTCTTGATAACCAGCCTTGTCGAAGCTGACAGTTGAGGGATGCAGCCCCCAGCTGCAAGTTTTGCCTGGCTGATAATTAAAGATACAGGAGAACCCACACCGGTTTTTTTTTAATTATTTATTTACAGCACAGGAGCCTGCTAATGAATAGACTCATCATCCGCTTCTGCTCTCGCTGTTATTAGCAGCAGCAGGTGTTAGATGATGGGAGCTGTAGTCCCATCCGCTGACACCAGTAACCAGAGGTAAACTTCATACAGCTGCAGGTGCACGCTTGTCTTTTGACAGTGTGGGAACCGCTGCTCTCTCAACGGCAGGGATGATTTCACCGCTGATCAGAAGCGGTGTTTGCCATGCTGTCATGCACATGACAGCGTGACAAACACCTGACAAACACCTGATGTGTAGCCGAACCCGAACAGTAACACAGACTTCCTGATGAAGTCCATGTTCAGTGTCCGTGCCCAAACAGTAGGTGTTTGGTACGGACGCCGAACTTTACTGTTCGGGATCGCCCATCTCTACTAGTAACAACAATATAGTAAAATAGCCTCAAAATCTGGAAATCTGAAATCTTGTAAGTCCATGATACAGTTCAGAAGGGGTGTCCTCTCCCTTTATCCAACTTTTTTATTTGGCCATACTGATGGACAGGATAAGAACAAGCAATGGTATACTGCCTTATATCTATTCTGACAAAGATGGTACCCATGAGGGAAGAGAAGATAAGCCCACCAACCAATGCTTCCCGGCCTGTTATATACACATTGATCTTGACAGCACAGGTATCCCTTACCGTCTTTCTTTAGCTGATAAATGTTTCCGACCAACAGACTTGTCATTCTAATAGGGGGAGGCAAGAGTTAAAATTAGTGAAACAAAAACTGATTAATTGTTGAATAGGCAGATACACCAATAATCAGATCTCACCCCCTCCTCTGCATCTCCATCGTGGGCTACAGCCACTTTGTTCTGTGTCCTACAAAGAATTACAATAGTTAGACCTGGGATTAGAGGGGGTCACATGTCCTGTGGGTGTTGATGAGACCCTATAAGAAGCTACCTCTTTGCCTGAAGATGGGACAAGTCTATTGCAGTATCAGGGTAGGCCACTTCCTCCTGTTCTTTGACTGTGGTGTTATTTTCTGTAGAATGTGAGCTCCCAGTGTCACTTTCTTCATCCGAGCTCCGCTCCTCTGAGGCATGTCCTTGATTATGGAGATCAACGATGTTCTCAGACTTAGGCTCATCACCATCCTTGTTGTTGTGAGCCTCGTCTTCATCTTCACTGCTGCTGTCAGTGTCTTCTTCAGGAGGGTCTGTAAGTCGAAGCACAATTGTGAGATTCTGCACTCGTGACTGTTCAGTGGTGAGTTTCTTAATAGGTGGATGGTTTTATAGACCAAATCTATATATATAATGGTCTAAGGGGTACTTCCGTCTGTCTGTCTGTCTGTCTTTCTGTCGGCAACTTCCGTCACGGAAATCCCGCGTCGCTGACGGGCACAGTCCGATTAGTCCCTACTTCCCTGCAGTCAGTGCCCGGCGCCCGCATACTCCCCTCCACTCACACAGGGTTAATGCCAGTGGTAACGAGCCGCGGGTATTGCACTCCGTTGACGCTGCTATTAACCCTGTGTGTCCCCAAATTTTTACTATTGATGCTGCCTATGCAGCATCAATAGTAAAAAGATGTAATGTTAAAAATAATAAAAAAACAAAAAACCTGCTATGCTCACCTTCCGTAGTCGGACAATGCGCTCGCGGCGGCCGCTAGCTTCCGTTCCCAGAGATGCTTTGCGAAATTACCCAGAAGACTTAGCGGTCTCGCGAGACCTCTAAGTCATCTGGGTAATTTCACAATGCATCCTGGGAACGGAAGATGGCGGCAGCCGCACGCATAGGGACAGCTTCGCTGGATCCCGGCAGGTGAGTATATAACTATTTTTTATTTTAATTATCTTTTTTTAACACGGATATGTGCCCACACTGCTATATACTACGTGTGCAGTGTTATATAGCGCGTGGGCTGCGTTATATACTACGTGTCCAGTGATATATACTATGTGGGCAGTGTTATATACCGCGTGGCTGCTATATTACTACGTGGCCAGTGTTAGATACTATGTGGGCTGTGTTATGTACTGCGTGGCCTGTGCTATATATTACGTTGCCACCGTTATATACTGCATGGCCTGTGTTATATACTACGTCGCCTGTGTTATATACTGCGTGGCTGCTATATACTGCATGGGCTGTGTTATATACTATTTGGGCTGTGTTATATACTGCGTGGCCACTGTTATATATTGCGTGGCCTGTATTAACGCATCGGGTATTCTACAATATGTATGTATGTACCGTATATACTCGAGTATAAGCCGAGATTTTCAGCCCAATTTTTGGGGCTGAAAGTCCCCCTCTCGGCTTATACTCGAGTCATACGCAGGGGTCGGCAGGGGAGGGGGAGCGGGGGCTGTGAAATTATACTTACCTACTCCTGGTGCGGTCCCTGCAGGTCCCTGGCTTCCCCGGCGCCGTCAGCAGCAGATTCTTCCTGTACTGAGCGGTCACATGATACCGCTCATTATAGCAATGAATATGCGGCTCCACCTCCCATAAAGGTGGAGCCGTATATTCATTACTGTAATGAGCGGTAACGGTGACCGCTCAGTACAGGATGAAGCTGTGGCGTCGGGGAAGTAGGGACTGCACAGCGCCAGGAGCAGGTGAGTATACGGGGAGGGGAGCGCTGCGCGATAGTCACCTTTCCTCGTTCCAGGCGTCGCTCTGTCTTCAGCAGTGACGCTCAGGTCAGAGGGCGCGGTGACATAGTTAGTGCGCGCCCTCTGATGAACGTCAGTCCTGAAGACAGAGCGACGCCCGGAACAAGGAGCAGGTAACTATTGAAAGTGCCGGGGGCCTGAGCGACGGAGAGGTGAGTATGTGATTTATTTATTTTTTATCGCAGCAACAGCAAATGGGGCAAGTGTCTGTATGGAGCATCTATGGGGCCATAACGTTTGTGCAGCACTATATGGGGCCATAACATTTGTGCAGCACTATATGGGGCCATAACATTTGTGCAGCACTATATGGGGCCATAACATTTGTGCAGCACTATATGGGGCCATAACATTTGTGCAGCACTATATGGGGCCATAACATTTGTGCAGCACTATATGGGGCCATAACATTTGTGCAGCACTATATGGGGCCATAACATTTGTGCAGCACTATATGGGGCCATAACATTTGTGCAGCACTATATGGGGCCATAACATTTGTGCAGCACTATATGGGGCCATAACATTTGTGCAGCACTATATGGGGCCATAACATTTGTGCAACACTATAAGGGGCCATAACGTTTGTGCAGCACTATATGGAGCCATAACATTTGTGCAGCACTATATGGGGCCATAACGTTTGTGCAGCACTATATGGGGCCATAACATTTGTGCAGCACTATATGGGGCAAGTGTCTGTATGGGGCGATAATTAACGTTTGTGGAGCATTACGGTATATGGAGCAAGTGTCTGTGTGGAGCATCTTATAGGGCCATAATCAAGGTTTGTGCAGCACTATATGGGACAAATGTCTTTATGGAATATCTTATGGGGCCATAATCAGCATTTGTGCATTATATTGGGCAAATATGTCTATGGAGCATCTTATGGGGCCATTATTAACCTTTATGCAGGATTATATGGGGCATATTTTAATATGGAGCATCTTATAGAGCCCATCATAAACTGTATGGAGCATGATATGGGGCTCCTGATTCAATATGGATATTCAAAAACACTTAACCTACTGATGTCTCAATTAATTTTACTTTTATTGGTATCTATTTTTACTTTTGACATTTACCGGGAGCTGCTGCATTTCCCACACTAGGCTTATACTCGAGTCATTAAGTTTTCCCAGTTTTTTGTGGCAAAATTAGGGGGGGGGGGTCGGCTTATACTCATGTCAGCTTATACTCGAGTATATACGGTATATATAGCAGCCACATAGTATATAGCACAGGCCACGTAGTATTTGTCTGCTATATACTACATGGCTCCTATACACTACGTGGCCTGTGCTATATACTATATGGCTGCTATATACATACATACATATTCTAGAATACCCGATGCGTTAGAATCGGGCCACCATCTAGTTTCTAATATTAGGTTATGACAGAGGTAAAGTGTAATACCATCTATCAGCACTAGATGGCGGCACACAATCCATTCATTATATTTGTTTTTATTTAATGACCGCCTCACCCAGCAGCTCATTCTCTTCTGCCGCCAGTTCTGTATTGCTGCTCGTCACACTTTCTAGATCCTCATCCTGTACTTTCACTTTGCGCTCTCCTTTGTGTCTCCAAACACAAGCCTCATCCACCTAAAAGAAAGAATTATGTCCGCAAGTAGCAGCATTATCACAAAATAGCCCAAATCTAAACCTATGAACTAGTTACATTTAACCCTCTGCTGGCCAGACAGCAATGTCATAGACCCGGGAGGTACACAACAAAAGGAACGAGAAGACAAATTAGACTGTGATGTAAATGAATCTCTGCTGTACAAACCTTGAAAAGAAACCCAAATCCCATCATCAAGTAAGAGGGTGGAAGGAAATTCTTTTTTCCTAAAATAAAGGTTCCAGTGTCACAAATTGCTGCAGCAATCACGGATTTAATGACTAAAGCATGAAGGCGACGTGCTCACCTCGGATCATGAAGCTTCCGGTGGTCAGGTACTCTCCTGTTGGAGCTGTTTTTGACACCTGAAAGGGACAGTATAAAAATGTAATTGGATAGATGATGTGTCGTCTCGTCATCCTTTTCAGAATTTGATGCTTAGATCTCATTCTCTGCACCCCCCGCAAAAAGAGTTGATTTTGTGGGGGTACAGCCAGGTGATCTCCCCATGGGAAAAGGACATGGCGGCCATTCTGGGAAATGGTCATCAGGACTCGAGCTGGTTTGAACAGAGTAGAGATACTGTAAGTGAATGCATTATCAGACCCCTGGTACAGCGGTCACATCGGTAGTCCGTGTCCTGTGAAACCACCCTCTACCTATCTGTATCCCCGGCTGCACTTCTGATAAGCTGGCCAACAGGAAATTCATCATTGCAGTGTAACGTGGGGCCAGGCCGGCTAATCAGAGCAGGTGTTGGTGATGTCGGCAGTTCACTGACCACAGACTACTAATGTGGCCACTGGACCCTTTATGATTTCTATATACCATATGAGGGAAAATGGACAGGGCTACCTATAGAGACAAAAGCTGATTAGGTTTACACAAGAGAACAGAAGTACAATACCTGATTGTGATGGACCCACCAGGCACTGGTAATAACCCGGGCATCCCATGCAGCACTATAGCACACAGCCATAGTACCCGCTTCAGTTAGGGTTCGGGGTGGCACCGGCTCACCTAGGAGAAAACGCAATAAGGAACAGATTGAAGGGAGTTGGTCTTTTTTCGTTGTGTTGCCGTCTATTTCTATACTCGCTTCTGGCTTCATGTAACACGACATTACATCATGAATCTGAAAGTCTGAATTCAAGTCAATCATAGGCTTGAGGCGGTGAAATCTTATGCTAGAAAGCTGCCAAATGTCCAAATAAGTGGAGGACACCCACTAATGCTCTACACTACACACTGAGGAAGTGAATATGGGGACAGATGATGTGTGGGGACCCCTAATCTGTCCTAAACACTACAACGTAAGGAATATGAATATAGATCATCTATAATAACTGGTCATAAAGGATGAAATCTCTGGGTAGTTTGGTACCTGTGGTATTCTTAATGACGCAACTGGTGGCCCCATGCAGATCAGCGTGCACGTAGAGGTCGCCTAGACATAGAAACAGCCAATGTTACACATATCTAGTACAAATATAGATTCAGCCTGAAAGTTCATATAGTCTGTTACTTGTTTCCAGAACTGCAGCACATTTATCCCACACTACAGAGCCCCACAGAAAAGGTCACATATACAGTGTGTTAAATAAGTATTTCACGTCACCAATGTTCTAAGGAAATATATTTGTAAAGATGCTATTGACATGAAATTCTCACCAGATGTTGGTAGCAACCCATCCAATCCTTACAGGCAAATAAATCAAACCATATATGTTCATAGATTAAGATATGTGTAATAATGACACAGGAAAAAATATTTAACACACGAAGAAGGAGAAGTGCAAAAAGCCATGGAATGTCACGACACCACCTCAACTCTATCAGTAATTAGAAAGTAACCCTGCCACTTCTTGACAAATAATATCAGCTGGCTCAACTGATGACCTATAAAATGCTTCCAGGAAGGTCAGGTTTACCGCTGTCTCTAACATCATGTCCTCCCTCTATCTGAAACTAAACCTGTCAAAAACTGAACTCCTCATGTTCTCTCCCTCTACTAACCTACCTTTGCCTGACACTGCCATCTCCGTGTGCGGTTACACCATTACTCCAAAGCCACATGCCCGCTGCCTTGGGGTCATCCTTGATTCTGACCTTTCATTCATCCCCCACATCCGATCACTGGCTCGCTCTTCTTACCTGCATCTCAAAAACATTTCTAGAATTCGCCCTTTTCTTACTTTTGACTTTGCAAAAACTTTTACTGTTTCACTTATTCATTCTCGTCTGGACTATTGCAACTCTCTACTAATCGGCCTCCCTCTTACCAAACTTTCCCCGCTCCAATCTGTCCTGAATGCTGCTGCCAGGATCATATTCCTCACCAACCGTTACACCGATGCCTCTACCTTGTGCCAGTCATTACACTGGCTACCCATCCACTCCAGAATCCAGTACAAAACTACTACCCTCATCCACAAAGCACTCCATGGCTCTGCACCACCCTACATCTCCTCTCTGGTCTCAGTCTACCACCCTACCCGTGCCCTCCTCTCCGCTAATGACCTCAGGTTAGCATCCTCAATAATCAGAACCTCCCACTCCCGTCTCCAAGACTTTACACGTGCTGCGCCGATTCTTTGGAATGCACTACCTAGGTTAATACGATTAATCCCCAATCCCCACAGTTTTAAGCGTACCCTAAAAACTCATTTGTTCAGACTGGCCTACCGCCTCAATGCATTAACCTAACGATCCCGGTGTGGCCTATTTAAAAAAAAAAAAAAAAATCAGGTTCCTCGCATTATGTTCTCATTCACTTTATGCATTAATAGCCCTCTGTGTCTGTACTGCTACATACTTAGGCAGTTAACTGGTTCATGCAGCTTTACATGAACACCCGAGCCTTACACTATGGCTGGTCCGAATAACTAAAGCAATTGTTAACATCCACCTCTCGTGTCTCCCCTTTTCCTCATAGTTTGTAAGCTTGCGAGCAGGGCCCTCATTCCTCCTGGTATCTGTTTTGAACTGTATTTCTGTTATGCTGTAATGTCTATTGTCTGTACAAGTCCCCTCTATAATTTGTAATGCGCTGCGGAATATGTTGGCGCTATATAAACAAAAATTATTATTATAGGTTCTCTAATCAGCCAAACTGTTTTCAGCTGTGCTAACATACTTGAACAAGGGTTTTCAAGGGTATTCTAACCATCCATTAGCCTTCTTACATAGTTAGCAAACACAAAGTACCATAAGAACACAGGAGTGATGGTTGTTGGAAATGGGCCTCCATATACCTATGAAGATATTGCTTTACAAACCAGACGTTTGCAGCTAGAATAGTCATTACCACATTAACAATGTATAGAGTGTATTTCTGAATCATTTAATGTTAGCTTCATTGGAAAAAACTGTGATTTTCTTTCAAAAATGAGGAAATTTCTAAGTGACCCTAAACTTTGGAACGGTAGTGTGTGTGTGTGTGTGTGTGTGTGTGTGTGTGTGTGTGTGTATATATATATATATACACACACACACACATATACATACACAGTACAGACCAAAAGTCTGGACACACCTCATTTAAAGATTTTTCTGTATTTTCATAACTATGAAAATTGTTTTAAAATTGTACATTCGCACAGAAGGCATCAAAAATATGAATTAACATATGTGGAATTATATACTTAACAAAAAAGTGTGAAGCAATTGAAATTATGTCTTATATTCTAGGTTCTTCAAAGTAGCCACCTTTTGCTTTGATGACTGCTTTGCACACTCTTGACATTCTCTTGATGAGCTTCAAGAGGTAGTCAACGGGAATGGTTTTCAATTCACAGGTGTGCCCGGTCAGGTTTAATAAGTGGGATTTCTTGCCTTATAAATGGGGTTGGGACCATCAGTTGTGTTGTGCAGAAGTCTGGTGGATACACAGCTGATAGTCCTACTGAATAGACTGTTAGAATTTGTATTATGGCAAGAAAAAAACAGCTAAATAAAGAAAAACGAGTGGCCATCATTACTTTAAGAAATTAAGGTCAGTCAGTCCGAAAAATTGGGCAAACTTTGAAAGTGTCCCCAAGTGCAGTGGCAAAAACCATCAAGCGCTACAAAGAAATTGGCTCACATGAGGACACATAGTATATTGCCCAGTCACGTAGTATATTGCCCAGTCACGTAGTATACAGCACAGAGCCACGTAGTATATTGCCCAGCCACGTAGTATATTACAGTCACGTTGTATATTGCCCAGCGACGTAGTATATTGCAGAGCAAAGTAGTATACAGCACAGAGCCACGTAGTATACAGCACAGAGCCACGTAGTATACTGCCCAGTCACGTAGTATATTGCCCAGACACGTATGTAACAGGTTAAAAAAAGAGTTAAAATAAAAAATAAACATATACTCACCTTCCGAGGGAGCCCTTGTAGTCCTGGCGCCTGTGTGCGGTGCACGTGGCAGCTTCCGGTCCCAGGGTTGGATGAGCGCAGGACCTGTGATGATGTCGCGGTCACATGACGGTGACGTCATGGAAGGTCCTTCTTGCATACCATCCTTGGCCCCGGAACCTGCCGCTTGCACTGCCGAGGAGAGGACAACGGCGGAGGGTGAGAATAACCTTTTTTTATTATTATTATTTGTAACATTAGATCTTTTTACTATTGATGCCGCATACGCATCATCAATAGTAAAAAGTTGATCGGTGATTACTGTAGCTAGAGATCTGGGAGTGTCAAGAGAAGAAATTTTTTCAACTGTTAATTATTAACAACTTATCAACAAATTATCAACTTAGTTGATAAATTGCTTCTCTTGACACTCCCAGATCTCTAACTACAGCAATCACCGAATACCCCTTCTCGAGCAGAGTCAAGGCACGGGATTTCTCTTCCATTTTAAGCTTCTTTCGACCCATTGTAGGAGATAATAAAAAACTGAGGGAGATAATAATAGACTGCCTAATAGCAAAACTGGCTGAGCTGCATATAACAACCAATCAGAGTGCAGCTTTCGCTTTACCAATGAAGTGAAAACTGAGCGTTAATTGGTTGATATTTGCAATAAAGCCAGCTTTAATATTAGACAGTTTTTTATCTCCCCCATTGTGTACACTTTTAAAAAGTGAAATTATGATGTGGATTTTATATGTAAAGTTTTTTTTTGCTGCGCAAGTGTAAAGAAATTTTTTGCAGACACTGTACATATACATATATACATATATTCATCTTCTTTCTGTCACGGACATTCATTGGTCGCGGCCTCTGTCTGTCATGGAAATCCAAGTCGCTGATTAGTCGCGGCAAAACAGCCACGACTCCCCGCAGTCAGTGCCCGGCGCCCGCATACTCCCCTCCAGTCACCGCTCACACAGGGTTAATGCCAGCGGTAACGGACCGCGTTATGCCGCGGGCAACGCACTCCGTAACCGCTGCTATTAATCCTGTGTGTCCCCAACTTTTTACTATTGATGTTGCCTATGCGGCATCAATAGTAAAAAAAATGTAATGTTAAAAATTAGTTTTGGGCAGCGGTGCTCAGGAAGGATATAATGGAACTAGAGAGAGTACAAAGGAGGGCAACAAAATTAAAAAAGGGGATGGGAGAACTACAATACCCAGATAGATTAGCGAAATTAGGATTATTTAGTCTAGAAAAAAAGACGACTGAGGGGCGATCTAATAACCATGTATAAGTATATAAGGGGACAATACAAATATCTTGCTGAGGATCTGTTTATACCAAGGAAGGTGACGAGCACAAGGGGGCATTCTTTGCGTCTGGAGGAGAGAAGGTTTTTCCACCAACATAGAAGAGGATTCTTTACTGTTAGGGCAGTGAGAATCTGGAATTGCTTGCCTGAGGAGGTGGTGATGGCGAACTCAGTCTGTAGAAGGACGTAGATCGGGGGATTTATTATGATGGAATATAGGCTGAACTGGATGGACAAATGTATTTTTTCGGCCTTACTAACTATGTTATTATGTTACTATGTTACTATGTTAAATAATAAAAAACCTGCTATTCTCACCCTCCGTAGTCCGCCGAACCGCTCGCGCCTGCCGCCATCTTCCGTTCCCGGCGATGCATTGCAAAATTACCCAGAAGACTTAGCGGTCTCGTGAGACCGCTAAGTCATCTGGGTAATTTCGCAATGCATCCTGGGAACGGAAGATGGCGGCAGCCACGCGTGTATCGCCGGAGCTTCGGTGGATCCTAGGGGTGAGTATATAACTATTCTTTATTTTAATTATTTTTTTTAACAGGGATATGTGCCCACACTGCTGTATACTACGTGGGCTGTGTTAGATACCGCGTGGCTGCTATATACTACATAGGCAGTGTTATATACTATGTGGGCAGTGTTATATACTACGTGGCTGTGCTATATACTACGTGGCCACTGTTATATACTGCGTGGGCAGTGTTATATACTACGTGGCTGCTATATACTGCATGGACAGTGTTATATACTACGTGGCTGCTATATACTGCGTGAGCTGTGCTATATATTACGTGGCCAGTGTTATATACTGTGTGGCCTGTGTTATATACTACGTCGCCTGTGTTATATACCGCGTGGCTGCCATATACTGCGTGGGCTGTGTTATATAGTACGTGGCTGTGTTATATACTGCGTGGCCACTGTTATATATTGTGTGGCCTGTATTAACGCATCGGGTATTCTACAATATTACGTGGCCTGTTGTGAATTCTGTGGCAGAGTTCACTCCTGTGGTCACAAGTGGTACTTCGGCTGATTCTCTCTGGGAGCTTCCGTTTGTGGAGGAAAGTGGTACTGCAGCTTCTGAGTTTCCTCCCTCAGGTGATCTGGTGAGGTCGTTAGCTGCTTCTCTACTTAACTCCACCTGATGCTTTGATCCATGCTTCCTGTCAATGTTCCAGTGTTGGACTTGTGTTTCTCTGGATCATTCCTGTGGCCTGCTGCTCTGCATAGCTAAGTGCTTCTTTGCTATTTGTTGCTATTTTTTCTGTCCAGCTTGTCTATTTGTTTTGCTGGAAGCTCTGGGACGCAAAGGGTGTACCTCCGTGCCGTTAGTTCGGTACGGAGGGTCTTTTTGCCCCCTTTGCGTGGTTTTCTTTAGGGTTTTGTGTAGACCGCAAAGTTATCTTTCCTATCCTCGTTCTGTCTAGAATATCGGGCCTCACTTTGCTGAATCTATTTCATCCCTACGTTTGTCTTTTCATCTTACTCACAGTCATTATATGTGGGGGGCTGCCTTTTCCTTTGGGGTATTTCTCTGAGGCAAGGTAGGCTTATTTTTCTATCTTCAGGCTAGTTAGTTTCTCAGGCTGTGCCGAGTTGCATAGGGAGCGTTAGGCGCAATCCACAGCTGCCTCTAGTTGTGTTTGGAGAGGATCAGGAATTGCGGTCTACAGAGTTTCCACGTCTCAGAGCTCGTTCTATTATTTTGGGTTATTGTCAGATCACTGTATGTGCTCTGATCGCTATGTACACTGTGTTACTGAATTGCCTATCATAACAGTACAGGAAGCCAAAAGTACTAATGATTCTCAATAGAGGGAAAAAAGAAGTTCTGAGACCATTTTTTTTCCTTTGCACTGTGATTTGTCTTTTTTTTCCCCTAGACATTTGGGTGGTTCAGGACACAGGTGTTACAATGGACATTAAAGGTCTGTCTTCATGTGTAGATCAGCTCACGGCAAGAGTTCAAGATATTCAAAATTTTGTGGTTCAGAATTCTTTGTTAGAACCGAGGATTCCTATTCCAGATTTGTTTTTTGGAGATAGAACTAAATTTTTGAGTTTCAAGAATAATTGTAAACTGTTTCTGGCTTTGAAACCTCGCTCCTCTGGTGACCCAGCGCAACAGGTTAGGATCGTCATTTCTTTTTTGCGTGGCGACCCTCAGGACTGGGCATTTTCTCTTGCGTCAGGAGATCCTGCATTGAGTGATATCGATGCGTTTTTCCTGGCGCTTGGATTGCTGTACGATGAGCCTAATTCAGTAGATCAGGCAGAAAAAAATTTGCTGGCTCTTTGTCAGGCTCAGGATGAGATAGAGCTATATTGCCAGAAATTTAGAAAATGGTCCGTGCTCACTCAATGGAATGAATCTGCGCTTGCAGCCATTTTCAGAAAGGGTCTCTCTGAAGCCATTAAGGATGTCATGGTGGGATTTCCTATGCCCGCTGGTTTGAATGAGTCTATGTCTTTGGCCATTCAGATCGGTCGACGCTTGCGTGAGCGTAAATCTGTGTACCATTTGGCGGTATTACCTGAGATTAAACCTGAACCTATGCAGTGCGATAGGACTATGACCAGAGTTGAACGGCAAGAACACAGACGTCTGAATGGGCTGTGTTTCTACTGTGGTGATTCCACTCATGCCATCTCTGATTGTCCTAAGCGCACTAAGCGGTTCGCTAGGTCTGCCGCCATTGGTACTGTACAGTCAAAATTTCTTCTGTCCGTTACCTTGATAAGCTCCTTGTCGTCGTATTCTGTCATGGCGTTTGTGGATTCAGGCGCTGCCCTGAATTTGATGGACTTGGATTATGCTAAACGTTGTGGGTTTTTATTGGAGCCCTTGCAGTGTCCTATTCCATTGAGAGGAATTGATGCTACACCTTTGGCCAAGAATATGCCTCAATACTGGACCCAGCTGACCATGTGCATGGCTCCTGCACATCAGGAGGTTATTCGCTTTCTGGTGTTGCATAATCTGCATGATGTGGTCGTGTTGGGGTTGCCATGGCTACAAGCCCATAATCCAGTATTGGATTGGAATTCCATGTTGGTGTCCAGCTGGGGTTGTCAGGGGGTACATGGTGATGTCCCATTTCTGTCAATTTCGTCATCCACCCCTTCTGAGGTTCCAGAGTTCTTGTCTGATTACCGGGATGTATTTGATGAGCCCAAGTCCGATGCCCTGCCTCCGCATAGGGATTGTGATTGTGCTATCAATTTGATTCCTGGTAGTAAATTCCCAAAAGGTCGACTGTTTAATTTATCCGTGCCTGAGCACACCGCTATGCGCAGTTATGTGAAGGAATCCCTGGAGAAGGGGCATATTCGCCCGTCATCGTCGCCATTAGGAGCAGGGTTCTTTTTTGTAGCCAAGAAGGATGGTTCGCTGAGACCGTGTATAGATTACCGCCTTCTTAATAAGATCACTGTTAAATTTCAGTACCCCTTGCCATTGTTATCTGATTTGTTTGCTCGGATTAAGGGGGCTAGTTGGTTCACTAAGATAGATCTTCGTGGTGCGTATAATCTGGTGAGAATCAGGCAAGGCGATGAATGGAAAACTGCATTTAATACGCCCGAAGGTCATTTTGAGTATCTAGTGATGCCGTTCGGACTTGCCAATGCTCCATCAGTGTTTCAATCCTTTATGCATGACATCTTCCGTGAGTACCTGGATAAATTCCTGATTGTGTACTTGGATGACATTTTGATCTTCTCGGATGATTGGGAGTCTCATGTGAAGCAGGTCAGAACGGTTTTTCAGGTCCTGCGTGCTAATTCTTTGTTTGTGAAGGGATCAAAGTGTCTCTTTGGTGTGCAGAAGGTTTAATTTTTGGGGTTCATCTTTTCCCCTTCTACTATCGAGATGGATCCGGTTAAGGTCCAAGCCATCCATGATTGGACTCAGCCGACATCTCTGAAAAGTCTGCAAAAGTTCCTGGGCTTTGCTAATTTTTATCGTCGCTTCATCTGCAATTTTTCTAGTGTTGCCAAACCATTGACCGATTTGACCAAGAAGGGTGCTGATTTGGTCAATTGGTCTTCTGCTGCTGTGGAAGCTTTTCAAGAGTTGAAGCGTCGATTTTCTTCTGCCCCTGTGTTGTGTCAACCAGATGTTTCTCTTCCGTTCCAGGTCGAGGTTGATGCTTCTGAGATTGGAGCAGGGGCTGTTTTGTCACAGAGAGGTTCTGGCTGCTCAGTGATGAAACCATGCGCTTTCTTTTCCAGGAAGTTTTCGCCTGCTGAGCGAAATTATGATGTGGGCAACCGAGAGTTGCTGGCCATGAAGTGGGCATTCGAGGAGTGGCGTCATTGGCTTGAAGGAGCTAAGCATCGCGTGGTGGTATTGACTGATCATAAGAATTTGACTTATCTCGAGTCTGCCAAGCGCTTGAATCCTAGACAAGCTCGTTGGTCGTTGTTTTTTGCCCGTTTTGACTTTGTGATTTCGTACCTTTCGGGCTCTAAAAATGTGAAGGCGGATGCTCTGTCTAGGAGTTTTGTGCCCGACTCTCCGGGTTTATCTGAGCCGGCGGGTATCCTCAAGGAAGGAGTAATTGTGTCTGCCATCTCCCCTGATTTGCGGCGGGTGCTGCAAAAATTTCAGGCTAATAAACCTGATCGTTGCCCAGCGGAGAAACTGTTTGTCCCTGATAGGTGGACGAATAGAGTTATCTCTGAACTTCATTGTACGGTGTTGGCTGGTCATCCTGGAATCTTTGGTACCAGAGAGTTAGTGGCTAGATCCTTTTGGTGGCCCTCTCTGTCGCGGGATGTGCGTACTTTTGTGCAGTCCTGTGGGATTTGTGCTCGGGCTAAGCCCTGCTGTTCTCGTGCCAGTGGGTTGCTTTTGCCCTTGCCGGTCCCGAAGAGGCCTTGGACACATATCTCTATGGATTTTATTTCTGACCTTCCCGTTTCTCAAAAGATGTCAGTCATTTGGGTGGTCTGTGATCGCTTTTCTAAGATGGTCCATCTGGTACCCTTGTCTAAATTGCCTTCCTCCTCTGATTTGGTGCCTTTGTTCTTCCAGCATGTGGTTTGTTTGCATGGCATTCCAGAGAATATTGTTTCTGACAGAGGTTCCCAGTTTGTTTCGAGGTTTTGTCGAGCCTTTTGTGGTAGGATGGGCATTGACTTGTCTTTTTCCTCGGCTTTCCATCCTCAGACTAATGGCCAGACCGAACGAACCAATCAGACCTTGGAAACATATCTGAGATGCTTTGTTTCTGCTGATCAGGATGACTGGGTGTCCTTTTTGCCTTTGGCTGAGTTCGCCCTTAATAATCGGGCCAGCTCGGCTACCTTGGTTTCGCCATTTTTCTGCAATTCTGGGTTCCATCCTCGTTTCTCTTCAAGACAGGTTGAGTCTTCGGACTGTCCTGGTGTGGATACTGTGGTGGACAGGTTGCAGCAGATTTGGACTCAGGTAGTGGACAATTTGACCTTGTCCCAGGAGAAGGCTCAACTTTTCGCTAATCGCAGACGCCGTGTGGGTCCCCGACTTCGTGTTGGGGATCTGGTTTGGTTATCTTCTCGTCATATTCCTATGAAGGTTTCCTCTCCTAAGTTTAAACCTCGTTTTATTGGTCCATATAGGATTTCTGAGGTTCTTAATCCTGTGTCTTTTCGTCTGACCCTTCCAGATTCTTTTTCCATACATAACGTATTCCATAGGTCATTGTTGCGGAGATACGTGGCACCTATGGTCCCATCTGTTGAGCCTCCTGCCCCGGTTTTGGTGGAGGGGGAATTGGAGTATATTGTGGAGAAGATTTTGGATTCTTGTGTTTCAAGACGGAAACTCCAGTATCTGGTTAAATGGAAGGGTTATGCTCAGGAAGATAATTCCTGGGTTTTTGCCTCTGATGTCCATGCTCCCGATCTTGTTCGTGCCTTTCATGTGGCTCATCCTGGTCGGCCTGGGGGCTCTGGTGAGGGTTCGGTGACCCCTCCTCAAGGGGGGGGTACTGTTGTGAATTCTGTGGCAGAGTTCACTCCTGTGGTCACAAGTGGTACTTCGGCTGATTCTCTCTGGGAGCTTCCGTTTGTGGAGGAAAGTGGTACTGCAGCTTCTGAGTTTCCTCCCTCAGGTGATCTGGTGAGGTCGTTAGCTGCTTCTCTACTTAACTCCACCTGATGCTTTGATCCATGCTTCCTGTCAATGTTCCAGTGTTGGACTTGTGTTTCTCTGGATCATTCCTGTGGCCTGCTGCTCTGCATAGCTAAGTGCTTCTTTGCTATTTGTTGCTATTTTTTCTGTCCAGCTTGTCTATTTGTTTTGCTGGAAGCTCTGGGACGCAAAGGGTGTACCTCCGTGCCGTTAGTTCGGTACGGGGGGTCTTTTTGCCCCCTTTGCGTGGTTTTCTTTAGGGTTTTGTGTAGACCGCAAAGTTATCTTTCCTATCCTCGTTCTGTCTAGAATATCGGGCCTCACTTTGCTGAATCTATTTCATCCCTACGTTTGTCTTTTCATCTTACTCACAGTCATTATATGTGGGGGGCTGCCTTTTCCTTTGGGGTATTTCTCTGAGGCAAGGTAAGCTTATTTTTCTATCTTCAGGCTAGTTAGTTTCTCAGGCTGTGCCGAGTTGCATAGGGAGCGTTAGGCGCAATCCACAGCTGCCTCTAGTTGTGTTTGGAGAGGATCAGGAATTGCGGTCTACAGAGTTTCCACGTCTCGGAGCTCGTTCTATTATTTTGGGTTATTGTCAGATCACTGTATGTGCTCTGATCGCTATGTACATTGTGTTACTGAATTGCCTATCGTAACAGTGGCCACTGTTATATACTGCATGGCCTGTGTTATATACTACGTCGCCTGTGTTATATACTGCGTGGCTGCTACATACTGCATGGGCTGTTATATACTATTTGGGCTGTGTTATATACTGCGTGGCCGCTGTTATATATTGCGTGGCCTGTATTAACGCATCAGGTATTCTACAATATGTATGTATGTATATAGCAGCCACATAGTATATAGCACAGGCTACGTAGTATTTGTCTGCTATATACATAATAATCTTTATTTTTTTTTTATATAGCGCTAACATATTACGCAGCGCTTTACAGTTTGCACACATTATCATCGCTGTCCCCGATGGGGCTCACAATCTAAATTCCCTATCAGTATGTCTTTGGAATGTGGGAGGAAACCGGAGTGCCCGGAGGAAACCCACGCAAACACGGAGAGAACATACAAACTCTTTGCAGATGTTGTCCAAGGTGGGATTAGAACCCAGGACCCCAGTGCTGCAAGGCTGCTGTGCTAACCACTGCGCACATGGCTCTTATATACTACGTGGCCTGTGCTATATACTATGTGGCTGCTATATACATACATAAATACATATTCTAGAATACCCGATGCGTTAGAACCGGGCCACCATCTAGTATATGTATGTATGTATGTATGTATGTATGTATGTATGTATGTATATATATCACACAACATAATTTATGGCTATCTATGGTGATTTCTTTATCACTTCATTGGGGCACACAGGTAACCATGGGTGCATGTTGCTGTCGCTAGGAGGCTGACACCATTGTTTTTTTTTCATTTTTTAACATAAAAAGTATTAACGATAGCAACCATAAAAAAAAAATCTTACAAATGCTGTAATAATTATCATGAATGTCGACCGACAATAATCATCAATTCCAGGAGCCAAATTGCTATCACCTCTGACCTCTGAAGATAAACTGGCCATAGAAACATGATTTTCTGACTCCAACATCTGGCTAGACTGGATAAGATACACTGCCAGCAGTGCAAATCGCTCTTCATGCATAGCCTGTTCCACTGCCCAACCTCATTTAGGCACAGTACCCTTCCCAATAGATCCAAGGATAGACGAGGAGGGATTTACATCTATACATGATCAACCACCCAGGTAACTCACAAAGATTCCAAGCTGTATCCCACCTATACCCACCTTACCAACATAAGGAACCAATTGGCCATGGGATCACCCCCTATCAAGGGAATTACACCTGCTTTAAACGTGATGCTCCTGGGGTGTATGTAGATAATTTACCATCTGACTATTGCAATCATGTCATCCAGGCAGGAAGCCCATTCAATGACTCCTTGTTGGTTGCCCAGATTTACCAATTATCTGATGTGTACTGGCTACTGTGGTGACATGAAAATTAGACTTTACGCACCCTGGAAAGGACAATACACCATGGTAAAAAGCCCTTATGCCCTTCCATATATTTGATCTGCCCAGTTGGGACCAAGTACTCCTGAATGACCAACTACCACAAAAAGTGAAAAGGGAATTACAAGGTTCCTTTGACCCCCATGTCTACATAGATGCCCTAGGGGTCCCACAGAGAGTACATGATGAATTCAAGGCCAGAAATGAGGTAGCATCTGGATCATCCCCATGATAGGGGAGAACAAAAAAGTAAGGTGGTATACTATAATCAACAATGGGTTGTGATTTTCACTAGAAAAGCTATAAAGGAACTTGCTGATGACACTTGATATGATCCTGGAAGAAAAAAGGGGAGTCTACAAGAGGACAGGCACTAGCTGTTGTACTTACATACCCAACAACTAGGCGTTCAAAGCCTTATTGACTTATCAGAAGAACTAGCCTAAAACTCAGGGGGTAAAGGATCAATGAGACCCCTGGTTTGGGTGGTGGGATGAAAGGCAAAGAGCTCTCACAAAATAGGGATTTTTGTGTATTCATCGTAAAATCCTTTTCTCTGAGCCATTCATTGCAGGACACAGACCGTGGGTGTATGCTGCTGCCACTAGGAGACTGACACTAAGTGATACAAAGAAAGTTAGCTCCTCCCCTGCAGTATACACCCTCCTGCTGGCTCTCAGCTAACCAGTTCGGTGCAAAAGCAGTAGGAGATCAATATCAATATATGAGCGTATAGCATGTTACATTATATATGAGAGTATAGCATGTCAAATTCTAAAACAAGCACAAGCTAATAATAGGGTGGGAGCTGTCCCCCCCATTGAATGGCTCAGAGAAAAGGATTTTACAGTGAGTACACAAAAATCCCTATTTCTCCTTCGCCTCATTGGGAGACACAGACCGTGGGACGTCCCAAAGCAGTCCTTGGGTGGGGACAACATCAGATCAGGCCTTGTGAAACTGCTACTTACAAGTGCGCCACCGCGGCCTGCAGAGTCCGCCTGCCTAGACTCACATCTGTGAAGGTCTGGGAATTATAGTGCTTCAAGAATGCATGCGGACTGGAAGAACCCGCAAGCTTGCAGGCGTGCTTTGCCGACGCCTGGTGCCTAGAACCCAAGAAACCTCGAAAGACAGGGAGATAGGCGGACATCTAACACGGAAGGACTCCTGGATGGTGTAACGAATCAACCAGGCTAGCATGGCCGATGAAACGGCGAAACCCTTCCTGTAACCTTCAGGAAGCCATCCTCTTACCTTGAGGTAGTCCAAATAAAGTGTCCAGCCTTCTGAAGGATGCCATACTCGAGACGTACCTACTCAGAGCACTCACCTCGTCCAGAATATGGGGAACCCATTACGTTTTGTTGACTTGTGCCGAAAGAAAATGAGGCAAGAACGATGCCCTCATAACTGTGGGAATACAATAACACCTTGGTAACAAGGGATGGGGGTAGCCTGAGGGCAACCTTGCCTTGATGGTAATAAGGGAAAAAAAGTCTGAAAGAATGGAGCGGCTAGCTCCGAAAACTAGTCAGGATGAAGAGATCGCAGAGAAAAAAGGGCGACCTTCCCTGATAGTAAAGTCTGTCCGGATCAAAAGGAGTCTACTGTAAGACTCCCAGGACCACTAAGGTCCCAAAGATCTAACGGTATGCGATAGGGAAAAACCACATATGAAGACTCCCTGTGAGGAAGTCCATATTTGCAGTTTTGTTGCAATAAGACGGAAAAATACTAGTTCCGCAAACGAGAAAACCTGACATGGTCAGTGCGGATCTCCCAGGATCACTGGGGCCCTTCCTGCTTCCAAAAAGATCTCGGAAGTAGTGGAAGAGGGGTTATGGAAACTGGTACCATGGAAGAACCAGAGCATGCACTGCGATGGCATTTGGATCTGGAGGCCGAACCATGAACGTAGAGTACATTGGCGTTCAGTCTGGACACCATCTGACCTACATCTGGAGTGCTCAAGAGAAGACAGATTTGATGGAGGACTTCCGGGTGAAGTTCCCACTCACATGAGGCGGGACCCTGACGGCGTCTAACTCCCAGAGTTCTACTCCTGAGGTGTGTAGTGCCGAGATCACAGAATGATGGTGGCCCAACAGAGAATGTGAGGTACCTCGGCCATGACGCCTGACCGTGGATACCTGCTTGGTGACTGACGTATGACAAAGATGTAGGATTGTCCGATTGAATCGGATGGGGTGACCCGCCAGAAGGCAGTGGACCTGCTGTAGAACTAGCCGTACCGTTCGGATCCCCAGAATAGTGTTCAGGAGAAGAGGACTGGCATCGGTAGTCATTAATAACCAATGAACCGGGTGAAAGGATCTCTCCTGGATGAGGAAGGAGCTCAGAGACTACCCTTTGAAAGCCTGTTTGACCTGCAGAAAATGAGAGGAGCGAAGGAAACCACTTCCATTGTCGTCACCAAATTTCCTCAGAACCCTCCTACCAAATCGAATGGAATGAGGGGGATGAGTGAACAAGTGCCCGAGCTCCCTGTTGAAGGGCCACGGCCTTGTCTCAAGGGAGACTCACCAACCTTCTGGAAGATTCCAGGATCATCCTCAAAAAGGATATCTGCTGGGCTGGAAATGAGGAAAAACTTGTCTAAGTTTAGCTGCCAGTCCAGGAGAGAGAGGGTATCGCAAGAGATATCGACGACTCAGCGCAGGGCTGGAAGAGCGGCTAGAAAGTCGACCAGATAGGGAAGGACTACCACGCCTCTAGGGTGCAAGAGGAACATGACAGCCGCCATAACCCTCTGGGTGCGGTAGCAAGGCCGAAGGACAAGGTCGTGATTTGAAAATGCTGTTTGCGAAAGGGAAAGCGAAGGAATTTTTGTAGAGGGGAAAACATAGGAATGTGAAGGTAAGCATCCCGAATGTCTGTGCATGCCACAAACTCCACCTTTTTTCATTGAAGTAATGGCTGAGCGGAGGAACTCTATCCGAAGAAGGGGGACCTTGTCAAGCTTGGTAGAAGTTTGAGGTTCAGGGACGGTCTTACTTTTCAGTCCCCTTTTTGGAACCAAGATCCCTTAGATCTAGACCGTCCTGGACAACTGATCCACTACTGGTTGGGTCTATAGGAAACATGCGATCCTTTGTTCCTGCGTGGGGAACTCTCCCAACTTCTCACCGAATAACCGATCACTCTGGTAAGGGAGTGAAGTCAGAGGCCTTTTGAACGCAGAGTACGCTTCCATTCTCTGAGCTATAATGTCCTTCTGAGTGTAATGGCATTTGTTGCTGTACCATCTTCGAGAGAAGGTTACTGTTGGAAATCAACTTAGTTAAGGTCTCTGACCAAGAGACCATTGCTCTAGCAACACATGCGGCAGCTAAGGAAGAGTAGAGCACTGAAACGGGGGTCACAAGACGGAACAAACCAGATTTGCTATCTGACAGTCCGTTGTATTTTTAGTTGATGACCCATCGGGCAGGGATACTGGTAGGTATACCACAGGATATTCTACCCGGTTAATATGCCAAGTGGCAGAATGCGCAGCTGCATGCAGAAAGTCAGAAAAAGCCGTCTCTTGCTGTCGCCGCTCTCTTTTGATGGTGCGGAGTTAAAATTATGAACCCTCGATCCACCATCTTCTTAACAGGGAAGTGGAGAGGGATCGTCTGCCTTCTTGCATCATCTGCTAAATAGTGGAGATGCAGAGGGGGATATTCGGACGCCAAAAAGGGTGCCTCTGTACATCCACGGAGTTCAGATCCCCGGGTGCACAGGGCTGGTTGTCTGGCGTTAGGCCTGGCTACAGAAGAGGATACATGGAGGCGACACTCCATGTGCTCGTCTATTGATGGTGTCGGGAGATCGGTGCCCTTTAAAAGGACCCGTCGCCCCTGAGAGTCAGACCAGGCATGGCATCTCACGTCTTAGGTGGGTATACGTGGAGGGGACACTCCACGTGTTTGCATATTGGCTGAAAAAGGATACAGCGCTTGCAGAGGTTTCTATCCAGGTGATCGGTTATCCGGACGCTCCCTGTCCGGGTGAATGGCAAAGGCTCTGCTAGGAAGTTTAGTTTCCTCATGAGGGACACTGCGTGATCTAGAGTAGAACCATAGTCCTCGTCAATCTACAGAGATTGGTTGATGATATCAATAGGCGAATTCATCCTTTTCTGAAGTTCTGGAGTCCAGAACCAAGGCAATATCTGATCCATATTCAGAGACTTGTTCTCAGCAAATCATTGGTGAGGGATCAAGAAATGAAACTTTCATTTTCTTGGCGCGTGTACATTTCTAGACGCCTGTACGTTTCTAGAAAACTTGCCGCCTGCTAGCCGACGGCTCCCATGTAGGAGAGGGACCATGTATAACGGTCCTGCGAGCACTCCGAGCCACAGAGGGTTCACGGAGGGATTCAATCTCTTGGTCAGAGAATCCATGGGTTGTGGCAGTGACGAAGCCCACTCAGGGAACTAGGTACTCTGGGATGAGTTGGGATCGGCGGCGGAGGGCTCCTGAGCTCATTTAGGTTGACCGGCTTCGGACTGGTCATATGCCTTTCAGACAAGGGAATATTGATCATGAGTCTTTAAGACCAGGGGATACTGATTCTGTGCCTTTAAGACTAGGTAATACTGGTTATGTGCCCTTAAGACCAGGGAATGCTGGTCCTGTGCCTTTAAGACCAGGGAATACTGGTCATGCGTCCTAAGACCAGGCTTACTGGTCCTGTGCCTTTAAGACCAGGGAATACGGGTCATGTGCCTTTAAGACCAGGGAATACTGGTTGTGTACCTTTAAGACCAGGCAGGAGATACTGGTCATGTGCCTTTAAGACCAGGGAATATGGGTCATGTGCCTTCAAGACCAGGGAATACTGGTCGTGTACCTTTAAGACCAGGCCGGAGATACTGGTCTTTTAGCACAGGGGGAAGATGCAGGGCAAGAGAGCAGTACTTCCTTACCCAGTTGCAGAGTCGTTGTGCTCCTTTAATGCAAAACCATAGCCCGTGTGTGTGTGAGCCAGCAGGGTGGACCAAAATGGCCACCGGGAGTTGTAGAGGTGGTAAAGTCTCGCAGAGAGTGAGAGGCGCCAATTTGGGGGGCGGAGCCACAGACGTGATGTGGGCCTAGTGACTTCCATAAATAGGCCCGAACCAGGGCCTAAATTTCTGCAGCAATACCAGGGGTAGAATAGAGGGACGTTGCCGAGAGAAGCGATCGCTCCCGTGCCAGGGAAGAAGCGCCAGAAAAGGTTTGCAAAGCCACCTTAGCGCGCCAAAGTGCGGGCGTGGCTTCTGGGATGCGGCCTACACATCGGCCGAAGCCGGGGGGCTAAATTTCTGCAGCCGGCGAGAGCAATACCAGGGGTATGCTCCCATGCCAGACAGAAAACGCCAGAAAGGATGGGTGAGGGGCCACCTTAGCGCGCACGGCTTTTGGGATGCGGCCCACACATCGGCCGAAGCCGGGGGCTAAATTTTCGCAGCCGGCCAGAGTGTTACCTCAGGGAGGTGAGCCACAGGGAAGCTGAGGCTGCCTGTCAGCATGTGAATATCCCACTGCAGAGGCAAACCGCTGACTGGATCCACTCACCATCGGTGTGCGTCCCGGCATGGAGCCGCTGCGATGACTGGGTTTCAGCGCTGTTCTGCTGCAGGTGCAGGGATAACAGGATTTTTGGTTGCTTACCGTAAAATCTGTTTCTTGGAGCCTCCATTGGGGGACACAGGAACCATGGGTGTATGCTGCTGCCACTAGGAGGCTGACACTATGCAAATAAAAAAGTTAGCTCCTCCTCTGCAGTGTACACCCCACCGACTGGCATTATACTCTTCAGTTAGTGAGAAAGCAGTAGGAGAAAAATAACAAGGTTGAAAACCATAACCACAAACTTGAGAACTGTAAACGTGAGAACAGTCATAGAACATATAACAACAGAAACAGTGGGAGGGAGCTGTGTCCCCCAATGGAGGCTCCAAGAAACAGATTTTAGGGTAAGCAACCAAAAATCCTGTTTTCTTTAATCGCCTCTCATTGGGGGACACAGGAACCATGGGACGTCCCAAAGCAGTCCCTGGAGTGGGAAAAACATACTTCCATCAGGTCAGAACTCACCACTGCCGCCTGCAAGATCCTTCTGCTTAGGCTGGCGTCCGCCGAAGCGTAGGTATGGACCTTGTAAAATTTGGCGAACGTGTGGATGGAAGACCAGGTTGCCGCTTTGCAAAGCTGTAGGGCGGAAGCCCTTTGGTACCGCCCAGGAAGCGCCGACTGCCCAGGTAGAGTGAGCCTTTTTCCAAGGAGGGGGCACTCGGTTCTTGACCCGGTAAGCCTCCAAAATTGCAGTTCTGATCCAGCGAGCAATAGTCGCCTTGGAAGCCGACGGGCGGGTAAACCAGACTTCCATCAGGTCAGAGGACTCACCACTGCCACCTGCAAGATCCTTCTGCCTAGGCTGGCATCCTCCGATGCGTAACATAGTAACATAGTTAGTAAGGCCGAAAATAGACATTTGTCCATCCAGTTCAGCCTATATTCCATCATAATAAATCCCCAGATCTACGTCCTTCTACAGAACCTAATGGTATGATACAATATTGTTCTGCTCCAGGAAGACATCCAGGCCTCTCTTGAACCCCTCGACTGAGTTCGCCATCACCACCTCCTCAGGCAAGCAATTCCAGATTCTCACTGCCCTAACAGTAAAGAATCCTCTTCTATGTTGGTGGAAAAACCTTCTCTCCTCCAGACGCAAAGAATGCCCCCTTGTGCCCGTCACCTTCCTTGGTATAAACAGATCCTCAGCGAGATATTTGTATTGTCCCCTTATATACTTATACATGGTTATTAGATCACCCCTCAGTCGTCTTTTTTCTAGACTAAATAATCCTAATTTCGCTAATCTATCTGGGTATTGTAGTTCTCCCATCCCCTTTATTAATTTTGTTGCCCTCCTTTGTACTCTCTCTAGTTCCATTATATCCTTCCTGAGCACCGGTGCCCAAAACTGGACACAGTACTCCATGTGCGGTCTAACTAGGGATTTGTACAGAGGCAGTATAATGCTCTCATCATGTGTATCCAGACCTCTTTTAATGCACCCCATGATCCTGTTTGCCTTGGCAGCTGCTGCCTGGCACTGGCTGCTCCAGGTAAGTTTATCATTAACTAGGATCCCCAAGTCCTTCTCCCTGTCAGATTTACCCAGTGGTTTCCCGTTCAGTGTGTAATGGTGATATTGATTCCTTCTTCCCATGTGTATAACCTTACATTTATCATTGTTAAACCTCATCTGCCACCTTTCAGCCCAAGTTTCCAACTTATCCAGATCCATCTGTAGCAGAATACTATCTTCTCTTGTATTAACTGCTTTACATAGTTTTGTATCATCTGCAAATATCGATATTTTACTGTGTAAACCTTCTACCAGATCATTAATGAATATGTTGAAGAGAACAGGTCCCAATACTGACCCCTGCGGTCAGGGCCGCCATCAGGGCATTACAGCCGTTACTGCTGTATGGGGCCCGGTCAGCAGCAGTACACAGAGGGGCCCGCAGATCCAGGGCCCCACTGTTGTGCTTCTACTGATCGGGCCCCATCATGCACTAAAATACTGTGCACTGCGGCGCACATGTCGGCGCTGTGGCCCGGGAGCCGTTTTGCAGCTGTGCACGGCGTCTCACCTAGTCGGCTGCGCAGCTCCTGCTCGGCTGTAGCTAGAATGTAGGGGCTCCCTGCAGGTCCTGACTACAACCCATACATTCTAGCCGTCTCAGTAGTGAATGTGCTAGAATGTATGGGCTCCTTTCAGGTCCTCTCAGCAGCCCATACATTCTAGCTGCTGCTTCACTGCTGACAACACTAGACGCCCCAGGAACGACTCAGGTAAGTATAAAAAACATTTTTGTTTTTTTTGAATAGGTGAGTTGAGGTGGGGGGGAGTGAGACTGCAGATGATGAAGTGTGTTTTAGGGAGTACTGCACATGATGAAATAATAGGGGGCTGCAAATGATGAAATGTATTTGAGGGGGTACTGCACATGAAATGATAGGGGACTGCAAATGATGATGCGGGGGTGATGGGAACTGCAAATGATGTGGGGGTGATGGGGACTGCAAATGATGTGGGGGTGATGGGGACTGCAAATGATGTGGGGGTGATGGGGACTGCAAATGATGTGGGGGTGATGGGACTGCAAATGATGTCGGGGGACTGCAAATGATGTGGGGGTGATGGGGACTGCAAATGATGTGGGGGTGATGGGGACTGCAAATGATGTGGGGGTGATGGGGACTGCAAATGATGTGGGGGTGATGGGGACTGCAAATGATGTGGGGGTGATGGGGACTGTAAATGATGTGGGGGTGATGGGGAATGCAAATGATGATGTGGGGGTGATGGGGACTGCAAATGATGATGTGGGGGTGATGGGGACTGCAAATGATGTGGGGGTGATGGGGACTGTAAATGATGTGGGGGTGATGGGGACTGCAAATGATGATGTGGGGGTGATGGGGACTGCAAATGATGTGGGGGTGATGGGGACTGCAAATGATGATGTGGGGGTGATGGGGACTGCAAATGATGTGGAGGGACTGCAAATGATGTGGGGGTGATGGGGACTGCAAATGATGTGGGGGTGATGGGGACTGCAAATGATGTGGGGATGATGGGGACTGCAAATGATGATGTTGGGGTGATGGGGACTGCAAATGATGTGGGGGTGATGGGGACTGCAAATGATGTGGGGGTGATGGGGACTGCAAATGATGATGTGGGGGTGATGGGGACTGCAAATGATGTGGGGGGACTGCAAATGATGATGTGGGGGTGATGGGGACTGCAAATGATGTGGGGGTGATGGGGACTGCAAATGATGTGGGGATGATGGGGACTGCAAATGATGTTGGGGTGATGGGGACTGCAAATGATGTGGGGGTGATGGGGACTGCAAATGATGTGGGGGTGATGGGGACTGCAAATGATGTGGGGGTGATGGGGACTGCAAATGATGTGGGGGGACTGCAAATGATGATGTGGGGGTGATGGGGACTGCAAATGATGTGGGGGTGATGGGGACTGCAAATGATGTGGGGGTGATGGGGACTGCAAATGATGATGTGGGGGTGATGGGGACTGCAAATGATGTGGGGGACTGCAAATGATGATGTGGGGTGATGGGGACTGCAAATGATGTGGGGGTGATGGGGACTGCAAATGATGTGGGGGTGATGGGGACTGCAAATGATGATGTGGGGGTGATGGGGACTGCAAATGATGATGTGGGGGTGATGGGGACTGCAAATGATGATGTGGGGGTGATGGGGACAGGAAATTATGTGGGAGTGATAGGGACTGCAGATGATGAAGTGTGTTTGAGGGGGTTCTGCACATGATGAAATGATAGGGGGCTGCAAATGATGAAGTAAGGGGGACTGCAGATGAAGTGACGGGGGATAGGGGACTAAATGATGATAGGGGACTAAATGAGGAAGTGGGGGTGATGGGGACTGCACATGAAGTGAGTGTGAGGGACGTGGACAGCAATTGAATTGAAGGTGGGGGTGGGAAGAGCAAATGATGTATTGAAGGTGGGGAGAGCAAATAATGAATTTTGAGGGTGGGGAAGAGCAATTGATAATGAATAGAGGGTGGGAGAGAGGGAAGACATGGCAATGAATTGAGGCAGAAGGGTCATGTAACTGTAATGAATTGGGGTAAGTGTTAGAGCGGGAGGTAAATAGTGGGGGTCGTTGAGGATAAAGTGACTGGTTATAAATTGGGAGAAAGAATACAGGTGCTAATTAATTTATATGTATTAAATGGGGAAAGTGGCTATATACAGATAGTGGGGGCACAGTGGTGGATTATAATTTATATTTGGAATGGTGGGTTGCATAATAACCAATTATATATTAATGGTGGGTGAACGTCTGTAGTCAGATGTGTAGAGTAGAAGAAAGGGAAAAAATGGGGAATGTGCTCTGGAAGCGGTGCTCTAGATAACTGTGTTATTTTATGCAGAGACGAGTCCTGGCAGAAAGAAGTGATAGCGGTCTGCGCTGGATTAAAAAGAAACGCAAAGATGAAGGACTTTAGCTAGAGACGTCACTGGTGAGTATGTTACCTGTACACTGACACCATACACTGTATACTGTATACAGAGCTCCTGTGTATAATGTCACTGGTGATCACTATATTATCTGTACACTATACACTATATACAGAGCTCCTGTGTATAATGTCACTGGTGATCCCTATATTACCTGTACACTGACACTATATAAAGAGCTCCTGTGTATAATGGCATCGGTGACCACTGTATTACCTGTACACACACTGCATACTAAGTACAGATCTCCTGTGTATAATGGCACTTATGGTGATAGTATTTTTTTTTTTAAATTAACGATCAGTATTGTACTATTCAGTCACAATGTGGTGGTAATATGTTGTCCAGCCATGGTGTAGCGGTATTTGTTCCTTGTATGTGCTATTATTCGGTCACTGTGTGGTGGTAATATGTGGTCTGTTCATGTTGTGTTGGTATTTGTTCCTTGTATGTAGCTGGTCACCATGTGATGGTAATATGTGGTCTGGACATGCTGAGGTGGTATTTGTACCTTGTATGTGGTATTGTTCAGTCACTGTGGTGGTAATATGTGGTCTGCACATGGTGTGGCGGTATTTGTTCCTTGTAGATAGTATTATAGGTCACTATGTGGTGATAATATGGTGTCTGGTCATGGTGTTGTGGTATTTGTCCAATTGAAAAATAAATAAAAATACATCTAAATTGTATTGCATATTTTAACAAATGTTTAATAGGTTAGAGTAGAGTAGGGCCCGGCCAAAAGAGTCTACCTTGTTGTCATCTCAGATTAAAAAAAACCTTTTGGCCAAAACAAAAGCTGCTGGCTATGTGTTTGATCTGGTGATGGGAACTGTTAATGTGTGATTTGTGAGAAGTGGAGTTTTGCCAAAAGGCAGCGGTGGGGCTGTGGACAGTTCGAGGGGTGGAGGCGGGGCTGGGGTGGAGCCTGGGCGGAGTCTCAAGGGGGCCCTGAAAATTTTGCCAGTATGGGGCCCTGAAATTCCTAGTGGCAGCCCTGCCTGCGGTACCCCATTGGTCACAGCGACCCAGTTAGAGACTATACCATTTATAACCACCCTCTGCTTTCTATCACTAAGCCAGTTACTAACCCATTTACACACATTTTCCCCCAGACCAAGCATTCTCATTTTGTGTACCAACCTCTTGTGCGGCACGGTATCAAATGCTTTGGAAAAATCGAGATATACCACGTCCAATGACTCACCGTGGTCCAGCCTATAGCTTACCTCTTCATAAAAACTGATTAGATTGGTTTGACAGGAGCGATTTCTCATAAACCCATGCTGATATGGAGTTAAACAGTTATTCTCATTGAGATAATCCAGAATAACATCCCTCAGAAACACTTCAAATATTTTGCCAACAATAGAAGTTAGACTTACTGGCCTATAATTTCCAGGTTCACTTTTAGAGCCCTTTTTGAATATTGGCACCACATTTGCTATGCGCCAATCCTGCGGAACAGACCCTGTCGCTATAGAGTCCCTAAAAATAAGAAATAATGGTTTATCTATTACATTACTTAGTTCTCTTAGTACTCGTGGGTGTATGCCATCCGGACCCGGAGATTTATCTATTTTAATCTTATTTAGCCGGTTTCGCACCTCTTCTTGGGTTAGATTGGTGACCCTTAATATAGGGTTCTCATTGTTTCTTGGGATTTCACCTAGCATTTCATTTTCCACCGTGAATACCGTGGAGAAGAAGGTGTTTAATATGTTAGCTTTTTCCTCGTCATCTACAACCATTCTTTCCTCACTATTTTTTAAGGGGCCTACATTTTCAGTTTTTATTCTTTTACTATTGATATAGTTGAAGAACAGTTTGGGATTAGTTTTACTCTCCTTAGCAATGTGCTTCTCTGTTTCCTTTTTGGCAGCTTTAATTAGTTTTTTAGATAAAGTATTTTTCTCTCTATAGTTTTTAAGAGCTTCAATGGTGCCATCCTGCTTTAGTAGTGCAAATGCTTTCTTTTTACTGTTAATTGCCTGTCTTACTTCTTTGTTTAGCCACATTGGGTTTTTCCTATTTCTAGTCCTTTTATTCCCACAAGGTATAAACCGCTTACACTGCCTATTTAGGATGTTCTTAAACATTTCCCATTTATTATCTGTATTCTTATTTCTGAGGATATTGTCCCAGTCTACCAGATTAAGGGCATCTCTAAGCTGGTCAAACTTTGCCTTCCTAAAGTTCAGTGTTTTTGTGACTCCCTGACAAGTCCCCCTAGTGAAAGACAGGTGAAACTGTACAATATTGTGGTCGCTATTTCCTAGATGCCCGACCACCTGCAGATTTGTTATTCTGTCAGGTCTATTAGATAGTATTAGGTCTAAAAGTGCTGCTCCTCTGGTTGGATTCTGCACCAATTGTGAAAGATAATTTTTCTTGGTTATTAGCAGAAACCTGTTGCCTTTATGGGTTTCACAGGTTTCTGTTTCCCAGTTAATATCCGGGTAGTTAAAGTCCCCCATAACCAGGACCTCATTATGGGTTGCAGCTTCATCTATCTGCTTTAGAAGTAGACTTTCCATGGTTTCTGTTATATTTGGGGGTTTGTAACAGACCCCAATGAGAATTTTGTTACCATTTTTCCCTCCATGAATTTCGACCCATATGGACTCGACATCTTCATTTCCTTCGCTAATATCCTCCCTTAAAGTGGACTTTAGACAAGACTTTACATAGAGACAAACACCTCCTCCTCTCCGATTTTTACGATCCTTTCTAAACAGACTGTAACCCTGTAAGTTAACTGCCCAGTCATAGCTTTCATCTAACCATGTCTCGGTTATTCCCACTATGTCAAAGTTACCTGTAGATATTTCTGCTTCTAGTTCTTCCATCTTGTTTGTCAGGCTTCTGGCGTTTGCGAGCATGCAGTTTAGAGGATTTTGTTTTGTTCCAATCTCCTCGTTGTGGATTGTTTTAGAAATGTTCTTACCTCCCTTCTGAGCATGTTTTCCTGGATCTTCTTTGTTCAAGTCTAATGTTTTTCTTCCCGTCCCCTCTTCTTCTAGTTTAACGCCCTCCTGATGAGTGTAGCGAGTCTTCTGGCGAATGTGTGTTTCCGTAGGTATGGACCTTGTAAAATTTGGCGAACGTGTGGATGGAAGACCAAGTTGCCGCTTTGCAAAGCTGTAGGGCGGAAGCCCTGTGGTGCACCGCCCAGGAGGCGCCGACTGCCTTAATCCCAGGAGGGGGCACTCTGTTCTTGACCCGGTAAGCCTCCAAAATTGCCATTCTGATCCATCGAGCAATAGTCGCTTTAGAAGCCGGTTGGCCTCTGCGCGTGCCATCAGGAATGACGAAAAAGGAATCCGTCTTCCGGAAAGAGGAAAGAGGACGTTCTATCCAGATAGATCCTCACTGCCCTGACGAGGTCTAGCTTGTTCAACGATCGCTCCAGAGGATGAGTCGGAGCTGGACAAAAGGAAGGTAGAACGATGTCCTCGTTGAGGTGGAAGGTGGAAACCACCTTAGGAAGAAAGGAAGGTGGGGGCCGGAAGACCACCTTGTCCTGGTGAATGACCAAAAACGGAGGACGGCAAGACAGGGCCAACTCAGAAACGCGGCGAATAGAAGTGATGGCTACAAGAAAGGTCACCTTCCAAGATAGAACTGATAGAGGAATCTCCCTAAGAGGCTCAAAGGGAGAAACCCTCAGAACGTCCAGTACCAGGTTTAAGTCCCATGCGTCCACAGAGGCCCTGTACGGCGGAACAGCGTGGGCTACTCCTTGAAGGAAGGTCTTAACCTGTGGCCGAGAAGCTAAGGTCTTCTGAAAGAGGATGGAAAGCGCAGATACCTGGCCCTTCAGGGAGCTAAGTGCTAGGCCCGAATCCAGTCCTGCCTGAAGGAAGGCCAAAAGAGAAGGCAGGGAAAAAGACATGGATGGAACGCGGTTGGACTCGCACCAACGGAAGTAAGCCTTCCAGGTATGGTAGTAGATCCTGGAAGACGAAGGCTTCCGAGCCTGAATCATGGTGTGAATTACCCGGTCCGAAAGGCCGGACGCTCTTAGAACCGCGGTTTCAACAGCCACGCCGTTAAACTGAGCGACCGAGAATTCAGGTGGCAGATCGGACCCTGAGATAGCAGATCGGGCCTGTCTGGAAGGCGTCAGGGAACGTCCGCGAGAAGGTTGACGAGCTCCGCGAACCAAGCTCTCCTGGGCCAATCCGGGGCGATCAGGATGACCGGCACCCCTTCCGCTTTGATCTTTTTCAACAGTTTGGGAAGTAAAGGAAGGGGTGGGAACAGGTAGGGCAGCCCGAACTGTGACCAAGGAATGGCCAGAGCATCGACGCCCACTGCGAGAGGATCGCAAGACCTGGAGACGAACTGCGGAACCTTCCTGTTCATTCGGGACGCCGTGAGATCCACGTCCGGAGTCCCCCATCGAAGACAAATCTGATGGAAGACCTCCGGATGCAAGGACCATTCCCCTGCCGCGAGGCCTTCGCGGCTGAGGAAGTCGGCGGCCCAGTTGTCCACGCCGGGGATATGCACCGTTGCCTCTGCCCAAAGGAGGATCTTGGATACCTCGGCAAGGGCCAAGGAGCTCCGGGTCCCCCCCGATGGTTGAAATGTGCCACAGCCGTGACGTTGTCCGTCTGAATCCGGGTTGGCAGGCCCCTGAGAATCCTTTCCCAGTGGCGGAGAGACAGAAAGATGGTCCGAATTTCGAGGACATTGATAGGCAGAGCTGACTCCTGCGACGACCAACGGCCCTGAACCGTCAGGTGACGGAAAACCGCACCCCAGCCGAGCAGGCTGGCGTCCGTTGTCACCACCTGCCAGTGAACTGGAAGGAAGGACCTGCCCTGGGAGATGAGAGGTGACGACAGCCACCAGTTGAGAGACCTCTTGACCCGAGAAGAGAGTCTGAGCGGCCGATCCAGGGAGAAGACAGACCTGTCCCACTGAGACAGAATGGCTTGCTGAAGGGGTCGTGAATGGAATTGGGCGAAGGGAATCGCTTCCAAGGTAGCTACCATCCTTCCCAGAACCTTCATGGCCGATCGAAGGGAGGGAGACCGAGGACCCTGGAGCAAGCGTATGTCCCGACAAAGAGTGGATCTCTTGTCCTTGGGAAGGAAGACTCTGGTCTGACGAGTGTCGAAAAGCATGCCCAGAAAGATGATGCACTGAGAAGGAATAAGGCAGGACTACTTCCAGTTGACCAGCCACCCGAAACGGGCTAAAGTGTCGAGAACAATGGACAGGCTTTCGTGAGCCTGAGAAAAGGACGGTGCCTTGATGAGGATGTCGTCGAGATATGGAAATAGGACCAGGCCTCTGACTCTCAAGATGGCCATCAGCGCTGCCATGATCTTCGTGAACACCCTTGGAGCGGTTGCGAGACCGAACGGCAGGGCGACGAATTGAAAGTGTTCCCGTTGCACTGCGAAGCGCAGGAAACGGTGATGTCCGGGAAATATCGGGACATGGAGGTAGGCATCCTGGATGTTTATGGAGCATAGAAATTCCTGGGCCTCCATGGAAGCAATTACTGAACGAAGGGATTCCATCCTGAAGTGTCTCAGGCGAACTCTCCTGTTCAGCAATTTGAGGTCCAGGATGGGACGAACCTTGCCGTCTTTTTTTTCGGTACCACAAAAAGGTTCGAGTAGAAACCCGTGAACCGTTCTTTCTCTGGGACGGGAACGATTACCCCGGATTTGAGCAGAGAAGCGATGGCTGCGAAGAAGCCCGGAACTAGAGCGGGATCTCTTGGAGGACGGGATTGGAAGAAACGATCCCTGGGTCGGGAGGCGAACTCTATTTTGTATCCCGAGGATACAACTTCCCTGACCCATGCGTCCTCTACTGCGGAAATCCAGACGTCCCTGAAAAGGAGAAGATGGCCGCCCAACCTGGGAGTTGGGATGGAGTCGTGCCGAGAGTCATGCCGAGGTGGATCTTCCAGTCCTGGGCCTGGAGGATCTACCCTGGGAATAGCGAGGACGCCAGGACGGAGTGGGCCTAAAGGACACCGCCTTCTTCTCTTGACGTGCCTGTGGCCTCTGTTGCTGCTGGGAAAAGGAGTTTGACGTAGCGAAGCGACGAAAAGGCCGAAAAGAGCGAAATTGCCGTCTAGGAGGAGGGCGACGAGACTTAGCCTGGGGGAGAAGAGAACTTGTACCCCCGGTGGCGTCCTTAATGATTTGATCCAACTGGGAACCAAAGAGACGAGAGCCCTGGAAGGGCAGACTAGTGAGGGACTTTTTAGAAGATAAGTCCGCCTGCCAGGCCTTGAGCCAAACGGTGCGGCGGATGGCAACGGCATTGCTGGAAGCCTGAGCCGCACAAGAAGCGACATCCAGGGAGGCAGAGACCAGGTATTCACCGGCGTGGGAAATCTGGTTGGCAAGCTCCGCTAGTTGCACGGGAGGCGCCCCGTCCAGGATACCTCGACGGAGCTCTTTGGCCCATTTGGAGATGGATTTAGAAACCCAAGTGGAAGCAAAAGCTGGGCATATAGCCGCTGCAGCCGCTTCAAAAGCTGACTTCGCAAAGCATTCTATAGCCCTATCATTAGAGTCCTTCAGAGATGCTCCGCCGGACAGAGAAAGCACCGTGTTGGTGGACAGCCTGCAAACAGGGGGATCCACTGAGGGAGAGACCGTCCAATTGGCGGTAAGTTCTGGAGAAAAGGGATATAACACACCCAGGCGTTTTCCCCTCTGAAAACGCCTAGTGGGATTCTCTCTCTCTCTGGACATGATTTCCTCAAATTCAGGATGAGGAGCAAAAAATTTGGAAGGTGGTTTGGCCCGTCTAAACGAAACCGCCTGATCTGCGGGTTCCGTAGAGGGATCTTTTATGCCACAGGATTGGTTTACTGCCCCAATGAGATTCTGGACCATCTCCCTCATGGTGGCGATTTGGTTAGAATCCAGCTCCGAAATATCCTCCGAGGGAGCATCAGAGAATGCCTCGCCTGACTCAGGGGAGGAGGGTCGAGGGGACGCCGACCGCAGGGGAGGGCCGTGTGGCGAGATGGAGCGCGAAGAGGACTCAGACGGACGTTCCTGTCTGGACCTTTTGTGGCTTATCAAGGAGGGCTCGGGCGGCGGTTCCTGCGACCCGCAGCCCACGGCAGGGGTCTGCAGGGGTAACCGATCCAGCGTGGACACCAGGGTTTGAGACACCCGTGTTAAATCGGCCACCGATTGTGACAGAGAGGCGGCCCAGCCTGGGATGGGGGGGATCACTCTCGGGCGGAACAGCCGGGGGATCCTGGGCGGTGGGAACAATCGGGTTGCTGCAGGACTGACACAGCGGGGAGGACTAACCTGAGGGAAGTTTGCTGTTACAGGACGAACATGCAAAGTACGTGACTAAGGCAGTAGATGAAGAAGAAGTAGGGGGGCGAGAGTGGCCCCCTTTAGAGGTAGACATTTTGAGAGAACCCTGAAGATGCCAGTGGGTTAGGGGACAGTGGGGCAGAGGGAGGTGTCAGTCTGCAGAGCAGCTACTCACGGACCCGGTCCTGGAAGATGTCCCACTAGTCCTCGGTGGAGAACTCCCCTGAGGTCCTGTATTCAGCAATGCTGAGCCCACAGAAGGTGCGGGCGAAGGAGCGTGGCGCGCTGCGTGAGGAGCTGCGAGGGCTGCTGCTGTAGGTGTGAAGCGGTGCGCACACCAGACAAGTGTCTCACGAGGAAGGGGCGGAGCCAGACGCAGAGGCGCCGGTGGGCAGGACATAGCATGTCGGGCGGGAAAAAAGCCCGCCCGCAGAAGCGGAAGTGGGTATCCGAAAAACCGGAAGTAGGCCCCGGCCTAAGCCGGGGCCTAAATTAGGAACCGGCGGCCGGGAAAAAGAGCCGCGGCGCCGGTATAGAGCGCCGGAACGGTGCGCCGCAAAGGGAGGCTGGCGGCGCAGGCGCCGCAGCCTGCGTCGCTGAAGGGCGCCGCAGATAACCACCTCCTGCGGCGCCAGAGCAATGCGCCGCAGCGAGAAGCGGCGCGACAGCCTGCAGGGCTGCCGCGCTGAGAATGTGCCCAGAGTAAAACCGCAGTGCCGGTAATGCGCCGCGGAAAGGAGCATACGGCAGCCATAGAGCTGTCGTGGAAGAAAGTGCTGGCCACAGAGGATAAGAGTGCGGCGGCCTAAAAGGGGCCCCGCGCTGGAGAGCAGCAGAAAAGGGGAGAAGAAATGTGGATGATACCGAGAAATACCGGCCGCGCCGCTGAAGGATACAGGCGATGACCGGGTAAGAGTCGACAGGGAGCCCCTAACAAGAACCCCCCCTATCAAAGATCTGGGATGGGAAGGGAGAATATACTCACCTAAAACATCCCACGCTGGTACTAACCTTGAAAAGGGTTGAGACGTCCAGGGAGCTGATGGACGTCCTCGTCTCCTCAACCGACAGGCTCTGGTGGGCGAGTGGGTGGGGGACAGAGCCAGGACCGAACTTCTAAGCACGCTTGTGTGCTAGGGTCTTGGTCCTGGTGAGGGATCTATGAGGATACGGGATGGCAGTACACACCGTACTCATAGTCCGTATTGTGGGAGTACAGGTGTGACAGTTCACCCTGTATCCCTCCGGAAAAACCTGAAAAGGAACGACGCACATTGAGGTAGATAAGGGTCTAATGAAAGACCCGTGTCCACCTCCTACTGACACTAAGCTAAACTGAAGAGTATAATGCCAGTTGGTGGGGTGTACACTGCAGAGGAGGAGCTAACTTTTTTATTTGCATAGTGTCAGCCTCCTAGTGGCAGCAGCATACACCCATGGTTCCTGTGTCCCCCAATGAGAGGCGATAAAGAAAGAGGGATAACCCTCAATCCACTGTCCCTTTGTTAGGGAGGTGGAGAGGAACCATCCGCCTTCTTGTGCCATCCACTTTAACCCCTTTACCCCCAAGGGTGGTTTGCACGTTAATGACTGGGCCAATTTTTACAATTCTGACCACTGTCCCTTTGTGAGGTTATAACTCTGGAACGCTTCAACGGATCCCAGTGATTCTGACATTGTTTTCTCGTGACATATTGTACTTCATGACAATGGTAAAAATTCTTTGATAGTACCTGCGTTTATTTGTGAAAAAAACGGAAATTTCGCAATTTTCTAACTTTGAATTTTTATGCAATTAAATCACAGAGATATGTCACACAAAATACTTAATAAGTAACATTTCCCACATGTCTACTTTACATCAGCACAATTTTGGAACCCAAATTTTTTTTGTTAGGGAGTTATAAGGGTTAAAAGTTGACCAGCAATTTCTCAATTCTACAACACCATTTTTTTTTAGGGACCACATCTCATTTGAAGTCATTTTGAGGGGTCTATATGATAGAAAATACCCAAGTGTGACACCACTCAAGGTGCTCAAAACCATATTCAAGAAGTTTATTAACCCTTCTGGTCCTTCACAGGAATTTTTTGAATGTTTAAATAAAAATGAACATTTAACTTTTTTTCACAAAAAATTTAATTCAGCTCCAATTTGTTTTATTTTACCAAGGGTAACAGGAGAAAATGGACTCCAAACATTGTTGTACAATTTGTCCTGAGTACGACAATACCCCACATGTGGGGGTAAACCACTGTTTGGGCGCATGGCAGAGCTCGGAAGCGAAGGAGCGCCATTTGACTTTTCAATGCAAAATTGACTGGAATTGAGATGGGACGCCATGTTTCGTTTGGAGAGCCCCTGATGTGCCTAAACATTGAAACCCCCCACAAGTGACACCATTTTGGAAAGTAGACCCCTAAGGAACTTATCTAGAGGTGTGGTGAGCACTTTGACCCACCAAGTGCTTCACAGATGTTTATAATGTAGAACCGTAAAAATAAAAAATCATATTTTTTCACAAAAATTATCTTTTCGCCCCCAATTTTTTATTGTCCCAAGGGTAAGAGAAGAAATTGGACCCCAAAAGTTGTTGTACAATTTGTCCTGAGTGCGATGATACCCGATATGTGGGGGTAAACCACTGTTTGGGCGGATGGGAGAGCTTGGAAGGGAAGGAGCGCCGTTTGACTTTTCAATGCAAAATTGACAGGAATTGAGATGGGACGCCATGTTGCGTTTGGAGAGCCCCTGATGTGCCTAAACATTGAAACCCCCACATGTGACACCATTTTGGAAAGTAGACCCCCTAAGGAACTTATCTAGAGGTGTGGTGAGCACTTTGACCCACCAAGTGCTTCACAGAAGTTTATAATGCAGAGCCGTAAAAATAAAACAAAAAATTTTTCCCACAAAAATTATTTTTTTTAGCCCCCAGTTTTGTATTTTCCCGAGGGTAACAGGAGAAAGTGGACCCCAAAATTTGTTGCCCAATTTGTCCTGAGTGCGATGACACACCATATGTGGGGGGAACCACTGTTTGGGCGCATGGGAGGGTTCGGAAGGGAAGGAGTGCCATTTGAATGCAGACTTAGATGGAATGGTCTGCAGGTGTCACATTGCGTTTGCAGAGCCCCTAATGTACCTAAACAGTAGAAACCCCCCATAAGTGACACCATTTTGGAAACTAGACGCCCTAAGGAACTCATCTAGATGTGTTGTGAGAGCTTTGAACCCCCAAGTGTTTCACTACAGTTTGTAACGCAGAGCCGTGAAAATTAAAAACAAAAATCTTTCCCCCCAAAATTATTTTTTAGCCCCCAGTTTTGTATTTTCCCGAGGGTAACAGGAGAAATTGGACCCCAAAAGTTGTTGTCCTATTTGTCCTGAGTACACTGATACCCCATATGTTGGGGTAAACCCCTGTTTGGGCACACGGGAGAGCTCGGAAGGGAAGGAGCACTGTTTTACTTTTTCAACGCAGAATTGGCTGGAATTGAGATCGGACGCCATGTCGCGTTTGGAGAGCCCCTGATGTGCCTAAACAGTGGAAACCCCCCAATTATAACTGAAACCCTAATCCAAACACACCCCTAACCCTAATCCCAACAGTAACCCTAACCACACCTCTAACCCTGACACACCCCTAACCCTAATCCCAACCCTATTCCCAACCGCAAATGTAATCCAAACCCTAACCCTAACTTTAGCCCCAACCCTAACTGTAGCCCTAACCCTAGCCCTAATGGAAATAAATACATTTTTTTAATTTTTCCTTAACTAAGGGGGTGATGAAGGGGGGTTTGATTTACTTTTATAGCGGGTTTTTTAGCGGATTTTTATGATTGGCAGCCGTCACACACTGAAAGACGCTTTTTATTGCAAAAAATATTTTTTGCGTTGCCACATTTTGAGAGCTATAATTTTTCCATATTTTGGTTCACAGAGTCATGTGAGGTCTTGTTTTTTGCAGGACGAGGTGACGTTTTTATTGGTAACATTTTCGGGCACGTTACATTTTTTGATCGCTTTTTATTCCGATTTTTGTGAGGCAGAATGACCAAAAACCAGCTATTCATGAATTTCTTTTGGGGGAGGCGTTTATACCGTTCCGCGTTTGGTAAAATTGATAAATCAGTTTTATTCTTCGGGTCAGTACGATTACAGCGACACCTCATTTATATCATTTTTTTATGTTTTGGCGCTTTTATACGATAAAAACTATTTTATAGCAAAAATAATTATTTTTGCATCGCTTTATTCTCAGGACTATAACTTTTTTTTTTTTTGCTGATGATGCTGTATGGCGGCTCGTTTTTTGCGGGACAAGATGACGCTTTCAGCGGTATCATGGTTATTTATATCTGTCTTTTTGATCGCGTGTTATTCCACTTTTTGTTCGGCGGTATGATAATAAAGCGTTGTTTTTTGCCTCGTTTTTTTTTTTCTTACGGTGTTTACTGAAGGGGTTAACTAGTGGGCCAGTTTTATAGGTCGGGCCGTTACGGATGCGGCGATACTAAATATGTGTACTTTTATTGGTTTGTTTTTTTAATTTAGATAAAGAAATGTATTTAGGGGAATAATATTTTTTTTTTTTTTTCATTATTTAGGAATATTTTTTTTATTTTTTTTTTTTTTACACATTTTGTAAAATTTTTTTTAACTTTTTTACATTGTCCCAGGGGGGGACATCACAGATCAGTGATCTGACAGTGTGCACAGCACTCTGTCAGATCACAGATCTGAGAGCAGTGCAGGCTGCTTCACAGTGCCTGCTCTGAGCAGGCTCTGTGAAGCCACCTCCCTCCCTGCAGGACCCGGATCCGCGGCCATCTTGGATCCGGGCCTGGAACAAGCAGGGAGGGAGGTAAGACCCTCGCAGCAACGCGATCACATCGCGTTGCTGCGGGGGGCTCAGGGAAGCCCGCAGGGAGCCCCCTCCCTGCGCAATGCTTCCCTGCACCGCCGGCAAATCGCGATCATCTTTGATCGCGGTGTGCCAGGGGTTAATGTGCCGGGAGCGGTCCGTGACCGCTCCTGGCACATAGTGCCGGATGTCAGCTGCGATAGGCAGCTGACACCCGGCCGCGATCGGCCGCGCTCCCCCCGTGAGCACCGCCGATCGCGCTGGACGTACTATCCCGTCCGTGGTCATGGGGGCCCACCCCACCTCGACAGGATAGTACGTCCGATGTCAGAAAGGGGTTAACAGTGGTGGGACAGTGGGGGCTGCTCGGATGCCATACAGAGGGGCCTCTGTACATCCACGGAGTTCAGCCCCCGGGTGGACAGCGCCAGTTGTCCGACATTAGGCCTGGCTGGGGAAGAGGGTACGTGGAGGCGACACTCCATGTGCTCGTCCGTTCAGGTTGCGGTAAGATCGGTATCCTTGAAGGGACCCATCGCCCCTAAGAATCAGCCCAGGCGTGGCATCCCACGTCGCAGGAGAGGATACGGAGAGGCGACACTCTCCGTGCTCGCCTGTTGATGGTTCGGGGAGATCGGAACCTTGAAAGGATCAGTTGCCCCTTCGTTGTAGAAAGTAAAATCAAAAATGTAAAAGGTAAAAATCAAATAAAGAGTTTTATTAATAGCAGACCCGTCCGTGTGCCTCCTACGGACACTAAGCAAGAACTGGTTAGCTGAGAGCCAGCAGGAGGGTGTATACTGCAGGGGAGGAGCTAACTTTCTTTGTAGTACTTAGTGTCAGCCTCCTAGTGGCAGCAGCATACACCCACGATCTGTGTCTGCCAATGAGGCGAGGGAGAAATTTGGAGTAGCTATTCTGTTTTGATTGTATGAGCCTTAATTCTATGTTATGTAGCTCCATGCATTAAGAAAATGATGATGAAAACTATGGAAACCACAGTGATGCCCATGCACGCCGACTTCGAGGATCCTATCGATGAAAGATGCTGTTGTGAAACCATGAGAGGAAAGCCATATCCACCTCCCATAGAATATGCCTGCCTGAGACATGCTGATGAAGGAAAGAGTGGGATCTGACTTCCTTCTGCACAAGTCCGTTAAGAGGGGGTCTATCTACTAAAGATGGGTCGTCTTGTAAGTGGTGAAACAACCATTAATGCACTATGACAGATCGATAGGCTCAACAAGAATAGGGTTTTGATTTGGATATCTCCACTGAAGGGCTGTTAAGGATATGTAATGGATTGAAGAGATCCAAAATCCATGTATACATACAAAATGGATGCTTATATGAACATTATGAATCAAAGAGACTGATTATGTGTCTACGTGCTAGAAATCATACCTGTCAGTAGTTTTAGAACACTTATGTGGACTTTGATATGATAGAATGTCCACTTTATATTAATAAAGAATGAAGGAAAGCTTAGGAGGAAAACAGAATCATAAAAGCTAATGAATATTGATTAAAGTCCTCCTGATGGAGGAGAAGTTGGGGGGGATTTACTAACAATCAGTGTGGCAAGTGATAACTTATATAAGAATGTGTCTTCCCGGAAATAAAACAGATTTTCTCCTCGTAACGGTGTTGGCAATCACCAGTAGTTTTTCTCGTGTGCATGTAAATCTCTGCGATACACAATTTGGAAACAGACAATAAGGTGATCACAGTGTTCGTGTGACCCAGACATAGTTAGGACTTATTCTGCATATACACACAGTATATAGCAGACATATAATCCAATGCTGAAGAATAGAGAGGCTGCTCACCAGGCCGCAGGTATCTCTTCACAATCATCTCATTCTGCTGCTGGTCTCTTCCTGCTATGACCAGGTAATTTTCAGAGCTGATAAACCAGAGGAATTTCTCAAACCTGATGATGAACAAATAACTATAATATAACAAGAACTGAAGGTACGAACATTGCAAACAGCGCATATACTACGGTGCCCCCCATTGTGTCCCCCACAATCCTATCCTAATTTACATGCTGTGACAGTGCCAGGAATCAAGTCCAACCTAAGTCTCGGAGCACAGTTAGGGTATGTGCACATGTTGCAGATTCCATTGTGGATTTTTCTGCGCGGATTTTGCAAAATCCACAGGTAAAATGACCTGCGTTTTACCTGCAGATTCCCTGGGAATTTTGTGCAGATTTCGCCTGAATTTTAAAACCTGTGGATTCCTACAATGAAATAGGTGTAAAAACGCTGCAGATTCTGCACAAATAATTGACATGCTGCGGAAAATAAACCGATACGTTTCTGCGCAGAATTTTCCGCAGCATGTGCACTGCGGATTTGTTTTTCCATAGGTTTACATGGTACTGTAAACTGCATGGAAAACTGCTGCGGATCCCCAGGGCTAAATCTGCAACGTGTGCACATACCCTTAGCATTGGGGCTGGATAGTCACATTGGCCACAGTACGACCACCCCCAATCCTATACATTGATTTGTGGTGGTCTTACCAGTACACTTTCCGGGCTTTCTGAATGGTGCTGACAGTCTGCACTTCTTTCAGTGTCTGTTTGGTTTTCTTTTCTGCCGACTTGAATGCCTGTGACGTAAAGAGGAAGGTTTTGAGCTTTTCAATCCTAACTTATGCTGCAGCCTTGAGCAGTTACAATCTAATAGATTTCACCTTTTCTGCCGCTTCCACCGTTTTCTGAGTTTTCTTGGCTGCGTGTCGCTTGTGATCATAATACCTGCAGATACATACATGAGAGGAACATCTGCCGGCTCCATACATGTGGCCTCTAGGGGCAGTATGGCACACCAGCCTTCTTATTGGATGGGTGTCAGACTTACTTTTTGGCGTTGGCATAGGCGGACAAGCTGAGGTCCACATCCACCAGCGTGGGTTTGTTCTTCTGCGTTTTCTTTGGTTGCTGTTTGTTTTTGCCCTTTTTTTTCTTTCCTTTTGGCTCATCGATTTCCTGTTTCTCGTCTTCCTCCGCATCCTCTTCTTCAGACAGCGTGTATGGATTTCTACATATAGCAAAAAGAACTAAGTTATAAGCATATATTTTTTATTGACCTTGTAGCCATACACAAGTCCCTGGTGATAGATATTGGTCAGTAGCATCAATAACACCATCAGCATGGCCATTCGACTATATTTTCTGCCTTACACTAGACCTATAGGATATATATATATATATATATATATATTGTCTAAGGGGTACTTTCGTCTTTTTGTCCTCAACTTCCGTAACGGAAATCCCCCGCGTCGCTGATTGGTCTAGGCAGCTGCCTGTCATGGCTGCCGCGACCAATCAGCGACGGGTACAGTCCGATTAGTCCCTCCCTTACAGTCACAGTGCCCGCCGCCTGCTCCATACTCCCCGCAGTCAGTGTCCCCGGCGCTCCGCTCCATACTCCCCGCTCCTTGCAGTCAGTGTCCCCGGCGCTCCTCCGCTCCATACTTCCTGCAGTCAGTGTCCCCGGCGCTCCACTCCATACTCTCCGCAGTCAGTGTCCCCGACACCCGCTCCATACTCCCCGCAGTCAGTACCCGCTCCATACTCCCCTCCAGTGACCGCTCACAGGGTTAATGCCAGCGGTAACGGACCGCGTTATGCCGCCGGTAACGCACTCAGTATCCGACGCTATTAACCCTGTGTGACCAAGTTTTTACTATTGATGCTGCATAGGCAGCATCAATAGTAAAAAGATGTAATGTTAAAAATAATAAAAAAACAAAAAACCTGCTATACTCACCCTCCGTTGTCCGCTGAGCCGCTTGCGCCGGCCGCCATCTTCCGTTCCCAGAGATGGATTGCGAACTTACCCAGAAGCGAGACCGCTAAGTCATCTGGGTAAATTCGCAATGCATCTTGGGAACGGAAGATGGCGGCCGCATCACACAGCTTCGCCCCAGGGGTGAGTATATAACTATTTTTTATTTTAATTACTTTTTTTTTTTTTTTTTTTTTTTTAACAGGGATATGGTGCACACACTGCTAAATACTGCGTGGGCTGTGTTATATACCTACGTGGCTGGGCAATATACTACGTGGCTGGGCAATATACTACGTGGCTGGGCAATATACTACGTGGCTGGGCAATATACTACGTGGCTGGGCAATATACTACGTGGCTGGGCAATATACTACGTGACTGGGCAATATACTACGTGACTGGGCAATATACTACGTGGCTGGGCAATATACTACGTGACTGGGCAATATACTACGTGGCTCTGTGCTGAATACTACGTGGCTCTGTGCTGAATACTACGTGGCTGGGCAATATAATACGTGGCTGGCCAATATCCTACGTGGGCTGTGCAATATACTACGTGGACATGCATATTCTAAAATACCCGATGCGTTAGAATCGGGCCACCATCTAGTCCCTTATAGAAGAGGACATAATGACCCAGCATAGAAGGCAGTCCCACCTTTGGACCCCTCTAGTTACAGGAGCATGCTTTCTTACTTCAACAGCATGGTGATGTGATTTGTCTTCAGCTTTAGCTCCTTGATGGCGAGGGCAACGGGGTCTCCCTGAGCCTGCGCCTCCTTCACGATGACCCCAATCTCTGTCCAGTCGATCTGATTGGCTAAGGCGCTGCGTACAATTTGCACTGCGCGATCCACGATGTTCAGGTTCATTTCGATGAGCTCTCCTTTGGCTTTGTCAGTTTCCTACAAGTTCACGAACGACATGATGATGAGACATTATGCCTCGTGGCCACGTGCCGGCAACGTGGAGGAACACGTACCTGGGCAAAGTGCAGAGATTCCAGCCGCTGCTCGTGGTCTTTACGGACGTTGTCCAATTTTTTTAGTGCTTGTTTCTCCTGAGGAAGAAAAGTCAAAAGAGCAAAACTAGACTTGTGCAGTCCTATGCCTGGAGATTCTCAAGTAAACACATTTTACAACACGTAAGAATAAAAAATAATCAAAAATGATGTATACCTGTTGTAAAGCTTTCAAATCAATCTTCTGACCTTCTAGCTTGGAGTAAAATTCATCAACTGCCTTTAAGGACAAAAAGGAAAAAAATACCTTTTTTTAAATGATAGACTATCTCTTAAAGGGATATTCTGGCTCCACTCACTCCCACATCAGGAGACTAGTGAGGCAGACAACTTCACATCTACTTATACCTTCTGATTTGTGTCTTCATTAGAACAGGGCAGCCGACTATACTGAGCATGATATCTGTAAATAGTGTATGCCATCGTGTGGTATCAGTACGTGGGACGTCACCAAATGTCGGAATAGCACTTAAAAGAGGCAGTCAGACGACCGTATACATTGGAGCAAGATCAGCCCGCAGTGCATGGACAGGCTGGCAGCTTTTCCCACCCGAGATTGACAGCTGCATAGAAATACATGAAGCTGTCACACTCAGGTAGGGAGAGCTGCCGGCCTGTCCGTGCACTGCGGTCCAATATCAGGCCAATTTATTCGTCCGTCTGACTGCGCCTTAAATCAAACGGATGTATAATTGAGGCACATGTATATATGCAATAAGTCCGTGAAATACTGTAGACAGTCCCTGCTGAAATTGGGATCAATCTAGAGAAGACAGATCCAGTGCAAATCACAAAATGTCATTAATGCACCACGGTGTTCTTCTATAGCAGCAAGATGTGTGCATCTTTGTGCCCCTTCTCTTTGGCTTGATTGCCCACTCCTTTGTATGATCATGCTGCAGTGACTGTAGAAAGGGCATCTCTGAGGACAAAGGCGTAACTCCAAGCTCATGGGCCCCAAAGCAAAAATGTCCAACAGAACGATCACAAGTCTTTATTAATATTGTTCTTTTCATAAGGGCCAAAGGGACTTCTAGTGCCCCGCCATATAGCACACTCCAGAGTCAGGGGCAACTGCAAACCCTCCACCCACTATAGTTACGCCTCTGTATGTGGGGGTTTCACCATCCAAAGCTAAAGTAGCGGAGGCCAACCTGTGCTGTGCCACTATCCAAAATCCAATCCAATGCATGTGCTGAGGTGCCCACCTACCCCTTACTACATGAAGCTGTGGTCTGCAGACTGTGGACAAACCTTATCAAATGTGTCAAATTCCACATAAGGGCAGTTTCTGTGCTGCGTGAAGAGGAATGGGTGAAATTCTTCATACCTAAGTAAAAAAGAAAACCACCAATAACTTTCCACACTGTGCAATAAAAGCGATTTACAAAATGTTGCCCATGGAAAATAGGGATTTTTGTGTACTCACCGTAAAATCCTTTTCTCCGAGCCATTCATTGGGGGACACAGACCATGGGTGTATGCTGCTGCCACCAGGAGGCTGACACTAAGTAATACAAAGAAAAAGTTAGCTCCTCCCCTGCAGTATACACCCTCCTGCTGGCTCCCAGCTAACCAGTTCGGTGCAAAAGCAGTAGGAGATCAATAACGACATATAAGCGTAAAGCATGTCACATTATATATAAGAGTATAACATATCAAAAGATAAAAACAAAGCATAAGCTAATAACAGGGTGGGAGCTGTGTCCCCCAATGAATGGCTCGGAGAAAAGGATTTTACGGTGAGTACACAAAAATCCCTATTTCTCCTTCGCCTCATTGGGGGACACAGACCATGGGACGTCCCAAAGCAGTCCCTGGGTGGGGACAACATCACTTCAGGCCGTGTAGCCGCTACTTACAAGTGCGCCACCGCGGCCTGCAAAGTCCACCTGCCCAGACTCACATCTGTGGAAGTGAGTGAATTATAGTGCTTCAAGAATGCATGCGGCCTGGAGGAATTCGCAAGCCTGCGGTCGTGCTTGCCGACGTCTGGCGCCTAGAGCCCTCAGACAGGGAGATAGGCTGGCATCTAGCGCGAAAGGACTCCTGGATGGAGAAAAGAATCCACCAGGCTAACGTGGCCGAAGAAAAACGGCTAAACCCTTCCTATGACAGTCAGGAAGCCTACTTACCATCGAAAAACCCGAGTAAAATGTCCAACCTTTGGAAGGACGTCGTCCTCGATACGTACCCACTCGGAGCACTCGCTTCTTCCAGATTATGGAGAACCCATTCCGCTTTGTGGACTAGAGCCGAAGGAGATGAGAGGACGATGCCCCTGCAACAGTGGAGATATAATACCCCTTGGCAACGAGGGAAGGAGATGGCTAGAGGGCAACCTTGCCTTGAAGGTAATAAGGAAAAAAGATAAAGAACAGAGCGTCGAGATCTGAAGACTCATCAGGAGGACAAGAGTGCAGAGAAAGAAGGGGAGAGACCCTCCCTGATAGAAAAGTTTATCCGGATCAGAAAAAGAGTCCACTGTAAGATGCCCAGGACCATTAAGGTCCCACGGATTTAACGGTACGCGGTAGGGAAGAACTACAGGTTGAGGCCTGCAAGAAAGACCATATTTCCAGCTTGAGACAATAAGCCGGAAAAATACTAGTACCGCAAGCGAGAAAAAAACCCGACATGGTCAGTGCGGGTCTCCCGGGATCACTGGGGCCCTACCCGCTTCTGAAAAGGTTTCAGACGCAGTGGAAGAGGGGTTATGGAAATTGGTACCATGGAAGAATAGATCATGCACTGCAATGGTCTTGGATCGCGAGGCCAAACCATGAACTGGAGTACATTGGCGTTCAGTTTGGACGCCATCCGAACTACCTCTGGAGTACTCCAGTGAAGGCAGGTCCGATGGAAGATTTCCGAGTGAAGTTCCCACTCACTTGAGGAAAAACCCGGACGGCTGAATATGTCTGCCGCCCAGTGTTCTACTCCAGGGAATGTACTGTTGAGATCACCGAAGATAGAACTCGGCCCATCAGAGAGTGCGAGGTACCTTAGCCATGGCGCTTGACTGAGGGTACTTGCTAGATGGCTAACTTGGGGCACAGCCGAGGCATTATCCAACTGAAGACCCGCCAGAAGGCAGAGGGCCTGCTGAAGGAATAGCCGTACCGTTCGGATCTACAGAGAGATGATCGGGAGAAGAAAACTGGCAATGGTATCTCCCAATAGCCTTTGGGCCAGGAGAAGGCTCTGGAAGAGAAAGGAGCTCAGAGACTACCCTTTGAGAGCCTGATAGACTTGCAGAAAACGAGCGCAGCGAAGGAAACTGCTTCCGTAGACGTCCTTTCCCTCAGAACCCTCCTAGCGAATTGAAAGAACCGAGGGAATGAGAGATCGAGTGCGCAAGCTCCCTGTAGAAGGGCCACGACCTAGACCCGAGAGAGAATAACCATCCTTCTTGGGCAGGATCATCCTCAAAGAGGATCTGCTGGGCTGAGAATGAGGAAAAAAAAAAAAAAAACTTGTCTAAGTTTAGCTGCTAGCCCAATAGAGAGGTAATTGCAAGTGATATGGACGACTCAGCGTAGTCCTAGGAGAGCAGCTACAAAGTCGACCAAATAGGGCAGGAGGACCATGCTTCTAAGGTGCAAGAAGAACATGACAACCGTCATGACCCTTGCGACCACTCTGGTGTGGTAGCCAGGCAGAAGGGCCAGGTCGTGAAAATACTGTTCGCGAATGGAAAGGCGAAGAGATTATAGTAGAGAGGAGAAATAGGTATGTGAGGGTAAGAATCCCGAATGACGATGGATGCCAGAAAACAACCACGTTTCTCTGTTGAAGAAGTGGCTGAGCGGAGGAACTCCATCCGAAAAAAGAAAGGGCCCTGTCAAAGGTTGTTAGAAGTTTGGGGTCCAGGAATGGAGATACTTTTCATTCCCTCCATTTTGGAACCAAGATCCCTTAGATCTAGACTGTCCTGGCCAATGCTTCCACTGCTGGTTGAGCCTGAAAAAGAGATACGATCCCTTGCTAGTCTCCCGCTCAGAAGATTTGATTGGCCAGCTATACTGTGGAACGAAGTAGATAAGGTCTGGGACCCGGAGACTTTCATTCTCTCCCTTTGGTCAAGCAACCCATGTGGCGGCTAAGGAAGGGTAGAGCGCTGAACCCGAAACCACAAGACGGAACGAACTAGATTTGCTATCCGACCATCTGTGGAATCTTAATTGATGATACACCTGCCAGGATACTGGTAGGAATACCGCAAGAAATTCTGCCCGGCGAGTCTGCCAAGTGACAGAATGCGGGACTGTAACCAGCAGGTCTCTGCCATCGTCGTGCAGAGAAGAAAATAAGGAAAAACCTCGATCCACCATCTTCTTAACAGGGAAGTGGAGAGGAATCGTCCACTTTCTTGCATCTGATACAAAGGGGGGAAAACCTCCTTGTTGGGACGCCACAAATGTGGACGCCACATCCCCAGAATTGAGGTTTCCGAGTGGACAGGGCAGGTTGTGGCGATAGACCTGGATGCAGAAGAAGATACATGGAGGCGACACTCCGTGTGCTCGTCTGTTGAAGGTGTGGGGGGAAATCGGAGCCCTTTAAGGGACCCGTCGCCCATAAAATTCCGACCAGGTATGGTATCCTACTTAGAGGTCTTCCAGTGCATCACCGTCAAATGTTGATGGAGATTTTCTAGAACCTGTACGTTTTTCTAGAATACTTGCGGCCCCTGCTAGCCGACGGCTCCCATTGTAGGAGAGGGAGCATGTGAGTGCTCTAGAGCTCAGTTAGGGTGACCAGCTTAGGATAGATGATGTGCCCTTAAGACCAGTAAATACTGGTCATGCGCCTTTAATGCTAGGGGTTACTGGCCATGAGCCTTTAAGACCAGGGAATACTGGTCTTGTGCCTTTTGTAAGATGACATACTGTTCATGTGCCTTTAAAAGCAGGGCATGCTGAAATCCAGGAGATAATGGTCATGTGCCCTTAAAACCAGGGTATGCTGGTCATTTGCGTTTAGGACCAGGGCGTACTGGTCCTGAGCCTTTAAGTCCAGGGCATAATGGTCACGTGCCTTAAAGACCAGGGCATACTGGTCGTGTGCCTTTAAAAGGCAGGGCATACTGGACATGAGCCTTTAAGACCAGGGCATACTGGTCATGTGCCTTGAAAACCAGGACGTACTAGTCATGTGCCTTTAAGACCAGGGCATACTGGTTATTGCTTTTAAGACCAGGGGATACTGGTCACGTGCCTTTAAGACCAGGGCATACTGGTCATGTGCCTTGAAAACCAGGACGTACTAGTCATGTGCCTTTAAGACCAGGGCATACTGGTTATTGCTTTTAAGACCAGGGGATACTGGTCACGTGCCTTTAAGACCAGGGCATACTGGTCATGGCTTTGAAAAACCAGGACGTACTAGTCATGTGCCTTTAAGACCAGGGCCTACTGGTTATAGTGTTTAAGACCAGGGGATACTGGTCACGTGCCTTTAAGACCAGGGCATACTGGTCATGTGCCTTTAAGACCAGGAAATACTGGTCACGTGCCTTTAAGACAAGGGCATACTGGTCATGTGCCTTTAAGACCAGGGTATACTGGACACGTGTCTTTAAGACCAGGGGATACTGGTCACGAGTCTATAAGACCAGGGCATGCTGGTCACGTGCCTTTAAGACCAGGAATACTGGTCATGAAAGGAATGTTGGAACAAGTGCCTTAAAGACCAGCAAAGCTGGTAATGTGCCTTTAAGAACAAGAATGCTGGTCATGCTCCTTTAAGACCAGGGATGCTGGTCATGTGCCTTTAAGACGAGGGCATACTTGCCATGTGCCTTTAAGACCAGTGCCTACTGGCCCTGTGCCTTTAAGACCAGGGCATACTGGCCTGATTAAGTACTAAGGAAAAGGAGACCGGCCTCTGGCAGAGCAGAGAATGCTGGGGATGTGACCCTTTTAAAACTAGGGGACCCTTAAGACCAGGGAATGCTGGTCCTGGGTTTAATAAAAAGGCATGGAAAGCTGGGGATGCACCTATGGGCCCAGCGACTACCGGGCAGAGTATTAAATACCAGGGAATGAGTCACCAGGGAACGAGTCACCAGGGAATGAGTCACCAGGGAACGAGTCACCAGGGAACGAGTCACCAGGGAACGAGTCACCAGGGAACGAGTCATGAGAGCTTCATTGCTGGGAACTCACAGCTCTCTGTTTGCAAGCCTGCACACTGTACTATACATTCTGTAGTGTGCAGGGGCACCAGAGATTGCAGCCTTAAGTATATAAAAAACAGGGAAAGCTAGTCCCTTAATGCTGCCGGGATGCGTGCCGGGGGGGGGGGGGGGGGGGGAGATATTGGGGCGATTCACCTTACTCAGGTTCTGAGTCCCCCGTCTGGAATAGCGCTGACTTCAGCGCTGAAAAACCGCCGGCCGCAGCCCCCTCCAGAAGAAATAGTGACCGCAATGGAGGAGGAAGAAGATGGCCGCCGAGATCTCGTCTGGAACGAGAAGCGCCTGAATAGGGGGGCGGAGCCGCTAGAAGGGAGCAAGCGGTGGGCGGGGCTTCCCGGGATGCGGCCTAAACAGGGCAGAAGCCGGGGACTAAATTTATGGCTTCGGCCGGCGCGCACCCGCAGACTGAGGGGAAAAGTGCCGCGAAGCTCTGTGGGGACCCAGTCGCTATGGAGCCCTCCTCTGACCGCCGGAAAACCCAAATCTCACGGAGCACTTACCCCAATATGGAGGGGGTGGCAGATGCTGCAGGTAGGAGCTGAGCCCGGGTAGATAGGACGGTGCAGGGTTGGGGAGCCTCCATCCACCATCCCTGCAGAAGAGGGGTGGAGAGGAACCGTCTGCCTCTGTGGAGATCAGACTGAACTAAAGGAATCCGTCTTGTCTTCTTCCTGAGAAATCTCGCTTACAACAAGATACATTTCTGCTGACTTGACATTTCCTTTTATGGAAGTAATCATGTGTGCATTCCTTCTTTCAATAGCAGCCTTTCATTCACCTTCCAGATGATGTAACTTTCTACTGATAAAGACTGGTATAGATTGTTTATGTAAGAGATAGTGAAATATGAGCGCTTGTGCGCATGTCTGTAAAAGAATAATTCTTTTCTATATAAAGGGAGGGCAAAGCCCAGAGAGAGAGATGTGCTCCTGGGCTTCCCCTGTATATGATCACACAATACCTTGTTTGCGTGTCATTTACTTAGGATCCCTACCTCTAGTAAGCCAGGGACTGAGAAGGACTTAACATTTCTTTGGCGCACCGAACAGGGACCCGAGATGAGAGTATTTGCTCGAGATTCACCTGCGGATACGGACAATGGAGATCTGGGATAATGGACGGCAAATGAACTGAAAAACCTGGCCAGGTAAGAGACATTATTAGTTCTCTTTTATCTGCCTTGTATTATCCGAAAGATCTCTATGAGCCGTGTCACGCTGGGTTAGTCTAGTAGTGAGTAGATACCTATAAAACTCGAATAATAGAAAAAAGAAAAAAAGAACAGCGCACTCACCGGTGATGCTTTGGTAGCTTTATTCAGACATCATAACAAACGTTGCAGGGAGGGTAGTGTTTCACTACCCTCCCTGCAACGTTTGTTATGATGTCTGAATAAAGCTACCAAAGCATCACCGGTGAGTGCGCTGTTCTTTTTTTCTTTTTTCTATTATTTGGACTTTCATTGAACTGTGGCAACAGCGGCACCCCGGGTGGTAGAATCTGGCTCCTTTAGGTTCTATGCGGTATATGTTCACAGCGTAAGGAAAGCACCAGGGTCCAACTCATCTAGCAGTGCAGATGTATATATTTTTGCTTATATTTTTTGCATAACCTATAAAACTCGGGTTACTATATTGTATAGATTTATGAGTCCTGTCCCTGGCAGTGTGTGAACAGAGTGAAGGTTGTGGTATGTTGTGAAAGAAGAGCAAAAGTGCGTAGAAAAATAAGCCGAAATAGTTGGGGTATAAGCCTTATACACGGAAGTCAGCCTAACTGGGTCATGTGGTTGCGTCCTTTCGGGGAGACCTCCGCCCATGCTTGACTCTCATTTAAGTGCTTAACCTCCTTCATTTCTGGATAAGGTTTGATAGAATGAGCCCAGGACGCGGGTCCATGAGCCTGGGACAAGTATGCTAACTGACACAGAAAGTTTTGTGATCTGTATGGTGTTGCTGGGTCTGTTTGCGTGCATAATAGCACTTAAGTACATTCTGCACATTAGAAAGAATGGAGCAGATCAGCCCTTCAATATTTTAGCTCCCTAGGAGAGAAGGCAACGAGACATCACCTAGGATAAGTGATTGTCCAAACGTCACCTGGGGTAGAAATAGCTAATATTGAAAAAAAAAAAAGAAAAATGGGAAATAAACAGACAAAAACCGTCTTAGGACAAGTGGAAGCAGCAGATATCATACAGGAAAGATGTGGGAAGACAGTCAGAAGTCAGATTAGAAGGGTAAGAGAAAAATTGGGAATTTCAGAAGCACTTATGTTTAGCACTGAATGGGAAAGACTGAGTAAAGAACGAGGTGGAATTATCAAAGACAATGGGTGGGAAGAAATCATACACTGTATGATAGAGGTCTCAAAAACAGCTAAAGAGGAGAATTGGAAGTATGATCCAGACACTTTCAAATGGATTATGGGGAAGGGAAAAAGTTGTGACATAATCCCACCACCTTACCTAGATCCAAAAGCCCAATCATTTGTACCATCTGGAGGAGCAGAAGGAGGAAAACAATTTCCAGCCTTGTATCCCAATCTTGGTGGGGTAGGAGGATGGGTATGTTCACACTGTGGACAACAAAATCCAGATTGGAGAAATGATTGCCTAGTCTGTGGTACACCTAGACATGGCGCTGTACTTGCCCCTGTTAGGGTAGTACCAAGACCCTTTAGGGAACCTGGTGCTGACGGGGTAATGGGAACTAGATATCACCAGACCCGACAGTATTTTCCTTGGTCCCCTGCTGAAGGTATGTCCCTCCTGCATAATGCGCCTGATCCCACTCAATATCCCATCCGATTTGCACAATACATACAACAAATCATGCAGACTCATGCTGGGGTCTGGGCGGACGGGGAAGAATTATGTAGAATGAAAATGTCCCCCGGACTTTTTCAGGAATTATTGACACACCTACAGCCCAATAGACCAGTGGCAGAAGGGGGTGCCTTACAGACAGAAGCATCAGGTACCCAGTTCACAGAGGCATTAATAATTTTCATGAGAGAAAAACAGAGGGAAAGGGGATCTACGGGTGTGATTATGCAGAAATTTGGGCAAAGTATTGAAGAATATAGTCAAGAATTAGAAAATAGCTTTAGGGATGAAGGATTGGATTTGACTGATGCTTCAGTAAGGAGACTTTTTACAAAATAATTAATAGAGGGGCTAGATCCGAAAATCAGAGAAAAATTTAAATCCTCTACTCCAGATTGGAGAACAATTGAACAACCAAATATTGTGAAACAACGATGTTTAGGAATAGTCATGGATATGAGAGAGAATCGTAAGCCTGTTAGAATAGCACAAGCTAATACAGGAGGAAGAGTGAGACACAACTTTCCTTGCCACTACTGTAAAAAGCCAGGTCATTTCCAAAGAGAGTGCAGGAAGAAGTTGGCAGATATAAAGTCAGGCAAATTTGTTCCCAGAAATAACCCTCCCCAAACGGACAACCAGCAGAAATCTACCATCATAGATGGTCCCATACCAGATTCAGATTGACTCGATGTGTTACAAACTTCCCTACCAGCTAGAAGACCTATGATACAGGTGAATGTGGGGGGGAGAGAGATTCCATTTTTGATAGATACAGGTGCAACTTCCTCAATTTTGAATCAAGATTTTCTTCCGAATCCGGAAGATATTTCAGAACAAACAACTTTTGCTGAGGGTTATGATGGGGTAATTCGAACACTGCCATATACTGTGCCCCTAGAGGTCTCATTAGGACCTAAATGTTTTGCATCCAGATTTTTGTATGCCAGAGGTGCCCCAACATGTTTGTTAGGAACTGATGTCCTAAAGAAATTAGAAGCTAACATCAATTTTAGGGAAGATGGCACAGTTATACTGACTATCCCTGATGATGCAGAAACATTAGAACAATATGTTAGAATTCAGGCTTTTGAGGATTATGCTGAAGAAAAAGAGTACACCACAGATCTAGACCTCTCAATGGTCCCAGAAACACTGTGGGCACAGGGTGACACCGATGTGGGACTATTGCATATCTCTCCTGTAAAACTATCTGTGCAACCAGGAACTGTTCTCCCACAGCTCAGACAATACCCTGTGAGGGCCCAGCAGGAACTAGCGATTACAAAACAGATAGAGGGATATAAAGAGAAAGGAGTTTTGGTAGAGATACAATCACCTGCTAACACTCCTCTGTATCCAGTCAAAAAGAGAACTCTTGATAAGAGTTCTATGCCCAAATATCGTATGGTACATGATTTAAGAGAAATAAACAAAGTTCTAGATCCAATCACCCCAGTTGTACCCAATCCTAATACGTTACTATCACAGATACCAGCCAGTTCTCAAGTATTTACTGTAATAGATCTTTCAAATGCATTTTTCTCGGTTCCTTTACACCAAGATAGTTGGCATTTGTTTGCATTTACATTTAAGGGCAAACAGTTGGCGTGGACACGCCTTCCACAGGGAATGATACACTCCCCTACTCTTTATTCAAATGCCCTACAAACAGTCCTTCAGAGGTTTGAACCCGAACCACAGGTAGTAATTTTGCAGTATGTGGATGACCTACTACTTTGCTGCCCAGATCTAGAAACTGCAGAAAGGTCCACTGTGAGTTTACTATGTTTTTTAGAAAAAGAAGGGTGTAAAGTGAATAGACAAAAGCTACAAGTTTGTCAGACCAAAGTGGTCTTTCTAGGTCATTGCATTTCTCAAGGTAAAAAGCATCTTACACCACAAAGAACTGAAGCAATAAGACAGATGAATGAGCCTAGAAATCATAAACAGCTACGAGCATTTTTAGGAATAGTGTCTCATTGTAGACAATGGATTATACATGCCAGTCAACTAATGCAACCACTGTATGACTGTGTAAAAAGTGAACCTTATTTGTTGACAAAAGAAGGTCAGATTTCGTTCCAACAATTAAAAGATGCCCTTGTTTCAGCTCCAGCGTTAGGGCTACCAGACTACACCAAACCGTTTCAGCTTATGGCTGCAGAAGTTGATTCCCATGCTACAGGAGTTCTTACCCAGAAGCATGCAGGGAAACAAAGACCAATTGCATATCTTTCAGCAAGGTTAGATCCCGTAGCTAGAGCAGCGCCAACCTGTGTACGTGTAGTTGTTGCTGTCTCACTATTGTTGGACAAAGTATCAGAAATTGTCCTAGAGTATCCACTCACAGTTCAAACTACACATGATGTTTATGGGATATTAAACCAGGTCCAACCAAAACACATTTCCATGGCCAGACATTTGCGGCTGCAGTGTTCTTTGTTGCTCCCCTCTACTATCACATTTGCTAGGCTTCAGACTCTCAATATAGCTACACTGCTACCTCTCGAGTCTGAAGGGGGGAATAAGGACACTGATCCACACGCAAATTTTTTCCCTACAGACACACATGATTGTACAGAGCTCATTTTACAAGAAACGGTAGGCTTACCCAATGTATCCGAAACACCACTTCAAAATCCAGATTTAGAGCTGTTTATAGATGGTAGTAGGTTTGCAGATGACACAGGTAACTTCCATACAGGGTATGCAGTTGTGTCAGAATCTGAAACTCTCAAAGCAGAACCACTTCCACCGAAACAGTCTGCACAAGAAGCAGAACTAACAGCATTGATTGAAGCTCTTAAAATAGCTGAGAACCAGACAGCTAATATATACACTGATTCTAGGTATGCACATGGTATTGTGTTTGATTTTGGAGTAATCTGGAGAGCTAGAGGTTACATGACAGCGTCAGGACAACCTGTAAAACATGCTTCTCTGATCAAACAGATCTTAGAGGCTGCACAAGAAACAAAAGAAGTAGCAGTAATCAAGGTAGCTGCACATGTGAGACTCGACACTAGGGAATCTAGGGGAAATGATAGGGCTGATAAAGCAGCCAAAGCAGCAGCTGTCAAACCCTTACAACAGGTTCATACTGTAAACCCCACAGAAAATACTGAAGATAGACTGAGACAAGCACAGGAAGATGCAGGAGAAGAGGAGAGGGACAGGTGGAAAAAGGAAGGGGCAGAAGAACAAGCGGGAATTTGGAAGAAAGATGGACTAATATGTCTACCTAGAGCCTGGTATCCGATTGTAGTTGGTGGACTGCACCACCCTACTCATGTGTCTGCAAATGCAATGACACTACTGGCAAAGCAAGTCTGGTTGGCTCCAGGTTTTGGCAACTATGCAAGAGACTATTGTGCTGCATGCGCTATATGCCTGACACATAATCCCGGACAGACAGCAAAGACCCCTATGAAGCACCACGTCCGACCTCTCTACCCGTTTCAGCGATTACAAATAGACTTTATCCAGCTGCCAAAAAGTAATGGGTATGAGTATGTGTTGGTATGTGTGGACATGTTCTCGGGGTGGCCAGAGGCCTATCCAGTTCGGAAGGCTTCAGCTAAAAACACTGCTGTAAAGCTAGTTGCCGAACTGATACCCCGTTACGGTCTCCCTGAAGTGATCGAGTCAGATAGGGGTACTCATTTCACTGGAGAAATATTTCAAAATGTACTGAAAATGTTGGGTGTTGAAAGTCAGTTACACACTCCGTATCATCCTCAAAGTTCTGGTAAGGTAGAACGCATGAATGGAACTTTAAAATTAAAAATACAGAAAGCCATGGCTGAAACAGGAAAGCCTTGGACAGAATGCCTTTCACTGGCCCTTTACTCAATACGCAATACCCCAAGGGGTAAGACTAAACTGTCTCCATATGAAATTTTGTTTGGCAGGACTGCCAATTTAGGATGTTATTTTCCACAGCAACTTGTGTTAAATATTGAGTCATTGACTTCTTATGTGCAAAATCTTCAGAAACAATTAACTAAGGTGCATGCACAAGTTTTTGCTTCCCTTCCAGATCCTGACAACACAGAAGGAAGTCACAAGTTGGAACCAGGTGATCAAGTCTATGTAAAAAGACACACCAGAAAGGCTCTAGAACCAAGGTTTGACGGACCCTTCCAAGTCCTGTTGACAACACCTACATCAGTCAAGCTTGAAGGAAAGGCATCATGGATACATGCAAGCCATTGCAAGAAAAGCAGTATAAACTCATGATATTGATGTTAATAATGATAACCTCAACGGAGGCGTGGGATAGACTGAATTCTCTAGCCCCTTTGAACAATAGATTCGTACAACATCATAGAAAATTAGTGCATGACTTGTTAAACAATACACAAACCCTGACAGATTGTTGGATCTGTACCCATTCGCCGGTATAAGCCACAAGTATACCTTTTCTAGCAGTTCCCGTATTAGCAGAAGAAATATTCGCTTGGCCTAATTGTTCAGACAACCTGGCCAACAACCAAATTGGTAATGCTAGGCTGTGGAATACTACAATCGCCATACCAATTGTGGGATGGGTAGAATTTCCTTGGTGGCAGGGTAATCTCTCAGGGAGTAACACACATCTACAATATTTAGCATTTAGGGGAGGAAAATGGGTACCTAGAAATAAGACTGGATTAACTAATTTAGGACAGGTCCCCACAGAAAATCTACAGCTTAGTTTCAGTACAACCGTCCCCCCCTCTGATGCTTTCAAACCTGTAGTATTGGAAAGATACATACATAATAGAAAATGGAAACATTCTAAATTGTTCCCCCAAGGTGATGCAAACAGTTGTACAAGTAAGCCGGGGAACCTGGTTTGTAATGAATCCGATGAGTATATCAAAGGAATGCCTGTATGTGGGAATCCCGCAGCCGGGTACTGTAGCCCCTTGGGACAAAAACCCTCTTGGTGTATGCTTCAGAATGTATCTAGATTTGTGGACTTGGCTCACAGATTGGTATTGCAGCACTCAGCTCTATGGGATCTGCCTGAAGGTACATTTTGGATATGCGGAGAAGGAGCATATAAATGGCTTCCCGTAGTTATAAAGGGTACTTGTACATTAGGACGCCTAACCCCGGCTACATTCATAATTTCAAATAAACAAGTGAATATGCAAGCCGTGCCCAAGCACACACTGTATAAAAGAGCTGCAGATAACTCACCACGTCCCTCGGGGAGGCCACATATAGTACAAATGGGAATTCCTAACAAAATTGCTAGTACCATTTTTATTTATCCTATGTTAACACAGATGTGGGATAAATTAGTTAGAGCCACGGATTATCTAGATGATCAGATCTGGGATATATTAGATATACTAAACACTAGTGTAGCTGTACAGAATCAGCTTATAATAGTCACTAACCAACATACCCTGGTATTGGATTACCTAACTGCCTCACAAGGGGGTATGTGTCAAATCATCGGACCCACCTGCTGTCATTATATAGACCCGAATAGTACTATGAGTATGACATTTAAATTAAAGGACGTACAACGACTCAGAGATCAGTATGACAAAGACAATGACCAGAATAAGGATAGCTGGTGGTCAGATACCTTTTCTTTTCTTAACCCAGCCAACTGGTTCAGAGGAATCGGTGGGTGGGTTGCTGGGATTATGCAGAGCATAATACATATAGTTATGATTATTGTAGTCATATACGTACTATTCCAGATTGTGCTCAAGAGTATCTCAGTATGCACAGATAAACTTTGTGTAATAGATGCAAGAGTATAAAGTTTTTTTCCTTCTTCTCTTATGTTATCCTTTGCTAATACTGATTATTGCGCTTATTTTGCTATCCCTTTGTAATATCTGTACTTATTGCAAAACAAAGAAAAGGTTGCGAGAGTTAAACGGAAGAATTAATACTAGATTTGATTCTCTTATTGAATACAAGCATGTACATGTGTAATACCAAATAAAGGCTTTGTCTTTGGCCCTGTGGTAATAAAATAAATAAAAGAAAATGTCAAAGGGGGGAATTGTGGAGATCAGACTGAACTAAAGGAATCCGTCTTGTCTTCTTCCTGAGAAATCTCGCTTACAACAAGATACATTTCTGCTGACTTGACATTTCCTTTTATGGAAGTAATCATGTGTGCATTCCTTCTTTCAATAGCAGCCTTTCATTCACCTTCCAGATGATGTAACTTTCTACTGATAAAGACTGGTATAGATTGTTTATGTAAGAGATAGTGAAATATGAGCGCTTGTGCGCATGTCTGTAAAAGAATAATTCTTTTCTATATAAAGGGAGGGCAAAGCCCAGAGAGAGAGATGTGCTCCTGGGCTTCCCTTGTATATGATCACACAATACCTTGTTTGCGTGTCATTTACTTAGGATCCCTACCTCTAGTAAGCCAGGGACTGAGAAGGACTTAACAGCCTCCTTCCATCATCCGCTTTTTCAGTGGTGATGCAGTGGGGGCTGCTCGGACGCCACGCTGGAAGGTGCCTCTGTACAGCCGAGGGTAAAACCTGGTGGACAGGGCTGAATGTCCGGCAATAGGCCTGGCTGCAGAAGAGGATACTGAAGGTGAAACTCCAGTGCTCGTCTGATAAGGGAGGGGGGAGATCGGTGCCCTTGAAGGGGCCCGTCGCCCCTAAAATCAGCTCAGGCAGTGGCTTCCCACGTCGCAGGAGAGGATACGGAGAGGTAAAACTCCCGTGCTCGCCTGTTGATGGTTCGAGGAGATCGGAACATGAAAGAATCCGTCGCCCCATTCGACCGTAGAAAAAGTAAAAAACAGTAAAAAAAGAGTTCTTTGGGTCTGAATAGCAGACCCGTCCGTGTGCCTCCTACGGACACTAAGCAAGAACTGGTTAGCTGGGAGCCAGCAGGAGGGTGTATACTGCAGGGGAGGAGCTAACTTTTTCTTTGTATTACTTAGTGTCAGCCTCCTGGTGGCAGCAGCATACACCCATGGTCTGTGTCCCCCAATGAGGCGAAGGAGAAAAGGAGTAGAGACGCCCAAACAACCAATCAGAAAGCAACTTTAATTTTCTGTGTTATATTAGAATAAGAGCATTGGCGTAACTATAGTCTAGTATAGGAGCCCTCACTTTCCGGGGGTCTTTAGTAGTATTGGTCTTCTGAAAATGGGCCACAGGGACCTTTTAGGCCCTTAGGCTGCAGCCCCTGCACCTAATATAGTATACCCCCGTATAATTTGACTATTTGCTATGAGTGACACTCGTTTTAAGCACCTTGACGATGAGGGATACATATTCCCCCATTACTCGCACATAAGGAGACAGTGGTTAGGTTTATAGTATTTACAGCTGCAGTAAAACTACAACTCCGGAATATGCTGGGAATTGTATTTTCCCCATCAGGGATGAGCCGCGGCCCAGACTATTGGCGATGATCGGTGAACGCTCACGTGAGGATGTCCTCGGAGGGGTTGTGCGGCTCCAGGCTCGGCTTCTTCTCTCTCTTCTGGATAATGTAGCCCTGTGTTATATAGAAAATACAAAGTCACTGTGGAATCGCAGGTCATCGCTATTCAACAACTCCCCCCATCATTCTCAATAAATGAAATGGACTTTGTGGGATCTTATAACACTTATGTGAGGTCATCTAGATGAATAATACAAAATCAATCCTGGAAGAAAAGCTCGGCCTCTGCGCCTCCAGCCTGCAACTGAGTGAGATAAGACGTCTTACCTTTCCTGTGAAATGCAATGTGTCCTCCATGTATTCCTCTGCCCTCCTCAAAGCTGAATGCACCTTCTCCAAATCTAGAAATGAGCAGCACACGATCAATGGTGATAGAGTTTATCATTTAAGTCCCATAAAGTCTGCAAATAACCATAAAATAGTGCAGAGATGCAGCGTTAGGGTGTGGGGGGGGGGGGCACGGCCTCATACTGGGTGGTGCCCTGTGCACGGATTTCCAAAATGTGCAGGTAACAACACTCCACATAATCCTCAGTATCAAGGAGCCTAAATGACAGCATCAACCTCCATATAATGCAGAAGTGGCCACATAAATGAGAGAGACTACCATGCAGGCCTAAAACGATTGTTCATGGCGTGTTCATGGCGTGTATCATCTAAAAACAGTGCCACCTCTCTACCGGGTCGGGTGTGGTGCTGCAGCTCTGCACCATTCACTTCAATGGAGCGGAACTGCAATGCCAGACACAACCTGTGGACACGAGTGGTGCAGCTTTTGGAATAAGGTAGCCATATTTTTTTTTTATCCTGGACAACCCCTTCAATATCTCCCATTTAGATACAGAACTAGTGTGCGCTCTGTCATTTCATAGCCATAATGTCGGATAAATGTCACACCTATAATCAGTCACTGACCTGCGTCCGCCGTCAGCTGCTCGACCTTCACATTGCTGGACAATCCCGACTCCAGCAGGCAATGCTCGATGAGGGTGGCGCCATATGCTGTCCCGAAAAGAAGTCAAACATTACAGTCAGGTTCTAGGATTGTCCATCAGCAGCGGCTCGGACCTACTTACGTAAATGGGGATTGAGGATCTTCTTCAGCTGATCGCTCTTTTGAGAATTTTCTAAAATTTCTTTCAATCTGATCAGAAAAGAGAAAAAAAAAAAAGTTTTATGATGTAAAAAAGTCAATAAAGAGATGGCTCCTTTAAGAATTAGAAAGTAGAAGATTAATTGTAAAGATATGTGAAATGTCACAAAGCAGCAGGAGCGCAGCAGGGGCTCCCGTAGTAACCCTTTGTGTCCTGCGGGGCGAGTTGTAGAATGACACCATTCTACCACATAATGCAGTAGAACTGTGAAAGTTGGGTAAAAATGGTGGGAAAAAAAATTCAAAACGCAATTCTGCCAGTGTTTTTTTGTGTTTATTGTAGTATAAAAGTAACCTGCTGCCAAATTTGTTTATTTTTTTTATTTAAGTGAGGAAAATAAATTTTGAAATTTTGCAAGAAAAAAACCAGAAAATTGATATATGTTGTTATTTTGAGCCCCGTAACGTTTACATTGTTCCACAGATGCAGCTGTGCGAGGACTTGTTTTTTGCGTGGCGAGATGACATTTTTAGTCATACAAATTTGTGGTACATATAACGTTTTGATCATTTTTTTTTTTTTTTTTAAGTATGGTGTGGAAACCAAAAATACAATTCTGGTGTTTTGATTTTTTTTTTCTTGTTTACCAGACTCTTTAAGTTCGACAGCAGCAATTAAATAGTGAAAAAGCAGCAGCAATCGGCGCTAGCTCTGGACGCTGTTGTTACAGGCAGGCATTGTGCGGGCTCAGCTCCTGAAACTGCTCCATACACACGGACCTGACATAGGACAAATTATCACGTCGGGGAGATGCATCATGGGGCCATTGTTCTTTTTTAGGTCAGATTCCTGTCCACCCGATTGTCAGAGATTTTAAAGCGGAAATCCTCGGCTGTACGACAGAGAGCAGGAATATCACACAATCCATGTATCACCTCTCCATAGTGAGCAGAGGCTCGCGGGCTTTGGCATTGTCCACAGGGTAACGCTCTCGCACTGCAAACTTTACATCGTCGGCCTCATCCGTTCGAAACCTAAGGATGTTCAGGATGAGGTACTCGTGGTCTGTGAGGACGATGTTCCCCTGGGAGAGAAAATAAATAAATACATTTGTGCTTGTCTATATTTGCCCCTTTTCACATGTAAAGTGCCATGCAATAAATGGCGCTATACAATTGTATAATAATAATAAATAATTAAAGGGATTGTGCAAAAGTAGATAGAAGATTTGCTTTAATTTAAAAAAACAGCACCTCTCTTGTCCACAGGTAGTGGCTGGTATTGCAGCTCAGGTCTATCAGCGAGTCATGAAGGATGACTTGTCGATTATGTATGATTCCTACCGCGTGTATAATACACATACAAAGCAATTCATAGCAAAATGGTGGTAATGAGGCCGAGCCTGAGCAAAAATAATTTTTTCAATAAAGGGCAACCCAACAAAAAGCGAAGCAACAGACTCGAGATTAGATAAGGATTGAGGCAACGCCATGATGATTCCATGGGGCTTTACAGTCTCCCGATCAGTGACCCCAACCTGCGGCCTTCCATCTGTTTCAAAACTACAACTCACAGCATGAATAACATGCACATTCTGTCAGGACATGCAAGGAGCTGTAGTTCTGCTAAATATGGAATACGACAAAGTGTTCAGATTGGTAAAGCGCCCTAAATTCAAGAAATTCACAATATTTATGTGAATTAATATCTAAACATATATAGACGGAGAGATCGTGCTGAAGAAATGGAGATCGAGCTGGAGAGCGACATGAGCCCATATATTCGCAGGACCTTGGCCCGGTGCTCACAACAGTAGTCCATGGCCACTGGATCAGGATCCTGTGAAGCTCCTACCTTCCATCATTCCCACCACCTCTTCGGATTTTTATGCCAGTGCAATGTCCGTGTTGGGGGTGACACCTTGATGAAGTCACTCCAGGGGCTAATCATCTGAAGAGGAGGCGAGGATACGGACAAGTAAGAGCCGGTCTACTGGGTCCCGTCCAGGGGCCATAGACTACTGATATGAGCGCCGGACCAGAGTGCTAAAAACTAAATTAGAAAGCGATTGAGAGAGGGATGGATCTCACCCGGTCGTAGAGCTCAACAATAAGATGATAAGCCGCATTGTCTGAGCCAAACTGCAAGTCCACGATCCTGTCCACACCGAGCTGCGTAATGCCGACCAGTCTCCGGGATCTGAGATGTTTCCTGCACTGGATGATAAAGAGGCCGAGGACAAGGTGTCAGTGTGCGGACAGAGGGGGGTGAACACTGCCACAGTCACTATGTAACTGGGAGATAGGCACCAACGATGCCACCACGGCACCAGGCGGCTCACTGAGAACACGGGGAAAAACAGAGGAGAAACACAAAGCAGAGATCTAAGAAAAAATGGTCCAAAATTGTAATTAAATGCTACATGCAAATATCTCCTGAAGCAGAGCTGTCGGGGCGGAGGGGCCTTCTGTGGGGATAAGGACTCCTACAGGGACTAATATTCCTCACAGCAGCTTGTGTTTTAGCAGAATGAAATAGCCGCATCCTGAGTGTCGGTGACACATTATATCCGACAAAAGGGTTTTTATCCAAGCACATAAAGAACCAAGTTGGGGAACAGAAAAGTGCTCAGATTGGGGAGACGTCCCTGAAAAAGAGAGAAGGAAATTACTCTACAGGATCAAACCTTCATTGCAAACCCGGACGGCATCATGTTCTTGGGCCACTCGAACTCCGTGGTGTGGATTCTGATACCGGACTCCACGAGGAGCACAGCCTTACAGTCCGGCCTGCGGAGAAAACATCAACTTACAGGGATTTTCCATTTTAGGTAAACAATGTTCTATCTCATTGTTACTTTTTGTTCCAAGTAATCATTTTTACAGATCTCTGCTTGCTGTCAGTGAATGACGACTTTCTCCTTGACATGTAGAGAAGACGTGGAGACTTTGGCCAGGTCTATTGGATATCTGTGCACTGTTAGAGCCCTGGCTGCCATAACCATTAGTGATGAGCGCGCGTGCTGGGATAAGGTGTTAGCTGAGCATGCTCGAGTCCTAACCGAGTGACTTCAGCATGCTCGAATAATATGTTCCAGTCCCTGCGGCTGTATGTCTCACGGCTGTTCAACAGTCACTACAAATACTGGGATTGCCTAACAAAAAAGCAATCCCTCCCTCCATGTGTTGCGGTTGTTGAACAGCCACGAGACAAGCAGCAGCGGGGACTGGACATTATTGGAGCCAAAGACACTCGGTTAGCACCCGGGCAGGCTCGCGCATTGCTACTAACAATCCATCAGCTCCCTGCAATCTGTACATGGAGCATTACTGTGGTGACACAGAAGTCCCTCCAATGCCGCGGCCAGAAGCGCCATTTTTGGTCGCCGCACCTTTATTAAACATGCAATAACAAGCAATCAACACAATGTAAGTGCCCATAGTGCCATGAACCACAACACCAGCTCGGTGCGGATAACACAGGCCGCTCAGCTGCAGAAAGGAAGAAGGAACAGTAATGGCAAGCGGAAAAAGGGAGGAACAAACAAAAGTGCAAAAACTGACATTTCCCCATCCTGAAAGGGTTAAACAGCCTCAAACACAGATTTGGCACAAGTGCGGCCATATTGCGGATTAGTAATCTGACGTTCGCAGCGCCAGCCTGCGCAGCCTTCATCTCAGCGGATCTGCACTTGTTTCAATAAACTTTATTGTACTTCTGTTTGCCGACATGGTGTCCTGTCCACTTACTTCTGCAGGCGGATGAGATAGGTCTTGGTATCCACATCATACACATTGTACACTCTCATCCCCAGCAGGCTAGGAAAGAACAGACAGGAATATAAGGCACAGCCACACACAAGGGTACTGTCACTTTAAGAAGTCTGCCCCCTCCGCCTCAGTCACCTGTCGCTGAGCTCTGAGATCACCGCCCGGATATCTATAGTACTAAATCTACTCTTCATGCTGCCCTCAGATCAGCCACTTCTTCCCCAGATGTTGCCGAGCCACAGCTTCCATACACTACCGCACATGCGCACATCACTACGGGTGCTCCTCAGCCTCATTTCTATGAAGCGTTTATTTTTTGTTTTCTATCGCCATCGTGTGGCTGAAATGTAGAATGACAAGCTAAATTATTAATGCGGCTTCTTGTGGCTACATGTGGAAGGACATACTATATGTTTTTAGCGACCTCGAGTAGCTACTTAAAGGGAACCTGTCACCCCCAAAATCGAAGGTGAGCTAAGCCCACCAGCATCAGGGGCTTATCTACAGCATTCTGTAATGCTGTACATAAGCCCCGCTGTATCCTGAGGCCATGTGCACACGTTCAGTATTTTTCTCGTTTTTTTCGCTATAAAAACGTGATAAAAACGGGAAAAAACCGCTTACATATGCCTCCTATTATTTACAGTCTATTCCGCATTTCTTGTGCAAATGTTGCTTTTTTTTCCGCGAAAAAATCGCATTGCGGAAAAAAAAAGTAACATGTTCATTAAATTTGCGGAATTGCAGGGATTCCGCACACCTAGGAATGCATTGATCTGCTTACTTTCCGCATGGGGCTGTGCACACCATGCGGGAAGTAAGCAGATTATGTGCGGTTGGTACCCAGGGTGGAGGAGAGGAGACTCTCCTCCACGGACTGGGCACCATATAATTGGTAAAAAAAAAAGAATGAAAATAAAAAACAGTGATATACTCACCTTCGATGTCTTCCTGCCTCTCAGCGGTGCATGCTGCCGCTTTCGTTCCTGTAGATGGTGTGTGAAAGACCTGCGATGACGTCGCAATCCTGTGATTGGTCACGTGACCGCTCACGTGACCGCGACGTCATGGAAGGTCCTGCACACACACCATCTATAGGAACGGACGCCGCTGAGGAGATCGGCTGTCTGCAGGTAAGTATAACCATTTTTTTAATTTTTTTTATTATTTTTAAACATTCTATCTTTTACTATAGATACTGCATAGGCAGCATCTATAGTAAAAAGTTGGTCACACTTGTCAAACACTATGTTTGACAAGTGTGACCAACCTGTCAGTCAGTTTTCCAAGCGATGCTACAGATCGCTTGGAAAACTTTAGCATTCTGCAAGCTAATTTCGCTTGCAAAATGCTAAAAAAAAAACGCAAAAAAAAACGGGAAAAAAACGCCAAAAAAAAATGCGGATTTCTTGCAGAAAATTTCCGGTTTTCTTCAGGAAATTTCTGCAAGAAATCCGGACGTGTGGACATACCCTGAAAGATGAGAAAAAGAGGTTAGATTATATTCACCTGGGCGGGCGGTCCGATCCGGGGTCTCCCATCTTCTTACGATGACGTTCTCTTCTTGTCTTCACGCTGCGGCTCCGGCTCTGGTGTACTTCTATTTCCTGTTGAGGGCAGAGCAAAGTACTGCAGTGCGCAGGCGCTGGGCCTCTCTGACCTTTCCTGGCACCTGCGCACTGCAGTACTTTGCTCTGCCCTCAACAGGAAATAGAAGTACACCAGAGCCGGAGCCGCAGCGTGAAGACAAGAAGAGGACGTCATCGTAAGAAGATGGGAGACCCCGGATCGGATCGCCCGCCCAGGTGAGTATAATCTAACCTCTTTTTCTCATCTTTCAGGATACATTGGGGGCTTATCTACATCATTCCAGAATGCTGTAGATAAGCCCCTGATGCCAGTGGGCTTAGCTCACCTTCGATTTTGGGAGTGACAGGTTCCCTTTAAAAAAATTACAAACTATATTATTTTAGAGCCATCGGGTGGCCATGTGTAGAATGACAAAATATATTATTTTAGTGATCTTGTGAGATCGCATATAAAATGAAAGGCTACATTTTTTTCTAGCGCCATCGAGTGGCTGCAATTAGAATGACATGCTGTATTTATTTTTGTAGCGTCCTCGTGTGGCTGAAATTAGAATGAAATACTATTTTATATTTCTACTACTCTCTTGTGGCCAGATTTAGAATGACATGCTATATACATATTTTTTACTTATTGTTTAGCTCCACCTTGTGGGCACGTGTACAATAACACACTATTAATAACACAATAGTGTTTCATGACCTCTTGTGGCCGCATTTGGAATAACATGCTTATTTATTTTCTACCGCCCTAAGGGCATGTGCACACGTCAGGATTTTTAGCGGTTTTTTTGCGGAATTTCGCCATAAAAACGCTATAAATCCGGTAAAAAAAACGCTAACATTATGCATCCTATCATTTAGAATGCATTCCGCATTTTTTGTGCAGATGTTAGCGTTTTTTTCCGCAAAAAAAACGCATCCCGCAAAAAATCCGGACATGCTCTATCTTTTTCCGGATTTTCTGAGGATTTCCTATCAAAAAGGACATTCCGGAAAATAAAAAAATAAAAAACGCAAAAAATCAGCGCAAAAAACGCGCAAAAAAACGCGCAAATTCCGTGAGAAATCCGCGCGAAAAAAGCACGCAGATTTCTGGCAGAATTCTCAGGATTTTGCCAGGAAAAAATCCTGACGTGTGCACATAGCCTTAATATGGAGAATTATATTCTATATATTATCCTTTATCATCGTCTTATGGCCAAATGCAGAATGGCATGCTATATTTTTTCTTAGCACTCTCATGTGGCCACAGTAAGACTGACATGCCTTTTTTGCACCATCGTGTAGTTGCTTGTAGAACTGCATTATTATTATTATTATTATTATTTTTTATTGTCATAGCGCCATTTATTCCATGGCGCTTTACATGTGAGGAGGGGTATACATAATAAAAACAGGGACAATAATCTTAAACAATACAAGTCATAACTGGTACAGGAGGAGAGAGGACCCTGCCCGCGAGGGCTCACAATCTACAAGGGATGGGTGAGGATACAGTAGGTGAGGGTAGAGCTGGTCATGCAGCGGTTTGGTCGATCGGTGGTTACTGCAGGTTGTAGGCTTGTCGGAAGAGGTAGGTCTTCAGGTTCTTTTTGAAGGTTTCGATGGTAGGCGAGAGTCTGATGTGTTGTGGTAGAGAGTTCCAGAGTAGGGGTGATGCGCGAGAGAAATCTTGTATGCGATTGTGGGAAGATGAGATAAGAGGGGAGAAGGAGATCTTGTGAGGATCGGAGGTTGCGTGCAGGAAAGTACCGGGAGATTAGGTCACAGATGTATGGAGGAGACATGTTGTGGATGGCTTTGTATGTCATGGTTAGGCTTTTGTAGTGGAGTCTCTGGGTAATGGGGTGCCAGTGAAGGGATTGACAGAGGGGCAGTGGCGTAGGAAGGGGGGTGCGGGGGGGGGGGCGGTCCGCCCCGGGCGGCACAATGCGGGGGGCGGCCGGCGCTGCAGGAGAAGAAGAAAAAAAAAAAAAAAAGACGCCCCTTTAAATCTTCGGGCAGCGCCGTCCGCCGCCACGACCAGGGTCAGCTCCCCCCACCACCGGGCCCCGCCCCCGCCCCCCGCTCTAAGGCCGGCGTCACACACAGCGTAAAACAATACGGCCCGTATATTACGGCCGTAATACGCTGAAAAGTCCCGAAAATAATGGTCCGTAGCTCCTCCGTAGGCAGGGTGTGTCAGCGTTTTTTGCGCATGGCATCCTCCGTATGTAATCCGTATGGCATCCGTACTGCGTGGTTTTCTCGCAGGCTTGCAAAACCAACATACCGCTATAGAAGTGATTCATGTGTCCCAAAAAGAAAAAAATATATATATATACTGTATATATATATATATATGTCAGTAGACACATATATGTATATATATTAATATTTTTTCCAGCGCTATACAGCTTGAAAGCCGGTAATTCAATTACCGGCTTTTTCTTTCTCCTTCCTAAAACCCGACATGATTTGAGACATGGTTTACATACAGTAAACCATGTCTTCTCTCCCTTTTTTTTGCAGGTTCCACACTACTAATGTCAGTAGTGTGTATCTGCAAAATTTGGCCGTTCTAGCTCTTAAAATAAAGGGTTAAATGGCGGAAAAAATTGGCGTGGGCTCCCGCGCAATTTTCTCCGCCAGAGTAGTAAAGCCAGTGACTGAGGGCAGATATTAATAGCCTGGAGAGGGTCCACGGTTATTGGCCCCCCCCCCCTGGCTAAAAACATCTGCCCCCAGCCACCCCAGAAAAGGCACATCTGGAAGATGCGCCTATTCTGGCACTTGGCCACTCTCTTCCCATTCCCGTGTAGCGGTGGGATATGGGGTAATGAAGGGTTAATGCCACCTTGCTATTGTAAGGTGACATTAAGCCAGATTAATAATGGAGAGGCGTCAATTATGACACCTATCCATTATTAATCCAATAGTAGTAAAGGGTTAAATAAAACACAAACACATTATTTAAAATTATTTTAATGAAATAAAAACAAAGGTTGTTGGAGTATTTTATTCTACGCCCAATCCAGTCACTGAAGACCCTCGTTCTGTTACAAAAAAAACATAATAAACCAACAATATCCTTACCCTCCGCAGATCTGTAACGTCCAACGATGTAAATCCTTCTGAAGGGGTTAAAACATTTTGCAGCAAGGAGTTCCGCTAATGCAGGCTGCTCCTTGCTGCAAAACCCCGGGGAATGAGGCTAAATATAGATCAATGATCTATATTTAGCTTCATTTGCGGTGAGGCGCCCTCTGCTGGCTGTTCATAGATCGTGGGAACTTACCTATAAAGCTCCCAGGCTTTCTAGGAAAGTTCCCACGATCTATGAACAGCCAGCAGAGGGCGCCTCACCGCAAATGAAGCTAAATATAGCTCATTGATCTATATTTAGCCTCATTCCCCGGGGTTTTGCAGCAAGGAGCAGCCTGCATTAGCGGAACTCCTTGCTGCAAAATGTTTTAACCCCTTCAGAAGGATTTACATCGTTGGACGTTACAGATCTGCGGAGGGTAAGGATATTGTTGGTTTATTATGTTTTTTTTGTAACAGAACGAGGGTCTTCAGTGACTGGATTGGGCGTAGAATAAAATACTCCAACAACCTTTGTTTTTATTTCATTAAAATAATTTTAAATAATGTGTTTGTGTTTTATTTAACCCTTTACTACTATTGGATTAATAATGGATAGGTGTCATAATTGACGCCTCTCCATTATTAATCTGGCTTAATGTCACCTTACAATAGCAAGGTGGCATTAACCCTTCATTACCCCATATCCCACCGCTACACGGGAATGGGAAGAGAGTGGCCAAGTGCCAGAATAGGCGCATCTTCCAGATGTGCCTTTTCTGGGGTGGCTGGGGGCAGATATTTTTAGCCAGGGGGGGGCCAATAACCATGGACCCTCTCCAGGCTATTAATATCTGCCCTCAGTCACTGGCTTTACTACTCTGGCGGAGAAAATTGCGCGGGAGCCCACGCCAATTTTTTCCGCCATTTAACCCTTTATTTTAAGAGCTAGAATGGCCAAATTTTGCAGATACACACTACTGACATTAGTAGTGTGGAATCTGCAAAAAAAAGGAGAAAAGACATGGTTTACTGTATGTAAACCATGTCTCAAATCATGTCGGGTTTTAGGAAGGAGAAAGAAAAAGCCGGTAATTGAATTATCGGCTTTTTGCTATATCGCGGCTGTATGAAGTAAGAATATATATACATATATGTGTCTCACTTACATATATATATATATATATATATATATATACCTATTCTATGTGTACATATTTATTCTACCTATTCTAATGTCAGCTGTCAGTGTGATTTTACTGTACACCGCACTGAATTGCCGGCTTTTCTCTCTAACACCGCTGCGTATTCCTCGCAAGTCACACTGCTGGTCCGTGTGTAATCCGTATTTTTGGGGCTTCCATAGACTTTCATTGGCGTTTTATTTGCGCAATACGGTGACAAACGCAGCATGCTGCGATTTTCTACGGCCATAGAAAGCCGTATAATACTGATCAGTTTAATACGGCAGATAGGAGCAGGGGCATAGAGAGTAATTGTGCCGTATTTTTTGCGAGTTTTACGGACGTAGTTTCTGCGCTCTTACGTCCGTAAAACTCGCAAGTGTGACGCCGGCCTAATACTCACCTCTTCTGGTTCCTGCGGCTTCAGCGTCCTCTGACTCTGCGACGTCTCAGAGCAGAGGGCGCGATGACGTCACTACTGTGCGCGCCGCTCTGCCTCTCTGTCCTGAGCGTCGCAGAGCCGGAGAGACGCTGACTGGCTGCACCGGACCTGCGCTAGGAACGGGAGAGGTGAGGATTTTACTTTTTTTTTTTTTCTTTATGTCTGACTGTCTGGGGCTGGGGCAATGCTGGACACACTGGGGCAATACTGGAGACCATGGGGCAGATTGCTGGACACACTGGGGCAGTACTGGAGACCATGGGGCAGAATGCTGGACACACTGGGGCAGTACAGGAGACTATGGGGCAGATTGATGGACACACTGGGGCAATACAGGAGACCATGGGGCAGATTGCTGGACACACTGGGGCAATACAGGAGACTATGGGGCAGATTGCTGGACACACTGGGGCAATACTGGAGACCATGGGGCAGAATGCTGGACACACTGGGGCAATACAGGAGACCATGTGGCAGAATGCTGGACACACTGGGGCAATACAGGAGACCATGGGGTAGATTGCTGGACACACTGGGGCAATACAGGAGACCATGGGGCAGATTGCTGGACACACTGAATACTGGAGACCATGGGGCAGATTTTTAGGACACATTGAGGCAATGCTGGAGACCCTGGGGCAGACTTCTGGACATACTGGGGCAATACTGGAGACCATGGGGCAGATTGCTGGACACACTGGGGCAATACTGGAGACCATGGGGCAGAATGCTGGACACACTGGGGCAATACTGGAGACCATGGGGCAGAATGCTGGACACACTGGGGCAATACAGGAGACTATGGGGCAGATTGCTGGACACACTGAATACTGGAGACCATGGGGCAGATTTCAGGACACATTGAGGCAATGCTGGAGACCCTGGGGCAGACTTCTGGACATACTGGGGCAATACTGGAGACCATGGGGCAGATTGCTGGACACACCGGGGCAATACTGGAGACCATGGGGCAGATTGCTGGACACACCGGGGAAATACTGGAGACCATGGGGCAGAATGCTGGACACACTGGGGCAATACAGGAGACCATGGGGCAGATTGCTGGACACACCGGGGCAATACTGGAGACCATGGGGCAGAATGCTGGACACACTGGGGCAATACAGGAGACCATGGGGCAGATTGCTGGACACACTGGGGCAATACTGGAGACCCTGGGGCAGATTTCTGGACACATTGAGGCAATGCTGGAGACCCTGGGGCAGACTTCTGGACACTGGGGCAGATTGCTGGACACACTGGGGGTAATATGCTGGACACACTGGGGCAATGCTGGACACTGGGGGTAATATGCTGGACACACTGGGGCAGACTGCTGGACACACTGGGGAAAGGCTGGACACTGGGGCAGATTGCTGGACACACTGGGGGATGTGCTGGACATACTGGGGCAGATTGCTGGACACACTGGGGGTAATATGCTGGACACACTGGGGCAGATTGCTGGACAACATGGGGGTAATATGCTGGACACACTGGGGCAGATTGCTGGACAACATGGGGGTAATATGCTGGACACACTGGGGGCAGGACTTGAGGCATGGGCAGAATGTAGATACGGGGCATGATTGGAGACACGGGGCAGGATTGGATCATGGGGCAGGACGGATATGATGGAGGCTGGTGGGGCAGGATGGGGAGATCATATGGGGTAGAATGGATACTCATGAGGGCAGGATGCGAGAACATATGGCTGGAGCCAGGAATGAGATAAACGGGGCCAGGGTGGGGAATAGTGTTACCATAGGGGATAATTAAGGGATATTATTACTGCAGTGATGTATTTATTTTATTTTTTGAGTATACTGTTTTAAATGGGGGGCGGTCCTGTTACTGTGCAGAGTGACACTATATCACCTTTTTTTCTTCATGTGATGTAATGTAGAAGTTGTGAAAAATTAAGTAATGTGTTCTGCAAGCGGAGCTCGAGATAACTGTGTTATTTCCTGCAGAAACGAGTCCTGGCTGGAAGGAATGATGGCGGTCTGTGCTGGATGAAAGATGAAGGACTTCACCTAGAGACGTCACTGGTGATTCAGTGTTACCTATACACTGACACTATACACTGTATACTATATAGAGGTCCTGTGTATAATGTCACCAGTGATCTCTGTATTACCTCTACACAGACACTGCATACTAAGTACAGATCTCCTGTGAATACTGGCACTTATGGTGATAGTATTGTGGGGTTTTTTTTATTACTGATCAGTATTGTAGTATTCAGTCACTATGTGGTGGTAATATGTGGTCTGGAAATGGTGCGGTGGTATTTGTCCCTTGTATGTAGTATTATTCGGTCACTATGTGGCCTGGTCATGGTGTGGTGGTATTAAGTCACAGGTGTGGCATGTGGGGGTGACACCATTAGGCCCAGTTTAAGTTCGACAAAACAGGAAAACCATTTTTGGTAACCTTTGTGTGTATTGAGCCGGGGGGGGGGGCACCAAACTCGGGAACAGCCCCGGGCGGCAAAAGCTCTAGCTACGCCTCTGCAGAGCGGAGAAGCTGGGGAATAGTGGGGGGACAGGTGGATTAGTCGGGCAGCAGAGTTTAGAATAGATTGGAGGGGTGCGAGAGTGTTAGAGGGGAGGCCGCAGAGCAGGAGGTTGCAGTAGTCGAGGCGGGAGATGATGAGGGCATGGACTTGGGTTTTTGCAGATTCTTGGTTGAGGAATGAACGGATTCGTGAAATATTTTTTAGTTGAAGTCGGCAGGAAGTGGAAAGGGCTTGGATATGTGGTTTGAAGGAGAGATCAGCGTCAAGGATTACCCCGAGACAGCGAGCTTGTGGGACAGGGGAGAGTGGGCAACCATTTACTGTAATGGATAGGTTCATTGGGGAGGTCGCGTGAGATGGGGGGAAGATAATGAATTCTGTTTTGTCCATGTTAAGTTTTAGAAATCTAGCAGAGAAGAAGGATGAAATAGTGGACAGACATTGAGGGATTCTGGTTAGTAGGGTGGTGATATCCGGTCCAGAGATGTAGATCTGTGTGTCGTCAGCATAGAGATGATACTGAAAGCCGTAAGATTCTATGAGCTGTCCCAGGCCAAAGGTGAGAAATGGAGAAGAGCAGGGGCCCTAGGACTGAACCTTGTGGGACTCCGACAGATAGGGGGCGAGGTGAGGAGGTGGTGGTGTGAGTGGGAGACGCTGAATGTCCGGTCTGTTAGGTATGACGAGATCCAGGATAGGGCCAAGTCTGTGATGCCAAGGGATGAGAGGGTATGTAATAATAGGGAATGTTCTGTCCCCACATGAGGCGAATGAAGGTGTCGCAGACTAATAAGAGTTGTGAGAGAGATAATCGTACCTTCGTATTTCCTCGATATGAGGCAGACAGGACCAATGCTGCTCAGCGTCCAGAGAGATGATGCACTCCAGGGATTTTGTAATCCAGACTTGTTTATTTTGTAGATCTGGACATACAGCGTATAACTGGTAATACAGAACTTCTCCAGAAATGCAGGGTAGACAGGGTACAGTAAGATGTAGCACCAAATGTGTCTGCAAGTGTGAGCAGCATGAGAGAGTGGTCGAAAGACTGATGCCTTCCTAAGCCCAGTTCAAAAGCACGTCCTCTCACAACAGAAAGTAAACTGGAAATGGCTGCCAGAGGAAGAGATTTGACCCCTGAACCGGATGTAAGACATGCCCACAAGAAATACATGAAAAACAAGCTGCCATACAGAAAAAGGCCATTGGGTGGCAGCAGAGTAAAATATAACAACATACATGGAAACTGAGGAATATACATGGAACAGCACTCTCCCCGTCTGAAATTCCGTAAGGGATTTCACTATATCAATGTCCTTAAAAAGTCCAACAACCTAGAAAGTGAAACCAAACATGCATGTAATGCAATAATAACTTTAAACAAGACATTAAGTCAGTTCCTGAGATAATCCAATGGAAAACCCATCTTCGGATCAGAGAAGCCGCACTAGGCCAAACTATCTCTGACCCACTGTAATCCAATGGACAAATAGTAGTGCAGTGTTCTGTTCATAGTTTATCCTACCGGAATGTCCTCGATTGGTAGTACCAGTACGAGCTCGTGGATAGGCCTCTGAAATGACTTAGGTTCACCTTTCCTAAGGACTTTCAGCTCCACCTTCCGGACCTTACCGTCTTCACTAGGGAAAGTCTTTGTAATGATTCCCATAGGCCAGTCAATCCTTTGATCTTGTTGTTCCTTCATTAACACAATATCTCCTTCCTTCAAGTTTGGTTTACTCTGTTGCCATTTTCTTCTTCCTTGCAGAACCACAAGATACTCCTTTCTCCATCGGTTCCAGAAGTAATTGGCGAGGTACTGTACGCGTTTCCACTGCTTCTGGTAGGAGTTTGCGTGAGTAAACTCTCCACTGACTGTTAGCGGGTTCCCGATCTTTTGGGTAAGAAGAGTAGCCGGCGTAAGAATAGTTGGCGTTTCAGGATCCATTGACACTGGGACAAGGGGTCTTGAGTTGATTATGGCAGAAACTTCAGCCAGAAGAGTAACCAAGGTCTCATGCGTAAGTCTTGAAGAGTTTATGTCCATAAGCATAGAGTTCAAGATGTTGCGTGAGATCCCGATCATCCTTTCCCAGGAACCTCCCATGTGAGAACTATGCGGAGGATTGAAGATCCAGGTGCAACCTTTTTCTGCCAGTTGATCCTGAATTGGCTTGATGTCAATATCCAGCTCTCGACATGCACCGATGAAGTTGCTTCCGCGGTCGGACCTTAACTGTTTCACTGGTCCTCTGATCGCTAGAAACCGCCGAAGAGCGTTAATCAGGCTGGATGTGTCCATAGATTCTATCACTTCTATGTGAACGGCACGGACACTCATGCAAGTGAATAGTACGGCCCAACGTTTACTGTTGGCATGACCTCCACGAGTCCTGCGTGCAGATACCATCCATGGCCCAAAGACGTCTAGGCCAACGTAGGTAAAAGGCGGTACGGTGCTCAGTCTGTCGAAGGGTAGGTCGGCCATTTGTTGATGTACCTGTTTTCCTCTAGTTTTGCGACATTGCACACAGCGATGTATTGATCCCGCCACACGTCTTTTCATGCCTATGATCCAAAGTCCCGCAGACCGTATCTTGCCCTCTGTGATCTGCCTGCCTTGGTGTTCAGTTTTTTCATCAAAGTGTCGAATCAGTAGATCGGTGATGTGATGTCTACTGGGAATGATGCAAGGATGTTGCTCTGAAAACTCTAGCTTGGCTCGACTTAATCGACCTCCGACTCTCAGCAAACCGAAGCTGTCCATTAGTGGATTCAAATGGGCAATGGGGCTTTTCGGAGGGATCTGCTGTTTGTGGTATAAGCATTCCCATTCGGTACTGAATACACTCTGCTGGACATAAAGTATTATAAGAGACTAACAGTGAGAAATGTCCTCAGCAGAGAGTGGTTTTTGGCAGACGTGCCAACCATGACAGTCTTTGTCTCCATGTGAATTGTGATAAGATCTCGCAATGTGGACTAACCTTGCAATAGTCCTGACGAGTTTCATCCAATTGGAGAAGCGTTCGAAGCGCTGACAACCGAGGGTGGAGGTTGGTTTTGCATTCGTGGCCAGAGCACTGACCTCGGAGCGGACTTCTGGATCATCGTCCGGATCCTGGATGCTGAAGAATTCCTGAACACATTCACTTCCCTTCTGTTCCAGCAGAAACTTTGGACCTGAAAGCCAAGAAGAGTTAGCAAAGGAATTTATAGACATAGGTCTAGTGGCATGGTCGGCTGGATTAAGTTCAGATGGGATATAGTGCCACTGTTCAGGTTTGGAAGACCTTCTTATTCTCTCAATGCGGTTACTGACGTACACGTAGAAGCGCCTTGTTTGGTTGTAGATGTAACCTAAGACAACTTTACTGTCACTATAGTAGTGTACGTCATCTATGTGAGTGTCCAGCTCATGCTGAATAAAGTCTGCGAGTTCTACTGCAAGCACAGCCCCACAGAGTTCCAGCCTGGGAATAGTGTGGTCAGACTTGGGAGCCAACTTAGCTTTGCCGAAAACGAACCCAACATGATCTTGATTGTCAGATCCCGTTACCTTCAGGTAGACAACAGCTGCAATGGCCTCCGTGGATGCATCCGAGAACATATGGAGTTCCGTCCTAGTGCTAGCAGCAAGTGAGATTCCAGCGTAGCATCTCGTTATATGGATTTTATCCAAGGCACACAAAGACTGCTTCCAGGTTTCCCATTTTGGTTCCTTATCAGGAGGTAGAGGGGTATCCCAGTCCTTGACAGTTTCGGACAGCTGTCTCAGAAGGGATTTACCTTGTATGGTAATTGGTGCTACGAATCCCAGTGGGTCATACAGGCTATTTACCACTGACAGGACACCACGTTTAGTGAATGGTTTGTCTGCACAGTTGATTTGGAATCCGAAGGTGTCGGCTGACAGGTTCCACCTCAGGCCTAAGCTTCTCTGCACAGGCGGACGGTCTGGTCCCAGGTCTATGTCCTTGAATCCAGGTGCGTGGTCGCTTGACTCAAAGGCTCTCACGACAGCCGGGCTGTTTGAAGCAATTTTGTGCAGTCTAAGCTTAGCTCGGTACAGCATATGTTGGGTCCTTTTGAGTAGGTCGATTGCAGCTTCTTCTGTAGGTAGAGATTTTAGTCCATCATCTACGTAGAAGTCTTTCTCTACAAAGTCTCTGGCGTCTGTTCCATACTCGGACTCTCCTTCTTGTGCGGTTCTCCGCAGGCCATATGTTGCCACAGCGGGTGAAGGGCTGTTCCCGAATACGTGCACCTGCATGCGATACTCCACCATCTCTTTGCTGGGGTCATTGTCCTTGTACCACAGGAACCTGAGGAAATTCCTGTGGTCCTCTCGGACTATGAAACAGTGGAACATCTGTTCAATGTCGGCGGTGATGGCAATGGGCTCTTTCCTGAACCTCATCAACACTCCTACTAAGTTGTTTGTCAGATTAGGACCTATGAGGAGGACATCATTGAGAGATACGCCTTGATGTTTGGCGCTTGAATCAAAGACAACTCTAATTTGTTTAGGTTTCTTCGGGTGATATACTCCAAATGAGGGTAGGTACCAGCACTCCTCGTTTTCCTTTAAGGGAGACGCTGGCTCCGCATGGTTGTTATGGAATATTTTGCCCATAAAGGTGACAATGTGTTCTTTCATCTCCGGTTTATTGCTTAGCGTGCGCTGGAGAGAGTTAAATCTGGACAAGGCTTGTTCACGATTGTTCGGGAGCCTTACCCTGGTAGCTCGGAAGGGTAAGGGGAAAACCCAGTGATTGGTTTCGTCCTTAAGGAACTCATTGTCCATTATCCTGACAAATTCCTTGTCTTCCATAGATGGGGCTACTTTGTTGTCATCCTTAGTGGTATGAAACACCAATTTTCCCAAGTCGTCTGCATAGGGAGAAGGGATAACATCAGGCAGCTGTACAGAATCTGGAAGCTTTTCCTTCACCTCATAGTGATGAGGACATGGTTTGCAGAAGGTAGTGCGCCCGTCTCGGCGTACGTACGTCTTAAAGGAATGGACTCCTGTTTGGTCCAAGCATACATTTCCTATGACTACCCACCCCAAGTCAAGTCTCTGGGCGTAGGGGGCGTAGTCAGGACCATTACACTGTTGGCGGACCTTATGTATCCTCAAATTGTCTCTGCCAAGCAGAAGTAGGATTTCAGCATCTGTGTCCAAAGGTGGGATAACGCTGGCTAGGTGCCTTAAGTGTGGTTGGTGGAAAGCAGCTTCCGGGGTAGGGATCTCATCCCTTTGGTCTGGTATTTGATCGCATTCAATTAGCGTAGGTAGGGGTATTTGTACGTCTTCATTGACAGGAGAAGCGATGAAACCTTGTGCTCTTCTGCCGCTAGTCTCTATGCGCCCCGAGCAAGTATTCAGAGTGTAGGGCGTTGCTGGTCCCTTGATTCTAAAGGCTTCAAAGAACTTAGGTCCAGCTAGGGATCGATTGCTCTGATCGTCAATGATGGCATACATTTTTACAGCCTTCTCTGGTTGCCCTTCTGGATAGACTCTGATTAGGCATATCCTGGCACAGCATTTAGCACTTTGATTCTCCCCACATACCTCTGAGCATGAGCAGGACACAGCTGTGGTGGACTTGGCATGATTCTGTGGCTCCCCGCCATGGTTTGTAGCGGGACCAGAGGTAACTGCGACTGCTGGATCGCTGGTGGCTGAGCCTGGGTGCAAGGCTGATGGGTGTCTGTCGCTATGACACTCTTCACACTTAATGGCAGATTTACAGTCCTTGGCCATGTGTTCTGATGAAGCGCAGCACTTGAAACATACCCCAAGTTCGTTGAGGATTTTCTTGCGCTCCAGCATGGTTTTGGACCTGAAGCCTCTACATTTGTTCAGTGAGTGTGGTTTTTTGTGAATGGGACACTCACGATTGAAAGACTTATCCCTCGACGGAATAGTGTACTGCTTGTCGGCAGGTACTGCAGGTGATGGCAGGTTAGTCTTTCTGACGCTTACACTGTTCCTTGAGTCCTTGCGTCTATGTGCGACGCTTTCATACCTTGATGAAGGTGTTGCTGGAGCTGCAGTGTTAGACTCCAGGAAGTCGAGGCTAGGGTCGTTCCTCATTTGGGCTTGTTCGTCAATGAACTTGCAGAACTGAATGAACGGAGGAAAGGTGACGTCATGTGACCTTTTATACCTGGAGACGCACACTGCCCACTTCTCTTGCAGACTGTGTGGCAGCTTTGAGACGAATGGGTTCACCCCATGGGCAGTGTCCAGGTAGCACAGTCCTGACAGACGAGGGTCTCTTTTAGCAAGTTCCAGCTCCATAAGCAGATCACTTAAGTCCAGAAGCTTGTGGGCTTCCTTAAGGTTGATCCTTGGAACGTTCTGCAGTCTCTTGAATAGGGACTTTTCTATGGCTTCAGCGCTGCCGTAGGTTCTTTCAAGTCTCTGCCAGGCCGCAGCGAGACCTGCTTCAGCTTGCCCCACATAGACGGTCCTAAGACTCTTGATACAGTTTGTGGATTCAGGACCCAACCATTTTACCATGAGGTCGAGCTCCTGCTCCGCGGATAGGTTGAGATCAGCAATGGCGGCCTTGAAGGTTGTTTTCCAGGCTCTGTAGTTCTCTACACGGTCGTCGAATTTTGAGAGGCTAGTGCTGATTAGCTCCCTGCTCACCATGAACCTGGCAAACTCGGACATGTCTGATCCTTCACTCCTTGTTACCATATTAGCTTGTGGTGCCCCTCGGGCGTATAAGCTGTGTGGCGTGGAAGGGTGAATTGTTCCCGGGTAGAATGATGTCGCTGCAGGGTTGAGCTGTGGTTTAACCTCTAGAGATTCCGATGACTGCTGCTTGAACTGTGGAGGCGGGCTGGAGTGTGCCTTGTGGTCGTCTTGCGATGATGATTGCTCCTGAGGGGGTACATCACGGCGTTGGTCTTGGGTCTCTGTAGGGGCTGTGGGCGATACTGGCACCATAGGTTGGGCTGACTTGGACGTTTCCGCAATGTTGGGTTGAACGTCACTGGAGAAGGTGTGCGCTGCAGGTATCTGTTTCTGCACGTAGTCTCTGGTACGAACAGCTGGGTCGTCTTCTTCCTGTGGTGGCAGGCAAATTGGGTCGAGGTTTTGCTTCAATGCTTGCTCGAGTATTTTTACTTCGGCTAATGCAATTTCTTCCTCCATTTCTGTTTGAAGAATCCTTGCTTGAGCCTCTGCTTCTGCTCTCTTCGCTTCTGCTTCTGTTTGAAGAATCTTTGCTCGAGCCTCTGCTTCTGCTTTCTTTTCGGTGTATGAACGTCTTAGTTTGGACCGCTCTGCATTTAAACGGGCCTCTAGGATTCTGTCGCTGAGGGCTGAAGTTCTTGAGCAGGATGATTTGTATGACCGAGCAGAGTGTTTAGACGAGGCTGACCTGTGCGATCTAGTTTCTTGCAGATGGGTGACACGAAGCTCCGCTTTATCTTTGGCGTCTTGCACGGCGGCGTCCCTTTCTCTGTCTGTGGAATCTGCCTTGCTTAACTCTGATAGGGCTTCGTCGATTTTAGATTCTTTTAGGAAGGCAGCATACTTTGTGGACAGTCTCTTGTATCTGCCGTGGGCCACGTCTAGCTGTCTTATAGTGTCCTGTAAACCCGCTGCATCATTTTTATGGCGTTGGACGCTTGACATAAGGGAGGCGACTCGTTCCCATAGGTCATCCAAGTTGTCATTGAACTCATCCCTTGTGGAACAGTAATTCTCGAGGACATTTAATGTTGGCTTGATGGAACGTACTGGTCGTGCATCTGGGTCTGCTGTGGAAGCGGGCTCTGCTTCCTGGTCTTCATAATGGACAGTATCAGGTTGTATTTGCTCTGTTTCAGCATTGGGGAACTGTGGAAGGTCCTTTTCGGCCATTTTGATTTAAGGTGCGCTGTCCCTTTAAGAAACTGAACCTTTCAATTGGGGGCTGGAAATTGCGGTGCAGCTTAGTTGCGACCCCCTGATAAGATTCCCAAGGTGTTGTTGGAGAATTGTGGGGTTCTGCGGTCCGACGATCTGCAGCAGTGCGGTATAATACACAGAGAGTCTTTATGTACAATGCAGTCTGAGGTGATGCTGCAGGAGATTTCTTAGCAGAGCAGGGCTGCAGTATTTGAGCGGGCAGAGAGCGGGCACGTGAATAGTGATATAAGGGTGATTCTGGCCGGGCTTCAAGGCAGTCTTTCGACTGTTCTGTCCCCACATGAGGCGAATGAAGGTGTTGCAGACTAATAAGAGTTGTGAGAGAGATAATCGTACCTTCGTATTTCCTCGATATGAGGCAGACAGGACCAATGCTGCTCAGCGTCCAGAGAGATGATGCACTCCAGGGATTTTGTAATCCAGACTTGTTTATTTTGTAGATCTGGACATACAGCGTATAACTGGTAATACAGAACTTCTCCAGAAATGCAGGGTAGACAGGGTACAGTAAGATGTAGCACCAAGTGTGTCTGCAAGTGTGAGCAGCATGAGAGAGTGGTCGAAAGACTGATGCCTTCCTAAGCCCAGTTCAAAAGCACGTCCTCTCACAACAGAAAGTAAACTGGAAATGGCTGCCAGAGGAAGAGAAGATTTGACCCCTGAACCGGATGTAAGACATGCCCACAAGAAATACATGAAAAACAAGCTGCCATACAGAAAAAGGCCATTGGGTGGCAGCAGAGTAAAATATAACAACATACATGGAAACTGAGGAATATACATGGAACAGCACAGGGAATGGTCCACTGTGTCAAAGGCAGCCGACAGGTCGAGGAGGAGGAGGACAGAGTAGTGTCGCTTGCTCTTGGCGGTTAAGAGGTCATTGGTGACCTTAGTTAGGGCAGTTTCAGTGGAGTGGTGTGACCGGAAGCCAGATTGTAAGCGGTCAAAGAGGGAGCAAGAAGAGAGATGGGAGGACAGTTCAAGGTAGACGTGTTGTTCCAGTAGTTTGGAGGCATAAGGGAGAAGTGATATAGGGCGATAGCTAGATACAGAAGATGGGTCAAGAGAGGGCTTTTTGAGGATAGGTGTGATGGAGGCATGTTTAAAGCTTGAGGGGAAAACACCAGTTGTTAGTGATAGGTTGAAGAGATGGGTTAGGCTTGGGATGAAGACTGTGGTGAGGTTTCCATGCTATATTACCATTTTTTCTGCCGCCATCGTGTGGCCACATATCGAATGTCAAGCTGTATTATTGACATTTGGCCGTATGTAGAAGGACATACTATGTTAGTGCAGCGCCCCAGAGACCTGGTCGTTGCAGTATGGCACTCTGCCGCTATGGAGAGTGGCGGTACGTCTGATGGCACTAAGGAGTTCTCCTGACCAGGTATCACCAGAACACATTACACTACACACTCCGGCCACTAGGGGGAGAAAAAGGCTTTATTTATTGGGCCACTCCTCACACTGGTAAAACTAGGGGCTGGGGAGGAAGTTAGTCAGAAGCTGACTGGGTTGGAACCAGGCAACATCCCGTGGCAGGGGGTGTTACAGGGAGAAGGCACAGGGGGGTACCTGTCAGGCGTGGGAACCTGGCAGGTGCCTAGCGAACAGAACGTAACGGAACCACGCCTGCACACCCTGCAGCGGTATCCAGGAGAGAGACACGAAGGGAAGGATATTGTGGAACAGTGTAAACGAGATCAAGCACAAAGGAGAGCCAGTAAGAGTCGTGCCGAGAGAGAGAGAGAGGCAACATCTTACTGAGGCGCGTAGTCGGTGGCCGGAACACCGCAGGAGTAACTGACTTCAAGCCTTACTTCAAACTCCGCCGGACAGTCAATTATAGGTTAGCTGTCTACCTTAAATTTCCTAAGCAGACATAGGGGGCAACATTGGGAGAGGGGCGTCTCTAGGGTCCCGGAAGACCTCCAAGCCTTCCCGTCATACGAGTGCGTCCTAGCCAAAAACATACTGGGGGACGAGAAACTAGTAACATCTGGAACTGAAGAGAAAGAGAGAGAGAGCTGTAGAGAACGAACGAGAACAGCAGTTGTGAGGACTATTCCGAATGCTCAGCAGGGTAGGACTACAACACACAGGCGCTAGTGGTAGGCAACGATTTCCATCTGCGAAGGAACTCTGGATGTGCCCATCGGACCGGCCGGTCTCTGATAGCCCTGTTAAACGTGCTCTGGATTGAGGATCCTGAAGTCTTCAGTAAAGAGGTAAAGAGACTGCAACCCTGTGTCCTCGTTATTGCCTGCACCTCACACCATCACCATCCACCTTACTGGGAAGCCCTGGGGACACACTTCACCTGTGGGAAGGTATACCATCCAGCTGCAATTCCATCACCCCAGTGGACCCCACAGCAGCGTCGGTCACCCTGACCGAACACCACAGGTGGCGTCACGAACCCCTGACAGACTGTACCACCATCTTTATTGGATGCCCCTTAGCAGGGTCGCGGACCGGGTCTAGCCACCGTGACAGCCTCAGAACCGAACCAGAGAGGCCCGGTACCGAAACGCGTGGCCCTGTGTCTGGGGGCGATCCATTAGATTTTTAGCAACCTCATGTGGCCTAAGTAGAATAAGATGCTTGGGGGGGTTCTTCACGCCCATTTAGAATGACATGCTATATTTTTTCTTGCGGCCTAGCCTTGCCGCAACAGCAAAACCTAGTGACCGCACCTAGAACTGTCGCTACAGCGACGCCTATTGACCTCACCTAGAACTGCCACCTCAGCCACACCTAGCGACTGCCCCTACCACTACTGCTACAGCGACACCTAGCGACCACATCTAGCACTGCCACTACAGCCACACCTAGTGACTGTACCTAGCACTACCACTACAGCGACACCTAGCGACGGCACCTAGAATTGCCACTACAGCGACACCTAGTGACCGCACCTAGAACTGCCTCTACAGCGACGCCTATTGCCCGCACCTAGAACTGACACCTCAGCCACACCTAGCGACTGCCCCTACCAGTCCCAGTACTGCTACAGCGACACCTAGCGACCGCATCTAGCACTGCCACTACAGCCACACCTAGCGACTGTACCTAGCACTGCCACTACAGGCACACCTAGCGACCATACCTAGCACTACCACTACAGCAACACCTAGCGACAGCACCTAGAACTGCCACTACAGCAACACCTAGCGACGGCACCTAGAATTGCCATTACAGCGACACCTAGTGACCACACCTAGAGCTGCCACCTCAGCCACACCTAGCGACTGTACCTAGCACTGCCACTACAGGCACACCTAGCGACGGCACCTAGAATTGCCATTACAGCGACACCTAGTGACCACACCTAGAGCTGCCACCTCAGCCACACCTAGCGACTGTACCTAGCACTGCCACCTCAGCCACACCTAGCGACTGTACCTAGCACTGCCACTACAGGCACACCTAGCGACCATACCTAGCACTACCACTACAGCAACACCTAGCGACGGCACCTAGAACTGCCACTACAGCAACACCTAGCGACGGCACCTAGAATTGCCATTACAGCGACACCTAGTGACCACACCTAGAGCTGCCACCTCAGCCACACCTAGCGATCGCCCCTACCACTGCCACTACAGCAACACCTAGTGACCGCACCTACCTCTAGTGCTACAGCGACGCCTACCGACCTCTTCTAGCACTGATGCTATAGTGACACATAGTGACTGCTCCTAGCACTGCGGCTACAGGGACACCTAGTGACCGCACCTAGAACTGCAACTACAGGGACACCTAGTGACCACACCTAGAACTGCCACTACAGCAACACCTAGTGACCGCACCTAGCACTGCCACACCTAGTGACCGCACCTAGAACTGCCGCTAGTGACACCTAGTGACTGCACCTAGAACTGCCGATACAGGGACACTTAGTTACCGCACCTAGCACTACAGCTACACCTAGCTAGCGACCTCTCCTAGCACTGCCACTACAGCCACACCTAGTGAACGCACCTAGAACTGCCACTACAGCAACACCTAGTGACCGCACCTAGCACTGCCACACCTAGTGACAGCACCTAGAACTGCTGCAACAGGGACACCAAGTGACCGCACCTAGCACTAGTGTTACAGCGACACTTAGTGACTGCACCTAGAACTGCCGCTACAAGGACACCTAGTGACCACACCTAGCACTACTGCTACAACGACACAGAGTGACAGCACCTAGAACTGCTGCTACAGGAACACCTAGTGACAGCACCTAGCATTACTGCTACAGTGACACCTAGTGACCGCACCTAGAACTGCTGCTAGAGGGACACCTAGTGACCGCACCTAGCACTACTACTACAGCGACACCTAGTGACCTCTCCTGGCACTGCTGCTACAGTGACACCTAGCGAAAGCACCTAGTACTGCAGATACAGCGACACCTAGTGACAGCACCTAGCACTGCCGCTACAGCCACACTTAGTGACTAGTGATGAGCTAATATACTCGTTACTCGAGATTTCCCGAGCACGTTCGGGTGTCCTCTGAGTATTTTTTAGTGCTTGGAAATTTAGTTTTTATTGCCGCAGCTGAATGATTTACATCTGTTAGCCAACATAAGTACATGTGGGGATTCCCTAGCAACCAGGCAACCCCCACATGTACTTATGCTGGCTATGCGTGCTCGGGAAATATCGAGTAAGGAGTATATTCGCACATCACTATTAGTGACCTCTCCTAGCACTGCCACACCTAGTGACCTCATCTAGAACTGCCACTACAGCGACACCTAGTGACCGTACCTAGAACTGCCGTTACAGCGACACCTAGTGACCGCACCTAGATTTGTCGCAACAGCTACACCTAGTGACTGCACCTAGAACTGCCGCTACAGTGACATTTAAACTGCAGTAATCATTGCCATATTGTCATAAGGAGTTTATGATATGAGATTAGTGTCAAAGAATGCAATTAAGTCACAGAATCCTGATGTGGCCGCTGGATGAGGGTCCTGCGAATGTATTCGCTCATCTCTAGCACATATGATTTTCAAAAAGTACTTGTATATTATATGGGCTGAAAAGTGCTGCTGATCGGTGGTGGTCCAGGTCCTGTGAGCCCCATTAGCGACTAAAAACACTTCACAAATGCGCACAGAGCCCAATAGTACGTCTGTGAGTCCGTCCACCACTTTTACAATCAGCACACTTTAGGGTGCAGTTTTGAGAAATAGATGGGGTTCTCTGGACTCCAACCACCAACATTCAGCAGCACTTTGCAGATAATATAATAATAATTTTATTTCTATAGCGCCAACATATTCCGCAGCAGTTTACATTACGGAGGATATATAAAAATGATCATCGGTCCTCACCTCTTCCCATTTCCAGTTCGACTTTTACTGTTTGTGGCTGTAATGAGTGGCATATTACAGCTCTGTAAAACCCAATATATGTCTTTGACAGTGAGCCCCATGATGTTGGCAAGTTTAGGAGTTGTCCACTTTTAGGGACAATTTTTTTTTTTATTCTTACTTAAATGCGTGTATTTTTGGCTAAAAATAATGTTTGCAATTGTGTTTATTTAAACATGTTGCCCCGTTCGCTTTCTGTAGCCTTTGTGATTCCCTGACTATTGCTGGATGCAGAACGAGTTAACTGAGAATCTGTCAGTGAGCTCATTCTGACAGTCCAATACAAAATATATAAGAGTTTATTACTCTTATCTGTCTTTTTCCAAACTCAGCTGATTTTTTACCACAGACCTCATCAAAGTTGAATGCACAAGGGCAGAAGGAGCCTGTAAAAGCCAAACAGTGCAACATTTTTAATGAAACCCAATTGCTAAAGTGATTTCTAGCCCCAAATACATGTACGGTATTTAAGTGAGAAAATATTTCTGTCCATAGAGGTAGACAATCCCCATAAAAAAAATGGTCATCAATCCAATTAATAACTTGCAGATCACGAGAACCAAGCTCTGATAAGCCCAGTCACCACATATGAGCACCCGCGTTCCATTCATTGTCTATGGGAGGTCGGGATCTCCAGCCGCCCCATAAAGCATGCCAGTGTTGTTATACGCATCACATTTAGGGGTCTCGTGCCTGAGGTTTGCATGGTTAAGGGGTCTGGATTGAGGTCTGCATCATTTAGGGACCTGGTATTGGTCTGTATTTATTTAAGAGGTCTGGTATTGGTTTATTAATATTGGGTCTGTATTATTTAGGGGTCAGGTCTGAATCATTTGGTTGGATTGGTCTGGGTCTATTTTATTTAGGGAGAACTTCGAATAATCCAGAAAATATAGATCTGTCTCATGAAAGTGCCATATAAAGCCGGCTGGATTATTTTGGGGATCCGGTCGGGGGGCTGTGTATTAAATGAGTGTGGCCTGTGAACTGTATTATTTAGGGGGTCTAATTGGAGGGCTGTATTTATATTGGGGGTCTGGTCTGGAGTATTTATGTAAAATGTCTTATTTCAGGCCTGTACTATTTAGGGGTCTGTATTATTAAGGCTGCATGTGTTGCACCCCAGAAGTCCGGATGCCACAATGGCAATGCCTCCCTCACAGGGAGTGATGTCATGCCTGGAAGCAAGAAGGGATCCCCTTTCCAGGTCATTTCAGCATGCAACACTTTCCTGACTCCAGACCAGAAGGGGGAGCTCTAATACCTGATTTCAGGAGAGCTTCCCTGATAAGTTCTGGTCTGGAGGCAGGGTTAGTCAGAGCTAGTCTTAGGAAGAGGAAGCAAGTGAAGAGAAGATGGGGGAATGGAGCTGCAACTGAGCTCATCCCAGAACTGAGCACCAAGGACCAGACACCGGAGTCCGTGGTTGTGTGGGAACTGCATGCCCAGCAACTGAATCCAGAGAACAGGAGATTGCAGGTCTGGCCACGACTGACACCCGAAGGCACAGCAGCAAACTAGAGAGGCTGGAGCCACCACGAGGGAGTGACGTCAGGAAAAGGCTCGAGCTGCCTGCCATGCGAGTAGTGTCCCACCTAAAAGGACAGAATGAAAGGGACTTGAAGAGCGCTTAAGGCATCAAAAACCTAAAGAACAGTGCAGTAGGGAGGCTTCCAACCCCAGCTGGCTATGGGGATTCCGAATTGCTTCCAGGCTGCCCGGATCTCCATTACTATCTGTTACCTGTGCTCTGGACTGCACCTTTGACCAGGAATTAAAGGTAAAGAAAACCTGGCCCTTGTGTCCTCTACTCCTTTTACCGCATCCGCTGTCCTGCACCCCAATGTCCCCCATCCCTCATAAACTGCACCTGGAGCCCCGCTCCACCTGTGGGGAGCAGAACCATCCCAGCTGCATCACCATCAGACCCAGCGGACTCCCTAAGCAGCGTCGGCCATTTATAGCTGAATACCACAGGTGGCGTCACAAACAATCCCCTACAAACATTCCCTCATCCCTTTTATTGCATGCCCAGGGTCTCGGACCGGGTCACCGCTGCCGTGACCACCCCTTTAAGAATTGTCCGACCAGGTTCCGAGTGCCCCACGGCCCTAGCGGGTGTTGCGCATGATTTTTGGAGTCTTTGTAGCATTGTTTGGGGATCTGGTCTGGTGTGTGATCCATATTTATTTTGGGGGTCTTATTGTGATTCACATGCCATTGATCTGTGTGTGTTGTATGTAAATGAATATATAGAGAGAGAGCTCACAGCTACAGGCTGAAGTTGAAGTTATCATCCTGGGTTCGTCTCCGTTTCATGGTGGAAGTTTAAGGCCATGTTCACACAGTGCGTTTTTTACCGCGGAACCGCGGCGGTTTTGCCGCTGCGGTTCCGCAGCTGTTTTCCATGCAGGGTACAGTACACTGTACCCTATGGAAAACAGGACACACTGTGCACATGGTCCGGAAATTGTAAAAAAAAAGACGCGCTGAATAGCTCCCGGAAAAAAGAAGGAGCATGTCAATTCTTTTTCCGGAGCCGCAGCGGTTCTGCACCCATAGACCTCCATTGTGAGGTCCAAACCGCAGTAAAACCCGCAGATCAAAAATATATCTGCGGGTTTTACTGCGGTTTGATGTGCAGAACCGCTGCAGCAGGAAGTGCGGGGAGCGGGCGGAAGTGCGTGGGCGGAGTGTGGCTGCCCCCCCCGTGTTCCGATCCCGCCCCCCCGTGCTCCGATGCCCCCCCCCAGTGCTCCGATGCCCCCCCCAGTGCTCTGATGCCCCCCCCCCGTGCCCTAATCTCCCCCCCTTATACTCACCCGGCGTCCGTCCGGCCGTCTTCTCCCTGGGCGCCGCCATCTTGCAAAATGGCAGGCGCATGCGCAGTGCGCCCGCCGAATCTGCCGGCCGGCAGATTCGTTCCAAAGTGCATTTTGATCACTGAGATATAACCTATCTCAGTGATCAAAATAAAAAAATAGTAAATGACACCCCCCCCCCTTTGTCACCCCCATAGGTAGGGACAATAAAAAAAATAAAGAATTTTTTTTTTTTTTTTTCACTAAGGTTAGAATAGGGGTAGGGGTAGGGTTAGGGTTAGGGGTAGGGTTAGGGGTAGGGTTAGGGGTAGGGTTAGGGGTAGGGTTAGGGGTAGGGTTAGGGTTAGGGGTAGGGTTAGGGTATTTTCAGCCATTTTAACCCTAAAAAAATTCCTAGAAAACACACAGACTCTGGCTAGAAAACTGCATCAAAAAAACGCATCAAAAAACGCATCAAAAACGGACCAAAAAAAGGACCTGCGTTTTCTGCCAAGAGCTGCAGTTTTTTAAAAAACAGTCAGGAAAAAAAAAGGATGGAAATCCTGAACGTGTGAACATACCCTAAGGGTATGTGCACACGATGCAGATTTAGTGCAGAACTGCTGCAGATTTTTCTGCAGCAGAAACGCTGCAGAACTGCACTGTGATCACAGTACAATGTAAATCAATGTGAAAAAAAAAAGCTGTGCACATGGTGCAGAAAAATCTGCGCAGAAACGCTGCAGTTTTCAAAGAAGTGCCTGTCACTTCTTTTGTGCAGTTCTGCAGCGTTTCTGCACCCCTCCATAATAGAAATCTGCAGGTGCGTTTTTGATGCAGATTTGTGCTCAAAAAACGCATCAAAAACGCATCAAAAACGCACCTGCAGATTCTGCCAGGAGATGCAGATTTAGTGCAGAACTGCAGCAGATTTTTCTGCACTAAATCTGCATCGTGTGCACATACCCTAAGGCCATGTTCACACAGTGCGTTTTTTACCGCGGAACCGCGGCGGTTTTGCCGCTGCGGTTCCGCAGCTGTTTTCCATGCAGGGTACAGTACACTGTACCCTATGGAAAACAGGACACACTGTGCACATGGTCCGGAAATTGTTAAAAAAAAGACGCGCTGAATAGCTCCCGGAAAAAAGAAGGAGCATGTCAATTCTTTTTCCGGAGCCGCAGCGGTTCTGCACCCATAGACCTCCATTGTGAGGTCCAAACCGCAGTAAAACCCGCAGATCAAAAATATATCTGCGGGTTTTACTGCGATTTGATGTGCAGAACCGCTGCAGCAGGAAGTGCGGGGAGCGGGCGGAAGTGCGTGGGCGGAGTGTAGCTGCCCCCCCCGTGTTCCGATCCCGCCCCCCCGTGCTCCGATGCCCCCCCCCAGTGCTCCGATGCCCCCCCCCAGTGCTCCGATGCCCCCCCCGTGCCCTAATCTCCCCCCCTTATACTCACCCGGCGTCCCGGTGTCCGTCCGGCCGTCTTCTCCCTGGGCGCCGCCATCTTGCAAAATGGCGGGCGCATGCGCAGTGCGCCCGCCGAATCTGCCGGCCGGCAGATTCGTTCCAAAGTGCATTTTGATCACTGAGATATAACCTATCTCAGTGATCAAAATAAAAAAATAGTAAATGACACCCCCCCCCCCCTTTGTCACCCCCATAGGTAGGGACAATAAAAAAAATAAAGAATTTTTTTTTTTTTTTTTTCACTAAGGTTAGAATAGGGGTAGGGGTAGGGTTAGGGGTAGGGTTAGGGTTAGGGGTAGGGTTAGGGTTAGGGGTAGGGTTAGGGGTAGGGGTAGGGTTAGGGGTAGGGTTAGGGGTAGGGTTAGGGTTAGGGGTAGGGTTAGGGTTAGGGGTAGGGTTAGGGGTAGGGTTAGGGTTAGGGGTAGGGTTAGGGGTAGGGGTAGGGTTAGGGGTAGGGTTAGGGTTAGGGTATTTTCAGCCATTTTAACCCTAAAAAAATTCCTAGAAAACACACAGACTCTGGCTAGAAAACTGCATCAAAAAAACGCATCAAAAAACGCATCAAAAAACGCATCAAAAACGGACCAAAAAAGGACCAAAAAAAGGACCTGCGTTTTCTGCCAAGAGCTGCAGTTTTTTAAAAAACAGTCAGGAAAAAAAAAGGATGGAAATCCTGAACGTGTGAACATACCCTAAGAGATGAAGAATAGAAACAATTGAAACTTTGTAAGAAAACACCTTTCTTTTTTATTATCTATCGCCCTCTAGTGCGAGTTTCTGGTAATGAAAACTCTATTTATCCACAGGAAGTAAGCCGCTATCGCCACCTGGTGACAGCTCACGGTACCGCTGTAAATCTTTTAACTCCTCCCATCGCTGGTAACACGGAATTGTTTGTCCAATAGGAAAGGAGTTATTGACGTCACTGCCTGTTGATAAAAGAGGAATTTTTCGGTGGGGCGTGGTGACGTGGAGCATGTGATTGGAGGGCGGGCTGTGGTGAGTATGCGTTGTGTGGCTATGTGGATCAGCCGGTCCCTGGTGCCGCCAGTAGAGGGCGCACGGGGGAGATCCGGGGAGATGTCGCTCTGTCTGCAGCCGTAGAGCGGACACTATGGGGGGACGCGCCGCGTAGCGGAGTCCGGGGAGGGGATGTTATCCAGGAAGAAAACTAAGAAAGAAGTGTCCAAACCTTCCGAGGTGCAGGGGAAGTACGTGAAGAAGGAGACGTCCCCCCTGCTGCGGAGTAAGTGGCCGGGAGAACTTCAGGCTTGAGGTGGAGAAGGGTTGGGCAGAGACCTGGAGGTTTCATTGTAGATGCGGGGTCTCCAGACGGAGGAAGGGAATGACGGGGTGACCCGACTACACTGCAGGGTCCAGGATGTGCCTGAACTTTGTGGAGTCTGGAGGTATGGGGGGAAGAGAGCAGTCCCGGGGTTCATCCGCAGGGGAGGGGGAGAAGGATCATTTTATATGGGGAAGGGGCGTAGTGGCCCGTGGGATCGCCCGCCGGGGAGGGGGTGTAGTGGCCCGGGGGATCGCCCGCCGGGGAAGGGGCGTAGTGGCCTGTGGGATCGCCCGCCGGGGAGGGGGCGTAGTGGCCCGGGGGATCGCCCGCCGGGGAGGGGGCGTAGTGGCCCGGGGGATCGCCCGCCGGGGAAGGGGCGTAGTGGCCCGGGGGATCGCCCGCCGGGGAAGGGGCGTAGTGGCCCGGGGGATCGCCCGCCGGGGAAGGGGCGTAGTGGCCCGGGGGATCGCCCGCCGGGGAAGGGGCGTAGTGGCCCGGGGGATCGCCCGCCGGGGAAGGGGCGTAGTGGCCCGGGGGATCGCCCGCCGGGGAAGGGGCGTAGTGGCCCGGGGGATCGTCTGGAGTGGAGCTGATCAGGGTTACCTGTAGGGGAGGAGGAACGTCCACACTGTCCCCCTCTGAGGCCAGAGAGCGGGTGTAGGGGGAGCAGTGTCCCTGGGGCCACATGCATGAGGTTGGTGAGCATTCCTTGGTAATGTAATGCCGTGTTCCCAGGGCCTTGGGGGTGGTCCCAGTGATGAAGGGCAGCTGCCCTTACTATACACCCGCCTCCGATTCATTGAGCTGGGACCAGCGCTGTGTATGTACAAAAAGGAGCGTACAAGAGACTGGTGCAAATATCTACCTTACAGCAGGAAGAGGAGTGCAGCGGCACAGCCGGATACACACATTCTTTATTGATTATTTATGGTTATTGTACAAGTGTGAGGGAGGGCCAGGGCCGTAGTTGTGGCTGAGGTTAAAGGGAACCTGTCACCCCCAAAATCGAGGGTGAGCTAAGCCCACCAGCATCAGGGGCTTATCTACAATATTCTGGAATGCTGTAGATAAGCCCCCGATGTAACCTGAAAGATGAGAAAAAGAGGCTAGTTTATACTCGCCCAGGGGCGGTCCCGGTACGATGGGTGTCGTGGTCCGGGGCCTCCCATCTTCATCAGATGACGTCCTCTTCTTGTCTTCACGCTGCGGCTCCGGCACAGGTGTACTTATATTTCCTGTTGAGGGCAGAGCAAAGTACTGCAGTGCGCAGGTGCCGGGAAAGGTCAGAGACGCCTCAACAGGTCAGACAAAGTACGCCTGCGCCGGAGCGTGACTACAAGAAGAGGACGTAATCGTAAGACCGGACCGAGATGCCCATCATACCGAGACCGCCCCTGGGTGAGTATAATCTAACCTCTTGTTCTCATCTTTAGGATACATCGGGGGCTTATCTACAGCAGTACAGAATGCTGTAGATAAGCCCCTGATGCCTTTGGGCTTAGCTCACCTTCGATTTTGCGGGTGACAGGTTCCCTTTAATGGCTCTTGTGCACCCTGGTCTCCCTTCACATACAAACAAGGTTCTTTTATGAGAGTACCTGCCTCTCGGTTATCTGAACCTTCCAGATCCCTTCCCAGTTGTTGCAGGTCCATACACACGAATTCTCACAAATTGAGACAGTCTTGCTTTAATTTTAAACAATAACCGTTACTTGTTACTGTTCGCAGCACATCTTTCTCAGTTACGGTTATAGCAGCAGGTTTCAAACTTCCCACATTTCTCAGTTTTCCAGCTTCTTCTCTTTTGGCCTCGAGTACGTGCCCAGGTCATACCGCATTTTGCGATAACGCAGCATTCTCCCTGTCCAAACGCGCTGTGCTTGAGGGTTCCCTCAGCTGTTTTGTACCGGATCTGAGGGCATCAGCCCATGCAACGAGTTGCCACATTATGGGGCCACCTGTGTCCCCATACTGTCCTGGCCTTGCTTTCAGCTTCTGATTTTTCACTGCTGCCAGTCCGCTGCACTGCTATATATCTAGCCTGGTGGTCCCTGGATGGCTGGGCACTGCACTTAAACGTTGCGCAGCTGCTGGGTAGCCTGGGCTCTGGCACCCGACTAAGCTCTCTGGCCCCTCCTGACCCAAACTAGGAAGCTTATCCTTACCTTATCCCAGCTAGCTCCTCCTATGGTTAACTATTTACACCGCTAATTATGATATGGTGTCATGGGCCGAACAGGGTACTAAGCTTTCCCTATGCTGGAGTAACACAAAATAATATATATAACATTTACATGAAGATAACATTACATGGGAGAAAGGGAGTATGACACTGTCCCGGTACACCCCTTAGGCTATGTCTCCACGTTCAGGATTCCCTGCGCTTTGGATGCAGCGGATACCCTGCTCCGCCCAAAGCGCTGCCCCCTGTTGTATGCGTGGTGATTCCACATGTGTTCATTGAACACATGCGGAATCACCGCGCCGTATTCATAGACTGAGTTTTTTATTTTGCTGATAGACATGCTGCAGTCTATAAAGACGCGCCGCATGTCCGTAAACACAGGGCCGCCGGATGCGGCCGTGCGCACATAGTGGAGACGTGCTTTCATAAAATCCGCTCCACTATGCTGTAAGATCTGGACGCTGCGGCCGTACGCATTGTCCAATCCGCAGCAAATCCTGAAGGTTTCCAGACCGTGAAAACATACCCTTACACAGGTGAGAATAGCCGAGATCGGCACCATGGAAAGAATACAGTATTGTATGTAAGGGGATATTTCATAGCTGCCACATTCTCAAAGTAAAGGACACCTACGCGAAGACATCTCCTCAATCTGTGTGGGTAGAATAAGCCCAACCTGTATCACTGATTAAGATGATCTTCCTCAGGGGTCATCGAAGAGAAGGACAGTGGCCTGGGAGCCCTCAGTGATGGAAGAGAGTGGTCCCAGTGCTGAAGGGCTGCAGTCAATTTCTATATACTAGCAATTCACGAACTTGTAGTTCACCGATTAGCGACCTTGTGTTGTATGAGTGCCGACTGCACTGTCTCTTCTGCTCTGTAGGGAATGATACATTGTTACTGCAACAATGTGATACTTTTATGAAAATCAGTATGGCCACTTGGTAACACTGTCCGCTTCCTCCTAATCGGGGAAATGCTGCTCCGACAACATAGTTAGCAAGGCCGAATAAAGACATTTGTCCATCCAGATCAGCCTTTATTCCGTCAGAATAAATCCCCCGATCTACGTCCTTCTAAAGATCCTAACATGGTTTGGTTTCACTCTCCTGGAGCTGCCCTGCTCTCCTGCCCTGCTCTCCTGCGCTGCAGTAGGTAATGCCCTTGTGCACACTGCTGTGGTATTCGCTGTAATTGCCTTATCTTTACCAACAGTGGATGAAATATTGCCACATCCCGTCACGCTTATGGCAAGCAGGAGTCCGCCATGGCGTGCCAGGAATGATTATGGTGGTTTGTCTTGCAGCCATCGTGTTATATCAGTGCATCTTTGAATAGAAATGACATTTTACTGCTTACTAAAGTTCCTACAATCCTGTCTTTGCAGATCTGATGCCATCTTTCATCCGCCATGGACCGACCATACCTAGACGGACTGATCTCTGCCCTCCAGAACCTGCTCCTTCTCAATATAACCCCCCGGGGGATGGGATGGTTTCTAGAAACCAAAGCTTTTTGCGGACTCCTATTCAAAGACCACCCCATGAGGTCTTACGCAGAGAGAGCAATAGACTTTCTGCCCCATCTTATTTAGTTCGAGGACTGGGTGATGTTCCTCGGGAATATGGATCCTCAGCTCAGTCCTTCCTAACAGAGGGTAATTCGGTTCTGGAGAACGGCGATGCAAACTCGAGGTACTTCAGCTCGGATCACCACTATGATGGACAGAGAAGGAAGCAGCTTGGGGAGCGTGCACATGAAGACTATAGATACTATGAGCATGGAGGCGAGCACGTACAAAGGATGTTGCATGGACCGGGCCGACATCCCGCAGGTTAGTGACCCAAGTCTGAAAACTGGAGCTGTTCTGTGGAGTTAATTGGTCTCCGTCCTTTCAGACAAGTCACTTTACCCCCATAAATGTGGCTACTCTCCTTCAGTGTAGTCCTCTGCCCGCTGTTAAGTGTAATCCGTCTTGGGGTGGATTACAGGAGAGTGGGAGCCGTGGTTCTGCCTTTGCTCCTGTTTGTCAAACTGCATTCAGGTGGTGGGCTTTCATTCACGTTGACAGTGGCTAGAGCAATGCATGCTGGGAAGTGAGAGAAAGGAAGTTCTAGTACATAAAAAGAGTAAGTGGCTAGTTACAGAAAATTCTGACCAATCCTGGACACATCATACCAGGACGTGCATCAAAAGCAGTTTCAACTTGTGGATGGGGACAAATTTATCAAGCCCATACTTCTCTACAGGGAAGGACAAGTACGCTTTACGGTCTGTGACTGCTGCTAGTCAGCGAGCGTTGCACAATAAATGCCGCCATATACTAACATTCTGTACAGGACTACAGAAAAGCTGTAATGCGGTAATCTTTAGCCAGAATGCCACCAGGTGATGGTTTTAGCCTTTAAGTGTAGTCTCCCTTTAAGGCCCGTTGTAAACCTGACTGTGCTCCAAAACAAATAACGATGTGCTCATCCTCTGTGGTATGAAATGAAGCTTTCACAAATCGGATTCCTCGGGGAGGGGTATGTAACACTTTACATTCCCGTGTGTCTTATACACTGCTGGGTGGGTGAATGAACTTCTTAAGCCAGACGTATCCGGTGTACAAGGCTGCATAGCAGTAGATGTGGATTCCTCCATCGCTGTCCTGCAGGACACTAATGCCGGGCTTTTATATTCTGGATCAGGTATCGGGAGGATCGCAGCAACCTCATTAGGAAACTTAACGAGTCACAGCTCCGAAGACATGCCCCTTCCTGCTGGGTGGTCGGTGGACTGGACGATACGGGGCAGGAAGTACTACATTGACCACAATACCAACACTACGCATTGGAGTCACCCACTGGAGAGAGAAGGCCTGCCCCCCGGCTGGGAGCGAGTGGAGTCTGCAGAATTTGGGGTTTATTATGTGGATCATATTAATAAGCGGGCTCAGTACAAGCATCCATGTGCGCCAAGGTAAAGACTGTCTGTTCTTCTGCAAAGGCCATTGGTGCATTAGGAGCCAGAGATGGCATTGGGCACTGCACCATTAGGGTTAGTCACAGGTGGCAGAATTTCTTGTAAGTTACCATATGTTTCAGATTAGAAAACCTTTCCCTCCCCCACCCCCCCAAATTTGGGTGAAATGGGGTGCGTCTTATAATACGAATGTAATTTGCTCCCCGGCAGCGGTTGCCGAGATCTCAATCTGCTCATGCGCCGCCTCCGGTGGCCATTTTCCCAAAGTAAACCTCATTGAAAAGAATGGGAAATGCTTGGACTCCCAAGAATTTTGAGAGAGCCCGGGGCCCGCAGCAACCTCCCACCGCCAAACAGCCCCACCCCCCAGCCAGGGACTGCATTATTGGCCCACTCCTGCTGGCACTGCCAGCTTGGACTCCGCTTCACCACAGCCACGCCCTGTATGCTACTGTAGAAGCGGGTTATAAGGTGCACCATTTTATTTAAAAAAAATAAATAAATAAATTACCAGTTTCCTCCTCAAAATTTGGGGGTGCATGTAATCCGCAAAATACAGTGGTAGTTATCAAATCTGCCCAGCGTGAATAAAGCCTAGACTTCCCGTTAGAAATGCTACCCCTGTTATGTGCCATTTTTCTTCCACAACAGATCCTAGATTGTTTTTATTATTTTTTTTTATTATTTATTTTTTTTTTTTTTAATTTAAAAAATCCTGAATGTTAGCGGGAGCAGTATGGTGACGGGGCAGTATGGCACCAAGATACCTGGCACACATCTCCATTTACAGCAGCTTGTACTCTGCTAGTGCAAACTGTCTTCAGAGAAGCTTTGGGACATAGGGATGTTTTTTTCTTGTTCCCTTATCAAATCACTAATAAATGAATGTTATGGAATTGCTTTATGTGCAATTGCCTAATTGTATTATGGTCCTCAAAATGTGCTGATGATAAACAAAAAAGCTTTGTTTGCTAATGCTGTCTTCCTTCCCAGACGTTTATGGTGGGATTCTTCTGTTTTCATCCAATCAGTCTTTTGGGTGGGCTTCTTTTGTCAGACCTGTGCGCTCATTCAAGCTTTATTTGTCCTGCAGCGTTCCCCGCTACGATCAGCCCCCTCCCCTCCCCCCTCCTGTAACTTATCAGCAAGTGGAAAGAAGCCAAGCGCTCCTCGTGCCTGCCAATCCATACCATACGGCCGAGATCCCCGATTGGCTTCAAGTCTACGCCAGGGCCCCCGTGAAGTAAGTTTGCTTTTCATTTTGCATGAGGTCTTGGTGAAGTGAGCCATAAAATAGCCGCAGTATATGATTTCATGACGGGATCATGTGTCTCCAAGTTATTAGTTATTTTATCATATAATCGCATCTGTCATTTTATTTCCCGGAGTTTTCTTTTTCAAAACTTTGTTTTTTTTTTTGTTTTTCATTCTGTTTCTGCTTTGTGCACCATGGATTGACAGAAATGTCAGAATTTTTCTCTCTAGCCATAACTTGCTTGTATGCACTGCTATGGACTATGGATCATATTCATGCATAGAGTATTGACAGCTGACATGATCCAATACTTTGGATGAATGGAGCCAGCACTTATGGGATCGTGAAGGCTACAGCCGATCAGCTGCTGCATCTTCTGATTGGCTGCAGCGCTCCTGTCACGTGCATGTCACGCACCAGTCAGATGACACAGTGGATCTGGTCTGGGAGCCAAGTTTACTTTGTTAGTTTTGGAAAGGTTTGTTTATTTGTGGACAAATCCTTTAAATTAGCAAGTTATACAATTTATTTACTGAGCGCTCCTGTCTTGGCAAGTCCTCTACTTTATTGCACGTGAAGGGGGCTGGCTAGTCATTTCATTAGTTAAGCCAGACCCCTTCATATACCGCCACAGTCCTGTTGATGTCTGAATTATGCCCGGATCTTACTGTAGTTACCAACCTTATAGTCCTCTTGGCATGGTATTTTTTGGTGTAGCCACAGGTTGGTGGTGTTTTAATAAGATTTAATAAAATTTCCTTTTTTTTTTTTTATGATTACACATGGGTCATAGTTGTAACAGATTGATGGGGGCACACCTCTCTGCAATCTCATTAACTCTCTAAATAGTTGTTTGGACAGAAGAGCAATAAAGGCTAGCTATTCCCCTTATGTATCAAACATTAGAAAAGCATCTTTGCAAAATGTGCTCCTGTTGTCTCCAGCCACACTGCTGATATATGGGTCACTCCTGTGCTGCTGACTGTCCCATGGTCCACGCTACAACTCTTCCTGCCAAACCAATACCCAGGAGCCTTTATGTATTTTCTTCTTAGAGGTGTAGGACGGTGCTCATTTATTTGCATGTGTTACTTAGATTCCTAAAAAGGGTTTTGTTTTGTGGTGGTAAGTGGGCTGTTATGTTGGTGTGACCATGGGGGAGGGGTGTACAATATTGGTGAATATGAAGATAGAAGTGAAGAAAATGAAATGTTTGTACATCAGAGATAATCGAGAGGACCGTAGTCGGTGGCCACTGGACCAGAGCCCTTCGAATCTCCAGCGCCCCCTCTGAGTGTGCCTTCCACAGTGTCAGAGTATACTGATCAGAAGAGACGCCGGTGCAGGACTCTGGTCTGGCGGCCACAGACTACTACTAGTGATGGCCATGGCCTCCAAAATGACTTTCGCTACTGGGTTACAGTAAAGCAGCCGTGAAGTGAGCACTGCTATAGGAATCAAGGTGCTGTGACTTCTGGTTTTTTGGCTCAAGCTTTTTTTTTTTTTTTCTTCTCGGGTCACAATCACCTACCACTTCTCTAGAGGGAAGACCTCATTTGTATGGTGTGCATGGCTGACCAGGGGGGTAATCTGCTTAATTGGATTACTTCGCATTGGAGGGTGTTATGCCTCTAATAATAATAATTTCATGTAAGCCCTGTTAATATGAAGCGCATGCATTTTCTGTGCTGACTTATGTATAGGTGATACTCGTGGCTGCAGTCACAAAGCTTTCCCTAAAAAAAAAAAAAAATTTATAATTGCTGCTGATTTGTTAGTGGGTGCACAGAAAAAAAGTGTCCACAGACCTCTTGCTAAACAAATTTTCCTTCCTTCCCGCTCCTAGGGCCAAAATCAGTCTTTTTCCCTCCACCACTAAGTCCGAATGTCCCCACAGTCTTTCTTTAGTGTGCACTGATACTGGCTGATCGGGATCGCACCTACCCAGGAATGCTCTTTTTCCCAATTATTGCCTTGTCTAAATGGGCCACCGACTACCAGACAAGCAACATGCTTATTCGTCGGGTGAAATGGATTTTAAGCTTGCTGTGAAAGCAGAATGTTCTCCGCCACAATCTTACTTATCGTTCTGTGTGCTGTCACCACGCTCTGTCTGTGTGAACAGGCTATTAAACGATTACTTATTGGAGCCCATCGGCGGTTAAGCAGCTGCAGTCGTCCAGTGTAAATTCAGCCTTAATGATACGACACTGATTTTATATTGTTACATGATCCTTTTGGTCACATGTGCTAATTTCTCAAATTCTAACTTCTCTGCTGTGATAGAGGGCTGTGTGTGACCACGAGTCCTAAAACCAGGCCCCTTACTTCCATTGCTGCAGTTATGGATTGGGGTCTTGTTCAGCACTCTGTGGCCCCATAAAGGCCAATGGTGCGCATAGAACTGTGATCCACCGCACGTCCTGACAGCCTTTAGCTAGCCTTCCCTCCAGTCACCGGTTCACTAACTGACCATTAGGAGGCACATTTGGTAGGTACTAACCATGGCGTATTGGAAACGTCCAAAAGACCTGCAGTATATAGTCTTTCCACAAGACCTGATAAATGCTCCCACTCACAATTTGGCCCATTCAGAATTGCTAAGCTTCATACTTTTGCACATTTTTGTTTTTTTCTGCTTCCAACACATCAACTTGAATAATGGTCTCTTTAGTTTCTGCCTAATGTATCCCGCCCCTGACAGATGCCATTGTCAGATTAATATTACACTACTTGTTAGTGTTTTAATGTTCTGGCTGCATGATCTGCATAGAACATGACTGCAAGGACACCTCTATCAGGGTATGTGCACATGTTGCGTTTTTGTTGTGGTGAAAAATGCAGTGTTTTACACTGAAAGCAAAGTGAATGATGTTTCTGAAATCTGCGCACGCTGCTAATTTTGTTTTTTCCTTGCAGATTGAAATTTGTAGCAAGTAGTGATAAGCGAGCATGCTCCGATAAGGTGTTATCTGAGGACGCGAAACTAGTAACTTTGGCATGCTCGAAAAATATGTTCACGTCCCTGCAGCTATGTCTCGCTGCTGTTTGCTAGGAAATCCCTGTCTGTGTTGCTGCTGTCGAACAGCCACGAGACATGCAGCTGCGGGGACTCGAGCATGCCAAGGAGCCAGTATGTGCAGCAGAACGTGAGTGCATACTCTGCTGCTTATAACATGGTTTTCTCTAGAACAACATCCTCCCCGCTTCCTCTTCATTTTATGTAATTAACGGAAAGGTAATGGCGTGTGTGCTGGAGGCGAGTTGGCTGTTTTGTAAGGACGTCCTGGGACAGGTACACAGGAGGAATTGCCCCGGGCCTGTTGTGGACTGGTTGGAGAACAGATGGGGGTTGTGTACAGAGGAGGCTTTTGTCAGCCTTTAGTACACACATCCTTGTACTGGTATTGGTGGAGGCTTCACTACCTCACCTTCCTCTTCTTAGTTTTGCTGGAGATGTAATGGGGAATACTCTCCCCTTGTGCTGAGGGTAATCTGTTGTAAGGGTTGGCCCGGGTCAATAATTATTGAATAATTATACTTTCACTGCTCGTTCTATGATGATCTTGCCCTGGAAATACTCCGGATCTTTCATGCCGTAGCTCATTGTTCTCAGCGGTGCATTATATTGTGTAAACAGGACTTGTTGCATGGCAGAGAACAATGGCCGTCTCTGTGCACTAAGTGAACTAGTATCAATCGTCCAGTGCACGTCATTTGGTCTGTGTAAAACTTTACAGATCGGCGGCTGCCGTATCACGCTACCAGACGGTCTCTTTTAACAAGCCATGCGCCATCTTGGGAACTTTGGTTTGATTTGTCTGTTTCCACCGTGCTGTGCTGCGGTAACTAATGAGCCGGTTCATGTGCCATTACGTGTAAGGTTTATGACCTTTCAACAAGCAGGCAACCCCTTTTAAAGTGGCCATATACATTAAGAATAAAAAATGTATGGAGTCCATGCCACTTTTTGTAAAAGTTATAAAAAATTTAGCACTGAAGCTTTTTTTTCTCCTACGCCTCATTGGGAGACACAGGACCATGGGTTGTATGCTGCCTGCCACTAGGAGGACACTTAAGTTAACACAGAAAGATTAACTCCTCTGCAGTATACACCCCTTCACTGGCCAGAATTCAACCAGTTCTTGCTTAGTGTCTGTAGGAGGCACTAGGGTCTGTTTTCAGACCCCAACTTTCTTATTTTCATTTTTTTTTCTGTAAATTTTTATTTAACGGAGCAAAGGGGGCGACGGATTCCTTTTTTATAGGGTCCGCTCTCCCCCGAACCATCAACAAGCGAGCACGGCGAGTATACCTCCCCGTCCCTCTCCTGCAACGTCTGGGGCACGCCAAATTTTACCGGGACAAAGGTTCCTCCTTGGTTCCAATTTCCAACCCCCCTTCCCTGCAAGACTGCGAACACATAGAGCCCGGCTCTCATGTCCCTCTCCAGGGCACGACAGAGGAAGATGTACCAAACCAGAGACACACATCTCATGGCGTCACATTCCTCCCTGGGGACACAGGACTGTGGGTAAGCTGCTTCAAGAAAGCTTAACCCCTTCCCTGCACCACAGTGCATATCCTGTCTCTAAAGACACTATGTCCCATCCTAAGGAGACCAAAAAGGGTAACAAGAAGCACACAGTGTTCTTCACTTCATGTGCCACTTGCAATACGGCCCTGCCCGAGCTCACAATACCCCATTATGTGCGGATTGCGACCCGGCCTCTGTGCAGCTGCCTCCCGCCGCCGCCAACCCTGAAGAGCCTAGTCCCCCTAAGTGGGCCACTTCCCTGTCACAATCTGTGGCTTCCCTAGCCAAGGCAATTGTCTCCCTCCAGGGTCCCTCTTTAAGTCAGCCCGCGGAGGACTCTGGCGATGGTACGGATCCGTCCACCAGCAGGGGGCGTCCTCTGTCTCTAAGAGCTCGGGGTGCCAGAAAACGTACCCATGTCTCACCCCCCGACCACGGGCGTGTTTGTCTTTCAGCATCCGCAAGCTCAGTCTCTCGTTTCCCTTCTCCGGAGAACCTAAATGACTCTGAATAGGAGTCCGAGGACTCTTACGTCCAGGATTCCTCTACTTCCCAAGAGACACTAGATTCTCTCATTGAAGCGGTCAACAAGACCCTGAAGGTGGACGAGGAATCTGCATCCACTCCAGAACACGCGGTGTCTTTTAAGAAGACAAAACGTGTCCAAAAAGAAATCGTACAAAAACACAGGGACCGCCCTGACAAACGTTTCATAGGGAAAAAGCCTATTGAGGCCAAATACCCCTTTCCTCAGGAACTAGTCAAGGACTGGCTAGTCTCCCTCAGTCGATCCTGCAGTATCACATCTCGCTTCCAAAACGATCCTATCACTGTCAGACGGTTCCTCAGTTAAGAACCCCTCTGACCACCAAATTGACTACCTGGCTCGCTCCGTCTTTGAAGCCGCAGGAGCGTCTCTCTTTCCATCCTTCGCCAATTCTTGGGTGGCTAAGGCTATGGTCGCTAGGGTTGAGGTGCTTACCACGACCATCCAAGACAGTAATCTCCCTCCAGAAGCGCTCAACCTGGCTAACCAGATAGTCCAGGCCGGGGACTTCGTAGTTAATGCCACGATAGACGCGGCCAATTGCGCTGCTCAAGCAGCCGCAAATGCAATTTCCATCAGAAGAGCCCTGTGGCTCAGAGATTGGCGAGCAGATTTTGCTTCCAAGCGTTCATTGACATCTCTACCCTATCAAGCCGGTCGCCTATTTGGGGAAAAATTAGACCAAATAATCTTGGATGCTACCGGGGGGAAAAGTAAATTCCTCCCCCAACAAAAACCTACCCGGCCGTTTCAGTATCAACAACAATCTCTATTCCGGCCTTTTCGCAACAATCCCAATTGGTCATCTTCCTTCTCCCCCGCATCAGGTCGAGGGGTGCGTGGGGACCGAGGCTCCCAGGTCTCATACAGACCCAACCGTAACTGGAAACCCAGACCACGGCCATCTGGGTCTCAGGGATCCAGATCCCTTAGATCCTCCACCCAATGACTCGTTGCAACATCCGGAGGACATCAACAAAGTAGGAGGTTGCCTTCTTTCCTTTCGTCAAGCCTGGCTCTCGGTCATCTCCAACGAGTGGGTCAGGGAACTGGTGTCCTCCGGATACAAAATAGAATTTTCACCCCCTCCCCCCCCAACACTGTTCTTCCCGTCGTGTCCTACCAAACCAAAGGCAACGGCCTTTCTCCAGGCCATACGGGCACTACAAAAGGATGGAGTTATCATTCTGGTTCCCCAAGACCAAAGGTTCAAAGGGGTTTACTCAAACCTATTCGTGGTCCCAAAAAAGGACTGATCGTTACATCCAATTCTAAAACTTCTGAACATATTTGTCAAGATTCGATGCTTCAGAATGGAATCTCTCCGCTCTGTCGTCGCGTCTATGGAAAAAGGAGAGTTCCTAGCATCTATAGACATCAAAGATGCTTACCTCCACATCCCAATTTTTCCTCCTCATCAACAGTTCCTTCGCTTCGCATTTCGCGAGGAACACTTCCAGTTTTTAGCCTTACCTTTCGGCCTCGCAACCGCTCCCAGAGCCTTCACAAAGCTCATGGCGGCTGCCATGGCCATTCTTCATTCCAGGGGAGTGGTGGTACTACCGTACCTGGACGACCTACTGATAAAAGGCCCATCATACCCAGCCTGCAAAGAGTCCGTCGATCTCACGGTGGATACTCTTTCTCGCCTGGGCTGGAAGATAAACTTCGAAAAATCCTCTCCGATCCCGACTCAACGGATCTCCTTTCTGGGAATGTCTCTGGACACTTTCCGCGGTCTGGTCATTTTACCTCCAGACAAAACCTTGGCCTTGCAGCGGGGAGCTTGGAGTTTTTCCCATCCAGTCTCCCTCTCCATTCAGTTCAGCATGCACATTCTCGGGCAGATAGTAGCAGCCATGGAAGCGGTTCTGTTCGTGCAATTTCACCGCCGTCCCCTCCAACATGCGCTGCTGTGGGCGTGGAACGGGAACCCGACCTCTCTCGATCGCCATTTCATTCTATCCCCACAGGTCAGAAAGACCCTCAGGTGGTTGACTAAGAAGTCCTCCCTGAGCCAGGGAAGGTTCTTTCTCCCAGTGCGGTGGCTGGTGGTGACCACCAATGCCAGCCTCATGGGCTGGGTGGCGGTTTTCAACCACCACACAGCACAGGGGCGGTGGTCCACTCAAGAGTCTCGTCTCCCCATCAATATCCTGGAAATACGAGCTATCAGGCTAGCGTTGTTCAGGTTTCACCATCTTCTGGCTGGTCACACCGTCAGAATCCAGTCCGACAACGCCTCATCTGTGGCGTACATCAACTGTCAGGGGGGAACCCGCAGCAAGACTGCCATGCTCGACGTGTCCCACATTCTCCGTTGGGCCGAAACCAACCATTCGCCCATCTCAGCGATCCACATAACAGGTGTGGAGAATTGGGCGGCGGACTTCCTCAGTCGCCAGGGTCTCACCTCGGGCGAGTGGTCCCTCCACCTGGAAGTTTTCCAACAGATTTGCCATTGTTGGGGGACCCCGGACGTGGACCTCATGGCCTCCAGGCTAAACAACAAGGTCCCACAGTTCATTGCCCGATCCCTCGACCCACGTGCCGTCGGAGCAGATGCCTTCGTCCTCCCGTGGCGTCAATTCCGCCTCCCGTACATTTTTCCTCCTCTCCCCCTGCTACCGAGGGTCCTCAAGAAAATCGGGGCAGAGGGAGTGCCAGTGATCCTCGTGGTGCTGGACTGGCCGCGCCGAGCATGGTACGCGGAACTGGTTCAGCTTGTCGCAGACGTCCCCTGGCGGCTTCCAGATCGCATGGATCTTCTCTCACAGGGCCTGATTTACCACCAGAACTCAGGGGCCCTGTCTTTGATGGCCTGGCCATTGAATCCTGGATTCTAGGCCAAGCGGGTTTCACTCCCAAGGTGTCCTCCACCATGATCAGGGCTAGGAAGCCCGTGTCCATGCGCAGTTACCACCGTATCTGGCGAATCTTCTTCGCATGGTGCGACACACATGGACAATCGCCTCTTGCATTTTCCATCCCTTCCACATTGGAATTTCTCCAATCAAGATTAGAGTCTGGTCTCGCACTTAGCTCCCTCAAGGGACAGGTGTCAGCATTGTCAGTCCTGTTCCAACAAAAAATTGCCAATAGATTACCGGTTAAGACGTTCTTTCAGGGAGTTTTCCGGGTGGCCCCTCCCTACAAGATGCCTTTGGATCCGTGGGATCTTAATTTGGTCCTTGGAGTCCTTCAGGAGGCCCCCTTCGAACCATTGCAGGACGTCTCTCTGACCTTCCTTTCCTGGAAGGTAGTTTTCCTAGTGGCCATTACATCCATCAGGCGTGTTTTGGAGTTGGCGGCACTTTCCTGCCGACCTCAGTTTCTGATTTTTATCGGTCGTCCATGACAGCACTACGGAGAGAGGGGATCCGCCCTTCAGGAACAGGAAACCTACAGATACATAAGGGCGGCACCTCTCCCACGCATCAGTTGGTTTCCTGTTCCTGGAGGACAGGATTCCCTTCAGATACGACGACTTCGTTCACCTATCAACACCCAGGCCGGCTGTCCGACCCAGGTAGCGAGGGGGTCTCCTACCTCGGGCAGTGCGGGTCCCTGGAAGCGCCACGGTGGGTCCGGGTAGGACTCCACGACAGTGAGCGGTGCAGGCTGGAGCGACGTCCGGAGGAGGTCCATCCCCAGTGGCAGCAAGGTGAGTATGTCCCCCCCCCAGAGCGGTTCACCCTCCTGGGCCTCGGTCTTCCCCACCTCTGGCCCCCGTCAGTGCAGTGCGGTGCAGGCTTTCCGGGAGCGCCCTGTGCGCTCCTTTCGGTTTCGGGGGCGGGACCGGAGCCGGGGGTTGGGCGCTGGCTTCTGCCGCGATCGCCGCTGTGCTGCGGCCGTGAGCGGCGGTAGTGTAGCGGCTGGGGGGTCCGGCGGAGCCGTCCCTGAGCTCTCTGCCCGAAACAGGAAGTGACGCGCAGGGGGCGTGGCCTAAACCCGGAAGTGAAACGCTGGCCGGTTTTTTGCTTACAGCGCCGCTGTCCTGCATGCGGCGGGGGCGGGGGAGGGGCGATTGGGGGTGGGGGAGCGTCCTGCACGTGGGGGGGTTGATTCGGCCACACAGCTGCACATGTTCCGGATCCGGGGGAACTGCTTGTGTGCCCATCTGCAGCTATGGATGAGCCGGAAGCTGCCGTCGGTCTGCTGGAGCAGGACAGATCCTCGGAGAAGTCCCATTCAAACCCCCAGCCGAAGACCCGCGGACGCAGTAATCAGCCCAGTCGCAGATCTAGACAACAGGATCTGGACCGACACCCCCCCCCCCCCCCCCAGTGATCCGGTACCTACCGCTACTGCCTGGGTAAGAGATCTACGTGAACGTACCCTGATGCAGTCTTTTCCTATGTTTATTTCCGTAGGGGAAAAAATGCGCTGGTAAAGTAAAAAACAAGGAGTGCGCACTATGCGCTTGCCCTTTGCCAGACGCCTACCCTAAGAGACTTTGTCAGTCGTGTGTGCGGCAGACGGTAGGAAATAAATTGATGGGAACACTGTTTAGCGGTAGCACCGGGGTAAAATTACATAGCCTTTTTCTCCGCTCCCATAGGTGGCGGAAGAGTCTCCTGATTTTACATCAAACCTTAGGGAGATTATCAGGAAGGAGGTGAAAGATTCCCTAAAATCCCTATCCCAGGGGGAAACTTCCAAAAGAAGAAGGGAGCCTAGCGCCTCAGATTCGGATTCGTCCGCTGGCCCTAGAAAGGAGAATGATTCAGACACTTCTGTTTCCTCAGCGTCCTCTTCAGAAGAGGATTCTAATCGTTTCTGTTTCCCGCTGGACCAGATGGACAAGCTGATCAAATCAGTTAGATCCACCATGGGGGTGGCTGACGAAAGGCCAGAACTTTCAGCGCAGGATCTAATGTTTGGCAGTCTAGACCCAAAAAAGCGTAGGTCTTTTCCGCTTAATGACAAGGTTCAGAACCTTATCAAAAGGGAATGGAAAAAGCCAGAGAAGAAAGGCTCCTTTCCACCGGCCTTTAAACGCAGATATCCCTTTGAGGACCCCCTGGTGAATACGTGGGATAAAGCACCAAAATTGGACGCAGCAGTAGCTAAGGCGTCTAAAAGATCATCTATCCCCTTTGACGACATGGCTTCCCTAAGAGATCCCCTCGATAAGAAGGCTGACTCTATTCTTAAAGGGACATGGGAGATGTCGGCGGGTGCCCTGAGACCTGCAGTAGCGGCGACATGTGCAGCCAGATCAATGATGGTTTGGCTGGATCAGCTAGGATCCAAATTGGAAGAGGGAGTCTCCAGGGATTCTATGTTAAAATTCCTGCCAACAATTCAGAATGCCGCTGCCTTTCTCGCGGACGCATCTGCAGATTCGGCAAGGATGGCAGCCAGAGCGGCTGGATTATCAAGGGCCCTGTGGCTGAAATTTTGGCCGGGTGACCTTCAATCGAGATCCCGTCTGTGCTCTATCCCATGCGAAGGGGAATACCTGTTTGGTCCAGTCCTGGACGAACTGCTGGAGAAAGCCGGAGACGAGAAGAAAAAATTTCCCAGTCTACCGGCCACTTCTTACAGGCGTCCCTTCGCAGGGAAAAGGTTCTTCCGAAGGAGACCGGCTAGAGACCAGAGCAGATGGGACGATAAAAGGAAGAAAGGTACTGGATTTATGTTTGGTGGAGGACGTCAGGAACCATCCCGGGAAGTCAAAAAACCACCCCAATGACTAGTCGCCCCGGTGGGAGGTAGACTATCTGCCTTCTACCCGGCCTGGTCCAAAATCTCCAGTAGTGATTGGATTTTGGGGATAATAGCTACGGGTCTGCGGCTAGAGTTCTCCTCTATCCCTCAGAACTTCTTCAGAATCACCCCTCTCAGGTCCTCTCCAGCAGAACAGGCAGCCCTGGAAGCAGAAGTTCACGACCTGCTCAATAAAAATGTCCTGTCAGAGGTTTCGGAAGGAGAACAGGGTAGTGGATTCTACTCTCCTCTATTCCTGATACGTAAACCTGACGGCTCCTTCAGAACAATTATTAACCTTAGAGCTCTGAATAATTTCCTGACCGTTCAATCATTTAAAATGAAAACTATTAACACCGCAATAAAGCTGCTGTTTAAAAACTGCTTTATGGTAGTATTGGATTTGAAGGACGCCTATTACCATATCCCTATTTATGCAGGTCACCAACGATACCTGAGGGTGGCGGTACGGTTGGATGGGGTAGTCAGACACTTCCAGTATAGGGCCCTTCCCTTTGGTATTTCGGTCGCCCCTCGGGTGTTTACCAAAGTAATGGCGGAAGTTATGGCACACCTGCACGAGTCTGACATTCTAATAATCCCCTACCTGGACGATCTCCTTATCGTAGGTAAAACGGCGGATCACTGTCTGGAGCAGTTACATAAAGTGATGTCTGCTCTAGAGCGTCTGGGGTGGATGCTAAACGCTAAAAAATCACGGTTACAACCCATGACGGTGCAGCGATTTTTAGGCCTGACCCTGGATTCCCAGGTTCAGGAATGCCATTTGCCTCAAGAAAAAATTGATCGCCTGCACCTTCAAGTGCTGAATGCCTCTAAAATCCCGACCATGTCCCTTAGAAGAGCCATGTCTCTGTTAGGCTCTCTCTCGTCCTGTATTCCAGCGGTCCGATGGGCCCAGTATCATACGAGGATACTTCAGGGCGAGGTGCTGTTACATCAAAAAAGGTTGGGGGGATGTCTGGAGAGCCTGCTGACCCTATCCCAAGACGCTATTGTATCCCTCGGATGGTGGCTAGACCGAGAGAACCTGTCCACGGGGGTCCCCTGGGAATATAATGTAACTCGTATTGTCACCTCGGACGCTAGCCCTTCTGGGTGGGGGGCTCACATGGGGATACATTGGTCCAGGTGCTTTGGGATCGGGGTCAGATGGAGATGTCTTCCAATCTAAAGGAGTTAACGGCTGTGGAACAGGCGGTTAAAACACTCCTTGTCTATCTACAGGGCCACCACGTGCGGGTATTCTCGGACAATCGGGTCACCGTGGCATACATAAATCAACAAGGCGGGACTCGTTCCAAATCCCTGATGTGTGTAGCAGATCGTCTGTTTCATCTAGCAGAGCAACATCTTCTCTCATTGACGGCTCTTCACATAAGAGGGGCAGAAAACACTACGGCGGATTTCTTAAGCCGCAACACATTAAGGCAGGGAGAGTGGTTCCTGAACGGCTCCATCTTCAACCTCATCGTGGAAAGATGGGGTCAGCCAGAGGTAGACCTGTTTGCCACAAAAGAAAACAGGAAAGTGGCACAATTCTGCTCTCTGAACCCCAGAGAAAATCCCCTGTCAGTAGACGCCCTCCTCATAGACTGGAACTTCAGGCTAGCCTACGCCTTTCCTCCCCTGTCTCTACTTCCTCTGGTGGTGAGGAAAATCAGGAAGGACAAAGCCACAGTGATATTAATTGCCCCCTTCTGGCCCAGAAGGACGTGGTTTCTATGCCTAAGGGCTATGTCGATATCCGATCCATGGGTCTTGCCAGACATCCCGGATCTCCTATCCCAGGGCCCAGTCTACCATCCTCGGGCGGTTGGCCTTCATCTGACGGTGTGGATTTTGAGCGGGCGCTGTTAAAAGATAGAGGGTTCTCTCCGGCCCTCATTAACACGCTGCTGAAGAGCAGAAAAATGATAACCACAAAAATCTATGTCAGAATCTGGAAGAGATTTCTTCAGAACTCGGGGGCAACAGCTGGACAGTCAATGCCGATTGTCCAGATCTTGGAATTCTTACAAAAGGGGTTAGATATGGGGTTGTCCCCAAATACTCTTAAAGTGCAGGTGTCAGCCTTAGGGGCCCTCTTTGGCTGCAACATTGCTGAGAATCACTGGGTCAGCAGATTCATCAGGGCGCCAAAACGGTCTAGGCCAATGGTAAAGAATAGGGTCATGCCATGGGACCTGAACCTAGTCCTCTCAGCCATGACAGAGGCCCCATTTGAGCCGATTACTTCAGCCTCTATTAAAAATTTATCTCTTAAAGTAGCCTTCCTGGTGGCCATAACATTGGCGCGTAGGATAGGTGACATACAAGCATTATCCAGGGTTCCCCCTTACATGCAGCTTAGGGATGATAGAGTGATACTATCCCCTGATCCAGCATATCTTCCTAAAGTAGTGTCCAGATTCCACAGAACACAGGAAATAGTTCTTCCATCTTTCCTCCCCAATCCTACTAACGATAAGGAAAGGAAGTTACACACTTTAGATGTAAAAAGATGTATCTTGGAATATCTAGCAGTAACTGATCCCTGGAAGATAGATAACGCCCTATTCGTGTCCTATCAAGGTAGTAGGAAGGGTCATAGAGCTTCGAAATCTACTTTAGCTAGATGGATCAGGGAGGCTATCTCGCTGGCATACATCTCAAAGGGCAAGCCGGCGCCTGAAGGTCTTAAAGCGCATTCCACTAGAGCTATGGCAGCTTCGTGGGCGGAAAGATTGGAGGTTTCGATCGACCAGATTTGTAAGGCTGCTACTTGGTCTTCCCCAAACACATTCTATAACCACTATAGATTGAACCTGGGTGCCTCTTCTGACCTCTCTTTTGGTGTAAGGGTGCTGCAAGCTGTAGTCCCTCCCCAGTTAGTTACTCTCTGTAATTCTCTCCGTAGTGCTGTCATGGACGACCGATAAAGTCTTAGTTACTCACCGGTTAACGGTGTTTCTCGGAGTCCATGACAGCACCTGTACATACCCTCCCGTCTTCTTAAGTTCTGGGTGTACACCTCTTCCTTTGTTTATATAATTCACGGGTAGTGAATAGTTAATATTGTATTATTGTTTATTATGTATGCTATTAACCTTGGTGGTCCTCTTGTGCTCTGTAAACCAACTGATGCGTGGGAGAGATGCCGCCCTTATGTATCTGTAGGTTTCCTGTTCCTGAAGGGCGGATCCCCTCTCTCCATAGTGCTGTCATGGACTACGAGAAACACCGTTAACCGGTGAATAACTAAGACTTTCACACGGACAAGGCAGTCTTGAGGACTTCTCCTTCTTTTCTGCCCATGGTCGTTTCCTCTTTCCACCTCAACGAGATTATTCTGCCTTCGTTCTGTCCAGCTCCAGTCCATCGCATTGAGAAGGCTCTGTACACTCTCGACGTGGTGAGGGTCCTTCGACGGTATGTCTCACGGACGGCTCCCTTCCGCAAGTCGGATGTCCTCTTCATACTTCCAGAGGGACCTTGGAAGGGTTCTCCCGCTTCCAAGGCTACTCTAGCCAAGTGGATTCGATCGGCTATTCAGGAATCCTATAGTGTCAAGGGTGTTCCTATCCCAGCAGGGGTTAAGGCCCATTCTACTCGGTTGGTGGGCGCCTTTTGGGCCATTCGGCACCAGGCGTCAGCACAACAGCTTTGCAAAGCTGCAACATGGTCCAGCTTACATACTTTTATGAAGCATTACCACATTCATTTTATTTCTTCTGCAGACGCCGCCCTTGGCAGGCGCATTCTGCAATCGGCGGTGCCTTAGCTGTAAGCAAGCGGTACATGGGGTATTAGCAGATATGTTGCTCCCCACCCAGGGACTGCTTTAGGACGTCCTATGTCCCCCAATGAGGCGTAGGAGAAAAGGAGATTTTTGTGTACTCACCGTAAAATCTTTTTCTCCGAGCCAATCATTGGGGGACACAGCACCCACCCTGTTTACCTGTTGGCTTGTTGTTACTACTTTGGTTTTTACAGAGTTTATGGTCTTTCATTTAATACTCCTACTGCTTTACTACCGAACTGGTTGAATTCTGGCCAGTGAAGGGGTGTATACTGCAGAGGAGGAGTTCATCTTTCTGTGATAACTTAGTGTCCTCCTAGTGGCAGGCAGCATACAACCCATAGTCCTGTGTCCCCCAATGATTGGCTCTGAGAAAAAGATTTTACGGTGAGTACACAAAAATCTCCTTTTGTTCTAAAGGGAAGTAAGTTGGCACCAGAAGAGTGTGGCAGCGTCCTGAGCCGCCCGTACACATTAGATGGCTGTCGGATGGGCGATCCCTGTACTCCTAGGAGAGAGCTGCTGTCAGGTGACTTATTTTGGTGGCAAACAAAACAATTGGGTGGACCCAACCGATCTGAACCTTCTTTCTCCAGATGTCAATGGAAGCAGCGATCGGGTTTGTCCATTTATCTGATGTGTACTCTCCCATCTTGATATCATACAGCCTCCTGCAGCCTGGGTTTAGTGTATTGTGCAGAGGAGGTGGTGTGAATAACCACCTAGGTGCAGTATATAATCGGCGTTGCCATGTTCGATTCCCCTGCACCTTATGGCGTCTAGTATTTTACCGTTGGGTCCTGGCCCTTGAAAGTTAAGTAAAATACAAAGCTACTTACTGCATTTCACTTTGACTTTCTTGCTTGCAAGCCACCATGAATTATGCAATTCTTCTAAACACATATTTCTCTTCCTACTCACAGATATGACCACATCTTGAAGTGGGAACTCTTCCAGCTGGCAGACTTGGACACGTACCAGGGCATGCTCAAGTTACTGTTCATGAAAGAACTAGAGAGGATAGTAAAACTGTATGAGGCCTATAGACAGACATTGATCACCGAGGTGGAGACCAGAAAACAGAGACAACAGTGGTACTCTCAGCACAAGAACTTCTGAGACCACTGCCCCTTCTCATCAGGACTGGAAATATTCTCCCCTTTTATTCCTCAGTGCCTTGCTGCTTTATTTGGACAAATCTATACAGTAGACACTGCGTTTATTATCCACAAAGGGAAACTCACAAACATATAGTTTTAATAAAAAGTTGATTACTGTTATAATACTTAGATTTTGATAATCCACAATAGAATATTAACTGAAAGCAATAAAGGGCAGGGGGTTACCACAGGGAGCTGCCATGACCCCCGCTGGCACTGCATTTGGTCATTGGTTGCATAGTTGTTACAGTAAATTATCTATTAGGCACCCACATTACAGAATGTAGTCTAATCAGCTCGATACACCATGTATTGGCGGTTCTAGGGTACTGCAGCCCATTTCCCATTCACTTCAATGGTAACTAGTTGAAGAGCTGAAAATGGACACTGAAGAGTGTTTAGCGGTGTGATGATTCAGCTCCATAGACTTTTTTTTTTTTAATTATTATTATTACCCTGGACTCCACTATATTGGCTAATCATTTGTGGGTGTCTGGGGGCAGCCCCTTACGGATCTCATGTTAATGTCCTATACCAATGCTGCACCATCAAAGTCTAGGAGAACAGCTCTGAGCTCATGTAACTGGAAATAAAGCGAGAAGAAGTCGTCCCAACATATTCTCCACTGGTTCCCAGTCATCATCTGTGAATTACCAGTGTGCTCTGTAAATGATGTATATTTATTATGGACACCAGCCGGAATATACAGTAGCAAATGCGAACATACACAAAACTATGCAGTGGGTTTTATGTTTAAGAAAGCACGTTTTTTTTTAATTCCAACTTTCTATATCCTTTACATTTTCCAGAAATATACTGTCCTTTTTTTCCTGTCTATTCCTAAAAATATGTGAATATTAATATCTGAAAATACATCAATTTCTTACTTTGGTGTGTTTTTTTTTTTTTTCCCCCTCATGTCCTGCTGATTTTAGTCACCAAAACTAAGGCGTTCCAACCACAATAGAGGTGTTGGCAGAATGATGGCTTGTCTGCTCATGTGTCCGGCCGCTCTCTTCCCATTTTCATATATGGGAACAGTCGCTTGCCTGCATGCTCCCGTGTTCTCTATGAAAGAGCTGCTGTCAAATTCCTGGCGGCGGCAAACTCGTTGAAAATGAAATCGGACATGTTGGCTCATTATTATCTAAGGAGTCCCCCATACAGACTATTACGTTCATCCGATGCCATTCTGGAGAGATCATAATAATTGTGGGGACTTCATTTGTGCAGGTTCTCCTGTTATCATCCCAATACAAAGATGCCTGGAATGACTGATAACAGAGAACAACAGATTCCACTCAATTGTAAGTATGGATAAGACTTGCTGACGGGCTGTGGATTTGATAACACATTGAGAAGACAACTACATAATAATCGGCTTTATGTAAGTCTACGTGGGCGTCCGGCACGTTGCTGCTTCTAGCTATGTCCATGCAAATTGTGGCCGCCTAACACGGATGTTGAGCGTATTTGACTTGTAACTCAAATATAGGCGTGTTTCACTGCCACTTCAATGTTCCTTAGTGACGTGGGCACGCACAGAGGTGGCCGAGCGGTGGAAAGCTGATAATTACTATACATATTTCTCACGTTTGTGCATAATGCCACACCATCAGTGTCATAAATTCTTTATTTATGTCTTACGCCGTCCGTTAAATCACTTTTTACTAACTGAATGATAAGTTTTGGTACGCAGTATGACATATTGCTTAATACAAATCTACACAAAAGTTGCATATTCTGGACAAGTCGTAGTTTCCACAAACTTCGTTTTTCGTACGCACACACTGTGTGTGTGTGTGTGTGTGTGTGTATGTATGTATGTATGTATGTATGTATATATAATATATATAGCAACACCAAAATAGCATTTTTATTTTTTTGGGAGGTGGGGGTTCGACGTAACTCCACGCAAAAAAAATGAATTAAAAACTTCAAATCCACCCCATAAAAAAAGGCAAAACTGCAGTTTTTTTTGTTTTTGCACAATTTAAGTTTTTGGATTCTATTGCAAAATAAATGGTGCAATTCAAAACTACAACTCTGATACACTGGCTCTGTGCGTGAAAAATTAAAAAAATTCTGGCTCTTGGAAGAGGTACAATAATTCATAACCTCTATTATGATGTATTATAAAACTAAGCAGGGCGAACCAGCATGGTGCTAGAGAGAAGGAATTCCCGTTAACATGGGGGTTCCAAGAGGCTTTTTACGGCACAACAAACATCTCAGAATAGTCTTTAATGTACGTTTAGAAAACCTGTGAAACATCTCCATAACCGGTGTGTACCATAACATCAAAATATACAATATAGTAATAAATACAAGTGTACAGGCAGCGTGAATGCTTGCAGCAGTACAGAGCACGAGCCGATGCGATGGCCGAACAGCTGTCAGGGTGGCATCGGTCTTCTGCTCCTGCAAGGTATCGTATAAGCTGCAACGGGACATCGATTAACTAGTAGTCCGAAACAGTGTGAATGTAAAATAGTGAACATGAGCGGCCATATAAGTGAGATATCGTAGGATAAATGATAGAATCACACACTTGTTTCAAAGGAAATTAGCGAAAGCCAGTGTACGTTCGGCCACGTGCCCCTAAAATTTCTGTAGAGGCCTGATGGCACCGTCGCGATACCCCACGCCATGACTTGCAAGTAAAAGTTATCAGGCGTCGTCGAACCTCCTCGACAACTGTGATGGTAGAACGCCCCTTCTGAAAAGTGCAGCCATTAATAATTACCAGTTGGTGGACACTTGAGTTCATGCAGCTTTTATTGTGAACCTGTGACACACGTTACATGTTCCGGTCGTGGTCTTCAGCGGCCTCAGGTTGCTGGGCAGGAAATGCATGGTGATATAAGTGTCTGTGGGTAGCGGCAGCGCTGTAAAGCTTATAGAGGGCCTGCAGAAGAGAAAGAGGAGCAAGGAATTACAGGCGGTGTAACACCCAGGTCGCGAATAAAGTGGCATTTTAGCAGATTGCTCTTTTTTCCTCTAAAATGCGGCAGTATTCAAGAGTAAAACAGTTGGTTATAATGACTGAGCTTTCCAGTGTTTCATGCTTCCCGTTGCGATTTGCAGGACCCTGCTCCGTCAACCACATTGAAAGTCCATAGCCACAAAATCAGAGCCCTGCGAACCTCCCCAGCAGCTTCTCTGATTAGTAGGTTCTGGATCAGGGTCTTGCAAATCTTTTTTACTGTTCTCTAAGTAGAACAGTGTGGTGGTGGCTGGACAGTAACTTGTCCATGTATTCACTAGAGCAGCAGTTTGTGCCAAGAAATATGGAATCTCCACCACGCTGAGTCGATGAAACATGGGAACGGATTCAGCATGGCGCAGCCTTCAGCACATTTTGGATATTCCAAATGATGTGTTGTTACACGGAGTGTCCCCGGTCACACGATCCATACATATCACTGGTAGAAATCCTACCTCATTGGTGCTTCCCTTTTCCAGCAGCAATTGAAAAGAAGAAAAAGTCATGTCAATTTAGTAAATTATTTTCTGTAGGGATTAGTCAATATATGTCATTTACATGGTTTGTGTGCATGCTCACTACCCACATTGAAGAAAATGGGAGTATGTGGCAGAAAAAAAAAGTCATCAGAAGAGCATAAAGCATGCAAAAAAAAGTGCAGGACTCCAATCAAGGGACCTGAGGGGTCGTTTCATGGGAGCTTGATAGGAGATTAATGCCGCCCGAATCACAGGCTGTATGAATCGGATGCCTTGTTGCAGCCATGTAATGACTAGCCCATGAGGCCGGTTCCCAATGGCTTCTCCCAGCCCCACTGCCTAGACTGATCGGTCTCTCAATATACACACATAGGGAGAGACGTGTCTGTCTGGGGCACTTATCTCTTAGCCTAGACATCTGAAACATAGTAAAAACATACATGGCTGCACTCATGCATCCAGTGCCTCTGGTTCGCGCAGCATGAGTCTGTCCGTTTCCCTTTAATAAGTACAAAATCCCCCATTAGTAGTATAGTTACGGCTGCCTTGAGCTCATGTTTCTGGGAACCAATGCAAAACACGTTACAGACCCCAGAGAGGGCTTGGATCCCCACAGACAGCAGGGTTCAGGTGCAAATGCTCCTTCTGCACCTCCCATAGCAATACAATCTGTAACTTACAGAAACATTGGCCCGCTGCATTGCTCTGCCTGTAACGCAGGAGCTTCCCACTAAATATTACATGTAAGTCACCAGCTCTTTAAAACCCATGCGGTGATGTATTGCTGCACAACTTGGCAGATTTGCTGCCGGTTACAAAAATGTACGCTGTACCGTCATCATATATTCCTCCTCTATTGCTGATAAATGGGTAAAAATTGCAAAGTGCTTGTGAAAATGAGCATCTTTGCCATTTACCTCTTTTTAAAAATCGTCCCCATTCTCAAGATCGATGCTTAGGTCACCGTCCACCTCTGCAGTCTATCAGAGGTAGGGTTCCTAGGCAAGGAACGTGTGTTTGCAAGCTGTTTTTTTGCTTTGGAGCTTGTAAGCGCTGCGCCTGCTAAGAAGCTGGCAGCATTGTCCTCCGATGCCTCTGCTTGCAGCATGGCAGAGTGCACAACTCGGACCAGTGGAGGAACCATACTGCTGGTATGAACTAGCAATCTTAAAGGGACACTGTCACCTCAATTTGGAGGGAACAATCTTCAGCCATGGAGGCGGGGTTTGGGGTTTTTTGATTCACCCTTTCTTTACCCGCTGGCTGCAATATTGGATTGAAGTTCATTCTCTGTCCTCCGTAGTACATGCCTGCATAAGGTAATCTTGCCTTGCGCAGGCGTGTACTATGGAGGACAGAGAATGAACTTCAATCCAATATTGCGGCCAGCATGCAGCTAGTGGGTAAGGAAAGGGTGAATCAAATACCCAAAAACCCCGCCTCCATGGCTGAAGATTGTTCCCTCCAAATTCAGGTGACAGTGTCCCTTTAAGATGCCCACTGGAATTAGGAAGATGGGGAGTGTTGTGCTCCTGAAGAAAGAAAATGAGAAAACCCATGTAATAATGTAAAAGAATAAAACCTCATTCATGAATAGTACCTGATCCCATAGTGCTGCAGCCACTTGATCTATTACTGCTCCCAGCTCTCGGTACTCTCCTGAGTATCGGATATAGGCCCATGTACACAGGGTGATGAGCGTGAGTCCCATAATCATGTTACAAAGACTAGCGATAATGTCCAGGCCTATGAAGCCGGTGACTGCAGCCAACACATATGTGATGAATATGACCACGAACAGTGTGGCCGGGGTGCGGGCAGCGTGGAATATATTCTTGCTGTCATTGTGCTTGATGTATTGGACATAAAGCTCATCAATCTCATTCTCTAGTTGCTGGAGGTATCGCCGGCTGAACTCTTCGCCTCCCATTTTCTTCACACCCCGGAAAAGCTTGACAGAATCTTCCTTTAGCTCCTGGTGCTTATGCTGCAAGTCAGTGGGGGCCAAAAAGGGTCTGTCCCCTCCACACACCTTTGTGGAGTAAAAAAGGGTGGGGGAAAAAATCAAATCAGCATTTACCTAAAATTAGGGCAGCACGTCTGCCCCAATGACATAGCACTGATGATAATCCACACCTGGACATAATCTAGAGACTGGTCCCCTGCTCGGTAAATCTGGCCCTTAGGCTGCCGTCACACTAGCAGGATTTGGTCAGTATTTTACATCAGTATTTGTAAGCCAAAACCAGGAGTGGGTGATAAATGCAGAAGTGGTGCATATGTTTCTATTATGGTTTTCCTCTAATTGTTCCTCTCCTGGTTTTGGCTTACAAATACTGATGTAAAATACTGACCAAATACTGCTAGTGTGACGGCAGCCTTAGCGTGAGGCCGTGTTCAGACGTCCATATATCACGATCCGAGTCCAGGTCTCCTGATCTGAATTAAATGGCCTCATAAGTACTCGGACTGTGATATCCAGAAGTCTGAACTCGGCCTTATTGTTGAGCCATTGTAGAAGATTTCACCTTGGCCGCATCTCTTACCTCTTCCATTTTCTTATTATACAAATCTTTTGCTGTGGCCACGGCTGCGAGATTGTTTGCTTCTGCTGTGGCCTAATAATAAAAGAACAAAACAAGAATAGTGATTAATCATTCTTCCACATATAGGGATACTAATTCTATACAGACAGACAGATAAGTGTCTGGCGCTGCCGATCTGATGGCAGGATACACTTTCCAATATAAGCGTGCATGCTCGGCTCATGCTCATTCCACTGGGGGCAGGGCCTGGTGGAGTTTAGGTTACCTGATAGCAATCACCTTTGGGAATATATTTAGGAAAAAAAAGTCTGCAAGATGCATACAATTTCTTCTGAACGTGCAGTACAAGAGTTTTATTATATGAGTCCATACCTGGAAATAACTACATTTTCTCTTTATTAAGTGTCCTTACACTGTTTACTTGATAAACTTACTTGCAACATTGACTTTGGATGTGGTAGCTCCTCACCTTGATAGATCTTGATATAGGCCTGTTATGGAATAAAGCACTGTTATGTTACTTGGCAGATGACACAGGTATCGTTGAGCACTTATATTGTGCTCAACCTGACTTAAAGCAAATTGAAAGGTGCCAATATACCCTGGCCCACAGTTCTCGCACTCAATTCCCCCATACACAGGAGCACATGGGCTTGGGGAGAGCAGAATACGATGCTGTAGGGTTTATCTGCCAACAGATCGAAAGGATTGGGCAACTGAAATGAGACCACACAATCATCTCCTCCGACATCATCCATCAGAATAGAGACCAAAATACTGATTTGATGGCCCTGCCAATATTGTTGGCCTGAAATCTAATGTGTGGGCTGCCAGGCACTGTCTGTTGCATGAATGGTCATCTAGCGATCGCTCGGTACGCTGATACAACCATGCATATTCTAGAACATATTGCCATTACGTTCGTTTGAAGAAATCACACATGCTTAATGACACCGAGCGAAAGACTAACTACCCATCTGGGAACATTTTCTTTTGTGCACAGGCCAACTATGTGATCTATCTGTGGTGGCCAGGCTCCTGGGCAAGGATTGTAGCGCTGATGTATTTTACTCACTTATATTGTCCTTTACACATATTGTCGTCGCTGTCCCCACTGAAGCTCACAATCTAAATTTGGAGAACTCGTAGAAAACCTACGTAAACACAGGAAGAACATACAATCTCCTTGGGATTTGAACTCACAGCCCCAGTGCTCAAGGCAACAATTCTAACCACTGAGCCACTGTGATGTCCCCTAGCAGGCTGTAATGGAAAGAGCTTGTAATCGCTGCTCTGAAGCTGGCCGAGTCACTGAGGCTGCCTCTACTTGCAGCATGGGAGAGTGCATAGTTTGGGCCGCTGGTTTGTCCATGCTGTTGGTCTAAACTGTCAGCACACAGCCCACTGGCAAGCAGGAGGCAGAGGATTGGTATGCGCCTGAAGATAGAAGATTAGGACAACCCTTTAATAGGTTGTAAGTGTGAATGCAGCTTTAGATCTGACTGGAGTAGATAAAAAAATAGAATATAATAAGTAAAACACAGTTACTTAATATTTGCTTTTAACTATATATGTAATATTGTAATTTTGCAAATTGTTAGTAAATAAATAAATGGGCCGTGCACTACACAATATCCTACATTCCACAATCTTTCCCTCTGCAGCGATGTATTTATAGATCACATCATCCCCTTGGGGCCCTGGAACAAGGACACAAAGTCGTATATATTTATTATGTGCAGTCAAATTCTTTGAAGAACGGAAATCTAACACAGCTTCTCATCTGCTCCTGTATTTGACAGTAAAGAAACAGCAGAGAATTCATTGTAGACGGCATCTGCAAAAATGCCATATTTCCCGGGAAATGTGAGTAAACATACAGTATATTAGTCTACCAGCACATATTTAATTTATTATAATGCAGTCTCTGTGCAGCGATAATGATGGCTCCTGTGAATTCTGACATTATTTTTTCTGTTTGGCACCTCGCGGTGAATGATGGGCACAAAAGGTTTAAATTCACATCAATAAACACATTATAAAACTGCAGAAGTGAATGACAACCATATGGTCAGCGGAAAGAGACCAGACGCGCGTCAATGGATATCTGGCTACAATCAAGGGCCACATGTTGGACAAGGTAAGGACATAGAGAAACTGGGGTCTCTATTACGGAAAGGTAGTGCTCAGTGAACATAGCTCAACTGTGTGCATGAGACATAGAGAGGCATCATGGCGGCATTTGGAGAGCTCAGTGCACATAGCTCCCACTGTGTGCATGAGGCGTTAAAGGGAACCTGTCACCCCGTTTTTTGAGATTGAGCTATAAATACTGTTAAATAGGGCCTGCGCTGTGTGTTCCTATAGTGTATGTAGTGTACCCCGATTCCCTATGTATGCTGAGAAATAACTTACCAAAGTCGCCGTTTTCGCCTGTCAATCAGGCTGGTCAGGTCGGGAGGGCGTGGTGACATCGCTGGTTCTTCCTCAGCTTTACGTTGGTGGCGTAGTGGCGTAGTGGTGAACAAGCAGCGCGCGATCTGCGCTGTAATCCCTTGCATCGGTGGGGGCGGCCATCTTCCTGGGGCCGCGCGTGCGCAGATCGAGTGCTCTGCTGCACGGGGCTTCAGGAAAATGGCCGCGGGATGCCGCGCGTGCGCATTAGAGATCGCGGCGGCCATTTTCCCAAAGCCGAGTTTGCATCTCGGCTTTGGGAAAATGGCCGCCGCGATCTCTAATGCGCACGCGCGGCATCCCGCGGCCATTTTCCTGAAGCCCCGTGCAGCAGAGCACTCGATCTGCGCACGCGCGGCCCCAGGAAGATGGCCGCCCCCACCGATGCAAGGGATTACAGCGCAGATCGCGCGCTGCTTGTTCACCACTACGCCACTACGCCACCAACGTAAAGCTGAGGAAGAACCAGCGATGTCACCACGCCCTCCCGACCTGACCAGCCTGATTGACAGGCGAAAACGGCGACTTTGGTAAGTTATTTCTCAGCATACATGGGGAATTGGGGTACACTACATACACTATAGGAACACACAGCGCAGGCCCTATTTAACAGTATTTATAGCTCAATCTCAAAAAACGGGGTGACAGGTTCCCTTTAACTACATTTAAAAATAAATTTGTTTAATTGATGTAAGTGAATAAAACTTATGTGCATTATTAATATATTCCATAGTGCAGGTCATTATACAGCTCCATACAGTGGATACGGAAAGTATTTAGACCCCTTTAAATTTTTCACTATTTCATTGCAGCCATTTGGTATATTCAAAAAAGTTCATTTTTTTTCTCATTAATGTACACTCTGCACCCCATCTTGACTGAAAAAAAACAGAAATGTAGTATTTTTTGCAAATTTACTAAAAAAGAAAAACTGAAATATCACATGGTCATAAGTATTCAGACCCTTTGCTCAGTATTGAGTAGAAGCACCCTTTTGAGCTAGTACAGTCATGAGTCTTCTTGGGAATGATGCAACAAGTTTTTCACACCTGGATTTGGGGATCCTCTGCCATTCTTCCTTGCAGATCCTCTCCAACTCCATCAGGTTGGATGGTGAACATTGGTGGACAGCCATTTTCAGATCTCTCCAGAGATGCTCAATAGGGTTTAGGTCAGGGCTCTGACTGGGCCGGTCATAAATGGTCACAGAGTTGTTCTGAAGCCACTCCTTTGTTAATTTAGCTGTGTGCTTAGGGTCATTGTCTTGTTCGAAGGTAAACCTTCATCCAAGTCTGAGGTCTAGAGCACTCTGGAAGAGGTTTTCATCCAGGATATCTGTGCCTTGCCACAATTCTGTCTCTGAGCTCCTTGGCCAGTTCCTTTGATCTCATGATTCTCATTTGGTCTGACATGCGCTGTGAGCTGTGAGGTCTTGTATAGACAGGTGTGTTCCTTTCCAAATCAAGTCCTATCAGTTTAATTAAACAGAGCTGGACTCCAATGAAGGAGTAGAACCATCTCAAGGAGGATCACAAGGAAATGGACAGCATATGACTTACATATGAGTGTCTGAGCAAAGGGTCTGAATACTTATGACCACGTGATATTTCAGTTTTTCTTTTTTTATTAAATTTGCAAAAATTTCTACATTTCTGTTTTTTTCAGTCAAGATGGGGTGCAGAGTGTACATTAATGAGAAAAAAAAAGAACTTTTTTTAATTTACCATATGGCTGCAATGAGACAAGGAGTGAAAAATTTAAAGGGGTCTGAATACTTTCCATACCCACTGTATAGTGCCAGGCCATGTGTTACTTATCCATATGGACACAAAAAATAAATACCTTGAAATATTCCACTAAACCACGGCAGGTTATTTTATTGCCATTGATTTCTTTAACGTCCAGGTTTTCTGGTCTCAGGAGCCATGGTATAAATACTTTCAAATGCCTTATGAATTCTTCATCTATCTCTGTAATGACAAATGCAGCCTTGTATTCTCTGATATTTATATAGTGTTCACCTATTGCATAACAAAAGACTGACTTACTCAAGCCAAATAAAAGGGATTTCCAACAGTACAAAAAAAAAAGAAACTGTGATGGCAAAAAAGGAACTATATATCGTAAGTTGGAAATTTGTATACACAAATCATATGTAAACAAATTGCAGTGTCACATTTAGGGGTCATCTGATATTCTATAGGGGTATTAGTATAATATGAAATGATGGCATATTGCTAGGATATGACATCACTGAATGAATGTTTGGGTCTGACCTCTGGACACCTTGCAATCCTGCAAATGATGGGTCGCAGCGCTAATTTAGTGCTGCCATACCTGCACTGTTTTATCATGCACAACAGCACAAAGGCTGCAATTTCCTGCACAGCTGGGAGGCAATGAACAGAGAAAACTTAGAAATCAGCGCTGTGGCCAATTCATTCTCAGGATTAATGGGGGGCAGGGGCAGATTTTAAACCCACACTGAACATAAAGTAATGGCCCTGATTTACTGCTATCATGAATACTATAGCCTACTTCCAATAAGTCTTACTGTCACTTAACTCTCCGCTGCAAGCTATCCTAAATTCAGTGTCAGGATCATGTTTCTAACCCAATTGCTACACCAATGCCTCCAAACTGTTCCAGTCATTGCACAGGTTGCCCATCTACTAAACAATACAATCTAAACATTTCACACTCGCCCACAAAGCTCTCCACAGTGCTGCACTGCCCTACATCTTCTCATCTTGGTCTACCATCCTACACGTTGTCCACAGTGCTGCACTGTCTTACATCTCCTCCTCATCTCGGTCTACCACCCTACACATGTTCTCCACAATGCTCCACTGTCCTACATCTCCTAATCTCCGTCTACCACCCTAAACATCTTGTCCAAAGTGCTGCACTGTCCTACATCTCATCTAAGTCTACCACTCAATAAATCTTCTCAACAGTGCTGCACTGTCTTACATCTTCTCCTCATCTCGGTCTACCACCCTGCACATGTTCTCCACAGTGCTACACTGTCCTACATCTCCTCCTCCTCATGGTCTACCATCCTACACATGTCCTCGACTGTGCTACACTGTCCTACATCTCCTCATCTCGGTTTACCACCCTACACATGTTCTCCACTGTGCTGCAGTGTTCTACATCTCATCTCGGTCTACCACCCTACACATCTTCTCCAAAGTGCTGCACCATCCTACATCTCCTCCTAATCTCGGTTTACCACCCTACACGTTTTCCACAGTGCTGCACTGCCTTACATCTCCTCCTGATCTCAGTTTACCACTCTACACACCTTCTCACGACTTCAGCAAAGCATTTGACAAAGTATGTGATACTATCCTTATTGAAAAAATGACCAAGTATGGAATGGAGAAGGCAACTGTTAGGTGGATTCATAAGTGGCTTAGTGATCGGACCCAATGAGTGGTAATAAATGGCTGCACATCCAGTTGGAAGAATGTCTCAAGTGGGGTACCACAGAAAAAGGAATTGAGGGCAAACTTATTAAATTTGCTGATGACACAAAACTAGGAGGGATAGCTAACACTAGAGAAGAGAGGATTCAAAAAGATCTAAACAAACTGGAACTGTGGGCAGAAACTAACAGAATGATTTTTTAAAAGGGAGAAATGCAAAGTTCTACATCTGGGCAAGAAAAATGAAAAAAACATATACAGAATGGGAGGAATAGGGCTAAGCAACAGCACATGTGAAAAAGACTTGGGTTTACTAATAGATGACAGACTGCACATGAGTCAACAGTGTGATGCAGCAGAAAAAAAGGCAAACACAATTTTGGGTTGTATTAACAAAAGCATAGAGTCTAGATCATGTGAAGTAATTATTGCCCTCTACTCCTCCTTGGTCAGACCTCATCTGGAATACTGTGTCCAGTTCTGGGAACCACATTTAAAAAAAGCCATGAACAAAGTAGAGCAAGTTCTGAGAACATCTACCAGAATGGTGACCGGTCTGAAAATATTGTCCTATGAGGAACGGTTAGAGGATTTGGAAATGTTTAACTTGCACAAGAGAAGACAGAGAGGAGACTTAATAGCTGTCTACAAAAATCTGAAGGGATGTAACACTGTAGATGGATCAGTTTTATTCTCATTTGCACAAGGAAAAACTAAAATCAATGGAATGAAACTGAATGGGAGGAGACAAATTAGGTATTAGAAAAAAAACATTTGACAGAGAGGGTGATCAACTAGTGGAACAGGCTGCCATGAGAGGTGGTGAGTTCTCCTTCAATGTAAGTCATCAAACAGGATGAAGAGACATCTGTCTGCGATGGTTTAGTGAATCTTGCATTGAGCAGGGAATTGGACCAGATGACCCAAGAGTTCCAATCCAACTCTAACATTCTATGATTCTCCACAGTGCTGCACTGCCCTACATCTCCTCCTCATCTCCGTCTACCACCCTCCACATCTTCATAGTGCTACACCGCCCTGCATCTCCTCCTCATCTCTGTCTACCACTCTCCAAATCTTCTCCACTGTGCTACACTGCCCTACATCTCATTTGGCTAACACCCTAGCTGTGCTCTCTGTTCAGCTAATGATGTAATACTAACATCCTCCATAATCCACACCTTCCACTTCTGTCTTTTCTCATGCTGCACCAATTCCCTGGATTATGTTACCCCAGACATTTATTAGTATTATTATTATTATCGCGCCGTTTATTCCATGGCGCTTTACATTTAGTTGAAATCAGGATCCCACACATGTTTTGCATTCTAAAACTGTTCACATATGTACATACACAAATACTAGCGGTTGTCTAGTTTATGCAGTTTATGTGTATTACCCTGATTAAAAAAAAAAAAAAAAAGATGTCTGCAAAATTATACTATACAATCACTTTTACCTTTAATATCATTTCTATGTCCTTATAGATTGTAAGCTCTGGTGATCAGAGCCATCACTCCTAGTGCTTGCATGGAAATAACCCTGCAATATGTGATTAAAGTGTAGGTATATCAAGGATAACCAAAGGAACGGTATGAGTGACCCACCTTTAAGTTTGCCATCAAATTTTGGATTTGTAGCCACGGTGAGACCTGGATGTGGCAGCAGGAAGCAGGAGATGTTGGTGAAGCAGGAGTGGATATGTTTTCTCACATTTTGAAGCTCTTCATGTTGGTTTTCGGATACCTGGAGTAACGCAGAACGTCAAGCGTTTACTTCGTGGTCTTGACAATAATTAAAATTAAACACGTTTATTCAGCGGCTAATATTGGGCTTAAAGACGCAGTACTGTGTTATGTCACATCAATGAATCAGATTAGATTTAGAATTACATTAGTAATTAATCACATTGATTTTCACAGGATCTGCTGACAATAGAATGTGTATGGAGAATGAACGGGTTGATCTCTTGATCAGATCACCTGGAGATACGTGGTGACAGAGGTCGTTGCAGTCGATTATCCCACTTCCCCCAGCTAAATCACCTGCTTAGGAGGAAGTTTTAGCCATATTATCAGCTTTGGACAGGAATCAGACTTTTCTTTGTTTTTACAAATTTTAAAACTCTCTTACCTTCAAACGTTTTTCTAAAAACTTTGATCCTCCCTCTGCTCCATATGGGAATTCATATGGAAAACTCCAGTCACGTACCAGGAAAATCAAAGACTTTGGGGGAAAAAAATTAAATTATTAATATCGTTTTGGTTCGGATACAGAATATACAGCCCATAGATTTGACTTCCATATAAATCACACAGCTGCGGTACCTCGCATTACACAGGATAAAGCCGGATTCACACATCCAAAAACTCATTGTGCGAGTGTGGACTGCAATGTACGGATCGGTTACGAGTCTCCTCATACATGTATCTCTGTCTAACACCTGCAGCCAGACCGGACATTGCAGTTCGTACTTGGATCATGAATATTGGACATGTGAAAATGGCCAACAGAGAACTACTGATGTGATGACCGGTGGAAGAAACGAAGAGCAAAGAATAACCAAATCTGAGCACCAAGTGGTAAGTGACAGTGTATCGTGCCATGGGACAAATGCACAGCAGATTTTCTTTTCGGAAAAGTCGTAGAAATGCCATCCACACAATGTAGAGGAAATCCGCAGGATAGATTGGCCACCGAGGCTGCAGCATGCCAATTTCATACTTTGCTATATACAGGGTACAAGGTATTTCTGCAAAGACATCCATGTCCAGTTTTACATCCGTGTAAAATGGACCATTTTTATTCTGCGAATCATTCATTTTCCCTTTATAAAACCCACAGGTAGGCTAGATGAACTTTAGTTATTCAGTGACTCTTGAAAATGGATTAGTTCAAAATAAAGTCCATGTTTTATCTGTTTTCTATGGAGCCCCATATTAATTGTAGAGTCTGATCCGGATGAGAATAGGACCTGCTCTGAGGCTCACGGACTGGACACACAGGGCCACTTTTTTAAACTGATGTGTCTATGGATGAATGAAACTCTATGGGCTATGAGGTCCAGGAAAAAAAAATGGCCAGGACTAGGATGTATACAATGGACGTGTGAATGTATCCTAAGGATAACATCACGAGGAAAGCATCATGATGTTTTCAGAATCTGGCGGCCATTGGGAATGTATTAGCATCCTAATAGTCTGAGAAACCTTTTAGTTCTGTATCAGCCTCCATCTGGGCCTCATCAGTCCCAGATCATAGGAGGAACAAACCAGATTATGCACCACTGCAAGAACAATCATCTGCATTATGACACGAATGCCTTTTTTCTCATGTATTACGGCACATTTGCTCCAGGAAGCAGCCGATTTATCAGGAAGGAGTGGCGTTTATCTATTACTGGTGTGCAGACATTCTCTGGACGATCCCGTGCTTGACCCGCTCAGAGAGCTTGCCTGGGAAGATCTCCAAAATAACTTGTGATTGGAAACATGTGCGACAAGACATGACACCGGCCATCTCCAAGATATCCTAATCCCATTCTTCATAAATAAAAATGTTGGTGACATTTCCTTCCAACTATTTCCCCACTGTGCCAGGAAAAATATGTGACAAGTCTGCCGACTCATCATTGGATATACATCCAGGGCTGAAATATCATTTGCAGATAAGAAATATGAATTCATTCATTTATACAGCAGGTAGAGTTAAAGGGACCAAGACCAGGCAGAGTAGCTATTAGGTGGTCTCCAATTTGTGGCTTTCCAACTGTAGTGTTCCCGGACGGCCGCAGGTTGCACATATACAACTCTCAGCCAGAAGTATAAAAATAAAATACTGGGTAATTCGGAGCCTGGAGCACACTGCTGGGTGTTTCTATCACATTCAGGGTGTTGCACTGCTGACAGAGAGCAGCAATGAGCTAATCTGAGTATGACGAAGTATGGGAAGAATGTGCCTGAAATATCATTAGAAAAGTATCCTAAAAATCAAGTCAAAAGTCCGTGCGCCTTCCATTCCTTCCAATAGTGAATCGGTATTAGAGGAGAAAGTCGGCGTCCAATGGCCAAGGCCTAGAACTAATAGGGTGTTGTGTTTGGCACTTCGGCCCACAGCTGGAATCTTTCTGTAGTAGTGACAGACTCTGGGCTCCAGAACACACCCGACTGCACTGAGTCAGCAGAGATGCGAGTCATGGGAAGGTCTTAAGAGCACAGCAGACAAGCATGCACAGCACACCGCTCCATCATACACATTACAGACAGTTAGATTGAAATCCTGCAGATCATTCATCTGCACTGTGGGGCAATTTACTTTGCAGCTGTTTTGCAAAACTTGTATGTAAAATATGGTAACATCTCATCCGCCAACCTACTACTTACGGTATATATTTTCTGCCTGCAAATCTGTCGCTTATTCACTACATGAGAACATACCTTATTTTATTCACAATTGGGTGCCCCCAAGTAGTTAAACCCATCAACAATAAGGGTAATGTACCACTTTAGCAAGATAATATGTCACTGTGATGGGGATCAAGCATGAGTAAAGGATGATCCCAAAGGTGATACTTTAAGATAAAATGTTACTTTATTGAAAACAATTAAAACAATCACTCTATGACTCAGCTTATATAGACACATAGGGGCAGTCTGAGATCAGCCCAATAATCTAACAAATTGAGAATAGCTTCGTTGTTGCTTACAAACATACAATGCATTTGTGAGGATGGACCATTGACTCTCACACTGCTGGGAACCAAATCACATTCTAAAAAGGTTTACTATAAGATTCTGTAGCCTACTCTCACTAAATTTAGGTATTTCTATTTATCTTCACTTTAGCCAATGTATTGGAATACCCCATGGCAATGAAGCCCTCTTTAAATGGATCTAGCACCTTTCTATTGTTAATGTTTTGTTTTAATTGTTTTCAATAAAGTAACATTTTATCTTAAAGTACCACCTTTGGGATCATCCGTTACTCATGTTTGATCACAACCACAGTGATATACAGTATGAGAACATGCATGTAGAGTACAGTGTTCCCTGCGACTCTATGGCTGAGAATGTTACCATTCTCGAAGTTTGCAGCCATAACTGGGTCTGTAGGCTCATCTCCAGGCCACCACAGACGGGAGCAAGAGTTTTCTAACATTTAAAATAGCCCTGTCTCGTCCACAAAGCGATGAGTACATGCTGAGAATATCGAGCAAATGCACTTGCAGGTTAAGTAACATTGGGTCAGTGGGTTGTCCATGTGGTTCCTGTGCACACGAGCAGCAGTCTAGGTAAAAATATATGTGTCTGAACTTACCATAAAGGCTATGCTCACACTGGCAGCTGAACTTATTGGACCAGTCACGTCCACCATATTGCGGAATGTGCAGGACCTGCCGACATTTACGGTGCAAGCAGTAGTCTGGTCTATAAATCAGAGTAGTCAAACGCACACTGATTTTTTCCACAAGAGGACCATGTGGAAAATAGCCCAGGTGGACTAGGACACAGGCCAACATTGAGTCCATTCTTCACATGGACAGCGCACTGGCCAAACATACAAATGGCAGCTATATGAGTATACCCTGACATGTCCTGTCTGCTCAATAGCTGCAAACTCTTCTACATGACCCTACTGGCTCCACGTACTCAGCAAGAAACAAAATGGTGTAATATTGTCCACAGTAGATATGTTTATTCCCCATCTGTATGTGAAAAAGCTGCCCAGCTATATGATGTACTTTCCATAAAATCACAACTTATCAGGTGCATACACCCAGCTGGGAGTCCTCTGAATGAAATGTATGAGTACAGAAATCCTTCGTTTTTATGCGCTGCTGGCTTTCCCTTCGCTTTTGAAATTACACAGTAATTACACATATACACAGTAGTAGGGAAAAATATGTCAATCAGTGGCAGGAGGGTGCGGAAAGTCCGCAGCTCAGGAGTACAGGGGACCTTGTACATATCATCGAGAGGAGTCCTGGCTCTGCTCACACTGCACCTCGTAAATTGTGATTTTGTGGAAACTACACCATAGTGATAATTACGGAGCCCAGCGCTCTGATACAGCAGTATAAACCCGGTGAAAGATGTGTTTTATACGGAAACACGCTGGAAAGCTGATATGCTGCCGACAAAAGGCTCAGACGCAAAGTGCTCAGCGCCATCCATACTGAGCTCTTATGTCACAGAGAGAAAAGTGACATCCACAGAGGATTTACAATCATAAATGCCCCATCTTGTAAAGATAACGCTATGTTTCCTAATGAACAATATGTACAATAGAAAAGTCAGTTTAACTGGAGTTTCCATTTATCAAATGCAGCTATCCAGTATAAAATCTACTGACCTGAAATGGTTTCAGGAATGTCTCTTCCATAGCCAATCTGCCATATTCTGTGAAGAGCTAGATGTGGGGGAACAAGTCAGATAGTGAAATACTTACTTTGTATATCATTTGATGTGGGATTGATACAGAAACACTAAAACATAGTAAAGGCAATGAATGAGAGGCTAAAAGGTTCTATACTAATTAGTGATGAGTGAATATACTTGTTACTCGAGATTTCCGGAGCACGCTCGGGTGACCTCCGAGTATTTTTTAGTGCTCGGAGATTTAGTTTTCCTCACTTAAAGAGAACCTGTCACACCGAAATTCGCGGGTGAGGTAAGCCCACCGGCATCAGGGGCTTATCTACAGCATTCTGTAATACTGTAGATAAGCCCCCGATGTTACCTGAAAGAGGAGAAAAAGACGTTAGATTATACTCACCCAGGGGTGGTCCCGCTGCTGGTCCGGTCAGATGGGTGTCTCTGGTCTGCTGTGGCGCCTCCCATCTTCATTCCAAGACGTCCTCTTCTGATCTTCAGCTCCAGCACAGGCGTACTTTGTCTGCCCTGTTGAGGGCAGAAAAAAGTACTGCAGTGCGCAGGCGCCGGAAAGGTCAGAGAGGCCTGGCGCCTGCGCACTGCAGTACTTTGCTCTGCCCTCAACAGGGCAGACAAAGTACGCCTGCGCCGGAGCCGTGGCTGAAGATCAGAAGAGGACGTCTTGGAATGAAGATGGGAGGCGCCGCAGCGGACCAGAGACGCACATCCGACCGGACCAGCAGCGGGACCGCCCCTGGGTAAGTATAATCTAACGTCTTTTTCTCCTCTTTCAGGTAACATCGGGGGCTTATCTACAGCATTACAGAATGCTGTAGATAAGCCCCTGATGCCGGTGGGCTTACCTCACCCGCGATTTTCGGGGTGACAGGTTTCCTTTAAGCTGAATGATTTACATCTCTTAGCCAGCTTGATTATATGTGGGGATTCCCTAACAACCAGGCAACCCCCACATGTACTTATGCTGGCTATCAGATGTAAATCATTCAGCTGCGGTGAAGAAAACTACATTTCCAAGCACTAAAAAATACTAGGAGGTCACCCGAGCCTGCTCACAAAATCTCGAGTAACGAGTATATTGGCTCATCACTAATACTAATCAAAAGGAGACCCGGGGAGGGAACGATGGGGTCTGGAACTATGTGCTACATATACATGACTTGTGTTATAAAAATACCAAAAAGAAGAAAAACTTGCAAATACTGGCATGAAGTAACTGTTACTTAGATCTATGCCTGTATCTGGATCATAGAAGGCATAGATCTAAGTTTCTGGTGGAATTCAGTATTGCACCCAGTGGGGCCATTGATTTCAATGAGGCAAACAGAGTCCACAGTATGACTCTTTGGATTCTTTCTGACTCCTATTCGGACAGCGTCTGTCTGTTTAGCTGGACACAATCCTAAAAAACAGGATTAAGGCAGAAGTCCCAGACAAAGTCCTAAACGGGTACTGAGACGTGATGTGAACCCAACCTTAGCCACTATGGGTCCATGCACTCTTAAGCCTATTCTTGGGTACATAGGTAGAGGGATTGTTAAATGCGGGGCAACGTCACAGGCAAAGCAAATCTGCTAAATTCTTTCCAGGTGTAGAGTTAGTCTATTTCAAGGTGTACAGCTGTAATTATTAGTTCTCATACATACAATCTGTCCAAAGTAGGGTTTAAATGCTGCACAAAATAAACCTGCAGCAATGTACAGAACAGTGCACATGGACAGGGTTGTTCTTCCACATCTAGTGGAAATATATATGCAGAAAAATCAGCATATAAGGATTTTCATTATCTTGCATAAAAGCTGCAAATTTTCATTGTAGAATTCGCCTTTTCAATTAAAAGAAAGAAATTCACAATAAATCTGCAGCACAAAAAGCAGCAAATTCTGCATGTGTCATTCTGATTTAATTTCTGATTCTTTCCACTGCATAGGGACATGAGCAGTAAACACTGAATTACTTGTAAGTGTTGCAGGTCATCTTCTTGCACATTCTGAGACAAATTATACACCTTTAAACAAATAAAAATAAAAAAAAATTAGTGTTTAAATCTATAATTGCTTTAAAATCACACTAGACAATGCAGTGCATACTTGATGGTTACACATATATAATGGCAGATATGCAAATACAAATAGCAGTAGGACAAAACATAAGCAGATGGATCATGTCAATTACTGGGTTGATGTTTAACCATGTGTGCGCTGGGCTGCAGGGGGCTTGGGTTGCCAGGTGGATCCTAGGTCCTTCATAGCACGTTACTCAACGTGACCCCCGATGTTTGGAAGTGGGCCAAAAGCATACCAGAGAGAGAGACCACATGGTCTTACACTAGCATTTATCCCCTTTGGGTCACTCCCATCCTGCCCTCTGGACTGCACCTAAATCCTCTCCCCTTGCCTCTAGCAACTAAAAACTCCAAAACTTATGATAGGTCATAACTCCTTAATGGATGGTCCTAGGGAGGTGGTTTTGGCACCATCGGATCCGACCAGCCCCTGCTATGTGTTGAAACACATCTTAGCTATCTGGTTCCTACTAGCCATGCTGCATTTTTTTTCACCCTGTGGTGATAGAACAGATCGAGACCCTGGAAGGCATTTGACCTGTTCCAGAGATCTTGAAAATGTAACCGGAGTGTGGCCAGTACATACAATAAGTCCATATTCTCCTTATGAAATCCTTATGAAAACCTGTCTTAAAGGGCAATCTTGCCTTGCACAGGCATGTACTATGGAGGACAGAGAATTAACTTCAATCCAATATTGCAGCCAGCATGCAGCCAGCGGGTAAGGAAAGGGTGAATCGAAAACCCCGCCTCCATGGCTGAAAATTGTTCCCTCCAAATTCAGGTGACAGAGTCCCTTTAACCAATAAGTTTAACCGCATTGTACCCACATGGCAAGTAAGCCTTTGTTCTGAACTTAGCTGGCTCAAGGTGTGAGATCTGTCACAGCCTTTTGAGGCTTGACTCTCCCTGCTGAAATAGGTGTTCTCAAAGAGCTGCAGGCTGAAGGGGGCTTTATAATCCCATGCCAGATAGGATACAAATGATTGACATGAAATTATATCTCCAATATTCTTGACAAATAGTGCAGAAAATCTGTAACATCAAAAACTCACCAAAAGCTCATCGTGGGAATGCAGCCCTAAATGCTAAAATCATCATATTCCCAGAGCCTAAGTGGAATTGGTTTGCGCCATGGGCAGACAGATGCTCTAAACTAATTGATGGATCTTTGTGTAAAACCTTACCTGAATGGAGCTGATCATTGTGCTCAGGGCAAACACTGTGGCTGAGTCTCTCAACGTTGATTGACTGTCAAATGTCCCTTGCGTGTCCATTAGCAATACTGCAACCTGCAGAATAAAAATAAAAAACCTTCCGCATTATTGGATTTTCTGCTGTTTTGCTATTTTTGACACTGCATATATGGATTCCATGAGGAGAAGCTGTATACGACAGAGTCTTAAAGGGTTTGTACAAAAATTAGAAAAAATTAAACCAGCTGCAGAAAATGTTATAAATATAAAAATAATGCCATGCTGTACATTATAGCACCACTGGTGAGGCCAGCGATTGGCTGCAGCGGTCATGTATGGCATGTCATCACTCCGGGAATATAACAGAGACTGTCAAGGATCACGGGAGCATCTTTTCTGGAGAAGCAGAGGATTTAATAGGCTCCTTTGCAATCACATGAATTTACATAGTTTTGCATGTCTCTTAGGCCGGTTTCACACGTCAGTGGCTCCAGTACGTGAGGTGACAGTTTCCTCACGTACAGGAGATACTGACTCACGTAGACACATTGAAATCAATATGCAGTCCGTGTGCCGTGCAGGAGACAGCGCTACAGTAAGCGCTGTCCCCCCCACATGGTGCTGAAGCCGCCATTAATATCTTCTCTCCAGCAGCGTTCGCTGACGAGAAGATATGAAAAATCCTTTTTTGTTTTGTTTTTCGTGTTAAAAATAAAGATCCCTGTCCCCACCCCCCTCCCATCCCCTGTGCGCTCGCCCGCTGTTAATAAAATACTCACCCGGCTCCCTCGCTGGCGCTGCTTCCTGTCCTGGCCGCCCCTTCTCCTGTATGAGCGGTCACGTGGGGCCGCCGATTACAGTCATGAATATGCGGCTCCACCTCCCATAGGGGTGGAGCCGCATATTCATCACTGTAATGGGCGGCACCACGTGACCGCTCATACAGGAGAAGGTGCGGCGAGGACAGGACGCTGCGAGGGAGCCGGGTGAGTATTTTATTAAGAGCGGGCGGGCACACAGTGGGTGGGAAGGGGGTGGGGACAGGGATCTTTATTTTAAACACGAAAAACAGAAAAAAAAAAGGATTTTTCATATCTTCTCGCCAGCGAACGCTGCTGGAGAGAAGATATGAATGGCGGCTTCAGCACCAGATGCAGGGGACAGCACTTATCTCTAGCGCTGTCTCCTGCATGCTCCGTGTGGTACCCAGTCGGCACACGGGCGGCACACGTGTGCCACACGGATGGCCTACGTGTGCTCACGGACACCGACAATTCCGGTACCGGAATTATCTGGATGTGTGAGACTGGCCTTATACAATGACAATATCCATAACTACGGCAGAAGCAGTAAGGTATGGCTGTCACATATTAAGACATAGCAACCAGTATTGAGAAGTTTGCAATTGACATCCTACTTTTATATACAGTTCTAAAGCCTGCAAACATAATTTCAGATAACTTTTGAACATTTATTATTTTTTTTCATAGTTTTACATGTTATAATTACAATCTTGCTGTCTGAACATTATTGTGGGTCATCCCCACTCAGAAGAGTTTTCACATACTGTCAATTTGTTCTAAAAAAACAAACAAACTGTGCTTTACTCATCCTACCCAAGTCCGGTGCTGAGTCTCTGCCACTGTCTTGGTGTCTGTTTGGCTGCAACAGTGACATTAACTTGACATCCCTGGAGCCAATCAATTAGTTCAGTGGCTCAGCCAATGTACATGGCACTAGCTCAGTGATTGGCTAGAACACTGTTAACGTGACATCACCGCTGCAGCCAAACAATAGACACTGAGAGCAGTGGTGGAGACTCAGCGCTAGACCTGGGGAGAGTAAATAAGGGATATTTTTTTTTATTTTTAGAATGAACTGATCACACAGAGAAAACTTTTCTTAGCATTGGAATAAAAAACTTTGATACCGCTTTTTTTGGCGGCACAAATCTTTTACCTTTTTCCCATCAGGCTTGTCCACCAAGAATATTTCACTCCATATCTGAATTCCTGTAGTCTCTCGTTCCGATCCACCTCTCCATGAAAACCCAGACAGTGGTGCGTTATAATCTCCAAGCCAATCCACGGGCTCCTATAAAGAAGAGTGTCATGGGGTCAGAAAGCTCGACTAAGACCACGTTCACACGGTCAGTATTTGGTCAGTATTTTACATCAGTATCTGTAAGGGTACCGTCACACTGAAACGACGCTGCAGCGATACGACAACGATGCCGATCGCTGCAGCGTCGCTGTTTCGTCGCTGTGTGGTCGCTGGAGAGCTGTCACACAGAGAGCTCTCCAGCGACCAACTATGCCAGTCCCCTGGTAACCAGGGTAAACATCGGGTTACTAAGCGCAGGGCCGCGCTTAGTAACCCGATGTTTACCCTGGTTACCAGCGTAAACGTAAAAAAAACAAACACTACATACTTACCTTCAGCTGTCTGTCCTCCGGCGCTCCGCTTTCCTCTGCACTGTCAGCGCCGGTCAGCCGTAAAGCAGAACGGTGACGTCACTGCTGTGCTTTCTGGCTGGCCGGCGCTGACACAGGATGCAGGAAGAGTGCAGAGAAGCAGAGCGCCGGGGACAGACAGCTGAAGGTAAGTATGTAGTGTTTGTTTTTTTTACGTTTACGCTGGTAACCAGGGTAAACATCGGGTTACTAAGTGCAGCCCTGCGCTTAGTAACACGATGTTTACCCTGGTTACCAGTGAAGACATCGCTGAATCGGCGTCACACATGCCGATTCAGCGATGTCAGCGGGAGATCCAGCGACGAAATAAAGTTTCAGACGATCTGCTACGACGTACGATTCTCAGCGGGGTCCCTGATCGCAGTAGCGTGTCAGACACAGCGAGATCGTAACGATGTCGCTGGAACGTCACGGATCGTGCCGTCCTAGCGATCAAAGTGCCACTGTGTGACGGTACCCTAAGCCAAAACCAGGAGTGGAACAAATAGAGGAAAAGTATAATAGAAACATATGCACCACTTCTGCATTTATCACCCACTCCTGGTTTTGGCTTACAAATACTGATGTAAAATACTGACCAAATACAGAACGTATGACCATGGCCTAATACTGACACTTGAGGTGCACGGCCGCACACAGGTTTTTTTTTTATTCTTGTTGGATGCCATATACTCGTGCCAATAGACGATATAGAAATTTGATGGAAGCCATTGTCCTCTAGCAATACATTGGATGGGGGTTGTATGTTCCTCGTCCTGTCATTATTGTCCCCAGCACATCATTGGGTACATGAGGCCACTTTTAGGACAGATATAGAGGTGTCACCTCATTTATCAACCGTTGGTTGGACGTGATCAGAAATGACCTTTCCTATGAAGACTTTGGGGCTTTTTGGGCTACTGGTTATTTTTGATTCCACAATAATTACAGCTATAGACAGGCTTGCTCCGGAGCGCACATATTCAGATAACATCACATAATCTACCATTGCCGTCAGTGGATATATAGTAAGACAAGGCGCAAGTAGATCAATACCGTTTTATACATGTATCGCAGCATGAAGTCCATGAGGAAGGACTTTCCTTTCCTGAATGCTCCTGCCACTGATACGGCCACAACCTCCTTATCCCTCACGTCTTCAGAAAGCAGAATTCGGTTCAATGCCCCTTCATCCAGCTCGAAGGAATGGTCGTCTTTAACCACCAGCACCTGGACAGGTTGAGCCTTTTTTTCATATTCTTCCTCTTCGGAACTCCAATCGTAATTTCGGTCAGAAAACCCCCCTAGAGTATCGAGGAGACACCAAAGTTAATTAATACTTGGTGGCAGCAGAAAATGATTAAAGCTGGTGAATGATTAGTACAGATTGATATACAGGTATTGTGTCCCCCCCCCCCCCCACATCTTGGCTATTACAGCCTCCACTTCTCCGAGAAGGACTTCTAAAACATCTTGGAGTGGTCTGTGGGAATTTTTGCTCCTTCATCCAGCAGAGCATTTGTGAGGTCAGACCCTGATGTTGGGCAGAGGCCGGGCTCACAATCTCTGTCTAAGTTCATCCTGAAGGTGTTGTATTGGGTTGAGGTCCGGACTCTGTGTGGCCGATCGTGGTCTTCCACCAAACTCCCTCAGCCATGTCTTTGTCAACCTTGTTCTGGGCAGCGGGCACAGTCATAGGGCACAGAAAAGAGCCTTCTCTTAACTGTTCTTATAAAGCTGGAAGTTACAATTTTACACAATGTCATGTGCTGAAGAATTAAGATTTCCTTTCATTGGACCTAAAAAGCTGAAAACACCCTGAGAAACAAGCCCATAACACTATCCCTTCTCCTCCATCTGTACAGGAGGCACAATGCAGTCAGGGGGTAACGTCCTCCTGGAGTCACCAAACCAAGGCTCCTCCATCAGACGCAGATAGAGCAGTGTCATCCGACACTGCACAGAATGCGTGTCATCCAGAGTCCAGTGGTGGCGGCTTTACACCACTCCATCCAACGCTCGGCATTGTGCTTGGTGATGTACGGCTGCATGCAGCTGCTCGGCCATGTAGCTCCCGGCAGGGGCGCAGTGTTTGTGCTAATACCAGAAAAGGTCTGGACTATGCACTACTCTTTCCACTACTCAATAATGTCACTCACAGGTGAAGGAGGAAGATTTAGGAAGGGGAAGTGTCATGAACGGACTTGTTACCCCTGTCCTTCCTATTACAGGACCGCGCTGGTATGGCAGACGGCATGGCAGGGCTGGAGCTTATACAACGGGACTGGAGGTTGTACGCTAGAGACAATGGGGCTGGATGAAAACTCTGAATTCAAAAGACGTGTGTCCCAATACTTCTCTGCATAGATAAGACGTGTGTCCCAATACTTCTCTGCATAGATTAAATGACTATTTTGTATTGTTTATCGATAGAAACAGAAAAAATATTTTGAATGCAATTTTCCTGTCTTGTCACAGTGCGTGTGTAACTTTAGAATGATTTTTATTGCTCTAATAAATATAAAAATAAATCTGCTTTGAAAATAGTTTTCTACCGTTTGGTGTATACAGCTCTTATGTGTCGCCATGGTAAAATCCCTGTGTAGCCTGACCCTACCCTCTTCCTTGCTACTCTACAGATGATTAAAGGTCTGGACTAGAACAGTGTTTCAAGGAATTGTCAGGTAAATGCAAATTATCACTATCCTCGGAGGGTGACCCGCTCTGATCAGCAAATCGGAGGCTTTTCATCCCCATTACCCCCAACCAGAGCTCCATTGCTTCTCTAAGATAAGAGCCTCAGGAAAAAGCCAAGCCAAGTGCGCAGCACCCCTAGAGAATGGTTGGAGCAGCAGTCAGGCACTCCATTACTACAGTCATGGCCAAAAGTTTTGAGAATGAGACAAATATTAATTTTTCCAAAGTCTACTGCTTGATTTTTTCTAATGGCAATTTGCATATACTCCTGAATGTCAGAGTGATCAGCTTAACAGCAATTACTATACTTGCAAAGTTAATATTTGCCCAGAAAATGAACTTTAACCCCCAAAACACATTTCAACATCATTGCAGTCCTGCCTTAAAAGGAGCAGCTAACATCGTTTTAGTGATTGATCCATTAACACAGGTGTGGGTGTTGATGAGGACAGGGCTGGCGATCAATCAGTCATGATTAAGTAAGAATGACATCACTGGACACTTTAAAAGGAGGCTGGTGCTTGGTATCATTGTTTCTCTTCAGTTAACCATGGTTATCTCTAAAGAAACACGTGCAGCCATCATTGCACTGCACAAAAATGGCCTAACAGGGAAGAGTATCGCAGCTACAAAGATTGCACCTCAGTCAACAATCTATCGCATCATCAAGAACTTCAAGGAGAGAGCTTCCATTGTTGTCAAAAAGGCTCCAGGGCGCCCAAGAAAGACCAGCAAGCGCCAGGACCGTATCTTAAAACTGTTTCAGCTGTGGGATCGGACTACCAGCAGTGCCGAGCTTGCTCAGGAATGGCAGCAGGCTGGTGTGAGTGCTTCTGCACGCACTGTGAGGCGGAGACTCTTTGAGCAAGGCCTGGTTTCAAGGAGGGCAGCAAAGAAGCCACTTCTCTCCAGAAAAAACATCAGTGACCGACTGATATTCTGCAAAAGGTACAGGGAGTGGACTGCTGAGGACTGGGGCAAAGTCATTTTCTCTGATGAATCCCCTTTTTGATTGTTTGGGACATCTGGAAAACAGCTTATTCGGAGAAGAAGAGGTGGGCGCTACCACCAGTCTTGTCTCATGCCAACTGTAAAGCATCCTGAAACCATTCATGTGTGGGGTTGCTTCTCAGCCAAGGGAATCGGCTCACTCACAGTCTTGCCTAAAAACACAGCCATGAATAAAGAATGGTACCAGAATGTCCTCCAAGAGCAACTTCTCCCAACCGTCCAAGAGCAGTTTGGCGCCCAACAATGCCTTTTCCAGCATGATGGAGCACCTTGCCATAAAGCAAGGGTGATAACTAAATGGCTCATGGAACAAAACATAGAGATTTTGGGTCCATGGCCTGGAAACTCCCCAGATCTTAATCCCATTGAGAACTAGTGGTCAATCATCAAGAGACTGGTGGACAAACAAAAACCAACGAATTCTGGCAAAATGCAAGCATTGATTATGCAAGAATGGACTGCTATCAGTCAGGATTTGGTCCAGAAGTTGATTGAGAGCATGCCAGGGAGAATTGCAGAGGTCTTGAAGAAGGGTCAACACTGCAAATATTGACTTGCTGCATTAACTCATTCTAACTGTCAATATAACCTATTGGTACTCATAATATGATTGCAATTATATTTCTGTATGTGATATAAACATCAGACAAACACTAATAAAAACCAGAGGGCAGCAGATCATGTGAAAATATAATTTTGGTGTCATTCTCAAAACTTTTGGCCATGACTGTACAGAGATAACGTTCCCTGTTCCATCAGGTCCAATCAATTGGATCCTCACCGATTGATAAGATAGGTGATAACTTGTTTTAGTAGGACAACCACCTTGATGTATTTGCAAAGTTAATTATTTCAGAGGATTTACCAATGTAAATCACTACTACTCAGAGTTACAAAGTAGCACTTCAAACCTCAGAACTGTCGGTCACTTCACTATCCTGAAGTTCCAAAAACACTGCTTTTTACAGCACACCCCATCTGTGGCCGGTTAGCTCAGTTGGTTAGAGCGTGGTGCTAATAACGCCAAGGTCGCGGGTTCGATCCCCGTACGGGCCATTAACATTTTTACAGGATATTTTTAATAACTGAAAATCAATACTTTTACCTCTAATGAATAAAAAAGGATGAAAAATCAATGATTAACTAATGACATTAAAATGTATCATCCACATCGTACTTGCATTGTTTACAAGAACAGCATCGCCATCTAGTGGTATTTTCATGCAACAGCATTTATGAATATATTACCTATGTATTCTTTTCTTCTGCACACTTTCTATAGTTTCAATATACACCATAGGCATTGCTATAGGGCAGGGGTGGGGAACAATTTTTCTGCCAGGGGCAATTTGGGTCTTTATACTATCCTTCTGGGGCCATACAAAATTATCAACTTTAAAGTTACCCTGCTACATTTGCTCAACCATTAAAGCAAACCTGTCAGCAGTTTTGGCAGATAAGACATACGGCCACTGCATTTCAGGGCTTATATACAGCATTCTATAATGCTGTATATGAGCCCCCAACCAGACCCAAAAGATGAGAAAATTAAGTTTTATTATACTCACCCGGGTGTTGCAGGTCCGGGTCCGGCGCCTCCCATCTTCTTGCGATGCCGCCCTCCTGTTGCTTCATCGCTCCCCGGCATTGCGCTGCGGCGCAGGCGTACTTATCTGTCCTGTTGAGGAAAGTACTGCAGTGCGCAGGTGCCGGGAAAGGTCAGAGAGGCCCAGCACCTGCGCACTGCAGTACTTTACTCTGCCCTGATGATAGGGTACACAAACATACATACAAATATATATATATATAATAATCTTTATTTTTATATAGCGCTAACATATTCCGCAGCGCTTTACAGTTTTGCACACATTATCATCACTGTCCCCGTTGGGGCTCACAATCTAAATTCACTATCAGTATGTCTTTGGAATGTGGGAGGAAACCGGAGAACCCGGAGGAAACCCACGCAAACACGGAGAGAACATACAAACTCCTTGCAGATGTTTATATTATATATATACACAGTATATATATATATACTATATATATATATATATACAGTATATATATACACAGTGTATATATATATGTATATATATATATATATATATATATATATATACATATATATATACACACATACATATACACAGTATATATATGTATATATATATTTGTATCTATATATATCTTGCACACACACAGTTGTGCTCAAAAGGTTACATACCCCGGCAGAATTTTTGCTTTCTTGGCCTATTTTCAGAGAATATGAATGATAGCACCAAAACTTTTTCTTCACTCATGGTCAGTGGTTGGGTGAAGCCATTTATTGTCAAACTACTGAGTTTTCTCTTTTAAAATCATAATGACAACCCAAAACATCCAAATGACCCTGATCAAAAGTTCACATATCGCTTAGAATTTTCACCAAAAAGGTCTACCTTCATCTCATCAGACCAGAGAATCTTATTTCTCATAGTCTGGAAGTCCTTCATATGTTTTTTCAAACTCTATGCGGGCTTTCATATGTCCTGCACTGAGGAGAGGCTTCCGTCGGGCCACTCTGCCATAAAGGCCTGACTGGTGGAGGGCTGCAGTGATAGTTGACTTTGTGGAACTTTCTCCCATCTCCCTACTGCATCTCTGGAGCTCAGCCACAGTGATCTTGGGGTTCTTCTTTACCTCTCTCACCAAGGCTCTTCTCCCACGATTGCTCAGTTTGGCTGGACGGCCAGGTCTAGGAAGACTTCTGCTGGTCACAAACTTCTTCTATTTAAGGATTATGGAGGCCACTGTGCTCTTAGGAACCTTGAGTACTGCAGAAATTCTGCTGTAACTTTGGCCAGATCTGTGCCTTGTCACAATTCTGTCTCTGAGCTCATTGGCCAGTAACTTTGACCTCATGATTCTCATTTGGTCAGACATGTGGAGCACCCGCTAGAACCGTGGGGTACTCGGTACCGGGCCGGTTCTGTTCTTAAAGGGGTGGTCACGGTGGCAGTGACCCGGTCGATGGCCCTGGGCGTCTAGTAAAAGGGGTTAATGAAAATGGAAATAAAGTCTAATGTAGTATGTAGTATACTCGTGACGCCACCTGTGGTATTCGGCCAGGGGTGGCTGACACTGCTTAAAGGGGTCCTCTGGGGCTGATGGTTTTGCGGCTTAGATGGTATAGCTCCCCAGAATTAGAGCTTGGTCCCCAGGGCTCCCACGTGTAATTGGTAAGAGGGATGATTGACGGTGGGGTGCAGGAAATAATTGCAGTACACAGGGATAACAGTTTCCTTTACCTTTTAATGGTAGAATTCAGGTACAGTCCAGGGTACAGGTAACAGGTGATGGTGGGGTCCGGGCAGCCTGGAAACAGCTTGGGATCCACTTAGCCAGGTGGGTTCGGAGGCCTTCCTTCTGCGCTGTATATCTGACCCTTACTGCCTGAAGCTCTGTACGAGTCCTCTCAGTGTCTGTATTCTCAACCTGTGTGGCTGACAGCCTGAACCTTCCATGGGCACTGTCCTCTCTCTCTCTCTCTCTCTGGCAGCCCCAGGCTCCTGACTTGCTGTGGTACGTGCAGGTGTTAGATGGGACAGGAGACTTGTAATCTCCTGCCCTTCGGGTTCAGTGGCTGTCTGTAATTCCCACACCACCACGGACCCCGATGTCCGGTCTCTTGGCACTTTCCTCTGGGGTGAGCCCACTCACAGCTCCAGACCCCAGGCTCCTCTCCTTTGCCTCTTCTCCTCTCACTGTCACTAACAGAATGTCTAACCCCTCCCCGGGCCAGAATTTATAGGGAAGTTCCCCTGAAACCAGGTTTAGAGCTCCCCCTTCTGGTCTGGAGTCAGGACGGTGTTGCATGTCCGTGTTACCTGATTAAGGGATCCCTCCTTGTTTCCAGGCATGACATCACCTCCCCCCGTGAGGCAGACAATACCATTGTGGCATCCGGACTCCTGGGGTGCCACATTCCCCCCTAGTACAATTCAGTACTCCTGGACTGAGGAAAAAAAAAGAAAACATGCAAACAGGTGAACAATGGTAAAAGGCTTATAGAGTTTCAAAAATGGAAAAATTACAGAAAGTAAAATAAACAGGATTGACCAATTAAGTTCCTGGGGCAACACTGGTCCTTTTGTGTTCCCTCCAGACTTTTAAGTTGCCTAGGTGGGAACCACCCCAACCCACCTTTGCTTCATTCCCGAGCATGGCTACAGGACTCTCTATTGATGGGCCTAATCTTTGACCACGTCGGCGATTTATTTTCTAGGCCAAACCGGGGTAACTATGTACACATAGTCGTGTGGCCCAATTGTCCTTTAAGAGGTTATTATGCATTTTTGAAAGTTCATACAGTAGTCTCTGTAGGTACTCTCTGCTTAGCGGTTGCAATTATAACTTATTTACACATTTTAGTCGCTATACCGGGCTGGGATCTGACCTCTGGTATTACGGGCAGATCTGCGCAGTACAGGTATTGATAGTGTCCTGACTGGATTCACTGTATTTGCTACCACTGGTGTAGTGTGCTCACTATTAGCTACGCTATGGGTGACTCTATGTAGCACAGGTATACCTGATCTCCTACGATTACTCCTGCTCACTGTGGGCATGACAGATTCACCGATAGCAGGGGGTAGAGTCTCTTGCTCCACTGCTGGTGTGACATCTGCTGCTTGAGCCCGCTGGTCTTCAAACTGGACTTGAGTCTCTGTTGCTTCAGGTGCTGTTGGTTGAGGAAAGAGCAGAACAGGTACTACAATGGCTTGGTTTACCTGTGTCCATGACTGAGGAAAATCTCCAAGAACGGTATGGATTTTCTTTTCCTTCTCTTCCATGGGTTGAGGGGTATCTTTGTCATTCTCTCTGTCTCTCAGTTGGTCAGGGCATACCTTCAGATGGTCCCTCAATACTGCTGTTGAGGTTTCTCCTTCATCCTTACTGATGAGACACACCTTGGTGTTATCAAAGTTTGAGGGCATGACGGTGTATGGGTCAGCCTCCCACTGATCTTCTAATTTGTGCATTCATCTTTTTCTCTATAGAACTTGTTCTCCAGGTGACAAGGGAACTGCAGGGGTGTGCTGATTATAGTTTCTCTCCTGCCTCTGTCTCGCTTGGGACAAACTTCTTTCCATGCAATCCTGTACTTTGCGGTATTGCTGCTGCCCCTCTGTATCCCAGTCTGCATCCTGGTGATATTGTTTCAGGCATTAAGACTCCCATGTCCAAGTCAATAGGTAACTTGCCAGGTCTCGCTCTCATTAGGTAGACTGGAGTACAGTTGGTGAAGTTCGCCGGGATATGGTTGTATAGCTCTGCCAAGTCCGGCAAAATCTCTGGCCACAAGTTTCTCTCTTCCAGGGGCAAGGTTTTTAATAGGTCAACTACCACCTGATTCAGCTTCTCGCACATGCCATTTGTCTGTAGGTGGTACGGTGTTGTCCTGATTTTATTGCATCCGTACAGGTTACAGAACTCTTGGAACACTTCTGCCTCAAAGGCTGGGCCTTTGTCAGTGAGTACCTTTTCAGGATAACCATGTGGTCAACAAAAGTGTTGTTGAAATGCTTTAGCTGCCATTTTTGCTGTTTGGTCCTTGACAGGCACGACTACCAGAAGCCATGAGTAATGGTCCATTATGGTCAGGGCATAGACATAGCCTGAACGGCTTGGGGTCAGCTTCACATGATCCAAAGCTACCAGTTCAAGTGGCTGTTTGGTGACTATGGGTTATAGGGGAGCCCTCTGGCTGTTACGGTCTTTCCTGCTTAGGTTGTGGGGGCCACATTCTCGGCACCACGTCTCAATGGCTTTTCTCATGCCAATCCAGTAGAATCTTTCACGAAGTAGAACCTCTAATTTCTTCCATCTGAAGTGTCCTACTCCATCGTGGTACTCTTCCAAGACAATTGGTGCATCCCGCCTCAGGACTACCACTTGCCAGACCAGCTCGTAAGTACGTGGATCGATGATCCTCCGACATAATTTAACTTCATAGATGAATAGCTTGCCCTTCTCCTTCCACAACTGTTGGGTCTCTTGTGGGGCATCTGGACCAGGGTGTGATTCAGCTTATGTCAGTAGCTCCTTTACTAGGCGGACTGCTGGTTCATTATCCTGTGTTTCTGCCCATCCATGGTGGGGCAAGGGGTTCAGCGTGACTTCTCGCCTGTCATTGCGCTTGTCCCTCACACAATGGGAGTACTGGGTCGCCTCGGGGCGGTGGAAGGCTGGTAACTCGATCTCCTCCAGTGCTTCCGGATTGTCTCCACATGGTACTTGATGGTAAACTCGTAGTTGGACAACCGGGCCATCCATCTCTGCTCCAATGCACCTAGTTTTGCCGTTTCCAGGTGGGTCAGTGGATTGTTGTCCATGTAGATGGTAAACTTCGCTGATGCCAAGTAGTGCTTGAAGCGCTCCGTTACAGCCCAGACTATGGCGAAAAACTCTAATTTAAAGGATTTATAGTTGTCAGGGTTCCTTTCAGTGGGACGAAGCTTCCTTCTGGTGTAGGCAGTCACTCTCTCTCTGTCTGTCTTTCTGCACCTGGGACAGCACTGCTCCCAATCCCACGTTGCTGGCATCTGTGTAGAGTACAAATGGTTGGTCATAGTCAGGATAGGCCAGGACTTCATCTCACGTGAGAGTCAACTTCAACCGAGTGAATGATTCTGCTAGTCCGTTGTTCCATTCAAACAGAGGACTCTTGTTCTTAGTCTTCTTGGATTGGCCCACTAGCAAGTCTTGCAGGGGTGCAGCTATCTTGGTGAAATCTTTAATGAATCTTCGGTAGGAGCCTACCAACCTGAGGAACTGTCATACTTCATGAATGGTGCTGGGTTTTGGCCAGTCCCTGATAATGGTGACTTTGTCAGGGTCCGGTGCCACACCTTCAGCGCTCACAACGTGACCTAGGTACTGCACCTTGGGCTTCAGCAGGTGGCATTTGGTTTCACCTTCAGGCCAAAGTTGGACAGGGCTTCAAACACCTCAACCAGGTGCTTCAAATGGTCTTCATAGGTGTCGGAGAAGACGATTATGTCATCCAGGTACAATAGAACGGTCTCAAAATTCTTGTGCCCAAGGCAGCACTCCATCATCCTCTGGAACGTCCCTGGTGCGTTGCACAGCCCGAATGGCATGTAGTTAAACTTAGAGGCCCATTGGTGTCGTGAAGGCGGTCTTCTCTTTATTCGTCTCTGCCACGGGAACTTGCCAATTCTCACTGGTGAGATCTAAGGTGGAGAAATAGTGAGCGGATTTCAGTGCAGCTAGTAATTCCTCAATTCTAGGTAATGGTAGGCATCCTTGTGTGTAATGCTGTTAATTCGCCTGTAGTTAACACACATTCTCATGGTACCATCTTTCTTTCTAACGAGGACTAACGGAGCTACCCGGGGGCTACAACTATCTCTGATCATCCCAGCCTCCTTCATCTCCAGTAACATATCGTTGGCACATTGATAGTGAGCTGGGGGTACAGGCCGGTATCTCTATTTAATGGGCGGATGATCTCCAGTTGGGATATGATGTTGAACCCCTTTTACCTACCCAAAGTCTAGTGGGTGTTTGCCGAGTACCCACTCATACTCATGGACCACCCGGTAGGACCATATTTTTGGTGCAAAGGAGTGGAATCAGTGCCTACGTGTAACAGTTGACACCAATCCTCCAACTGTCCTGCAGCGCCACTGCAGAATCTTGGGATATGTCCCGCCTTGCTGCAGCGGCAACAAATGGGTTGTCCGTTCTGGTTGTAGCGGTCATTGTCTCTGGTCGGTGGGATCCTCTTCTGCCGTCGCCACGGGATGTCATCTGGACTGGAAGCCAGCTGGATCTTCTCCTTTGGGGACTCTTGCAGGGACTGCACGGTTTTGGCTAGTGCAGCTACACTTTTGTTCAGCTCCAGGGTCTGCACGTCGGCTTTCACCAGGGTCTGTGAAAAGGATGCCGCTTCCTGGTGATATGTAATTGTTGGGCGCCTAAGGGGCGCTGTGTGGCTGGAATTTGGTTCATGCAGCACCTGGATGGCCCTATCTTTAAAGGGAACCTGTCACCCCTAAAATCAACGATGAGCTAAGCCCACCAGCATCAGGGGCTTATCTACAGCATTCTGGAATGCTGTAGATAAGCCCCCGATGTATCCTGAAAGATAAGAAAAAGAGGTTAGATTATACTCATCCAGGGGCGGTCCCGCTGCGGTGGGTGTCACGGTTCGGTCCGGGGCCTCCCATCTTCTTACGATGATGTCCTCTTCTTGTCTTCACGCTGCGGCTCCGGCGCATGTGTACTTTGTCTGCCCTGTTGAGGGCAAAGTAAAGTACTGCAGTGCGCAGGCGCCGGATCTCTCTGACCTTTCCCGGCACCTGCGCACTGCAGTACTTTGCTCTGTCCTCAACAGGGCAGACAAAGTACACCTGCGCCGGAGCGTGAAGACAAGAAGAGGACGTCATCGTAAGAAGTTGGGAGGCCCAGGACCACGACGCCCATAAGACCGGACCGCCCACCCAGGTGAGTATAATCTAACCTCTTTTTCTCATCTTTCAGGATACATCGGGGGCTTATCTACAGCATTCCAGAATGCTGTAGATAAGCCCCTGATGCTGGTGGGCTTAGCTCATCATCGATTTTGGGGGTGACAAATTCCCTTTAAAGTGTGCAAAGTCCAGGTCAGGGTTTTGCAGGGCCAGGATGCGCAGCTGTGTCCTGTGGGTGCTAGACAGGAGTCTCTCAATAAACTGCTCCTTTAATAATCTATTCCCATCTTGCACATTGTCAGGGTCAATCTGCTTAATGGCTCGCAGTGCCTCCTGGAGATTAAGGGCATAGTCCCGTATACTGTCCTGCACCCTTTGTTTACATCCAAAGAATCTCATTTTTATTTCTACTGCATTGCGAGTGTCAAAAGTGTCCTTCAGCCCGGCAAAGATTTGTTTGACAGTCCCTTTATCAATGTTCGGCCATGACTTTACTTCCCTCTGGGCCGCACCAGTAAACTGACCAATGAGAATGTTGACTTTTTGACTCTAAGACAGGAGGTACACTTTAAACAAACTGCAGAGTCTCTCCTTAAAATAACTCAGGGTGTGCGACTCCCCGGAATACTGTGGTACCCAGGCCGCTCCCGGTATGTATGGCATTGATAGCGGCATTATGGGGAATACGGCAGCGGTTGCCAGATCTTGCTGCACTCTGGAAGCTGCAGCTGCTTCTGCCACCGGATTCTGCGGTACTATGGGGGCTGCGGCTGTGTCTGCCCCTGAATCTTGCGGCGCTATGGGGGCTGTGACTGCGCCTACCACCAGCGCTGCATCTCCACCCGGGCTGGACATGTTCCTTCTCCCCCCCTAGTTAACCTCAGCCAGGCCCCGCGTTCCGTTACCGGTGGGAGTGGCTTCTCCATCGGTGATCTGGACGGTGCTCTTTCAGGTTCTCAAGCCTGTGGCCTCCTGCTTCTTTTTTTTAATCCACACACCGCAGAGCACGGAGCGCAGCTTCCTTTTGCGCTCTTCTCTTTAGATCCGCCTATGAAAGCAAACCTCCCCGGCTTCTTGCACGCCACGTGGTACCGTGGGGTACTCAGTACTGGACCGGTTCTGTTCTTAAAGGGGTGGTCACTAGTGATGAGCGAGTGTACTCGTTGCTCGGGTTTTCTGGGGTGAGCCCACTCGCAGCTCCAGACCCCAGGCTCCTCTCCTTAATCCTCCTGGATTAAGAGTCTAATAAACTATTCCAACAACCTGTGTCTTTATTTCATTAAAAGACTTTGTAATAATGTGTGTGTGTTTTTTTTTTTAACCATTTCAGACAATTGGATTAATAATGGATAGGTGTCATAATTGACGCCTCTCCATTATTAATCTGGCTTAATGTCACCTTACAATAGCAAGGTGACATTAACCCTTCATTATCCCATATCCCACCGCTACACGGGAATGGGAAGAGAGTGGCCAAGTGCCAGAATAGGCGCATCTTCCAGATGTGCCTTTTCGGGGGTGGCTGGGGGCGGATGTTTTTAGCTGGGGGGGGGGGGAGCAATAACCATGGTCCCTCTCCAGGCTATTAATATCTGCCCTCAGTCACTGGCTTTACCATTCTGGCGGAGAAAATTGTGCGGGAGCCCACGCCAATTTTTTCTGCGATTTAACCCTTTAAATTAATAGCTAAATTTTGCACATACACACTACTAACATTAGTAGTGTGTAATATGCCAAAAAAATGACTGTATGTAAATGACTGTATGTAAACCATGTCTCTTATCATGTCGGGTTTGGGAAGGAGATAGCAAAAGCCGGCAATTGAATTACCGGCTTTTAAGCTATCTAGCGCTGTATTAAATATATATATATATATATATATATATATATATATATATATATATATATATACCCCTATACTATGTGTAGACATTTTTGTTTTAGCTATTCTATTCTAACCTGTCAGTGTGATTTTACTGTACACCGCACTGAATTGCCGGCTTTTCTATAGAACACCGCTGCGTATTTCTCGCAAGTCACACTGCTGGTCCGTGTGTAATCCGTATTTTTCTGGCCCCCATAGACTTTCATTGGCGTATTTTTTGTGCAATACGGTGACAAACGCAGCATGCTGAGATTTTCTACGGCCGTAGAACATCGTATAATACGGATCAGTAAAATACGGCAGATAGGAGCTGGGCCATAGAGAATCATTGTACGGTATGCAATCCGTATTTTCAGCACCTCTCTTACATCCGTAAAACACGGTAGTGTGACACCAGCCTTATAGTTACATCCCTGTTCGCCTGGGGTAGTGAATGAGTTTACAGCTACATCCCTGGTGGTCTGGTGTATTGAATGGGTTTATGGCTACATCTCTGGTGGTCTGGTGTAGTGAATGGGTTTATAGCTACATCCCTGGTGGTCTGGTGTAGTGAATGGGTTTATAGCTACATCCCTGGTGGTCTGGTGTAGTGAATGGGTTTATAGCTACATCCCTGGTGGTCTGGGGTAGTGAATGGGTTTTATATTGATTTCTCAGGTTGTTACTGTAAACTGTGCTGGCACACAGACACTGCATGGAGAGTATGGATGAGGATATGAACATTAGCTTAAAGCCTCCTGGGACCACACTGGCCCCCTCTTCAACAGCTGTACCAGTACAGCACATTCCTTGTACTTAGAGATTACTTTTAGTTGTCTGGCCAGTGCTTGGCATTCAGCAGACAGGGTGAGATGTGCCCATCCTTAGGCTACTTTCACACATCAGGTTTTCAGTGTCAGGCTAAATCCGGCGAATGTTGGAAAAACTGAATCCGGCGCAGATTGTGGAAAAACTGATGTGGCGGATCCGGCTAGCCTATCTAGATTATTGGATAAAAAAAAAAAATGTGGAGCATGCTCAGTTTAAAAAACGGATCAGGCCACCGGATCCGCCTTTTTCCAGATCCGGCACCTTCCGGCTCCCATAGGCTTACATTCTAGCAAACAGCCGGAAGCGCCGGATCCGGCGCTTCAGGCTTTTTTGCCGGAGACAAAAAACGTTGCAGTGGACGTTTTTTCCAGACGCCGGAATCGATTGTTCGCCGGATCCGGCTAAAAACTGGAAGGAACGCTGGGCCATAAGGAGCTAATACAAGTCAATGGGGGAAAAAAACGGTTCCGGTTTTTCTCCAAAGAGCAGGATTTAGCCTGAAACAAAAAACCTGATGTGTGAAAGGAGCCTTATCCCGCATGCATGGCAAGGAGGATGGGACCTACCTGCACACTATCATTTGCTGATAAGTCGACATGTCTTATCCTGATCTGGACCCAGACTGCCAATCAGTCACCGCAGGAAGAGGAGCGCCGGCAGTAATAACGCTGATTAATGCTCTGTCTCCTGGCTGCAGCCGGCCATTGTGATCTTATAGTTGTCTACTTTACGCATCTCATGTTCATCATTCATAATGAGAGCAAAAACCGCCAAGGTTTAGGGCCGGCACCGATAATGAGGACCAGGAAATCCTAGTCACAATGGGCACTCTCAGTACTGGGGTGTAATCACACATCATGCTGCAGTTTTGCTACCATTTTGGAAAAACTGTGGTAAAAAAAAATCACAAGAGGAGTGGAATATCTCATCTAGTCTGCATCACAGACCAATAATGTGAGAAATCTTGATCCCTGAGGCTGAACTACTGATGACAGCATGTCTACTCGTTAGTTTTCGGCCAGTGTGTGAAGACCTTGTGTGGCACCAAATCACCCTCCACATCAATATCTCCACCCTACCTGCGCTACATATGTATATCACAGAACATTGAAGTATTTGCTTATAACCCTGCACCCAACGGAAACCAGACGTCGTCATCAGAGTCTCAGTAGTGCAGCCTCAGGCTTTGGGTCTGTAACTTCCAGCAATAATATGTAATAAAAGTAAGAAACCCACTAGGTCTCCTTGAAGGAAATGTCCAGATGAGAAGTATTTGCAGCCGATTTTCCATCCGGATATAAAATTCGTTGTGGCATACAGCATCAACATGGCGGATGAGATTACATGAAATCTCATCCACACGCTGCGGAGAAAAGCTGAAGCGTAAATTGACCGTTGCCGCTTCTCATTCATGTTATGGATGGATATTCACCACCGATATTACCCAATGCAATGCGATTTATCAACAGTATTTGCACAAGGGAAACCGCAGCGACGTCCACACTAAGCGCAGATGAGAACCTGCGTCAGATTTTCACCCACGGAAAGTCCGCAGTAAATACGTTCCATGAGCGTGTAGCCTAAAAGTTAGTTTCCCAGTTCCTTGCAGCTATTAATGTCGCTATTCATGCAAAATGAAAGGAAAAAAAAAAAAGAATTGTGTCTTACAGACTGACACCCCTCCACTTGTGTGAAGCACTAACGACAAAGAAACCTCCATATAGCAGACGTCCCTGCGAGCGCCGCCTGCGCCCCTCACATACTAAGGGTATGTGCACACGTGGCGGACTTTGCTGCGGATCCGCAGCGGATTTGACGCTGCGGATCTGCAGCAGTTTTCCATGTGTTGTACAGTACCATGTAAAGCTATGGAAAACGAAATCCGCAGTGCACATGCTGTGGAAAATACTGCGCGGAAACGCAGCTTTGTTTATTCCGCAGCATGTCAATTCTTTGTGTGGATTCCGCTGCGGTTTACACCTGCTCCATAATAGGAATACGCAGGTGTAAAACCGCAGGTGGAATCCACACAAAAACAGTGGTAAATCCACGGGTAATCCGCAGTGCGGTTTACCTGTGGATTTTGCAAAAAGAGTGAGAAAAAAATCCACACACTAATCCACAACGTGTGCACATAGCCTAATATCTCATCCTGGGCGGGGTCTTTTCTATAAACATGGAGCCTGATTGCAGTCATTTAGGCCATAGCGGGTGGACTGTTTTATTAATGGGATTGATACATTATAGCTGAATGTCCGCAGCGCTGGAGACCCTCCCTGCACCGCTGACACACTGACTAATGGACTTTCCATTTACAAATGTCAGGAAACTATCGCTCCCCCCATAGTGGATGGGGCATAATGTCTGCACACAATGAGGCGGATTAATAAACAGCATTTTTTTTAAAATCACTAATGAACCGTAATACCCAGCAGTACCTTTCTGTCTCATCTATCAAATGGTTACAAGTATCTATTGATCTTTATACGGTTATATCTGTTTCTGGGAAAGTTGGGTGACAATATGGCTGCCAGTACAACTACTAAAGTCATTGCCATAAAGTTTTCTTTGTCTCCTCATATTGGAGGATGAATCACTATCTAACCAGGCAGACTTGACTTTCAGGACTCTGGAAAAGCTGGGTGACATCCTCTGTATTGGTATACATATTAGTGGTCATGCAGAATCAGATACCAGATTGTTCATAGGGACACCAGTAGATGAGCTCTGCCATCATGGCTATGCTTGGTACTGATAGCTAAGGGTGGCATGGATATCTAATTAGCAAGCAGTATGGGGCATGTCAGGATGCAGAAGTGCTGGTAGACAGGTACAGAGAATAGGCTGCTAATCATATGCCAGGCTGACACCGACTTCCCGCTGCTTGTTAAATAGCTGCTGCTGCTGCTGCTGCAGAACCTCTTAGCGGAGCAGACCTAGCAATTTTGTCACGTTTTCCAATCTCACTGATTTGCGGATGTAAAATTCCAATAAAGGTTGTAAGGATATTTACCTCCTTCCCATCGGACATCAGACCTCTCCTCCTCATCACAGCAGCAAAATACAATGGAACACACCCAGGGAAGAGACGGCTGTGTACCAGACTCACTAAGCCCCTCTGCAGTCATATAAGCGAGACCCCACATGATGAGGCGGTTTACTTACCCCAGCTGTTTCTTTCTTTTCGGTTTCGGGCCATGACAGGGTGAGGCTGCAGGAGGTGGCGGGGTGTGAGGGGTCTGGTGATGGAGCCTCAGCTGCTTCTGCAGGAGGAGATGATGCTGAGAGAAGGAGGAGGAGGACCAGTCACGTGGGCAGGAGAGCTGTGTGCAATAATACAAGAGAAGGCATCACACATCACTGATATAGCTCATGCATCCACAGCTCTGCTGGACTACTCTCCAAAATCTACAGCTCCAATATCCTAAGAAGCCTTACCTTACAGCATCCATTCCCGTCTGTGCATTATTAAGGTGCTGCATTGGCAGGCTGAGGCTTACTGTGCAAAATGTCCCTAACTATTATGATTAATAATGTGTTGTAGGGCTGTCAGGAAAGTTCTTGTGCACAGTAGACATTTACATAAGCCTGAAAGGTCCATTGAAGGATTACACCAGAAAATTGATGATGTATGCATAGGATAGGTCATCAGTATCAGATGGCTGGATGTCGGATGCCCAGCACCCACGATGGAAGGATGTACACAGTGTATGGAGCCAGACGAGCACAGCTCAGTACACCGCATAGTGGACGATTTTGGCACTGCAGCTCAGATCACATTCATGTTAACAGGAGCTGAGCTGCAGGCCCAACCATTGCCACTATACATCCAGTGCTGTGCTGTCCTGGCTCTGCACACTGTGTACGTCCTGCTGCAATCAGGTGATTGTTGAGAGTGCCAGGTGTGGGACCTTCACCAATCTGATACTGATGACCTATCCTGAGGCTTGGGTCATACGCCTGTTTTCTCTCACCCGAGAAATTCAGGTCAATTATGATCATCACAGTTTGATCAGAGTGTGATCCAATTTTCTCAGAGGCCGAGAAAAATAAAAAGTTCCTCCACCTTCTCTAGTTTGTCTGTGAAAATAGGACCGCACTCGGATGTCATCCGAGTGCAGTCCAATGTTTTCCATGGACCCATAGACTTGAACGGCCGATCGGATTATATTGAAGGCAAATTGTGCATGATGGGATTTTTTTCCTCAGACCACTCGTTTCAAGGAAAAAAGTCAGACGTGCACAGCCTCAATGAATAACATGAGGATGAGTGCTAGCCATCCAAACGACGGATAGCGCTTGTCCGAGTTATACGGTTGCCTGTACGAGTCCTAGGAGTAAAGGTACCGTCACACTGAACGATATCGCTAGCGATCCGTGACGTTGCAGCGTCCTAGCTAGCGATATCGATGAGTTTGACAGGCAGCAGCGATCAGGATCCTGCTGTGCCATCGTTGGTCGGAGCAGAAAGTCCAGAACTTTGTTTCGTCGCTGGACTCCCGCAGACATCGCTGAATCGGCGTGTGTGACGCGCTTAGTTACCCGATGTTTACCCTGGTTACCAGCGTAAACGTAAAAAACAAACAAACACTACATACTTACATTCCGGTGTCTGTCGCGTCCCCCGGCGCTGTGCTTCTCTGCACTGTGTAAGCGCCGGCCGGAAAGCAGAGCACAGCGGTGACTTCACAGCTGTGCTTTCCGGCTGGCGCTCACTGTCAGTGCAGAGAAGCAGAGCACCGGGGAACAGACAAGGAATGTAAGTATGTAGTGTTTGGTTTTTTTTACGTTTACGCTGGTAACCAGGGTAAACTTCGGGTTACTAAGCGCGGCCCTGCGCTTAGTAACCCGATGTTTACCCTTGTTACCAGGGGACTTCGCATAGTTGGTCGCTGGAGAGCTGTCTGTGTGACAGCTCTCCAGCGACCACACAGCGACGCTGCAGCGATCGGGATCGTTGTCTAGATCGCTGCAGCGTCGCTAAATGTGACGGTACCTTAAGTCTTAACTATCTTGAATTTGGAAACCCCTTTAAGCTTTGTAAAGCAGCCATCCCTCAACAATGTCGGGAGAGAAAAGGGATCGGACAGATTACAATTCCACAGCCGATCCTTTTGTTCTTTAGACAGATAAGCTGCCACCAGCAGTGTGTTAGCAGCTTACTTCCCTCTCCCCTCAAAAAAAAACAAAACACATGCACGCTCAGGCAAACTGCAAGTGCATGCGTATGGGGTGGGTGGGCAGAAAGTGTTTGCCCAGACTGCTATCTAATGGCTTGCGCAGACAACTGGATTTGTGGTCTGAGTGCGATCTGACAAAACATTGGATCACACTTGGACCAATGTTATATTATGCCTATAATGTGTCTGTGCGCTTTCTGTGCCGGTCCAAATAAATGCACATCTGAATACACCATGAGGCCTCATTTAGATGTGTCCTTTTGGAGAAAGAACCAAGAGCCACCAGAGGCTGTTCACACGATGTCTGTGCTTCCTTATGAAACATGTCTGGTTTTGTTACCAGTCACATATCAAGCTTGCCAAAGGAAGTCAGTGAGAGATGATGCATGTGCTGTTCATTTGCTACTGTTGCACCTCTTCAGGACACAGCCAAGTTTCATTTACCATATATTGTACTGAAAAAAAGGAAAAGTGATTCCCAGTGCGATGAAATGGTAAATAATAAAAAGCTGCAATTACACTATTGTTTTTTTATGGCTTTTTTTTTTTTTTTTTTTTACAGCTTTTAGTAAAAATGACCTGACCACACGATTCTCCAGGACGGTAAGATTATAGCATTATAAAGATTATATAAATATTTTATTATTTTAGTGGACTGGAAAGAATAGCCCTAAAGTATAAATACAGAGGACCGTATATGAACCAAAAGAAATGTAAGGAAAAAAAACTAAGTCCTCCAACACAAAATTACAAAACCAAAATAAATAATTTTATTCATTTACAGAATATTTAGAACAATATAAAATACCGTAATTGGAGATGCAAGCTGACCATACAGGGGATGGATAAAAAAAAAAATTAAAAAAAAAAAAAGCAAAGACTGGACATGAAAAGTACTGCATCTGTGCCCTAACGGTAAGACTATGTGCCCACGTTGCAGAAATGCTGCGGAGATGTCCCCAGCATTTCCGCAACTCCCTGCCGCGGGTAAAACTAATGTGGAATTCACATGCATTTTCCCGCAAGACAAGCTTTTTGCAAGAGATTTTAGCTTGCAGAATGCTTCCGCTTTTCCAAGCGATTTGAAGCATCGCTTGCAAAAGTGATTGACAGGTTGGTGACACTTGTCAAGCATATGCTTGACAAGTGTGACCAACTTTTTACTATTGATGCTGCCTGCCTATGCAGCATCAATAATAAAAGATAGAATGTTAAAAATAAAAAATATATAAAAATATCATAATTCTCACCTTCCAACGGCCCCCGATCTCCTCAGCGGTGCTCCCCGTACGTTCTATTCCCAGGGATGCTTTGCGCGAAGGACCTTTGTGACGTCGCGTGACCGCTACGTCATCTCAGGTGATTCGCGCAATGCATCCCTGGGAACGGAAGCCGCCATGTGCACCGCTGACTCCAGGGGCCATCAGAATGTAAGTATATCCATATTTTTTATTTTAATTTTTTTTTTTCTACAGAAATATGGTTCCCAAGGGCCTGAAGGAGAGTCTCCTCTCCTCCAGACCCAGGGTACCATCTGCACATGAAGCGCTAACTTTACACATGGCGGGCATAGCCACATGTGTAAAGTGAGCATTTCAATGCAATCCTATGGCGGCAGAATTGCCGCGATTCAGCAGAAATAATGAACATGCTGCGGATTTTACCGCTATGCAATTCCGCAGTAGGAAAATCCACAGCATGGGCACAGCAACTGCGGAATCCCATAGGATTGCACGGGAATGCGTTTTGAAGCGTTTTTATGCATTTCCGCAGCCGCAAAAACGCATAAAAAATGCAACGTGGTCACACAGCCTCACACAGAATAGACCACATCCTAGAATGATTTTATACAGCCAACATTATGAAGCAAAAAACAGGTAGAGAATATCAGTTGATTCAAAATAAAGTGCATATTGCAAATGGTTATAATATGCACAAGAATGAGGTGTATAGATAGTCACACACCTGGGGGTTTATTTTCCTTTTTTCATATTATTCTAATTATCTCTGATTCCTCATAGGAGGACATAAAAGTATCAATAAAAATTGCAAGATAAAGTAATGAGGTACACACCTCCCAGGGGGAATCAGAGACAATATTGTGCACACCATAGCTCAAGGTATCTAAATAAAGCAGCATATAATAAAACAGTATAAGAGCCAGGAGCCAATGTAAATACCCAATGTGCAGTCACGGCCAGCGTACCCCTTGACGCGCGTTTCGATATTAGATCTTCCTCAGAAGGGGTGCATATTTTAGTGGCTAAAGAAAATTCTGAACTTTGAGGAAAAAAAACAAAAGCAGTAATTTTGGCATTATTTTTTGTCTTTATGAAGTTTACAGTACAGGTTACATAATTGTATATTCTCATGGATCAGACTAACAAGTGTGGCGATATTGGATACGCTAATTTTACACATTTCAATTTGTCAACTGAAAAAAGTAAGAAGGACTGGGTGCGGTAATTGCTGGCTGCAGAACATGCAAATGAATGGGTCTGAAAAGCTTAGAACATTTTTTTTCTTTTAAATATGAAAAAAAAAAAAAAAAAAAAAAAGATATAACTGATAGCAAAGAATTGGACAGGAACACGAAATAGCTGGAAATGGATCCAGTTGGATGAGGAAAGCAAAAACAAGAAAAAAAAAAAAAAAGTCAACGTCTCAATGTGGGTTTACTGCAGTGAAGTAAACAGGTGTTTGAGGCAGCGGGCAGAAAGATCTGTACAGACGTGTGAAAGGGGCCTTATATAACAACGCGGCTTTTTTTTTTTCAGTTTTAGGCCCCTTTCACACGTTTTTTCCCGTCAGTCACAGTCCGTTGACTCGACAGATCCGTCACAGATTGTTAAAAACTGACGCGACGGATCAGTTTTATCGATCTGACTAGGGGGGCTGGCTAAAGGATCCTTAAAAGAATAAAAAAAAAAAAAAAAAGCGGAGCATGCTCAGTTAAAAGAAAACGGAATCCGTCGCCAAATTCCGTCATTTGACGGATCCGGGGCCCATAGCCTTCCATTCTAACAAACGACAGATGGCGACGGATCCGTCGCTGTCCATTTTTTTGACGGAGACAAAAAAAACATTACTTTGTCCGTTGTCTCTGGCCGCCAAACAATTTTCGACGGATCCAGCGAACGACGGATGAAACGTGAGGCTATAAGTCGCAATCCGTCGCTAATACAAATCTATGAGAAAAAAAAACAGATCCGGAGTCATCAGTCGCTGGATCCGTTTTTGTTTTTTTTCAAAATTCGACAGATTGCGACTGACAGCAAAAAACTGAAAGGGGCCAAAGCCAAACAGCAATGCAGATATTTACTCCTACAAAAACTTGAGAATGAGGACTAGCAATCTGCACACAATGCCACCACGGGGCTCATTTCTAAAACCGGTCAGCAGATGTAGAAGCTGGGACTTGTAGTTCAGCTTGCAATACACTTTATGACACCTCAAACTGGAGGGCTGCAGTGGAGCTCCCACCTCAAGCTACATTTGGGGCAGAACTCCTCATTTGTAACATCGCTGTACTACCACAGTTCGGCCACCAGATGGCGACACGACCATTACATCATAAACCGCTATAAGAAACTGAAGCGACTACCCTATTAAAATGAAAAATGCCCGCTCCGGTCAGGACCGTCTACAGCCGACCGTCCCTTCACAGCCCCTCATACCAAACTTTAAACGAGCAGCGCACGTTACAACGAGTGAAACAACTGTGACAAACGAGTAAATTTTTCCCAGCTTTATTGCTTTTATACAAGAGACCAAAACTCGTGACAGCCAGTGGGCGGAAACCTGCATCACATGACTAGCTAAGTCACCGAAACTAGAAGCCGACTGCGTAATGACGTCACCAGTCCTCGTGACTTTCCGCGCTGTTTTGCAGCCATGACATTATTGGGCAGGGAACCTAAAAACTTCCCGGTGTGACGTCACTGTCATTAGAGCCAGTAACAATAGAAGGCTATGCCTTGAACTTCTTCAGCGTTGATGTGCTCGTTTTCCCTGCAGCGCCTTCACTGGAGACATTAGGCATTACTCTTTGCCCCATTCATATCAATTAGGACAAGTCGGGTCCTCCAGAGCAAGAACCTGACAGAAATAATGATCCCGAGAGGGATCCCCGAAATTGATGTTCCAATGGTATGAAAACAGGAGGCCCATGAGGCGTGAATGTTTCCATCTCATTAAGGGTCATTGTTATTTTAGTGAGTTAGGATGAATGGCAGGGTCAGGTCACCAATGTGGGGGCGTGCAGACACTATGGCCTCAACATTGATTGCGCTGCTCGTTGGGTGTCATGGAGGTCATACAGTCACACACGCCACATAGTCACACACCACATACAGTCACACACACCACATGGTCACACACCACCACATACAGTCACACACACCACACTGTCACACACCACCGCACAGTCACACACACACCACATAGTCACACACCACCGCACAGTCACACACACACCACATAGTCACACACCACCGCACAGTCACACACACACCACATAGTCACACACCACCACATAGTCACACACCACAGTCACACACACCACACATAGTCATACACAACATATAGTCACACACCACAGTCACACACACCACACATAGTCATACACAACATATAGTCACACACCACCACATAGTCACACACAACACCACATACAGTCACACACCACCACACAGTCACACACACACCACATAGTCACACACCACCACATAGTCACACACCACAGTCACACACACCACACATAGTCATACACAACATATAGTCACACACCACAGTCACACACACCACACATAGTCATACACAACATATAGTCACACACCACCACATAGTCACACACAACACCACATACAGTCACACACCACCACACAGTCACACACACCACATACAGTCACACACCACCACACAGTCACACACACCACATACAGTCACACACCACAGTCACACACACCACACATAGTCATACACAACATATAGTCACACACCACCACACAGTCACACACACCACATACAGTCACACAACCACCACATACAGTTATAAACCACACAGTCACACACCACATACAGTCACACACACCACACATAGTCACACATACAGTCACACACCACCACATACATTCATACACCACATAGTCACACACCACATACAGTCACACACCACAGTCACACACCACATACAGTCACACACCACCACATAGTCACACACCACAGTCACACACCACCACATAGTCACACACAACACCACATAAAGTCACACACCACCACACAGTCACACACACCACATACAGTCACACAACCACCACATACAGTTACAAACCACACAGTCACACACCACATACAGTCACACACACCACACATAGTCACACATACAGTCACACACCACCACATACATTCATACACCACATAGTCACACACACCACAGTCACACACCACATAGTCACACACCAGACACACACCACATACAGTCACACACCACATAGTCACACACCACATACAGTCACACACCACATACAGTCACACACCACCACAGTCACACACACCACACATAGTCATACACACCACAGTCACACACACCACAGTCACACAACCACCACATAGTTACAAACCACACAGTCACACACCACATACAGTCACACACACCACATACAATCACACACCACCACATACATTCATACACCGCAGTCACACACCACATACAGTCACACACCACCAGTCACACACACCACATAGTCACACACCATACAGTCACACACCACCAGTCACACACCACCATATACAGTCACACACACCACACAGTCATACACACCACCAGTCACACACCACCACATAGTCACACACAACCCCACATATAGTCACACACCACATAGTCACACACCACCAGTCACACACACCACAGTCACACAACCACCAGTTACAAACCACACAGTCACACACCACATACATTCCCACACACCACATAGTCTCACACACCACACATACAGTAACACACCACCACATACATTCATACACCACATAGTCACACACACCACATACAGTCACACACCACATAGTCACACACCACCACATACAGTCATACACACCACATAGTCACACACACCAGTCACACACCACCAGTCACACAACCACCACATACAGTCACACACCACAGTCACACACACCACAGTCACACACCACCACATACAGTCACACACCACCACAGTCACACAACCACCACATAGTCACACACACCACAGTCAGTCACACACCATCACATAGTCACACACCACAGACACACACCACCACAGTCACACAACCACCACATACAGTTACACACCACCACATACAGTCGCACACCAGTCACACCCCACATAGTCACACACACCACATATAGTCACACACACCGCATACAGTCACCCTCCTTTAGTGTTTTATCATAAAGTTTTTTTTTTAATTTGCAGTGACAAAAGTAACAAAGAGCGGACAATACAGAGTGCGGGGCTCGGGCCCTAGGCCTGGTGTTACTGTGCTGCTGTAGCTCGGTGCTAAGAGGAGGTGGCGGCGGCCCGGGGTGGAGGCGGGCTCTCGTCTCTCCTCCTCCGCTGTATATCGGCCGCTCAGCCTCCGTCTCTCCGACTCCGCCTCATTGTCCGGACATGGCACGGTGCTTGGCCTGCAGCTGTGGCCGGCTCTACGGTGCAGCCCCGGAGCACTGAGCCCCCCGGTGAGCACCGCGTACTGTTCCGGAGCATGGAGCCCTCCCTGTGCCGGGCCAGCGCCGACATCCTCCGCAAGAACCCGCAGCAGGACTTCGAGCTCATCCAGAGGGTCGGCAGCGGCACCTACGGGGACGTGTACAAGGTAGGAGCCCGGCACCGCCATCCTTGTGAGGAGACCTCCCCTGAGGCACTACAACTCCCAGCGTCGCCTGACAGTTGCTGGGAGTTACGGTTGTAAGGCCAGGTACAGTGCAGTAATGGGGCCCCTCACTGGTCACTATGTTGGGGCCACATCTGACCCCATCAGTATTTTCCGGGTAGGCGCAGCGGCCGTCGTCCTGTGACCTGAAGATTGCACCATACCTGCCGGTACTGTCCGCCACTGTCCTGGCAAGTTTTTCCATCTTTTAAAAAAAAAAAAAAAAAAAAAAAACCTCTTTTCTTTTTCCTTGCAATCATAGAAGTGTTTTTTTGTGTGTGTGTTCTGAGGTGAGCTGATGGTTTTTATTGATATTATCTTGGGGTACACATGACATTTCGATCCCTTTTGTATTCCAATTTTATTTTTTTATTTTTTTTTTTGGGGGGGGGGGGGGTAATGTGCGACATCCACTCCACAACCAAATGAAGGTAAGTATGACAATTTTCCAGCATTTAAATAATTTTGTATTTTGACTGGATTGGATTTATCAAGATTTGCTTTAGTTATTTTTTTTAATTTTAGAGGGAGGTGATTTACACTTGTCAATGGCATTGCTGTTGGAGATTGCGAACAGGAATTAGGCTACAATCACATTAGCATTGCGTCGGGCGCAGCCGCGGCGACGCATGTGTCATGCGCCCCTATATTTAACATGGGGGCTCATGGACATGCGTTGTCTTGCGTTTTGTGACGCATGCGGCATTTTTGGCGCAAGCGTCAGGGCGCAGAGGACGCAGCAAGTTGCGTTTTTTTGCGTCCAAAATCAAGCCAAAAATGGACGCATGCGTCACAAAACAATGCGTTTTTGCATGCGTTTTGCATGCATTGTGCATTGCGTCGCCGATGCAACACACAACAACGCAAATGTGAACGTAGCCTTAAAGCGTTAAAATGAAGCAATCGGGAGTTCCGCTGCGGATTTGGCCCTGTGGCTCCGCAGCAGTTTTCCATGCGGTGTACAGTACCATGTAAACCTATGGAAAACTAAATCCGCTGTGCACATGCAGAAAACTCCGTGCTGAAACACTGCGGTTTATTTTCCGCAGCATGTCATTTCTTTGTGCAGATTCCGCAGTGGTTTACCCCTGTCCCATAATTGGACTCTGCAGGCGAAATCCGCAGGTAAAACGCCCTGCAGATTTTTCAGAATCTGCACCGAAAAATCCACAATGCAATCCGCAACGTGTGCACATACCCTAACACAGCCGGCATCTGCCCGGTACGGTGCGGGATCGGCTCCTGAGCCGGCTTCGTACTCTAATAACACGATGAAGATGTACGATGTGGGTCATTAAGGAGTTAATTGACCTGTCTGGCATGGCACGCTAAAGATCGCACTGTGCCGCTGTGAGTGGTCTCGTGCTGCCATCACCTGCGGCTCGGGGTGGGGCCACACTGAGCTGCGATGTATAGTGCAATTTTAGCTCATGTCCTATAGACCCGAGATGTTTGCACGGTCACCAGATTGGAGACATCGCAACAGAATTTGCCCATAAACATTTGTTGCAATCGTGGCGCGACACTTAGGGAATCGTGAAGTGATGTTATTGACACCGTCACACCACAAATCCAGCCGGACTGCTCCTTCTCCCCACAGATGATCAGTCAGGAGGTCCCCATGTGATACTCCATGGCCTGCCTAAGTTGGTGAATTGGGTCATCTTTTATTTAGTGTGTATGGGGTCTTAATCCACCTGAAGAGGTGCTGCTGCAAGAAACCAGTACAATCCGTGTGGATATGTTGGGGTTAACGTGTGCCTGTTTTGGGTGCCATATAACCACCATTCTTTGGCAGGACGCCCTAAGGCTTCTTGCTGCACAGACGACTCCCTAATGATTAAGAAGGTATGTCCGAAACGCGTAGGCTGTAATGTGAAGGTGGCTTTGGGGACACTCAAGCGACCAATTTTACTGATCCAGGTGGAGCGCTACTTTTTCTTGCATTTATTTGGCATCCTCATCCCATCAGGAACTAGTGTGGTGAGCAGGCGATTTAGCCATTAAAATGGCCAGTGGTATCGTCCCACAGACTTCCAGAGGCGCTGCACACCCTATGTTAGGCTATGTGCACACAATGCGGATTTTGCTGCGGATCCGTAGCAGTTTCCCATGAGTTTACAGTACAATGTAAACCTATGGGAAACCAGAAACGCTGTGCCCATGCTGCGGAAAAAAACCGCGCGGAAACACAGCGTTTTATTTTCCGCAGCATGTCAATTCTTTGTGTGGAATCCGCAGCGTTTTTACATCTGCTCCAATAGAAAAGTGCAGATGTAAATCTGCAGTAAAAACCGCAGCGGTTTTCCCCTGCAGATTTATGAAATCCGCTGCGGAAAAATCCACAGTGGACCATTCTACATGTGCACATACCCTTAGTGTCTCTTCCGGTGAGTTAGAATGCCCAGGCCTCACACATACACGTTCCCAACAACCAAAGAGTTAAAAACTTGTTTGACGTGTCTGGGAGAAATTATGTACTGTACACTGTACACTTAACTACTGCATAACCTGACGAGTGAAGGTAGAAGATGCCATCGCTTAACATGGGAAGTACAACTCCAATGGCGTCCCTGTATATAATATCTTGGGAGCTAGCATGTTATTTCAACAGCGTTGATGAGCGTCAAATACGACTTCTCTCCATGTGAGCCGTGTTCCCGGGGATGAGTGTCATTGGACTTCATGGGTGTCTGTAGCTTCTCCTGTCCGGCGTATTACCTCATGGTTTGTTATAAACGTTGCTGGTTTTCTTGGTGCAAATTGATATGCAGGACCTTGTCCTTCGGTCATGACGGTAATCTGCGGCCGCTGGATGGGGCCCTGAGAACCGTCTGTTCTGGAATCCGCAGCTCTTTAAATAATCAAAAGAGAGATGGGTCCTGTAAGGCCACCTTCAGTATTTGGTCAGTATTTTACATCAGTATCTGTAAGCCAAAACCAGGAGTGGAACAATCAGTGGAAAAGTATAATAGAAACATATGCACCACTTCTGTATTTATCACCCACTCCTGGTTTTGGCTTACAAATACTGATGTAAAATACTTACAGTATGAACAATGCCTAAGAATTGGTTTGCTGCCAGAAATGATTCAGCTTCGCAGGTCCTGGGAATCGCTTCACACCAACCATACCTGCATCATGATGATATAATGCCGGTATGGAAAATGCGCCCCTTGCGTTCGAGCCAATGTGTATGAGCGATGTCCTTCGGTTCCTCCAAGAACCTAGTACGGTAGTTTGCCTCCTGAGACTATGTAAGGTCATTGGTTTGTCACTTTACGCAAGTTTAGAGTTGACTGGTTGCATTCTAGATGATCTCAACCTTTAAAGGGAATGGCCAAGGCTTTAAGGCCATGTTCACACAGTGCGTTTTTTACTGCGGAACCGCAGCGGTATTGCCGCTGCGGTTCCGCAGCAGTTTTCCATGCAGGGTACATAACAATGTAACCCTATGGAAAACAGTCACTGCTGTGCACATGGTCCGTAATTTCGTTTAAAAAGCCGCGCAGAATAGCTGCGGCAAAAAAGAAGGAGCATGTCACTTCTTTTTCCTGAACCGCAGCGGTTCTGCACCCATAGACCTCCATTGTGAGGTCAAAATCGCAGTAAAACCCGCAGATCAAAAATATATCTGCGGGTTTTACTGCGATTTGATGTGCAGAACCGCTGCAGCAGGAAGTGCGGGGGAGCGGGCGGAAGTGCGTGGGCGGAGTGTGGCTGCCCCCCCGTGCTTCGATGCCCCCCCCCCCCCGTGCTCCGATGCCCCACCCCAGTGCTCCGATGCCCCCCCCCCCCCCGTGCCCTAATCTCCCCCCCCTTATACTTACCCGGCGTCCCGGTGTCCGTCCGGCCGTCTTCTCCCTGGGCGCCGCCATCTTGCAAAATGGCGGGCGCATGCGCAGTGCGCCCGCCGAATCGGCCGGCAGATTCGCTCCAAAGTGCATTTTGATCACTGAGATATAACCTATCTCAGTGATCAAAATAAAAAAATAGTTAATGACACCCCCCCACTTTGTCACCCCCATTGGTAGGGACAATAAAAAAATTAAGAATTTTTTTTTTCACTAAGGTTAGAATAGGGGTAGGGTTAGGGGTAGGGTTAGGGTATTTTCAGCCATTTTAGCCCTAAAAAGCTTCCTAGGAAACACACAGTCTCTGCATAGAAAACTGCATAAAAAAAGGATAAAAAAACGCATCAAAAAACGCATCAAAAAAGGACAAAAAAAGGACCTGCGTTTTCTGCCAAGAGCTGCAGTTTTTTAAAAAAACTGTCCTGAAAAAAAAAAGGATGGAAATCCTGAACGTGTGAACATACCCTAAGAAGTTAGAAGCAGCAGCAGGAAACGTAAAAATAGAATCTAATATTGCTCGCCTGTTATCCTCTTCTCATTTTCAATTCTTCAATGTCCCTGTGGTTACAAGGATGGATGGCACCATAACCAATGGTTGTCTTTAGCGGTGATGCTCGCATATATGGCATGATTGGCTGCAGTGGTCACGTGTGATCGGTGTGTCATTGCTGCAGGAAAATAAAGTATGCTTTGTAGGGACCACTGGAGCATTGGTGGTGAAGTAGTAGGGATTTCATGGGTACGTTTGCCCACCCTTCCGATGCACGTGTTCATACATGTGCTCTGTATGGAGGACATAAAAGTAAGCCAAAAGAATAAGGCATTATAATTCAGCCTGTTGGGGGACCCCCAAACAGGTTACGGTATATGGCTGACCGCACCCGCTGCAATCACCGGGTCTGACCGACTTTAATTTAATATGTATGGGAGACTTCAAACTCCCAAAAACCCCTTTAAGCATATAGCACGCTTTACTCGTAGGTTTTGTGAGCCCCCCCTTTTTGCTTCTGTAGCAACTTGTCTCCTGAATGTGGGGACCCTCCATATATTCAAGCCCCCAACCCCAGTGACGTTCAGCTGCAAATCTACAATTCCTTGCGTGCCGAATAGTTAAAGGCTGCCTGGACTTGCTGGGAGTTGTAGTTTTGCATATGCTGTACCGCAGGATAGATTCTACAATACTTCATACCATGTTCATATAAGATCCTCTGAGTAAAGGAATATTTACAACTTCACAGGATATGCCAGAAATGTCTGCAGGTCCAACTTCTGGAACGTGGACCTGTGTGATGAATGGGAGTCCCCCCGACTCTCATGGTGAGAGGGCTGCTGCTTCCAGGTAGTGGATGGAAAAGTGGCCAAACATTTCATTGTTAATGGAGGTACATGTTCTCCCATATTTCTGAGTGGAGAGAGGTGTTCGCTTCTCCATACCTTCTCTGCTTGGAGGCTGCAGTCAGGAGACCCTCCTTCTGCACGTCTCTGCTGTGAATACCCCTTTACGGCCCTTGTGGGTCTGACTACAAGGCCAGTTTCTTACTTGGAATTTCACTGCTCTTTTTCTGCCCTTTTTTTTGAATTGTAGTGGAAAAACTGCAGCATCCAGATGTTCAACACATGGAAGGGTTTTATAGACACGAGGCACCCCCTTTAATAATAATAATGGCCGTGATTCAGGTTTTCTAGTGTAAAATTGCTTGAAATGGCAACACATTTTTGTGAAGCTCATAGTTGCTCAAAAATGTACCAACTTTTGCCGGATTTCACACCAGTCCCGTTCAACGCCGTAAAGTAGGTGGAGCTTCGTCATAGTTTACACTAAAAAAGGGTTGTAAATCATAACAAATGTTGTCCAGTCGCCAACGGGAGCTGGAAGATATGGCCGAACCCCTCTTATTCCAGACCACCCTTCATCATAACTTGCATTTCTTGGAGAATCGGGGCCTTTTGTGTTTGTTTCTTGCTATTTCAAAGATCCCTGATACATTGTTACAAGCGATCAAGATGGGAAAGAGGTTGGTGATGCTGTGGCAAGTTTAGAGGATTGCAATCAAACTCTTAGGCCTCTTTCACACTTCAGTCTTTTGGCGTCAGTTTGAATCCGCCATTTTCATCAAATAGCGGATCCGCCATTTTTTTTTTTTTTTTTTGGCGGATCTGCTATTTTCCTATAGACTTGCATTAGCGACGGATTGTGGCGGATGGTCATCCGTTGCATCCACCATGTGACGGATCCGTCGAAATTTGGAGGACGTCGTCTAGACATTGACGGACATCGTAACGTAACGTTTTTTTGTCTGCGCCGAAATGGTGGTGGGCGACAGATCCGTCGCGAACCGTCATTTGGCGGATCCGTCGCCCCAATCCGCTTTTTCAATTGAGCATGCTCCAAAAAGTAGATACTTTTCCCAGACAACCCCAAAACTATATAAACAGGACAGGTGGGCTTCATTCCTCAATGTGCCATCAAGCAGAGAAGAAGCAGAGAGAGAACACAGTGCCAGACAGCAAGGCAGACCCTGCCCGAACGATGACTGACAACCGATTAGCCTCAAAAGTGAAATCCGCACATATCTTCACAATATTCACAAGCACTCCTTCCATCTCTGCCACTTTCTCTACAACCTTTCAAAGATGTGGTGTAAATACACTGTATATAAAGTTTTCCAGTAGTTTCCGGTAGCCAATCACATTTCCCAGTACTTTGTATTAGCCAATCGCATTGAGATCCTCGGTTTTTAAAAAAACGGATCCGTCGGTTCCAACGAATGTAAAAACGGCCGCAACGGTTCTAACGGATCTATTTTTTTTTTACGCATCCGTGTAACGGATCCGTCAAAAAACCGGATCCGTTAGAATCGTTTTCTCAACAATTTTGACGGATCCGTCGATCCGTCACGATGTCGGAGCAGACCGACGCCAAACAACTGAAGTGTGAAAGAAGCCTTAGGCTAGGTTCCCATTGCGTTAATGGGTTAACGCTAACGGACAGCGTTGCACGGCGAAAATGTAGCAATTAACGCCATGCAACGGGTCCGTTAGCGCACCCATTGACAGCAATGTTATTTCTTCCATGTAGCGCATCGCTAACGCCTGCCAATTTTGGCACGCGCTAGCGATGTGCCGTTCTTTTGTGACGGACAAGCAGCGTCCGAGGTCCGTCCCTCGCTACCGCAGATCGGGGATTTGCGGTAGCCGAGACGGCAAACGCGGACACAAAATAAACATTGCGTTAGCGCAATCCGCTAGGGCAATCCGTTAAGCGCATAGCGCTAACGCAATGGGAACCTAGCCTTAGCTGTGAAACACCTCTGGCTGGAACGTGAATTCTTCCATTTACTGACAGCAAATCGGTCTTGAATTTGGTAAAAATTGAAGGGTTTGTCCACTTTCAGGAAAAATTGAGATCAATGCTTTAAAATGGCAAAGAAGAGCTTCCTCTCCGCTGATCTTGACTTAAAGGGCTGCAGTGATGACGTCCCAACTACAACAGGTGACTGCTGAAGAAAATCTCTGGGCTCAGTGGTGGAGCCGAGGTAGATGGTACAGGAGCACTCTGATTGGCTGCAGCAGTCACATGTTGTGGAGACATCACAGCAGCAGCCATGTAAATTGTGGAAAAAGTGGTGCTGAAGATTTAGGGGCTTCAACAGGTAATTGGTGCCTATTGTGCTTGTATGCTTTTGTTGTATTTTTTGTTTTAAAGCATTAAATAGGCTTTGCCTCAATTTTCTTTAAAATGGACAATTCCTTTAAATCCGTGTTATGTAGCTGACAAAGACTCAAGCTGAAGCAAAGTGTCAGTATTCTGTCTGTGTGTGCATTCACTGACTACAAACGGTGGCATTGAAAAGTCTGTGCATATATCAGAAGAAGAAAGAAGCCCACCCGTTAAGTTTTTAGTGAAAAACAAGTTCACACAAAGAATGAGAAGATGTTATATATTTTTTTTTCTCTGGATTTGTACTAAGCCTGGTCCTTTAGCGGACATCAGGATGAGCTTTTAGGATACGTGTTTGCCATTTTGTAAAATTTGTGAAAGGGGTTGTCTGCTTTAAAATGCAGAATAGGTGATAAGTTGCTGATTGGTGGGTTTGTGACCGCTGGGACTGGTACCGATTGGCTGATTGGGGGACCTGTACGCCATTCACTCCTCATTGCTGCTGAGGTCTGCAATCTGCTTTTTCCAGCAGCACCATGGAGAATAAATGGAGCAGCGGATTGGGTGTCTGACCTGCCGCGCCATCTTGTTAAAGGGTTAGAAACCGATTAACCCGATATCTAGCCTGTGGAGAGGTGATAACTTGTCTTAAGCGGTCAACCCTTTAAAGAATCTGAAAAAAAGGCTGAAAACGGCAGTTTGTCAGAATCCATTGTAATTCAGAAAGGAAGTTTTTTTTTTTTTTTTTCTCCCTCTTCCACACCAAATAATTTCTTAAAGAATCACAGTTCCTGCTGACTTCCTCTCCAGTGCACCACAGGCGGTGGAGGATTCCTGCTATGTGCAATGCCGAGTACAGTGGAGGGGAAGTTATAGGAAGATGATCTGAAAGGAACACGTTTTGTACTAAATGCAAAAAAAGTATTCACTTATCGAATACAGACAATATCCAGCCATTCTTAAAGAAGTTGTCCAGTCAAGGAGAATTATTTCTAAACTAGATGGTGGCCCGATTCTAACGCATCGGGTATTCTAGAATATTCCCGGCCACGTAGTGTATTGCCCGGCCAAGTAGTGTATTGCCCAGCCACGTATGTAACAGGTTAAAAAAGAGTTAAAATAAAAAATAAACATATACTCGCCTTCCGAGGGCCCCTTGTAGTCCTGTCGCTTGTGTGCGGTGCACGCGGCAGCTTCCGGTCCCAGGGTTGGTATGAGCTCAGGACCTGTGATGACGTCGCGGTCACATGACCGTGACGTCATGGAAGGTCCTTCTCGCATACTATCCTTGGCCCCGGAACCTGCCGCTTGCACTGCCGAGGAGAGGACGCGACGACGGAGTGTGAGAATAGCAGGTTTTTTGTTTTATTATTTTTAACATTACATTTTTTTTACTATTGATGCCACATCGGCAGCATCAATAGTAAAAAGTTGGGGACACACAGGGTTAATAGCAGCGGTTACGGAGTGCGTTACCCACGGCATAACGCGGTCTGTTACCACCGGCATTAACCCTGTGTGAGCGGTGACTGGAGGGGAGTATGCGAGCGCCGGGCAGGGACTGCGGGGAGTAAGGAGCTGCCATTTTCTTCCGGACTGTGCCCGTCGCTGATTGGTCGCGGCAAAACAATCAGCGACTTGGATTTGTGGTGTGCACGGCCACCTCCATTGCTAGGTCAGTCCTGCGTCTGTGCATTTCTGCCTTGTCTGCGCTGCTCCATGAGAGGAAGGTTCACCGGCCAATAAACAAATACTTTCCGGCAGCGAGTACCTTCTTCTAAAATGAAAATGCAGAAAGCAGATGTGAAGAAGCCTTGGAAAAGTGCACAGCGACTGACAAGTTTCTTGGCACCTCGATCCCACTTATTATTTTTGGCGTTGTCAAACAAGTTTGGTTTGATAATTACACAGGGGAAAAGGAGCCGTGCCCAGCCGCCCTCCCTTTAACCCATTCACATTACAGATCCTTCCGTGAGCGCCACTCTGCCAGGGATACCACAGCTGGCTTCTGTCAGGAAGGGTTTTTTAAAGTGAAGGTGAATCCTTATTTTTCCAGGCTTTGAATATGTTGTACCACATTCCTGCAGAGAAACGAACTGGTTGGGGGTGAAATGATCTTGGGTGGAAACATTTCTTGTAGCCGAGGTAATTTCACCCCAGAGGCAGATGCTTGTGCCGACATAAGGTGCTTGGTGTTATACAGAGGGCTGAATACAGATGGTCATGTGAAGTATCGCCCGGATAGTGTTTGCAACTTGTGTGCCGCACCGATCAACAGTGCGCCTGGTGTTGTCATACTTGGCAAAGTTCAATCCATTCTCCTCTCCACGGTGCATGCCTTCATCTTACCCCCCCACCCCCCCCAACAGGATCCACGTGGCATAGCCTTCAAATGGGTTGTATGCGACTGCTGCAGATCCGTGTCCACTCCGTTGTGGACCAGGACCGCACACTAGTCATCTGTATAAGCCTTAAGTTGATGTTCCAATCACAGCAATGTAACTGCTAGGTCAGTGAGACTCCGACTACTGAATCCCAGCAATTACCAGAATGGGGGGCTTCTGGTGCTTGTCTGAATGGAGTGGTTTTTGTGCACTGCTGTTTCATCCTTTCACTATGGGATGTATGGAGATATCCAGATATATCACTCTGTTTTCTGCAGCCCCATGCAAAATGACTAGAGTCGCAGTTAACATGCTTGACTTCTGTGCAACTTAAACATGGAGCAAAAGTCCCCTATTTTTTGCAATCAGTGGGAGTCATGGCAGTCTGAGATTCTTATCAGTCTAGCAGTTATCACTTATTTTGTGCACATGTGATTGTGTTATTGCTGGAATACCCTGTCTGGGACCTAAAGTTGAATGACCTATTCATAGACCATCACTTCAAAGAAACACTCCTCCCATCAAATGTATTATCCTCTTAATATATTACAGTCATCATATTATATAGCACTGTATAATTACAATTGCTCATTTTGTCTCTCTACCCAGTAAATTCTTCTTTTACATTAGATCTATGACCTCACATGGTTTAAAACAGATGAGCTGAATTATTCTAAGCTCTATGTAAAAACAGGAGGTAATTTTTTCCTGTATGAGTCTCCAATCATTGCAAACATCCCTTGCAGGGGGAAGGAGCGGAGCAGCTGGGTCAAGAGTTGGAGAGGAATTATAAACGCAGGGACAAGAGACTTCCTTTTTCTACAAAGAGCAGAGAAAAGATAACTGCATAAAAAGGCAAAATGAGTATCGTAATTGTAAGTGCACAGTGCTGTATAATATGGTGACTGTAATCTATTAAAGGGAACCTGTCACCCCCCCCAGGCATTTGTAACTAAAAGAGCCACCTTGTGCAGCACTAATGCTGCATTCTGACAAGGTGGCTCTTTTAGCTCTTGTTCCTGGGACTGCTGAAATAATCGCTTTTGAAATTTGTCTCTCATACCTTGAAATCCCCACGGGGACAAGTCTTTCCCCCCTAATACAGACGCACCACAGCCGTCACTCATGGCCTCTGCGCGCCGGCTCCTCTTCCTTCATTAGCGTCCCCGGCGCCTGCGCTGTAAGCTCGAAAGGCAGCGCAACTGCGCATGCCCGAAAAAAAGTAACACTGCAGGCGCCGGGAACGCTAATGAAGGAAGAGGAGGCGGCGCCGGGCGTGCAGAGGTCTTGAGTGACGGCTGTGAGATGTCTGTGTTAGGGGGGAAAGACCTGCCCAACACTCACCTCACAGCCGTCACTCATGGCCTCTGCACGCCCGGCGCCGCCTCCTCTTCCTTCATTAGCGTTCCCGGTGCCTGCACAGTTACTTTTTTTGGGCATGCGCAGTTGCGCTGCCTTTCGAGCTTACAGCGCAGGCGCCGGGGACGCTAATGAAGGAAGAGGAGCCGGCGCGCAGAGGCCATGAGTGACGGCTGTGGTGCGTCTGTATTAGGGGGGGAAAGACCTGTCCCCGTGGTGATTTCAAGGTATGAGAGACAAATTTCAAAAGCGATTATTTCAGCAGTCCCAGGAACAAGAGCTAAAAGAGCCACCTTGTCAGAATGCAGCATTAGGCTATATTCACACTTTGCGGATTTTGCTGCGGATCCGCAGCGGATTTGACCGCTGCGGATCCGCAGCAGTTTCCCATGAGTTTACATTACAATGTAAACCTATGGGAAACAAAAAACGCTGTGCACATGCTGCAGAAAAATCCGCGCGGAAACGCTGCGGATTACATTCCGCAGCATGTCACTTCTTTTCTGCGGATTTTCACCTGCTCCAATAGAAAACTGCAGTTGAAAATCCGCAGAAGAAAACGCAGTAAAAACCGCGATAAATCCGCAGTAAAAACCGCGATGGGTTTTCACTGCGGATTTTGCAATTCCGCTGCGGAAAAATCCGCAGTGGAATCTGCAAAGTGTGCACATAGCCTTAGTGCTGCACAAGTTGGCTCTTTTAGTTACAAACGCCTGGGGGGGTGACAGGATCCCTTTAAGAGTATAATACATTTTGAAAGGAGGAGTGCTGCTTTATTGGGAGATAAATTGTAGAACTCTACAGCTGCTGCTAAGAGGTGTACAAGCTGCTGTTTTCACCCCGTCCATCTCATAAGGTCCCCATACACATAAGACAAAAATGGGCCCGTGAACAATCAGTCATCAGTCGAACAAATGGGTCATTCATCTGCAGGAAAATATATATACAGTTAAGTCAATATATATTTGGACAGAGACAACATTTTTCTAATTTTGGTTATAGACATTACCACAATGAATTTTAAACAAAACAATTCAGATGCAGTTGAAGTTCAGACTTTCAGCTTTCATTTGAGGGTATCCACATTAAAATTGGATGAAGGGTTTAGGAGTTTCAGCTCCTTAACATGGGCCACCCTGTTTTTAAAGGGACTCAAAGTAATTGGACAATTGACTCCAAGGCTATTTCATGGACAGGTATGGGCAACCCCTTCGTTATGTCATTCTCAATTAAGCAGATAAAAGGCCTGGAGTTGATTTGAGATGTGGTGCTTGCATTTGGAAGGTTTTGCTGTGAAGTAAACATGCGGTCAAAGGAGCTCTCCATGCAGGTGAAACAAGCCATCCTTAGGCTATGTTAACACTTTGCGGCGTCCCTCTGCGGGTTCTCCCGCAGCGGATTTGATAAATCTGCAGGGCAAAACAACTGCGGTTTTCCCTGCAGATTTATCGCGCTTTGTTCCGCGGTTTCTGCTGCGGGTTTCCGCCTATACTATTGAAGCTGCATATGCAGCAATATGCAGCATCAATAGTAATGTTAAAAATAATAAAAATTGGTTATACTCACCCTCTGACGTCCCGATCTCCTCGGCGCTGCACCCGGCGGTCCGCTTCCAAAGATGCTGTGCGAGAAGGACCCTTCGTGATGTCACGGTCATGTGACCGCGATGTCACCGCAGGTCCTGGTCGCACAGCAACTCTGACCGGACGGCCGCGTGCAGCGCTGACTTCAGAGGGTGAGTATAACATGATTTTTTATTTTTATTCTTTTTTTCACCCCAAATATGGTTCCCAGGGCCTGGAGGAGAGTCTCCTCTCCTCCACCCCGGGTAGGAACCGCACATTATCCGCTTACTTCCCGCAACGTGGGCACAGCCCCATGCGGGAAGTAAGCGGTTCAATGCATTCCTATGGGTGCAGAATCGCAGCGATTCTGCACAAAGAAGTGACATGCTGCGGGTTTTAAACCGCTGCGTTCCTGCGCGGTTTTTCCCGCAGCATGTGCACAGCGGTTTGCATCTCGGCTTTGGGAAAATGGCCGCCGCGATCTCTAATGCGCACGCGCGGCATCCCGCGGCCATTTTCCTGAAGCCCCGTGCAGCAGAGCACTCGATCTGCGCACGCGCGGCCCCAGGAAGATGGCCGCCCCCACCGACGAAAGGGATGACAGCGCAGATCGCGCGCTGCTTGTTCACGTGCCCACAGTGGATTAGTCACCTCAACATGCGGACACCACTACGCCACCAACGTAAAGCTGAGGAAGAACCAGCGCTGTGAACACGCCCTCCCGACCTGACCAGCCTGATTGACAGGCGAAAACGGCGACTTTGGTAAGTTATTTCTCAGCATAGGTGGGGAATCGGGGTACACTACATACACTATTGTAACACCCAGCGCAGGCCCTATTTAACAGTATTTATATCTCAATCTCAAAAAACGGGGTGACAGGTTCCCTTTAATAAGTGGAATTTCTTGCCTTATAAATGTGGTTGGGACCATCAGTTGTGTTGTGCAGAAGTCTGGTGGATACACAGCTGATAGTCCTACTGAATAGACTGTTAGAATTTGTATTATGGCAAGAAAAAAGCAGCTAAGTAAAGAAAAATGAGTAGCCATCATTACTTTAAGAAATGAAGGTCAGTCAGTCCGAAAAATTGGGCAAACTTTGAAAGTGTCCTCAAGTGCAGTGGCAAAAACCATCAAGCTCTACAAAGAAACTGGCTCACATCAAGACCGCCACAGGAAAGGAAGACCAAGAGTCACCTCTGCTTCTGAGGATAAGTTTATTCGAGTCACCAGCCTCAGAAATCGCAGGTTAACAGCAGCTCAGATTAGAGACCAGGTCAATGCCGCACAGAGTTCTAGCAGCAGACACATCTCTACAACAACTGTTAAGAGGAGACTTTGTGCAGCAGGCCTTCATGGTAAAATAGCTGCTAGGAAACCACTGCTAAGGACAGGCAACAAGCAGAAGAGACTTGTTTGGGCTAAAGAACACAAGGAATGGACATTAGACCAGTGGAAATCTGTGCTTTGGTCTGATGAGTCCAAATTTGAGATCTTTGGTTCCAACCACCGTGTCTTTGTGCGACGCAGAAAAGGTGAACGGATGGACTCTACATGCCTGGCTCCCACCGTGAAGCATGGATGAGGTGTGATGGTGTGGCGGTGCTTTGCTGGTGACACTGTTAGGGATTTATTCAAAATTTAAGGCATACTGAACCAGCATGGCTACCACAGCATCTTGCAGCGGCATACTATTCCATCCGGTTTGTGTTTATTTGGACCATCATTTATTTTTCAACAGTACAATGACCCCAAACACACCTCCAGGCTGTGTAAGGGCTATTTGACCACGAAGGAGAGTGATGAGGTGCTACGCCAGATGACCTGGCCTCCACTGTCACCAGACCTGAACCCAATCGAGATGGTTTGGGGTGAGGTGGACCGCAGAGTGAAGGCAAAAGGGCCAACAAGTGCTTAGCATCTCTGGGAACTCCTTCAAGATTGTTGGAAGACCATTCCCGGTGACTACCTCTTGAAACTCATCAAGAGCATGCCAAGAGTGTGCAAAGCAGTCATCAAAGCAAAAGATGGCTACTTTGAAGAACCTAGAATCTACTATATAATTGTCTAAGGGGTACTTCCATCTGTCTGTCGGTAACGGAAATCCCTTGTCGCTGATTGGTCTCGCCAGCTGCCTGTCTTGGCTGCCGCGACCAATCAGTGACGGGCACAGTCAGGCCAAGAATTAGTCCCTCCCTACTTCCGTCCAGTCAGAGCCCGGCGCCCGCTCCATACTCCCTTCCAGTCACCGCTCACACAGGGTTAATGCCATCGTTAACGGACCGCATTATGCTGCGGGTAACGCACTCCGTTAACGCTGCTATTAACCCTGTGTGTCCCCAACTTTTTTACTATTGATGCTGCCTATGCAGCATCAATAGTAAAAAGATCTAATGTTATAAATAATAAAAAAAACCTGCTATTCTCACCTTCCGTCGTCCGACGATGCGCTTGCGCTGTTCTATACTACGTGGCCTGTGTTCTATACTACGTGGCCTGTGTTCTATACTACGTGGCCTGTGTTCTATACTACGTGGCCTGTGTTCTATACTGTGCGGCCTGTATTAATGCATCGGGTACTCTACAACAGGGGTGTCAAACTGCATTCCTCGAGGGCTGCAAACAGGTCATGTTTTCAGGATTTCCTTGTACTGCACAGGTGATAATTTAATCACCAACTCATTATTTGTGTAGGTGATTAAATTATCACCTGTGCAGTACAAGGAAATCCTGAAAACATGACCTGTTTGCAGCCCTCGATGAATGCAGTTTGACACCCCTGCTCTACAATATATATATATATATATTTACACGTTGCCTGGGCATAGTAAATATCTGTGGTTAGTTATAGCACGTCACTTCTCTTATTTTCCCATCACGCCTCTCATTTTCCCAATCACATCTTCAATTTTCCCCCTCACATCTCTCATTTTCTCCCTCACACCTCTCATTTTCTCCCTCACTCCTCTCATTCCCCCCTAACACTTGTCATTTCGACCTCACATCTGTCATTTTCCGATCACTCCACTATTTTCCCTCACTCCTCTCATTTTGCACTCACACCTTTTCATTTTCACCTCACACCTCTCATTTTCACCTCATCACCTCAGTATATACATGTTTATCTCCCTTATATATAGTATACACCTGTATGTCATCTCCTGTATATAGTATATACCTGTATGTCATCTCCCCTGTATATAGTATATACCTGCTGTCATCTCCCCTGTATATAGTATATACCTGCTGTCATCTCCCCTGTATATAGTATATACCTGTATGTCATCTCCTCCTATATATAGTATATACCTGTATGTCATCTCCTCCTATATATAGTATATACCTGTATGTCATCTCCTTCTATATATAGTTTATACCTGTATGTCATCTCCTCCTGTATATAGTATATACCTGTGTCATCTCCCCTGTATATAGTATATATCTGTGTCATCTCCTCCTGTATATAGTATATACCTGTATGTCATCTTCTATATATAGCATATACCTGTATGTCATCTCCTCCTGTATATAGTGTATACCTGTAGGTAATCTGCTCCTGTATATAGTATATACCTGTGTGTCATCTCCTCCTGTATATTGTATATACCTGTATGTCATCTCCTCCTGTATATAGTATGTACCTGTGTGTCATCTCTCCTGTATATAGTATATATCTGTGTGTCATCTCCCCTGTATATAGTATATACCTGTGTGATCTCCTGTATTAGACCTCGTTAACACGTTATTTGCTCAGTATTTTTACCTCAGTATTTGTAAGATAAATTGGCAGCCTGATAAATCCCCAGCCAACAGGAAGACCTCCCCCTGGCAGTATATATTAGCTCACACATACACATACACATAATAGACAGGTCATGTGACTGACAGCTGCTGTATTTCCTATATGGTACATTTGTTGCTCTTGTAGTTTGTCTGCTTATTAATCAGATTTTTATTTTTGAAGGATAATACCAGACTTGTGTGTGTTTTAGGGCGAGTTTCGTTTGTCAAGTTGTGTGTGTTGAGTTGCGTGTGGCGACATGCATGTAGCGACTTTTGTGAGATGAGTTTTGTGTGGCAACATGCGTGTAGCAACTTTTTGTGTGTCGAGTTGCATGTGACAGGTTAGTGTAGCAAGTTGCCACGCGCAAAACTTGCTGCACACGAGTTTTGAGCGGCGACTTTTGTGTTTCGACTTTTATGTGGCGAGGTTGGTGTATGTGTGGTGAAATGTGTGCTGAGGGTGGTATATGTGTTCAAGCACGTGGTAGTGTGTGGCGCATTTTGTGTGTGTGTCCATATCCCCATGTGTGGTGAGTATCTCATGTCGGAGCCCCAACTTAGCAACTGATCGGTATATACTCTTTGGCGCCATCGCTCTCATTCTTTAAGTCCCCCTTGTTCACATCTGGCAGCTGTCAATTTGCCTCCAACACTTTTCCTTTCACTTTTCCCCATTATGTAGATAGGGGAAAAATAGTTTGGTGAATTGGAAAGCGCGGAGTTAAAATTTCACCTCACAACATAGCCTATGACGCTCTCAGGGTCCAGACGTGTGACTGTGCAAAATTTTGTGGCTGTAGCTGCGACGCCTCCAACACTTTTCCTTTCACTTTTTTCTCCATTATGTAGATAGGGGCAAAATTGTTTGGTGAATTGGAATGCGCGGGGTTAAAATTTCGCCTCACAATATAGCCTATGACGCTCTCGGGGTCCAGACGTGTGACTGTGCAAAATTTTGTGGCTGCAGCTGCGACGGTGTAGATGCCAATCCCGGACACACACACACACATTTGCTGATTTGGGAATGAAATATAAAATAAATTTTTCTAATGATCATAATTTTTTTATTTTAATTATACTGAACAATAATGGAATTTTTAAATTACATGGTCTTAAATAGTGTATCTGGCAAATGTCGACCTTCGCTATCCACACACTGCTGCATACGTTTTCTGAAGTTTTCATGAACTCTAACAAGTATGTCCACTGGTATTCTGCCAATTTCAGCTTCAATATTGTTCCTTAGGTCTTCCAAGGTGTTGGGACGGTTGATATACACCTTAGACTTCAGGTAACCCCAAAGGAAAAAATCGCATGGGGCTAAATCTGGTGAGCGTGCTGGCCAGTTCACATCTCCCCTCAAAGAGATAAGCCGTCCAGGAAACATTTGCCTCAAACAATTCATGGTAACCCTCGCTGTGTGTGCAGTGCCTCATCAGAAAAAAACACAATTGCGTCACGGGGTATCGTTGCTAACATGTCTTCACAAGAGGTCCGCCGTGTCAGATAGTCCCATGCTGACAAATGTTGGACCACGCACATTTTATACGGGTGAAAATTCAGTTCATCATGAAGAATCCGGTGGAGAGAACGTCTTGAAATGCCAAGAGCAAATGATTGCTTCCGAGCAGAGCGTTTCGGAGATTGCAGTACTGCTGCTCTAACTCTCTCGATGTTTTGTGCTGTTGTAATCCTTCTCTCAGGTCCCCTTCGTACACATGACACATTCCCTGCTGTTCTGAATGCATTCACCCAATTTACAATTGATTGCCGTCCAGGAACACGTCCGCGTGGAGGAACAGCGAATTGTAAACGAAAAGCACGCTGCACTGCAATGATCGAGTGGGCATTTGAAAAATACGCTTCAACACAAAATGACCTCTCCTCACGTGTCCACTGCATGATGGCAACTGAAAGGCAGAGGAATACAAATCTCCCATCAGCCACTGTAAGTCACACCCACTCTCCCCTCTCTTCGACCGACAGTGCCGCCACAGCATGCAGTGCAAAAAAGCAAATTACCGCGCTCCACCCTGTGTGTGTGTGTGTGTATGTATGTATGTATGTATGTATGTATACATACATACATACATACATACAGTTAGGTCCATATATATTTGGACAGAGACAACATTTTTCTAATTTTGGTTAAAGACATTACCACAATGAATTTTAAACAAAACAATTCAGATGCAGTTGAAGTTCAGACTTTCAGCTTTCATTTGAGGGTAGCCACATTAAAATTGGATGAAGGGTTTAGGAGTTTCAGCTCCTTAAAGGGAACCTGTCACCCCGTTTTTTCAGATTGAGCTATAAATACTGTTAAATAGGGCATGCGCTGTGCGTTACTACAGCGTATGTAGTGTACCCTGATTCCCCACCTATGCTAAGAAATACATTACCAAAGTCGCCGTTTTCTACTGTCAATCAGGCTGGTCTGGTCAGGTGGGCGTGTTCACAGCGCTCTTTTCTTCTCCAGCTTTCCGTTGGTGGCGTAGTGGTGTGCGCATGTCCAAGGTCCGAATTCCCTGCGCCAACGTGAAGACACAGCGCGCGATCTGCGCTGTAATCCCTTGCATCGGTGGGGGCGGCCATCTTCCTGGGGCCGCGCGTGCGCAGATGGAGTGCTCTGCTGCACGGGGCTTCAGGAAAATGGCCGCGGGATGCCGCGCGTGCGCATTAGAGATCGCGGCGGCCATTTTCCCAAAGCCGAGATGCAAACTCGGCTTTGGGAAAATGGCCGCCGCGATCTCTAATGCGCACGCGCGGCATCCCGCGGCCATTTTCACCGCAGGTCCTGGTCGTACAGCAACTCTGACCGGACGGCCGCGTGCAGCGCCCAGGAGCTCCGGACATCAGAGGGTGAGTATAACCAGATTTTTTATTTTTTAACCCCAAATATGGTTCCCAGGGCCTGGAGGAGAGTCCTCTCCTCCACCCCGGGTACCACCCGCACATTATCCGCTTACTTCCCGCAACGTGGGCACAGCCCCATGCGGGAAGTAAGCGGTTCTATGTATTCCTATGGGTGCAGAATCGCAGCGATTCTGCACAAAGAAGTGACATGCTGCGGGTTGTAAACCGCTGCGTTCCCGCGCGGTTTTTCCCGCAGCATGTGCACAGCGGTTTGCGGTTTCCATAGGGTTTACATGTTACTGTAAACGCTATGGAAACTGCTGCGGACCCGCAGCATCAAAATCGCGGCGGTTCCGCGGTAAAAACCGCTAAGTGTGAATATAGCCTTAAGCTGCGAAAACAGAAAAAACCCATCCGAGAAATTGCTACAATATAAGGAGTGGCAAAATCTACAGTTTGCTACATCCTGAGAAAGAAAGAAAGCACTGGTGAACTCATCAATGCAAAAAGACCTGGGCGCCCACGGAAAACAACAGTGGTAGATGATCGCAGAATAATCTCCATGGTGAAGAGAAACCCCTTCACAACAGCCAACCAAGTGAACCACACTCTCCAGGAGGTAGGCGTATCAATATCCAAATCTATCATAAAGAGTAAACTGCATGAAAGTAAATACAGAGGGTTCACTGCACAGTGCAAGCCACTCATAAGCATCAAGAATAAAAAGGCTAGACTGGACTTTGCTATAAAACATCTAAAAAAGCCAGTACAGTTCTGGAAGAACATTCTTTGGACAGATGAAACCAAGATCAACCTCTACCAGAATGATGGAAAAGAGAAAAGTATGGCGAAGGCGTGGTATAGCTCATGATCCAAAGCATACCACATCATCTGTAAAACATGGCAGAAGCAGTGTGATGGCTAGGGCATGCATGTATGCCAGTGGCACTGGGTCACTAGTGATTATTGATGATGTGACACAGGACAGAAGCTGCCGAATGAATTCTGAGGTATTCAGAGACATACTGTGTGTTAAGATCCAGCCAAATGCAGCAAAACTGATTGGTCGTTGTTTCATACTACAGATGGACAATGACCCAAAACATAAAGCCAAAGCAACCCAGGAGTTTATTAAAGCAAAGAAGTGGAATATTCTTGAATGGCCAAGTAAGTCACCTGATCTCAACCCAATTGAGCATGCATTACACTTGTTAAAGACTAAACTTCAGACAGAAAGGCCCAAAACAAACAGCAACTGAAAACCACCGCAATGAAGGCCTGGCAGAGCATCAAAAAGGAGGAAACACAGTGTCTGGTGATGTCCATGAGTTCAAGACTTCAGGCAGTCATTGCCAACAAACGGTTTTCAAACAAGTACTAAAAATGAACATTTTATTTAAAATTATTGAATCTGTCCAATTACTTTTGGTCCATTTAAAAACAGAGTAACACATGTTAAGGAGCTGAAACTCCTAAACCCTTCATCCAATTTTAATGTGGATACCCTCAAATGAAAGCTGAAAGTCTGAACTTCAACTACATCTGAATTATTTTGTTTAAAATTCATTGTGGTAATGTCTATAACCAAAATTAGAAAAATGTTGTCTCTGTCCAAATATATATGGACCTAACTGTGTATATATATTATAGATAGCAGCCACATAGTATATAGCACAGGCCACGTAGTACTCCTATATACTACGTGGCCTGTGCTATATACTATGTGGCTGCAATATACAGACAGACAGACAGACATACATACAGACATACATACATACATACATACATACATACATACATACATACATATTCTAGAATACCCGATGCGTTAGAATTGGGCCAGCATCTAGTATAAGACATAATTTCAGTTGTTTCACACTTTTTTGTTAATTATATAATTCCACATGTGTTAATTCATATTTTTGATGCCTTCTGTGTGAATGTACAATTTTCATAGCCATGAAAATACAAAAAAAAAAAAAAATCTTTGTCCAAACTTTTTTGCGGGGGTGTATGTATATATGTGTGTAATAAATATATTATTAATATATATATTACGGACCGCTATTCTCACCCTCCGTAGTCCGCCGAGTCACTACGTGACTGGGCAATATACTACGTGGCTGGGCAATATACTACGTGGCTGGGCAATATACTACGTGGCTGGGCAATATACTATGTGGACATGCATTCAACCCCCTGCAGATTTAGCAGGTTTAATAAGATGCAAATAAGTTAGAGCCTTCAAACTTCAAACAAGAGTAGGATTTATTAACAGATGCATAAATCTTACAAACAAAAAAGTTTTGTTGCTCAGTTAAATTTTTATAAATTTTAAACATAAAAGTGTGGGTCAATTATTATTCAACCCCTAGGTTTAATATTTTGTGGAATAACCTTTGTTTGCAATTACAGCTAATAATCGTCTTTTATAAAACCTGATCAGGCTGGCACAGGTCTCTGGAGTTATCTTGGCCCACTCCTCCATGCAGATCTTCTCCAAGTTATCTAGGTTCTTTGGGTGTCTCATGTGGACTTTAATCTTGAGCTCCTTCCACAAGTTTTCAATTGGGTTAAGGTCAGGAGACTGACTAGGCCACTGCAACACCTTGTTTTTTTGCCTCTTGAACCAGGCCTTGGTTTTCTTGGCTGTGTACTTTGGGTCGTTGTCTTGTTGGAAGATGAAATGACAACCCATCTTAAGATCCTTGATGGAGGAGCGGAGGTTCTTGGCTAAAATCTCCAGGTAGGCCGTGCTATCCATCTTCCCATGGATGCGGACCAGATGGCCAAACCCCTTGGCTGAGAAACAGCCCCACAGCATGATGCTGCCACCACCATGCTTGACTGTAGGGATGGTATTCTTGGAGTCGTATTTAGTGCCATCCAGTCTCCAAACGTCACGTGTGTGGTTGGCACCAAAGATTTCGATCTTGGTCTCATCAGACCAGAGAACCTTGAACCAGTCAGTCTGAGTCCTCCAAGTGATCATGAGCAAACTGTAGACGAGCCTTGACATGACTCTTTGAAAGTAAAGGTACCTTACGGGCTCGTCTGGAACGGAGACCATTGCGGTGGAGTACATTACTTATGGTATTGACTGAAACCAATGTCCCCACTGCCATGAGATCTTCCCGGAGCTCCTTCCTTGTTGTCCTTGGGTTAGCCTTGACTCTTCGGACAAGCCTGGCCTCGGCATGGGAGGAAACTTTCAAAGGCTGTCCAGGCCGTGGAAGGCTAACAGTAGTTCCATAAGCCTTCCACTTCCGGATGATGCTCCCAACAGTGGAGACAGGTAGGCCCAACTCCTTGGAAAGGGTTTTGTACCCCTTGCCAGCCTTGTGACCCTCCACGATCTTGTCTCTGATGGCCTTGGAATGCTCCTTTGTCTTTCCCATGTTGACCATGTATGAGTGCTGTTCACAAGTTTGGGGAGGGTCTTAAATAGTCAGAAAAGGCTGGAAAAAGAGATAATTAATCCAAACATGTGAAGCTCATTGTTCTTTGTGCCTGAACTACTTCTTAATACTTTAGGGGAACCAAACCGAATTCTGGTGGGTTGAGGGGTTGAATAATAAATGACCCTCTGAAAAGACTTTTCATAATTTAAAAAAAAAACAAAACAAAGAAATAACCTTCTTTTTTGCTGCAGTGCATTTCACACTTCCAGGCTGATCTACAGTCCAAATGTCACAATGCCAAGTTAATTCCAAATGTGTAAACCTGCTAAATCTGCAGATATATATATATCTAATGGTCACTTCCGTCTTTCTGTCCTTCTGTCTGTCATGGAATCCAAGTCGCTGATTGTTCGTGGCAAAACGCACGACCACTGCCACGACCAATCAACATGGCCGCTCCTTCCTCCCCGAAGTCAGTGCCCGCTCCGTACTCCCCTCCAGTCAGCGCTCACACAGGGTTAATGGCAGCGCTAATGGACCGCGGTGTAACGCACTCCATTAACGCTGCTATTAACCCTGTGTGACCAACTTTTTTTACTATTGAGGCTGCCTATGCAGCATGTTAAAAATAATTTTAAAAAAATAAAAAATCATCATATACTCACGTTCCGGCGCCTTTCCCGCTCCTCGCGACGCTCCGGTGACCGCTCCATGCAAGCGGCAGGTTCCGGAGGCAAGGATGGTATGCGACAAGGACCTGCCATGACGTCACGGTCATGTGACCGTGACATCATCACAGGTTCTGCGCGAAAGACCTGACATGACGTCATCATCTCGCGAGACCGCAATGCATGGAGCGGTCAGAGGGGTGTCGCGAGGAGCGTCGGTAACCGCTTCGATCCGGGGGCCAACGGAGGGTGAGTATATAGATAATTTTATTTTTTTAAATTATTTTTAACATTAGATCTTTTTACAATTCATGCTGCATAGGCAGTATGAATAGTAAAAAGTTGGTCACACAGGGTTAATAGCAGCGTTAACCGAGTGCGTTACACCGCGGTCAACGCTGCCATTAACCCTGTGTGAGCGCTGACTGGAGGGGAGTATGCGGGCGCCGGGCACTTACTGCGGGGAGGAAGAAGCAGCCATTTTCTTCCGGAAGTTGTGCCCATCGCTGATTAATCGTGGCTGTTTTGCCGCGACCACTCAGCGACTTGGATTTCCATGACAGAGGCCGCGACCAATGAATATCCGTGACAGAAAGACAGACGGAAGTGACCCTTAGACAATTATATAGTGTGTGTATATAAGAGTTTGTATGTTCTCTCTGTGTTTGCGTGGGTTTCCTCCGGGCACATTCCAAAGACATACTGATAGGGAATTTAGATTGTGAGCCCCAACGGGGACAGTGATGATAATGTGTGTTGTGAATTCTGTGATCAAGCTCCCTCCTGTGGTCACGAGTGGTACTGCGGCTTCTGAGTTTCCTTCCTCAGGTGATGAGGTTAAGTCGTTGGGTGCTGCTCTATTTAACTCCACCTGGTGCTTTGATCCTGGCCTCCAGTCAATGTTCTAGTATTGGTCTTGCTTCCTCCTGTATCGTTCCTGTGGCCTGTCTGCTCAGCATAAGCTAAGTTCTGCTTGTGTTGCTTTTATTGCTATATTTTCTGTCCAGCTTGCTTTTTTGGTTTTGCTTGCTTGCTGGAGGCTCTGAGACGCAGAGGGAGCACCTCTGTACCGTTAGTCGGTGCGGAGGGTCTTTTTGCCCCTCTGCGTGGTTGTTTGTGGGTTTTTGTGTTGACCGCAAGGCTATCTTTCCTATCCTCGGTCTGTTCAGTAGGTCGGGCCTCGCTTTGCTAGATCTGTTTCATCTCTGTGTTTGTATTTTCATCTTAACTCAGTCATTATATGTGGGGGGCTGCCTTTTCCTTTGGGGAATTTCTCTGAGGCAAGGTAGGCTTATTTTTCTATCTTCAGGCTAGCTAGTTTCTCAGGCTGTGCCGAGTTGCATAGGGAGCGTTGGGCGCAATCCACGGCTACCTCTAGTGTGGTTTGATAGGTTTAGGGATTGCGGTCAGCAGAGTTCCCACGTCTCAGAGCTCGTCCTATGTTTTGTGGTTTTTGTCAGGTCACTTGTGTGCTCTGAACTTCAAGGTCCATTGTGGTTCTGAATTACCTATTCATAACAAATGTGTGCAAAATGTAAAGCGCTGCGGAATATGTTAGCGCTATATAAAAATAAAGAGAAATGTATGTGTATGTGTATGTATATATATATATGTATGTATGTATGTATGTATGTATGTATATATATATATATGTATATATGTATGTATATATATATATATATATATATATATATATGTGTGTATATATATATGTGTGTATGTATATATATATATATATATATATATATATATATATATATATATATATATATATATATATATATATATATATATATATATATATATATATATATATATATATAGTGTCTAAGGGTCACTTCCTTCTGCCACGGTTATTCGTTCGCTGATTGGTCTCGGCAGCTGCCTGTCATGGCTGCCGCGACCAATCAGCGACGCGCACAGTCCGGAAGAAAATGGCCGCTCCTTACTCCCCGCACTGACTGCCCGGTGCCCGCGTACACCCCTCCGCTCACCGTCATGTTGGAAAGTCCAAGTACGTCCCACCCGCAGCTTCCAGACTGATTGCAAATTTCCTCCAGTGTTTGCTGATAACATGCTGAATTCATCTTTTCTTCAACTTTGACCAAGTTTCCTGTGCCTTTGTAGCTCACATATCCATGAATCATCAGCGATCCACCTCCATGCTTTACAATAGGAATGGTGTTGCTTTCATCATAGGCCTTGTTGATCTCTCTGCAAATAAGGTCATTTTTGGTTGTGGCCAAAAAGTTCAATTTTGGTCTCATCACTCCAAACTACCTAGTTCCAGAAGTTTTGAGGCTTGTCTCTGTGCTGTTTTGCGTATTGTAGGTGAGATACTTTGTGACATTTGTGCAGTAATGGCTTTCTTCTGGCGATTCGACCATGCAGCCCATTTTTCTTCAAGTGCCTCCTGATTGTGCATCTTGAAACAGCCACACCGCTAGTTTTCAGAGAGTCCTGTATTTCAGCTGATGTTATTTGTGGGTTTTTCTTTGCATCCCGAACAATTTTCCTGGATGTTGTGGCCAAAATTTTTGTTGGTCTACCGGACTGTGGTTTCGTTTTTACAGAGCCCCTGATTTTCCATTTGTTAATCACAGTTTGAACGCTGCTGACTGGCATTATCAATTCTTGGATATCTTTTTGTATCCTTTTCCTTTTCAATTACCTTTTTGCGTAGATCCATTGACAATTCCTTTGCTTTCCCCATGATTCACAATCCAGAAACGTTAGTGGCTGGATGAAAGATGCAAGAGTCTGTCTGGATCCCAGAAACTCACTCAGCTTTTATGCACACACACTGATTACAAGCAAACAGATCATCGGTGAGGATGTTACCTTTAGTAGCCATTCAAACCCATTTGTGTCAACTTCTGTGCATGTTATCAGGCCAAAATCACCAGGGTATGTGAACTTTTGATCAGGGTAATTTGGATGTTTTGGGTTGTCATTATGATTTAAAAAGAGAAAACACAGTAGTTTGACAATAAATGGCTTCATCCAAACCAACTAACCATGAGTGGAGAACAAGTTTTGGTGTTATCATTCATATTCTCTGGAAAAACGCCAAGAAAGCAAAAATTCTGCTAGGGTATGTAAACTTTTGTGCATAACTGTATATATTTTTTCATATTTTTCCTTTTTTTTTTTCTTTTTTTTTTTATTGCGGTCTGCTTTTATTGAAGGCACTTTTATTGAAATAGTTATTTGTCCGGTACCCTTTTTTTGTCCGTGGATCTGGGTACGGACTATTGCTTTGGTTCTCTGACCATTGAAGTAAGCCACCTCAGAGGAAAAAATAAAATTCTTGTGAGAAATGGCTAAATACTGGCTTTCAGTTCTTTGATATTTTCACTGTCTCTGCTTGCCTGTTAGTGAGTATAAAAACATTTTATTTTTTTTCTTCTTTTCTCCAACCCTCTCAGATGTTCCATGATTATGTTAGTGGTGAAAGATGACTCCGGACCCAGATCCGGGTGCAGACACCTGTTTCCAAAATATCACTGGAATTTCTTACGTGTCACTGAACAAACTTTAAAAAAAAAAAATAATTATACCGTATGTTGGCTTCATTCATTTGATCTTGAAGAAGGTGTTGTGATACGGTCTCGTGTATTAAAAGTGGCTTCGTTTTCCTTCTTGGAAATCTGCTTTGATTTTATCAACTTTGAACAAATATTAAGCCTGGGGTTTTACTTGGTTGTCCAGTGAGGTATAATGGCTCGCTGGGGATTCTGCTGCCAGGACCCCCACCACCACCAATCGCAATCAGCATGGCTGTTTACATCCAAGACAGTGCCCCTCCTGTACAGAGGTTGTGCGCGGCACTGCAGCTCGGCGCCATTTACTTCAATTGATCTGAGCTGTACAACCAACGGACAGGTGCGGTACCGGGAAGTAAGCAGTAATGCTTATTGTGATTGATCTCCAGCAATCATGCATTTATCACCTTTCCCGTACAGAAGAAAAGAATGCAAACTTGGTAAAAATTCTAAATTATTTTCCCAAAGCATTGTGCACATCGCAGGACTTGTATTCAGACATGAACAGGCTAAATGACTGTTTGATGGAAAGGACTAAATTGTGCAAACAGGAACCCAAACCAGAAAAAATACCAACTCCATAATAAGAATGAATTAAGGAGAAGGAAGGAGTATATAGGTTAAGGGTATGTTCACACGTTCAGGATTTCCATCCTTTTTTTTTTCAGGACTGTTTTTTTAAAAAACTGCAGCTCTTGGCAGAAAACGCAGGTCCTTTTTTGGTCCTTTTTTGTCCTTTTTTGATGCGTTTTTTGATGCGTTTTTTTATCCTTTTTTTTTTATGCAGTTTTCTAACCCTAACCCTACCCCTAACCCTACCCCTACCCCTATTCTAACCTTAGTGAAAAAAAAAAATTCTTAATTTTTTTATTGTCCCTACCAATGGGGGTGACAAAGTGGGGGGGTGTCATTTACTATTTTTTTATTTTGATCACTGAGATAGGTTATCTCAGTTCCGCAGTAAAAAAACGCACTGTGTGAACATGGCCTAAAAGATACTTTATTAATAGGTATACAAAGGTAAGGCTATGTTCACACCTTGCGTCGGGTCCCTGCGGGTTCTCCCGCAGCGGATTTGATAAATCTGCAGGGCAAAACAACTGCGGTTCTCCCTGCAGATTTATCGCGGTTTGTTCCGCGTTTTCCGCTGCGGGTTTCCGCCTATACTATTGATGCTGCATATGCAGCAATATGCAGCATCAATAGTAATGTTAAAAATAATAAAAATTGGTTATACTCACCCTCTGATGTCCGGATCTCCTGGGCGCTGCACCCGGCGGTCCGGTTCCTAAGATGGTGTGGGAGAAGGACCCTTCGTGACGTCACGGTCATGTGACCGCGACGTCACCGCAGGTCCTGGTCGCACAGCAACTCTGACCGGACGGCCGCGTGCAGCGCCCAGGAGCTCCGGACATCAGAGGGTGAGTATAACCAGATTTTTTATTTTTTAACCCCAAATATGGTTCCCAGGGCCTGGAGGAGAGTCTCCTCTCCTCCACCCCGGGTACCACCCGCACATTATCCGCTTACTTCCCGCAACGTGGGCACAGCCCCATGCGGGAAGTAAGCGGTTCAATGTATTCCTATGGGTGCAGAATCGCAGCGATTCTGCACAAAGAAGTGACATGCTGCGGGTTGTAAACCGCTGCGTTCCCGCGCGGTTTTTCCCGCAGCATGTGCACAGCGGTTTGCGGTTTCCATAGGGTTTACATGTTACTGTAAACGCTATGGAAACTGCTGCGGACCCGCAGCATCAAAATCGCGGCGGTTCCGCGGTAAAAACCGCTAAGTGTGAATATAGCCTAAATGAATATAGACAAGAAAAACAAAGTAAAGTGCACAAGGATGATGCTAAAAGATCACCGATGCTGAGCACCCGCCAACAATCAGGGAGCTAATAAGATCAATAATAGCAGTAATTGTAACAAAATAGTCCAAGAGTAGTATAGATACAGACAAATAGCGCTTACCAGTATAGAAGTTGGATGGTGATGATGCAACATAAATTTGTTGTCTATTGTACCAAATAAAATATTTGACTGGTGATCCCTGTGTATTTGGCCTGTGGCTTTTCTCTCCTTATTTTCACAACATGAATTTCCTGGTGTGAAGTCACCTATTTTGACACATTGCGACGGAGGCCAAACGACACTAGTGTGAAAGTAGCCTTAGACTGTTCGTAGCTGTCTTAAAAGAAAAAGAGACACAGAACAAATACATTTGTTGCAATCCTATTTAACACATGTTTTGTTTTTTTTTAAAAAGTCACGATTTTTGCAAATTCTTTATTAAGATGTGATATTTGCCACATTTGACATGTATGACATGTATAAAAAGATGACACTTGGAAAATTTTGCATTGACTTGTGATGTTTGACAGCTTGGTCTTTGGTTCTTCTCTAATATTGGGAAGTGTGCGATCTTGCTTAGGAAAGTTTTGCTGGTGTAATTTGCGTCAAATTTATCAATCTGATGTAAATGTCCCCCCCCCCCCCCCCATAAATGTGGGTCAAATGTGGTGTCTGAGCTGCTCATCAGTGCCATGCCTTGGGAAGATTTCCTGACATATACCTCTGATGAAAAGCTGTACTGGCAGATAATGCTCGATGGATTCCATTTTGGGTAATAGAGTGGTTTACAGCTAGGTAAACTCTTTACTGTATTGGACTTCTGTCTGCACATATAGAAGGGGAGAAACCGTATATTGATCGACGCTAAAGTCCTTTTGGTCCACGTGGTGTGCATGATCGCGTATATATGGGCCAAGAGCTTTACCCCGTAAATACTCTAAACGTAGGGCAGTGATCGTGTGCAGAGAACCAAAAAGTGGCTCATCTAGGGGCAGAATGCATCTTACAGACTGTCATCTCATAAGGGTAAATAGTGATTGGAACTATTTTGCATCTGTTCCTTTTCTCTATCTCTATAGACACTTCTAGGTGCCACTGCACCCCCTACCCCAAAACAATAAAAATTTGGACTGATTTATAATATTTTTCCTGCTGTTGTTGCCTTTATATAAGATGATGTATTCAACTATGCAATGTTATACTGGGAGAAAAAAAAAAATTCTCGGCCCATATGTATCCAAGAGGACCTTTGCTGGATCAATGGTAGCATTTGGAGCCTTCCCAGCACATACATTAGTTAAAATTCCCTACAAACCCAGTGTGAATAAGCCATAAAGGGTGTTGACTGCAACTGCTGATCACTGGCCTGTGCTGACTGGGCCATGTACCGCTGCAGTCAATCCCCCCCCCCCCCTACCCCAAGGGGGATTCTCCGCAGTCTATAAATGTCAGAGCCGGAGGAATGTCCATGCCGGTTACAGAGGGTGTATCGCAGTTGTGACATGTCCTGCCGATTTCATGGAAATCACGCCTGGCTGGTTTTACAGAAGAGAATTTTAATTGTTTTGATAGGGCTCTTCATACTTGTGTCCCCCCCCCAATAGTTTGAGCATGTTTTAGTATAGCTTTCTCGCGGTATTGTGGCCTCCTGCAGAAGACAGGGAAGAAAGTGACATTTATATAACGTACGTAAGGGAGTTTTCCAAATGTATGTAAATTAGCTTCATAATGGTTAAAGGTAAAGTTCTGCAACTTTCTAACAAGGCAGGGAGTTGATACAACATGTATCATGGATTTCTACTTGTGGTTGGAGAATAGATGGCCCTTTTTATGATAAAATACAACTTACTGTACTGATGCACTTGTACCCAAACAGAGGTCCCCATCTCAGATGTCAGCTTTGGATCCAGTTTCCAGCCCCTATTAATTTCCACTTGTAGTTGGCAGGGGAGAAGTTTTCATATGGCTCGAACCGACCGAAGCTGCATGTGAAGGGGGCTCATTTCACTAGCTAAGCCTGCCACCTCTCCATCAATATAATGAAGGGGAATAGTTTTGATATTGAAAAAAATCAACAATCAGCCAGGCTCCTTTTCAGAAAGGGCTGGACACTAGAAACTTTCTCCTGGAAGAGTGGAGCTGCTCTTGTATCTTATTAGTGCATTAAAAGTAATTTAGAGTTTGTCACTAGGACAGATAAACACTATGTAGGAGACCCGCAAAGCAAACCTCTTCTGGCCAGAGATAAATAAAATACATCCGACTGGTGACAGATGGAAATCCGAGCATGTGCCGAACAGTTATTGTCTCGGTCCGCAACATGCATAGCCCATTGTTCAAGCGCCGGACCAAGCACCATGAGATTGGAAGAAGTCTGTGGATGGCGCAGGAGGCGTCTGGATTAAGTGGGCTAAATTAGCATTAAAAATATCAGGTGCTTTATTTGCTGTTGTTGGAGGATATTATATTTCTATTTTATAAGGTATCCCGCCATACTGGGAACAAGCAGACGTGATGGGATACTTTAGGGGTAAAGGCTAATCTAATCTCCAGGTACCCCATCAGAAGGTTGTGTTCTGTTTTTTATTTATTGTTTTGGCAGAAAAGTTAATTATGGTAACTGACCACTGACTAGGTAATTGTTAGATCGGATTCCATCATCCTTGCCACTTCTCTGGCTGCAAGATTACAAGATTATTGCCAGGAGGAGCTGAATGGAGCTGTCGGTCACACATACTATTGCTCCATGGTACTGATCTGGGCAGCTGAGACACTTGGTCATCTTCATATGGTGTGCACATTACAGTGCTGTCAACTGAGAATGAAGCCATAGGGATCCTTATCCTTGATAGATTATGTACTCTGGAAGACCACTACCACTGTAACTTTGGGGGGTCGCTTTGGTAAGGTTTCCCTGGGTTGTGTTCGGCCGGCCGGTATTGCTCATTCTGGAGTCGGTGTCTAGGCGCAGTATTGTACTGACTGAATGAAAGGGTTTTGCGACCCAGTAGTTTTGAATGGTTTGCAGGGATCTGGCATGTTTTCCGGACCGTGCGCTCGCAGTAAGCTGTTCTCTATATAATTAGTCATGGATTAAGGGGAAGCCTGCTAGAAATATGCCCCACACACTCCAGCACTCGCAGCTACGATTATCTTCGTGCGCCCTGATAATTCTTTTCTCAGCATTTACTATAGATGGGGCTTAAAAATCATCTGCTCCAAAAATTCCTTGAATCTGATTCTGATTTTACAATAACAATAGGAAAAAAAAGTTATAAATAATACAAAACCTCCTATATACATGGTGCAGTTATTTAGCAACCGACATGGCCTTGTGTGACGAGCATCCTGCCCCAGAACATGCATGATGCTTTTGGATCTTCATTTTAGTCAGATTTTAGCAGTGGTGGTCTACAAAGTTCTAGAAACCATTTCTCCTATAGTTGCAAGGTCGCCCCAGCTTCCCAGACATAAATGGTCCCTGATTACGGTAATCCTGCCCTCCCTGTGGCTCTTGTTGGGGCACTGTACATCAGATTCCGTGCACCGCTTGGTCTACAGTTGGGAACACTGTCAGTACATTTGACTCCTTTTTTTTTCTTTACGATAGAGACTTGTAAAGTCAAGTGCATATCTATTTCCAGGAGGTGTAACTGAGGATCGGCACAAAGCAGAGTTATAAGAGAAGATCCTTCATTAATAATGCACATATTTATTACAGCAGACACATAGGGAGAGAGGGCCGTTCACCCTCAAAGCATTATGTTGCAGCTTCCTCATGGGTGATCTTTGGCTTTCCAAAACTTCTGAACGGCGGCAGTAAGGGAGCAAGGACTGGATTGTGCTGCTTTTCTGTGCAGAAGTTGGGGGACATATCCTGTAGTAGATTCGAGCATTATTTGCTTGTTACAATGGTTTTCCATTGGTTGATAGATTTAGACATCTGCACATGGTTAGACTGTAGGAATCTCATGTGGTGATAATAAAATGCAGATTCTTTGTGCATTCATCGTGTGGGCCCTGTGTGGACAATATGCATTAGCTGCGGAGTGACAGGGCCGCGTTTGTCTACCACCGTCCTGGCTACTCGGAGAAACACTCGGCTCCCTGTCTTGGTGACAATGAAGCAGTCGCCTCCCATAACCCTCTGATGAAGACACGGGCTGGTACTTGCATAGACAGACGATGCATAAGTTGGCTAGGTTTCTTCTTTGCATGATGCTATGTCCCTGCTTAACCCGCTTATGTCGGCCATTCCCTATTAAAACGATGGCTGCCATTCCTAGGTTGTGTCTTTATGGTATAATTCACATGTAAAGTTTGAAAAGGCACAAAGTATTTTATGTCTTTCCAGATCTGAGTGGTCACTGTCCTTTCAACAAACTGCTTAAATCAGTAGTACAAGCAAATCTAAGATATGTAGTATATCGTAGCAGAGGAGTTCCACTCTTGTTCTCCCCTGCCTCTTAAATTCTTTATTCACTCTGAAAAACTTTTCAAATTCACCGTTGGTCAATCCTCTTCAGATTAGTTTCCTTTTGAAGTTTATCAGGATAGCAGAGCAGGAGCGAAGTGAAAAAGAGAAACTAGCAGCAGAGGTCTATGTCTCTAACGTGTTGGATTCACAGCCACACTGCTCAATACTGCTGTATAATATAGTCTGTGAACACGCAGATTCTGAAATTGGAGACAGGAGAACTAGTTTGCACCCCCTAGTTAAAACACTACCAAAAATGGGTCCTGCCGAGGGAAATACTGGTGAAACATGCAGGATACAAGTCCTATATTGATCAGAAATGGTATTGGTACCCGCAGTACAGCTTGTTCTGAAAAGTCACCTGAAACAACAAGTATGTTTTTAAATGAACTAATTTGATGAATCACTTTGCTACATGACCAGTCCGTTATGGCAGAAGGAGTTTGCCAGGAATATTCTATTACATTGAGGATATCTGTGCAGGATCTGTTCCGGAACACTAATCCATAAGCAGCTGGGATTCCACTGCAAGCCGAATACCAAAGTCTTCTGGCACACGACAGGAGGAGGCTTCTGCGACATCTCCAGCACCAGCTGAATTTTCAATGAGTGCCCCCACCCCCTGTTCCCATTCTTATGGCCACTTGCATCTGTGCTCTGAATTACTGAGTCGTCTGTGGCTGTATTGGGATTTTGCTATGGACGCTCTCCTCTGTCCTCCCTTCACTTTTTTTCCTGCAGCTTCAAAAGCTGCCCCTCTAACTCACTTTCCCAATTTGGAGTACTAGTAGCACATGGATTTTTATGGATTTCTGTGAGGTAGTATTAAAGAGCACGTTTTCCATGGTTTTTGTGCTATACCTCATTTTCACTTTACGCCCGATTTTAGATTTTCAGGTAAAATTGGTGAAATAAAGAAAAACAACAAGTAAAGGAGAGCTGAAGGCTAAAAATTGCATAAAATGTCCTTGAGGTTTGTTGTTTGGATACCTGCACCCAGGGTGGATAAAAATAGGGCGGCACGGTGGCGCAGTGGTTAGCACAGCAGCCTTGCAGCGCTGGAGTCCTGGGTTTGAACCCCACCAAGGACAACATCTGCAAAGAGTTTGTATGTTCTCTCCGTGTTTGCATGGGTTTCCTCCGGGCACTCCGGTTTCCTCCCACATTCTAAAGACATACTGATAGGGAATTTAGATTGTGAGCCCCATCGGGGACAGTGATGATAATGTGTGCAAAAAAAATGTAAAGCGCTGCGGAATATGTTAGCGCTATATAAAAATAAAGATTATTTATTATTATTAAATCAATGTTTTTAAAAAAAAAAAAATCAAAAAAATCGGATTTTTTTTTATTTAAATCGGATTTTTTTCAATAAACTGCTTTTTGAGGAAAATATTTTACCATGCAAAGGTTCTTCCATCATGAGATAAAGCTGAGTTGTTTAACTCAGTAGAATAAAGGCTGTATATGTGTAACATTTACAATGCCATGCTCTTCCAGAGGTTTCTGTAGGATTAGTGGGCAGTTTCTCTCCTATATTATCACAGACGCTCGCTTTACTTACGCAGTTCTCAAAACTGAATTTGACTCCGGAGAGGTCCCAGCCTCTTCTTCACGGCAAAAATGTTACAAGATGAACAGAGTTGAGAAAAAAACCTTAATCCTATTGTTCTACAAACCTATGAATACAGAATCAACCCCTTCAGTGCCAAGTCCAAGAAGTTAGACAATATGTTTCTGATTGTTTGGAGTGGAATAGATCTTTACAACACAAGAAGAATGTGAATCTAAGTGTGAGGAGGAGGAAGGGCAAGCAGACAAGAAAATGAAAGTGAAACTTTGAGCACAATACTGCAGCATAGCCACAGACAGACAAGTCTGGATCTGTTTGTGTGTATGATCTGAGGTTTATTACATTCTTTCCTTATAATGGCAGCAGGCCGTAAAAGAGACCCAGTTTGGGAATATTTTAATGAAGCTCCTTCGCCTATCGGTAAGGCAGGCATGCGTGCAAAATGCAAACGATGCAACAAAGAGATGCAAGGCCTGGTGGTGCGAATGAGGCAACATCATGAGAAGTGCGGTGATGAAGATGACTCATATTCATAGGTAATCATAGGTTTGTAGAACAATAGGATTAAGGTCTTTTTCTCAACTCTGTTCATGTTGTAACATTTTTGCCGTGAAGAAGAGGCTGGGACCTCTGCGGAGTCAAATTCAGCTAGGTAGAAACTTTGATTTAAATCACTGATTTAAATCAAGCCTTACTGACTAGTGATTTAAATCGTAATTTAAATCAGTTAGATTTAAATCAAATCCACCCTGCCCGCACCTATCTTTTCGTGTAGGTTGTGATTGATACCTTTAGGAGTTCTTAATGATTGGAAACTATAAAAATTTCAAGCTAGCTCCTGAAAAACCAGTGTACTGTAGTTGTATCCATCCCTAATGTTGGGCGATTCCTACAGATTGGAATCCCGGAATCTGCTTCCTAAACTATCATTGGTAACCACTTCACAGATTCTGTAATGATCCTAGCCTGCCTGTACTGCACGTCTGTAACATGTGCCGACACTGATAACACACTTATGTTTACTCCTGACCCTTTACATTACACTTTACTCGTTTTTATTTTTCAGTACTGTGCTTTTTTTGTGTATAATGGCTTCTTTTAGTGCATCGCACCCCTTACTGAACACACAAATTCATGGCACCAAATTTAGAGATGGATGTCCAAGTACTAAGTGTTCTGTAAGCAGCGATTGAGCAGTCCCTGCCCTGGGCAGAAGTTGTGCTTTCATTATGCAGCTGGAGCATGCAATATAATAAGGTCTTTGGGAGCCAAGGTCTCTTAATTGGAGATGAATATTGAATATGTGCAATTAGATAGAAAGTTGCATTCTGATTACTGCATCCTTGGGTGCATGTAACTCCTCACGCATCTGTCACCTCTGTGATTTCCATCACACTGACCCGGTGTTGTGTTTAGAGGAAAGGAAGACCAATAAATTGAATCTGCTGCCAAGGAAGACGAGAATCGGGTGTTGATGTTGTTGTCCAGTGGAATGAGGGACCATATAAAATTCATTGTGCTGCTTTTAAGGGCAAATTTCATTGTTAGACATTTTGCTTTCTTCCTTTTCCTCCTCCTGCCTTTGTTGTTCTGCCGGTCCATGAACCAGGAGGGCAGGATGAACAGTACTGTCACAGACTCCCAACTATTTGAGGTGGCTGTTGATCAGTTGCTTGTGCATATATGTGCTGGGTCATAAAACCGGAACAGACCTGTCAGATATGCAGTTGTCCCTGTGCTGCTGCTCATGTGCGGTTTGCAGTCTGGTACATGTGGGAAGGGGATCTGTTTTAGTTAATATTCAGTATACCAGATCACAAAGAGGGAGACCTTAATCATAAAGAATTGTTTGCACATCGCACACTACGTGTAATACACCTGCAAGAGTTGAGAAAATGAACGTACGCTGCCATTAATCTAGATCCCTAAAAGCGTGTGTATTTACACTAAAAGTTTTCACCGGTTCGTCTTTGAAAGAAAGCCAACATAATTTCTTATCCGACAGCGCCACACCTGGCCACAGGTTGTGAGTGGTAATGCAGCTCAGCCCAGTTCACTGTAATGAAGCTGAGGTGTAATACCAGGGTCAACAGATGTGGAGCGATTTCTGGAAGAAAGCAGATGGATATAAATGGAGATAAGTTTAACTCATTCTGAACATTTCCTGACTTGTTGATGAATTTTGTCTTTTGTGACATCTGTGCAGCTGCTTGTGCTGCACATAAAGATGTGGCACTGATACTGCATAGCGGTACCAACCAACCAGCAACAGACCATTCTACTGTAGAAAACTGGGCTTGTACGATTACTGTCTGCCAATGATAAATGATAAGGCAGTACTTGGGGGGGGTCTTTTTACTTCCCTGTATATATAATAAATTAATAAAAAAAAAAAAAAAAAAAATATATATATATATATATATATATATATATATATATATATATATATATATATATATATATATATATATATATATATATATATATATATATATATATATATAAAAAATTTTCTTGCAATGATGCCCGCGTTGAATGATATACCTTGGGTAATCAGAGCCGTGCTCTGTTTTGAGCCATCAGATGACTCCTTTTTATTGTTTCCACTTAAATTGTCATGGCATGCAGTCTCACAGACACAATAAGGGAGAGATGCTGCACTCGCTCTTCTGAATGGCAGTCTCACAGACACAATAAGGGGGAGATGCTGCAGCTGCACTCGCTCTTCTGAATGGCAGTCTCACAGACACAATAAGGGGGAGATGCTGCAGCTGCACTCGCTCTTCTGAATGGCAGTCTCACAGACACAATAAGGGGGAGATGCTGCAGCTGCACTCGCTCTTCTGAATGGCAGTCTCACAGACACAATAAAGGGGAGATGCTGCAGCTGCACTCGCTCTTCTGAATGGCAGTCTCACAGACACAATAAGGGGGAGATGCTGCAGCTGCAATCGCTCTTCTGAATGGCAGTCTCACAGACACAATAAGGCTACGTTCACATTAGCGTTTTGCGTGTTTGCGTCGGGCGACGCAGCGGCGACGCATGCGTCATGCTCCCCTATATTTAACATGGGGGACGCATGTGTTTTTGTGGGCTGCGTTGTGCGACGCATGCGTTTTTTTTTCCGCAAGCGTCGGGCCAAGAAAACGCAACAAGTTGCATTTTTCTTGCGTCCAAATTTCGGCCAAAAACGACGCATGCGTCGCAAAACGCAGCGTTTTTGCGTGCGTTTTGGTGCATTTTTATTTGCGTTGTGCGTTGCGTCGCCGGCGCACAACGCAAATAAAAACGCACCAAAATGTGAACGTAGCCTAAGGGAGAGATGCTGCAGCTGCACTCGCTCTTCTGAATGGCAGTCTCAGACTCAGTAATGGAGGGATGTTGTGTTTTTGTTTTTGGACAGGCACAATAACTAACTTTTCCTTTTGTTTGCTTCCAGGCCAGGAATCTACAGACTGGGGAGCTGGCTGCAGTGAAGATTATTAAACTGGAGCCTGGTGAGTTCTTTCAGACCGTCTACAAGAAGAGTTGTCACAAGTCCTAGATGTGTTGGATCCAACACAATCCTATTGCTCGAGCGAATCTCTGCAGCCGGTCATTGTAGTTACAGGATTTCCTGGTATCAGTATATTGCTGATTATCCTTAGCCATCAATGCTAGATCAGAGTCGGACTCTCAGCACCCCCTAGTCCCTGTTTGACGGGACTGTGTGAGCGCTGCAGCCTTTTCAATGTAGTAGACGATGCAGTGCTCACATGGGCGCCACAGTTGCTTCAAATAGGTGCTGAGACTCCCATTGATCCAATATTGGTTGCCTATACTTTAAAAAAAAAATGGGCCAAATTCATCAAAGCTTTCATGTCACAATTCTGGAGTAAAAACTTTGAGAAGTCTCAGAATTTAGGTGCGACTCGGGTGCGCTTATATTTTGCATCCTTTGTCATTTTTGCAGCAGAGATTTCACATACTGAACTCTAAAAGCAACAGATGTGACTATCTTTTCATTGGAGCGACGCATTGCAAAATGGAAAACTGGTGGCAGAAATGGAGGAGCTCAGGGATTTGTACAAGGTTTTTAGTTCAGTTTTTTGGCAATTGACAGGACCTTTTTAAAGCCGTATCGTCCGTATGTAAGTAACTGGTGTTTTTTGCCCCTACAGTCATATGAGGGAGGTTAAGTATTTGTATGACAGTGATTTCTGTTTAGTTAATTGAGTAGTAATTAAAGGGAACCTGTCACCCCGTTTTTTGAGATTGAGATATAAATACTGTTAAATAGGGCCTGCGCTGGGTGTTACAATAGTGTATCTCGGCTTTGGGAAAATGGCCGCCGCGATCTCTAATGCGCACGCGCGGCATCCCGCAGCCATTTTCCTGAAGCCCCGTGCAGCAGAGCACTCGATCTGCGCACGCGCGGCCCCAGGAAGATGGCCGCCCCCACCGACGAAAGGGATGACAGCGCAGATCGCGCGCTGCTTGTTCACGTGCCCACAGTGGATTAGTCACCTCAACATGCGAACACCACTACGCCACCAACGTAAAGCTGAGGAAGAACCAGCGATGTCACCACGCCCACCCGACCTGACCAGCCTGATTGACAGGCGAAAACGGCGACTTTGGTAAGTTATTTCTCAGCATAGGTGGGGAATCGGGGTACACTACATACACTATTGTAACACCCAGCGCAGGCCCTATTTAACAGTATTTATATCTCAATCTCAAAAAACGGGGTGACAGGTTCCCTTTAATATCTGAAAACCACAAACACGACAGGTGTCGTGAATAGACACCCAAAAGTCTTCCTGCATGACTATTGAGCCCTGGGTGGCTGCCTGCCAGAGTCTGTTGTAATGAAAGTCCGTGATTACAATGGGAGCTGGGCAAGCGGCAAAGGCCAAAATGCGTCGCTGTCTGATTTTTCTGTACTACTGGATGCGGAGATCCCGTACAAGATGTTCAATGAGCCAAATACAAATAGGCTGCACAAATACCTGGATAAATACAGAACAGATTTTGCAGTTAGACCCTATGTGGCCTTTGCTATTTGTTGTCCATGTGACTGCTCCTATTAGGAGGTGGATAGGGATTACACAGGATTGAAGTCTTCCTACCCGGGCGTTTAGACGTGAGTGGAAGTAAATTTTAAAAGAATTTTCAAGGATTACAAAAACATAGTTGCTAGATTCACTTAGACAGCCTCTCCAAATAGAATATAGTGTCGCTCTAGTAAACCCAGCCCTTCTCTGTGCCACTTTTTTTTGCCAGAAATGAAGTTCCTGGGGATTGACAGTTGGTCACCGGAGGTTAGAAAACTCTGAAGCATATCTTGTCTATTTACTTTTCCTTTTAACCCCTTCACGACATGCGCAGTAATAGTACGGCGCATGTCGTGTCTCCCCCTTTGATGTGGGCTCCGGCGGTGAGCCCACATCAAAGTCGCGACAGGTCAGCTGTTTTGTACAGCTGACATGTGCACGCAATAGCGGCGGGTGAAATCGCTATTCACCCGCCGCTATTAACCTGTTAAATGCCGCTTCAAACGCAGACAGCGGCATTTAACCGGCGCTTCCGGCCGGGCGGCCGGAAATGATGTCATCGCCAACCCCTGTCACATGATCGGGGGTCGGCGATGCATCAGGAAGGTAACCATAGAGGTCCTTGAGACCTCTATGGTTACTGATGCAGGCCTGCTGTGAGCGCCCCCCTGTGGTCGGCGCTCACAGCACACCTGCATTTCTGCTACATAGCAGCGATCTGATGATCGCTGCTATGTAGCAGAGCCGATCAGGCTATGCCAGCTTCTAGCCTCCCATGGAGGCTATTGAAGCTTGGCACAAGTAAAAAAAAATGTTTTTAAAAATATAAAAATTTAAATCACCCCCCTTTCGCCCCATCCTAAATATAACAATTAAAAAAAACAAACAAACGAAAAAGGGCTGCGACTTGAAGGGGTTAAAGAAAAAAAAAAATGTTATGTCTTTCTTTTTTTTTTTCATTATTTTTTTTATTTTCTTTTTTCTTGTTTTATTTTATACTTGATCCTTTTTCCATATTAATATGTCTATAATTAATAAGAAAAATCTTGCAATTTTCACACTACTCTTTAGGCTAAGTCAACGCTGGAGAACCTCAACACAATGGAAGACCATAGAAAAGTCCTGGACAGGAAAGGTAATAGTTAAAAAAAAGTCTTTATTTAATATACGTGACAATGATACACAAGAGTAACTGTTTAAAAGTGTGCACACAGAAAAATATTTAATGCCAGACTAAGAATTAAAAGATAAAATAAATTTCATATATTCCAAGACCAACCACTCTTATGCACACTCTTATGACCGGACGGACCTTAAAGGTATATTCCTCCTATTAGATCACTCTCTCTGATTTACCTCAGAATACTTATTGGTATACTTACCCTTATTGAGCACTCTTATATACGGCCCTTTCTGCTTTATTTTCCCCCTTTTTTTCTTAGTGCATGTTTGGTTTTGCCATTTATCACATTCCACTTTATTCCTATGTGGATGCAATCAAAACTGTTGCACTTTTTTGAAGTTATTTGCATAATCTTTTGGCACTTTAGTTATCCATTTTTCACGTATTGGATTTTTATTCGGAGATAATATATCACCTACAATATATCCTGTCTGGGTCCAATTAATCATCTGTGGACTTGGAATATATGAAATATAGTATATTTATTTTATCTTTTTATTCTTAGTCTGGCATTAAATATTATTTTTCTGTGTGCACACTTTTAGGGTATGTTCACACGTTCAGGATTTCCATCCTTTTTTTTTCCTGACTGTTTTTTAAAAAACTGCAGCTCTTGGCAGAAAACGCAGGTCCTTTTTTGGTCCTTTTTTGGTCCGTTTTTGATGCGTTTTTTGATGCGTTTTTTGATGCGTTTTTTTGATGCAGTTTTCTAGCCAGAGTCTGTGTTTTCTAGGAATTTTTTTAGGGTTAAAATGGCTGAAAATACCCTACCCCTACCCCTACCCCTAACCCTACCCCTAACCCTACCCCTAACCCTACCCCTAACCCTAACCCTACCCCTAACCCTAACCCTACCCCTAACCCTACCCCTACCCCTATTCTAACCTTAGTGAAAAAAAAAAAAAAAAAAAATTCTTTTTTTTTTTATTGTCCCTACCTATGGGGGTGACAAAGTGGGGGGGGTGTCATTTACTATTTTTTTATTTTGATCACTGAGATAGGTTATATCTCAGTGATCAAAATGCACTTTGGAACGAATCTGCCGGCCGGCAGATTCGGCGGGCGCACTGCGCATGCGCCCGCCATTTTGCAAGATGGCGGCGCCCAGGGAGAAGACGGCCGGACGGACACCGGGACGCCGGGTGAGTATAAGGGGGGGGAGATTAGGGCACGGGGGGGGGCATCAGAGCACTGGGGGGGGCATCGGAGCACTGGGGGGGGGCATCGGAGCACGGGGGGGCGGGATCGGAACACGGGGGGGGGCAGCCACACTCCGCCCACGCACTTCCGCCCGCTCCCCGCACTTCCTGCTGCAGCGGTTCTGCACATCAAACCGCAGTAAAACCCGCAGATATATTTTTGATCTGCGGGTTTTACTGCGGTTTGGACCTCACAATGGAGGTCTATGGGTGCAGAACCGCTGCGGCTCCGGAAAAAGAATTGACATGCTCCTTCTTTTTTCCGGGAGCTATTCAGCGCGTCTTTTTTTTTACAATTTCCGGACCATGTGCACAGTGTGTCCTGTTTTCCATAGGGTACAGTGTACTGTACCCTGCATGGAAAACAGCTGCGGAACCGCAGCGGCAAAACCGCCGCGGTTCCGCGGTAAAAAACGCACTGTGTGAACATGGCCTAAAACAGTTATTCTTGTGTATCATTGTCACGTATATTAAATAAAGACATTTTTTAACTATTACCTTTCCTGTCCAGGATTTTTCTATGGTCTTCCATTGTGTTGAGGTTCTCCACTTGAGGAGTGGTCTCCCACTCGCCATAGGCTTGAGAAAGGCTCATTCAGAGCCGAAACGTCGCAGAGACATGTGGGTTTAAATAAATCCTGCATACTATCTTTAAGAAAATGGATTGCTGCCTGCTTTTTTGGAAGTGTATGGACTAGAGACAACCGGTGGACGGGTGGTCTATGGGCTTTGCACCCGAAGATAAGCAAAGGATTTGTGCTGTTCCAATTTTTGAGATATATATATATATATATATATATATATATATATATATATATATATATATATATATATACAATCTCCGCTATACTATAACTCTACCCCAGCAGGTGTTACTACTGTGTTTTAAGTCAACGCTGGGTGTTTTTTTTTTTTTTTAATGCAAATTCTTACCTCTGTTTTACAGTACTAGCAATGTCTATGATATTTCAGAAATCGTATGCAGACAGCTTGGATGTTTTGCTTTTGCATGTTTTTTTGCAAAATGGAGCATGTCACTTCTATCGCTGTTCATCCATTGTAATGAATGAGTGTTGAAAAGAAACACACCAAAAATGCAGGTATCGGGGTTTGCAGCATTTTTTTTATTCCAAAACCTGATTCTATAAAATGGAACTTTTTTTCAACACTAAACTTTATCAGCATGTACAAGACAAAGCTAGCTTGCAAAAAATGCAAGAAAAAAACAAGGAAAACATGCTTCTTTCCTGCAGCGATCAGGTTTTGCTGCAGAAAAAAAACACTAAAAAACCACCTAGCGTGAACTTACCTTTAGGCCTACACGTCTTCTTGTTTTGCAAATGGTCTGGATCAGTTTGTTGCTGCCTATTTGTTTCTATAGAAGTATTATCTGAGCATTCTCTAATCAGTGCAAAGGTCCTTGTACAAGAGGAGAAGGTGAGCTTTGACATCACCTATTCTAAATGATGGATCCTGTGTTTTCTGCTGCATAGAAGAGGTGTTATCAGTCATTGTACAGTAGGAGGAGGAGGTGAGCTGTGACATCACCTATTGTGAATGGTGGATCCTGTGTTATCTACTGTATATAGAGGAGTTACCACTTATTGTACAGGAGGAGGTGAGCGGTGACATCACCTATTGTAAATGGTAAATCCTGTTATCTACTGTATATAGAGGTGTTATCAATCATTGTACAGGAGGGGGAAGATGTGAGCTGTGGTGTCATCTATTGTGAATGGTGGAACCCAGGGGTAGCCAAGACCCCAGAGAACATGATTCAGGTCGGTGATTCACCGACCCCGGGGTCAGGGCCGGTTTTAGACAAAGTGGGGCCCTAGGCAAAAATTTAAAGTGGGGCCCCAAATGCTAACATTGTAAAATCACAAACATTTAAGTTACAGTACATGAGCCGGATGCGGATACAGTTGGTGGAGGGGCCTGGAGCCAGTGCTCACACTGTGGCCCCCATATTTAGGTGCCTTATATCGGCCAACAGGTCTGCCACTATTAGCTGTATCTAGGGGTGTTGCTAGGGTCAGAAAAGATTGGGGGCCCAAGACAGAGTTACCCCCAACCCCCTCTTAATTTTTTTTAACACCACAGATCATACAGTGATAACTCTCTGAGTACAGATAATTTAGTATATATCACATGCAGTTCTATGTAACACCACAGATAGTCTTACTCTGAAACGCTATGTCTATGTTCACATGCAGCATTTTTTTCAGTAGCCAAAACCTTTTCTATTAGCAGTAAAAACGTTGCGTTCAAAACACCTGTTCTGTGGTGTTCTTCATACTTTTTTCAGCTTTTTTTTGGAGTGAGGATGTTTGCTTTGTCTACAGTATGTTTAAGACCACATTAATATGATCAGTATTTGGTCAGTATTGGGTCAGTATTTCACATCAGCATATGTAAGCCAAAACCAGGAGGGTGATAAATATAGAAGTGGTGACAGGTTTCTCAGGGTATGTGCACACGCTGCGGATTTTGCTGTGGATCTGCAGCAGTTTTCCATGCGTTGTACAGCACCATGTAAACATATGGAAAACAAAATCCGCCATACACATGCTGCGGAAAATACCACGCAGAAACGCTGCGTTGTATATTCTGCAGCATGTCAATTATTTGATTTTTTTTTATTTTTTTTATCTTATATTTAATAGCCGAAAAAAGACATTTGTCCATCCAGTTCAGCCTATATTACATCATAATAAATCCCCAGATCTACGTCCTTCTACAGAACCTAATTGTATGATACAATATTGTTCTGCTCCAGGAAGACATCCAGGCCTCTCTTGAACCCCTCGACTGAGTTCGCCATCACCACCTCCTCAGGCAAGCAATTCCAGATTCTCACTGCCCTAACAGTAAAGAATCCTCTTCTATGTTGGTGGAAAAACCTTCTCTCCTCCAGACGCAAAGAATGCCCCCTTGTGCCCGTCACCTTCCTTGGTATAAACAGATCCTCAGCGAGATATTTGTATTGTCCCCTTATATACTTATACATGGTTATTAGATCGCCCCTCAGTCGTCTTTTTTCTAGACTAAATAATCCTAATTTCGCTAATCTATCTGGGTATTGTAGTTCTCCCATCCCCTTTATTAATTTTGTTGCCCTCCTTTGTACTCTCTCTAGTTCCATTATATCCTTCCTGCGCACCGGTGCCCAAAACTGGACACAGTACTCCATGTGCGGTCTAACTAGGGATTTGTACAGAGGCAGTATAATGCTCTCATCATGTGTATCCAGACCTCTTTTAATGCACCCCATGATCCTGTTTGCCTTGGCAGCTGCTGCCTGGCACTGGATGCTCCAGGTAAGTTTATCATTAACTAGGATCCCCAAGTCCTTCTCCCTGTCAGATTTACCCAGTGGTTTCCCATTCAGTGTGTAATGGTGACATTGATTCCTTCTCCCCATGTGTATAACCTTACATTTATCATTGTTAAACCTCATCTGCCACCTTTCAGCCCAAGTTTCCAACTTATCCAGATCCATCTGTAGCAGAATACTATCTTCTCTTTGTATTAACTGCTTTACATAGTTTTGTATCATCTGCAAATATCGATATTTTACTGTGTAAACCTTCTACCAGATCATTAATGAATATGTTGAAGAGAACAGGTCCCAATACTGACCCCTGCGGTACCCCACTGGTCACAGCGACCCAGTTAGAGACTATACCATTTATAACCACCCTCTGCTTTCTATCACTAAGCCAGTTACTAACCCATTTACACACAATTTCCCCCAGACCAAGCATTCTCATTTTGTGTACCAAGCTCTTGTGCGGCACGGTATCAAACGCTTTGGAAAAATCGAGATATACCACGTCCAATGACTCACCGTGGTCCAGCCTATAGCTTACCTCTTCATAAAAACTGATTAGATTGGTTTGACAGGAGCGATTTCTCATAAACCCATGCTGATATGGAGTTAAACAGTTATTCTCATTGAGATAATCCAGAATAACATCCCTCAGAAACCCTTCAAATATTTTACCAACAATAGAGGTTAGACTTACTGGCCTATAATTTCCAGGTTCACTTTTAGAGCCCTTTTTGAATATTGGCACCACATTTGCTATGCGCCAATCCTGCGGAACAGACCCTGTCGCTATAGAGTCCCTAAAAATAAGAAATAATGGTTTATCTATTACATTACTTAGTTCTCTTAGTACTCGTGGGTGTATGCCATCCGGACCCGGAGATTTATCTATTTTAATCTTATTTAGCCGGTTTCGCACCTCTTCTTGGGTTAGATTGGTGACCCTTAATATAGGGTTTTCATTGTTTCTTGGGATTTCACCTAGCATTTCATTTTCCACCGTGAATACCGTGGAGAAGAAGGTGTTTAATATGTTAGCTTTTTCCTCGTCATCTACAACCATTCTTTCCTCACTATTTTTTAAGGGGCCTACATTTTCAGTTTTTATTCTTTTACTATTGATATAGTTGAACAGTTTGGGATTAGTTTTACTCTCCTTAGCAATGTGCTTCTCTGTTTCCTTTTTGGCAGCTTTAATTAGTTTTTTAGATAAAGTATTTTTCTCCCTATAGTTTTTTAGAGCTTCAATGGTGCCATCCTGCTTTAGTAGTGCAAATGCTTTCTTTTTACTGTTAATTGCCTGTCTTAATTCTTTGTTTAGCCACATTGGGTTTTTCCTATTTCTAGTCCTTTTATTCCCACAAGGTATAAACCGCTTACACTGCCTATTTAGGATGTTCTTAAACATTTCCCATTTATTATCTGTATTCTTATTTCTGAGGATATTGTCCCAGTCTACCAGATTAAGGGCATCTCTAAGCTGGTCAAACTTTGCCTTCCTAAAGTTCAGTGTTTTTGTGACTCCCTGACAAGTCCCCCTAGTGAAAGACAGGTGAAACTGTACAATATTGTGGTCGCTATTTCCTAGATGCCCAACCACCTGCAGATTTGTTATTCTGTCAGGTCTATTAGATAGTATTAGGTCTAAAAGTGCTGCTCCTCTGGTTGGATTCTGCACCAATTGTGAAAGATAATTTTTCTTGGTTATTAGCAGAAACCTGTTGCCTTTATGGGTTTCACAGGTTTCTGTTTCCCAGTTAATATCCGGGTAGTTAAAGTCCCCCATAACCAGGACCTCATTATGGGTTGCAGCTTCATCTATCTGCTTTAGAAGTAGACTTTCCATGGTTTCTGTTATATTTGGGGGTTTGTAACAGACCCCAATGAGAATTTTGTTACCATTTTTCCCTCTATGAATTTCGACCCATATGGACTCGACATCCTCATTTCCTTCGCTAATATCCTCCCTTAAAGTCGACTTTAGACAAGACTTTACATAGAGACAAACCCCTCCTCCTCTCCGATTTTTACGATCCTTTCTAAACAGACTGTAACCCTGTAAGTTAACTGCCCAGTCATAGCTTTCATCTAACCATGTCTCGGTTATTCCCACTATGTCAAAGTTACCTGTAGATATTTCTGCTTCTAGTTCTTCCATCTTGTTTGTCAGGCTTCTGGCGTTTGCGAGCATGCAGTTTAGAGGATTTTGTTTTGTTCCAATCTCCTCGCTGTGGATTGTTTTAGAAATGTTCTTACCTCCCTTCTGAGTATGTTTTCCTGGATCTTCTTTGTTCAAGTCTAATGTTTTTCTTCTTCTAGTTTAACGCCCTCCTGATGAGTGTAGCGAGTCTTCTGGCGAATGTGTGTTTCCCAGGTTTGTTGAGGTGTAGTCCGTCTCTGGCGAGGAGTCCATCGTACAAGTAATTCACACCGTGGTCCAGGAATCCGAATCCTTGTTGTCTGCACCATCGTCTTAGCCAGTTGTTTGCATCAAGGATCCTGTTCCATCTCCTGGTGCCATGCCCGTCTACTGGAAGGATAGAAGAAAAAACTACCTGTGCATCCAGTTCCTTTACTTTCTTCCCCAACTCTTCAAAGTCTTTGCAGATTGTCGGTAGGTCCTTCCTTGCCATGTCATTGGTGCCAACATGTATCAGAAGAAATGGGTGGACGTCCTTGGAGCTGAAGAGCTTTGGTATCCTATCGGTCACATCCTTGATCATCGCACCTGGAAGGCAGCATACTTCTCTTGCAGTTATGTCCGGTCTGCAGGTGGCTGCTTCTGTGCCTCTCAGTAGTGAGTCTCCCACCACCACCACTCTTCGTTGCTTCTTGGCTGTACTTTTTGCTGTCACTTGTTGCTGTGTGCCCTTTTCTTTTTTGCTTGCTGGTATTGCTTCATCCTTAGGTGTGCCATCTTCATCCTCTACAAAGATTTGATATCGGTTCTTCAGTTGTGTGGTTGGTGATTTCTCCATGGTCTTCTTGCTTCTTTTGGTCACATGCTTCCACTCATCTGCTTTTGGAGGTTCTCTGACACTTTTTTCACCTTCTGTGACCAGTAGAGATGCTTCTGTTCTGTCTAGAAAGTCTTCATTCTCTTTGATGAGTTTCAAAGTTGCTATTCTTTCTTCCAGACCCCGCACCTTTTCTTCTAAAAGGGCCACTAGTCTACACTTCTGACAGGTGAAATTTAATTCTTCTTCTGGTCGATCTGTGAACATGTAGCACATGCTGCAGCTCACCATGTAGGTTGTCACATCTGCCATGTTGCTCCTAGATCCTGCTGACTTGCTGTGTGTTTTCCTTCTTGTGTAATATACTCAGCCAAGCTCTCTTGCATTAATGTCCTACAGGCAAAAATTAGCCTCCTCAAGCTTGAATCCCTGGTTTGGTGATTCTTTCCAAGCAGCTGGTCCCGGCTGTACCCAACGATCTTCTAGCTTAGGGAGACTCTTCGCTTTTCCCAGAAGGCACCTGGAATATGCAAATTAGCCTCCTCAAGCTTGAATCCCTGCACCCTCCTTTGTGCAGATTCCGCAACGTTTTACACCTGCTCCATAATAGGAATCCGCAGGTGTAAAAACGCTGTTGAAAACCGCACAAAAAAACGCGGTAATTCCACCGTAAATCTGCAGGTAAAACGCCTGTGCAAAATGCCGTCCCTGCCCGGGGTTGTAATTTCTCTCTCCTTTGATGTAATAGCACATCAGAGGAGAGAGAAATAGGGTCCCTGATTTTCCCCCCGATATGTATCGGTATCCCTGGATCCTCTTAGTTCCCCCTACGGCCGCCAGCATCTTTTTCCGGTAAGAAAATTGCATGTGCAATCTGCCGGCTAGCACCCAGCAACAATAGATTTTTCCTATTGGTTCATTTTGATCACTGTGATAGGGTCTATCACAGTGATCAAAATGTTTTAAAAAAAGTAAATAAATCCCCCCCTTTATCACCCCCTTAGTTAGGGAACAATAGTTAAAAAAAATACATATTTATTTCCGTTTTACCATTAGGGTTAGAGTTGGGCTAAAGTTAGGGTTAGAGTTGGGCTAAAGTTAGGGTTAGAGTTGGGCTAAAGTTAGGGTTAGAGTTGGGCTAAAGTTAGGGTTAGAGTTGGGCTAAAGTTAGGGTTAGAGTTGGGATTAAGGTTAGGGTTGGCATTAGGGTTGGCATTAGGGTTAGGGTTGGGATTAGGTTTGGAATTAGGGTTATGGTTGGGATTAGGGTTGGGGTTGGCGTTAGGGTTGGCATTAGGGTTGGCATTAGGGTTATGGTTGGGATTAGGGTTAGGGTTGGCATTAGGGTTGGGGTTGGCATTAGGGTTAGGGTTGGCATTAAGGTTGGGGTTGGCATTAGGGTTAGGGTTGGGATTAGGTTTGGAATTAGGGTTATGGTTGGGATTAGGGTTGGGGTTGGCGTTAGGGTTGGCATTAGGGTTGGCATTAGGGTTAGGGTTAGGATTAGGGTTGGCATTAGGGTTATGGTTGGGATTAGAGTTAGGGTTGGCATTAGGGTTGGGGTTGGCATTAGGGTTAGGGTTGGCATTAAGGTTGGGGTTGGCATTAGGGTTAGGGTTGGGATTAGGTTTGGAATTGGGGTTATGGTTGGGATTAAGGTTGGGGTTGGCGTTAGGGTTGGCATTAGGGTTGGCATTAGGGTTAGGGTTGGGATTAGGGTTATGGTTGGGTTTAGGGTTAGGGTTGGCATTAGGGTTGGGGTTGGCATTAGGGTTAGGGTTGGCATTAAGGTTGGGGTTGGCATTAGGGTTAGGGTTGGGATTAGGTTTGGAATTAGGGTTATGGTTGGGATTAGGGTTGGCGTTAGGGTTGGCATTAGGGTTGGCATTAGGGTTAGGGTTGGGATTAGGGTTGGCATTAGGGTTATGGTTGGGATTAGGGTTAGGGTTGGCATTAGGGTTGGGGTTGGCATTAGGGTTGGGGTTGGCATTAGGGTTGGGGTTGGCATTAGGGTTAGGGTTGGCATTAAGGTTGGGGTTGGCATTAGGGTTAGGGTTGGCATTAGGGTTGGGATTAGGGTTAGGGTTGGGATTAGGGTTATGGTTGGGATTAGGGTTATGGTTGGGATTGGGGTTGGGATTAGGGTTATGGTTGGGGTTGGGATTAGGGTTATGGTTGGGGTTGGGATTAGGGTTAGGGGTGTGTTAGGGTTGGTGCTAAAGTTAGGGTTGGGATTATGGTTGGGATTAGGGTTACATTTGGGATAAGGGCTGTGGTAAGGGTTACATTTGGGATAAGGGCTATGGTTAGGGGTGTGTTGGGGTTAGAGTTGCGATTAGGGTTATGTTAGGGTTTGGATTAGGGTTAGGGGTGTTTTGGGGTTAGGGTTGGAGTTAAAATTTGGGGGTTTCCACTGTTTGACCTCATCAGGGGGTCTCCAAATGTGACATGGCGGCCAATCTCAATTCCAGCCAATTCTATGTTGTCAAAGTAAAACGGTGCTCCTTCCCTTCCGAGTTCTGCTGTGTGCCCAAACAGTGGTTTTCCTCCATATATGGGGTATCTGCGTGCTCCGGACAAATTGGACAACAACTTTTGGGGTCCAATTCCTCCTGTTACCCTTGTGCAAATAAAACTTTGGGGGTAAAAGATTTTTGTGGAAAAAGAATATTTTTTTCCCCCTGCTCTACATTATAAAGTTCTGTGAAGCACTTGGGGGTTCAAAGTGCTCACCACACATCTAGATAAATTCCTTTTGGGGGGGGGGGGGGGGGGGGTCTAGTTTCCAAAATCACGCAACATGTTGTCCAATCTCAATTTCCAGCCAATTCTGCATTGAAAAAGTCAAACGATGCTCTTTCCCTTCTGATCTCTGCGGTGCGCCCAAACAGTGGTTTTTACCCCCACATATGGGGTATCGGCGTATTCAGGACAAATTGCACAACTAATTTTGTGCTTCATTTTCTCTTTTTACATTTGTGAAAATAAAAAAAACTTGTTCTGAAATAAAATGTTTGTGAAAAAAAGGTAAATGTTAATTTTTTCCTTCCACATTGCTTCAGTTCCTGTGAAGCACGTAAAGGATTCACTTTTTGAATGTAGTTTTGAGCTCTTTGAGGGGTGCAGTTTTTAAAAATGGTGTCACTTTTGGGTATTTTCTGTCATGTACACCCCTCAGTGACTTCAAATGTGATATGGTCCCTAAAAAAAAAGAAAAAGAAATTTCTCATCAACTTTTAACCCTTATAACTTCCTAACCAAAAAAAATTTGTTTCCAAAATTGTGCTGATGTAGACATGTGGGAAATGTTATTTATTGACTATTTTGTGTGACATATCTCTCTGATTTAAGGGCATAAAAATTAAAAGTTTGAAAATTGTGAAATTTTAAAAATTTTCGCCATATTTCCATTTTTTTTCATGAATAAACGCAAGTCATATCGAAGAAATTTTACTGCTAACATGAAGTACAATGTCACGAAAAAACTCTCTGAATCAGCGGGATCTGTTAAAGCGTTCCAGAGTTTCCTGTGTGACAGTGGTCAGAGTTGTAAAAATTGGCCTGGTCATTAAGCTGCAAATTGGCTCTGTCACTAAGGGGTTTAAAATACCTATTTTTTTAATTACACTTTCCCTTTTGGCACTTAACCATTTTGTAGCCTGAGGTTTTATATCTTTGGTGTACAAGATACAGTTCACTGCATAGAGATTCATTTTCTGGTAAGTCCCCCATGGTTCCCTGGTTCCCCTCCAGGCCCAGCAATAATAACCCTTGGCTTGAGCCTGCTGCACATTTCTGATCTGACATATGCAATGGCCGCCTTTATTTGGTAAAACGAAATTAAACCAGTATCGATTCCTCACCGCTCTCTACAAGGGACCACTGTTTCTCGAGTGGGTGCAATGAAAGCAGATGTATTCCCTCAAGAGTAGACAAGTGTGTATGAAGTTTTCACATCAGTGGGTTTACCACAACAGGAAGAGCAGAACAACTCCCCCCCCCCCCCTCCCACCCCCTCAAAAACAGCGAATGAAAGCTGAGATATTTTTATGTGCTAAAACTGTGGTTTAAATGGCTTTTATGTCTATCATACTTTTATGCTTTAGATGACATTCACGTAAGGTTTAGTATCCGATGTCTGCTGCCAGCTATGAGTCCACAGCTCCTGGCACCTCCTGCTGGATCAGTGTCTCTATGAATCCTGTTATATTGCACAGCTTGAGATGTCTACTACACTGGAGTAGCATGCAGTGCAACAATGCAACACGATATACAGTCATGGCTGAAAGTGTTGGCACCCTTGAAATAGTTCCAGAAAAAAAGTATTTCTCCCAGAAAATCACTGCAATTTCACGTTTTGTTATGCTCATGCTTAGTTCCTTTGCGTATACTGAAACAACCCCCCCCCCCCCCCAAAAAAAAAAAAAAAGAGAAAAAAAGACTAATTGGACATAATTTCACACACAACCCCAAAAATGGGCCAGACAAAATTGTGGGTTAACACATTTTTCAAGCATGTGATGCTCATTCAAACTCCCCTTTGGTGAAGAATGGGTATCGTACCTGAAACCAGATTAAGGCTATGTGCACACGTTCAGGATTTCTTGCAGAAATTTCCTGAGCAAAACCGCACATTTTCTGCAAGAAATCCGCATGCGTTTTTTGCGCGTTTTTGATGCGTTTTTTTTTCCGGAGCTTCCCAATGCATTAAATAGCGTGAAATACGCAAAAAATCAGCAAAATTAATTAACATGCTGCGTTTTTTACCGCACCTTGAGAAAGAGGCGAAACGCGCGTCGGTGGCGGCGTGGACACTGATCCTGACACACTAATATCATGGGTAAGCAATGATTCAAGCTTGGGACCTGGTCCTATTTAATGGCATAGCGCGCAGATTAGTTTAGCCATTTGGATACTTTTATCTCTACTATTTACCTTGGACCTTCTGGTCTCTATCTTGCTGCACTTGAGCTTTTACCCATGCCAAATATTAAATATCTTTTGTCATGATACCACTGTCTTTTGTTATTACCTTATCCTAGTCTATGTGTTATGTATTACTGTCAATAAATTGATATCTTGATTACTTTTTGGACTTTTTGCTCCAATTTTTCTTATGTTTCCTTTCATAACGTGTGCACATAGCCTAAAAAAATGGGAGAAGTTGGCTGTCTTTGCATTTTGTGTGTTTGTGTGCCACACTAAGCATGGAGAACAGAGAGGAGAAGAGAACTGTCCGAGGACTTGAGAGCCAAAATTGTTCGATAGACCTGTGTTGTTTTGTAACTGTCTGCTGGGCCCTGTATTGGATTATCCCTTTTAACTCTTGGTTATTGAGAAATGATGTCCATTTATTTACCATGTTTTAAAATGTACAAAATGGAAATCTCACTATTTACATCCTTTTTGACCTGAAGCTTCTTGTAGCTGAGGATTTGCTTATTTGAAGCACAGGCAAATGAGCTCCCCCATTTTTGGATTACCTATAAAAATTAATAGAGAGCCGTATGTATGCATCCAGAGGTTTGACCTGCATCTTCATACATTTATGGCATATGTTATTAATAAGCCATAAATGTAAATGGTGGGAATACCCCTTTAAGTGTTATGTTGCTGTTGGGTCTACATTTTAGATACTATTGTACTATGCTCTCGGCTGCGGTCGGTGCTTTTACAGGTGATCGCACATGATAAAAGGTGTCCTGAGTGCTGTGTCTTATTACTTTCCGCCTTATTTACCTTTTTCGGTCTCGGGTAACTTGCAGATATGGTGCCAGGCAGTGTACACGTCCCCAGGTGCCACGTGAGGTTTTTCCTGAGCAGTGTACTCTCTCCCTGTCACTGATGTAACCAGCTCTTGTTCTCCAGGACATGAGTGTAACCCTATACAGGGAGGATCCCTGGTAATGCGGATGTGTCATTGTGGACTGTAGGTACGTTGGTATCGCTCTGAGGTCACTGTGGTTTCATGTAACCAGTGTATATCATGGGGTGAGCTCATCCACAGCCGCCGGACTGGCAGAGCGACAGGGAATCTCTGTAGCCCGGAGGCTTCATATTCTGCATTCTCATTATCCCAAGCTTATTACTGTTTCTTTCAACCTGTTGTATCTCTGGACCTAACATTTCAGATGTGGATCTTATTTGGAGTTTTATTACCCCAATCATGATGCCCGTAGAGGGTTTTTCTTTTTTCCTGCATTTTTATTTGCTGGACTTCACGGGATGGGATTTCGTAGTCTTACCTGCTATTCTTTCCACTCTTGGTCTCTGTCTGTAAATAGAGCCTTAAAGATGCACTAAATATAGGGCAACATTTAAAGCCCAATTCATCATTTGTGAGGGATTCATGTTTAATTTTTTTAAGATCCCTTTTTATTTTTTTTTTCCTTTTGGTCCAAATTTTTCAAAATGGCATATGGTATGTTGTTCATGAATTTTGCACAAAATAAAAAATACTTCATATGTTAAATGGTAAAAAAACAACGGTCACCTGTTTTGCCAAAATTGTGTGAAATTTTCAGGAGTGTATAATATCACTACAAGGGGGACTGGAAGACTTGTGCGTAAAAAGTTGTTGTATTTTTAAAAGGTTTTAATTGATGAATCGTCTGAAACAGGCCAAATCTCCAACTCCTCAATTTCCCTGACTCTGACTCCTCATCACTGCCTCACTACTGAGCATGTACATAAACTAAAAGCCCAGATCCTTAGATCAGGGACAGAACAGACATTTATAGGACATTTCATAACCCAAATTCTTATGAAAACATTTACAGTGCTGAACCCAATTTATTATGTATTTTAGAAGTCTGTTTGTTTCATACCGACTCCACCAAAGAGGAAACTGACTCCGACTCCACAGCCCTGGTCCAAAAACATCTCAAAACGTCAAACTGTCCACAGGAGCTAACGTAACTAAAAAAAAAAAAGGAATAACTAGGGAAGCACATATAAAATACACTTTGAAAAAGGTGTAAATTAAAGGAAGAATAATATGCAAATGAAAAACCACCAAAACTTGTAAAAAAAAAAAATTAGGTTCCAGTGCAATAATGAATTGCGTCGTCAGTGTACAGAGGTATACTTCGCTATTTTGCCATTTAAATGCAGTACAAACCAACATTTTCTGCATGCAAAGAGTGTCCTTATACCTTAGATAACTGACAACCAAACTCCTGACTCCCCCTATACACAGCCAAACATCTGTTTTCTATAGGGAGAGTGGCGTGAGCTGCTGCCAGACTCATTTGGCAGCAACTCGACTATCTGCAGATCAAAAGAATCATTTGATTAAATTAACCTTTTCACCATCTATTCTTATCGTCCCCAACCTTATCTATTGGGGAAGTCTCGTGAGAACCCTATACATATTTCCCAAAAACGGTGGCAGTCCCATAACAATGTCACGTGACCACTGGAGGTCACCGCACTGCAGTCAGAGGAATGGTGCCGATTCTGGAGGTAGGGGTGCAATTTTTCTTTATTATACTGAGACTGTAGAGCTGTTTAAGAAGGGCTTGTCCAGTAGTGGACAACCACTCGAAAGGCATTATCTGTGACTGACCTATTGATGTCTCATTTGTAGGATTAGTCCTCTCACCAGTATGAGACTTGTGGGTCCAACAACCAGAATCCCCAGAGATCAACTGAATCAGCGTTAAGGGCAGAACCTTTCAGCACCGTACTACGGATAGTCCATCAGTAACTCCTTTATGTCTGTACATGGCAATCAATAGTGACTTGTGGAACTGGCGTGTACAGACTGGGCGCATGATCAGTAATTCCCTTATGGTATCTCTGAGCCTAATCTTGGATCTGGGTTTGTTACTTGTGTAGGATTGTTATTGATGTCTGACAATACCACTTTCTGATTTCTTTTGTAGCTTAATTATCTAAATCCCTGCTTTTGGATTTAGGAGTCCAGGGGGCGGTTTCCCACGTCATTAAAAAGACTCCGCCCCCTTGACGCTTGAGCCTGCAGTGAGCAGGGATTTCGGTCATTAGGTCAGAAGTTGAATCCTTTCCTACCGAGCTATATAACAATATACTCTGCTCCTCCTGTTCTATCACCTGCTTCCCGCGGATACAACCATTCATTTTTTTTAATCACAAATAGCTTTTCAAGGGCGACATTTGTAAAAGTCACAAATATTGTACGTGTACATTTAATAACATTAGTTGTTTTTTTTTTTTTTACTAATCCTCTTGTTCGCAAACTTTTGGAGGAGACCTCTGCTTGGGGAAACTGTTGGGATTTTCACTCTTTGTGAATAACCCCTAAAGATTTTTAGTTTTCCCGTCTGCATTCCTCGCCCTGCTGGTTCCATTTGTCCCGCAGCCATATGTAGCCAGTGCATCTGTGTCTGTAGGCTCTCGGCCCTTCTCGCTCAGCTTAGACCTGTTCTGTCTTCAAAGACTTCCCTGCTGATTCATTGTTCTCCTCGCTTCCTCTAAGTGACTTCCATTCTGTGCATTTTTTTCCAGCTTTGCTTCTATTCCTTCAAAAGCCCAAAACCCGACATCTAGTTGTTGCTTCCATCTCCATAGACGATTGTGATACCACTTGACATGTGAGCCCTTGTTGCATTCCTTTGCATTGTTTTTTAATACCATGTTCCCATCAGACGATGCCGCTCCCTGGCGTTGTCCTGGAATAGCAGGTGAAGCATCTCCTCCCCAGACAATCGCAGCGCTCTTGGGCGTTGGACCTGCCACTGACAATTGACAGGACTTCTGTAAACAAACCATTCCATGACACGTCGCGGCTCGTTCGCCTCGGAGAGCTGCATTGCAAAGGGAATTGAGTCTTGACAGGTAGTTTTTTGATTGCAAATGCTACATGTATGCACATGCACCGTGACAGCGCCGGCTCCGCGAAGAAGTGTAAATGTATTTTGGGCACGAGACTTGACAGCCGGATTGTATCCTGACATCCCAATATATGTATTAAGCTATAGTTGGGGGTTAACCAGGAGTGGCATTTAACTCTCTTGGGTTGTGACGTGCATTGCAAATTAGGCAGATTTTGGGTGACAACTCTTGTATCCCAACGTTCTCTGGAGCGTCTGGATGGCTCTGGACTGTCACCCAGCGAAGGTGGCTACTCCAGCTAATAGTCACGGTTTATGCTATGGATATTCTACTATCATTATGGATAGAGTGTGCAAGGAGCACCTCCGTAAAGCCATGGTCAGTCATGCATAGGGAATTGGCATTCAATGTGGAAAATGTCAATTTTCACTGCAGGTTTCTATAGTGAATGCATTGGTGACATCGGCATCCAATCTTCATGAATCATTATGTGATATTCAAGCGTTTTCTTTTTTTCTGTTACGTGGACCTACCATAAAGGTGTGTGTGTGTGTGTGTGTGTGTGTGCAGGTTGTAATCACTGCAGAATTTGCTGTGGCTTTCTTTAGGGCAAATGCTGCAGTTTTGCATTGCAATGATGAAATCCACAATAAAAGCCACGATATAAATTGACATGCTGTGGTCCGCAGCAATGCTTCGTTTATGATGTGTATTTTTCCATGGGCTAGGGGATAACTTGCTGATCGCTGGGTGTCTGACCGCTGAGACATCTAGCAATTTTGAGATTTGGGCTGTGCAGCACAATTTTCATTAGAATGGAGGCGCACATTGCTCATCATCTACTCCATTCTTTGTATATGGGAATGACATCTAGTGTAGCACTGTTCTCTGTTTTCTTTAGCAGTCCCATTGACAATTAATGGAGTCGAGGCTGAGCAAACACCCCTCTGCCTCAGTCAAAACTGTGCTGCAGAGCCCTGATAACAGGATTTAGGTGTCCCAGCAATCAGATCCACAGTGATCAGCAAGTTATTCCCCAAAAAACAAGTTACGGTAGTCTCCATCCATTGTCTAGAATAGGGTATAACCCTTTAACATACATCTTAAAGGGAAGGTGCCACCAGTTTTCTTGTATTTTGTTTTTTTGTAAAATTAAGCTTAAAATAGTAATTAAAATGTATTAATGCAATGTTTGCACTGTTTGCGAACATTTCTATATGAAAAATGTTATATATTTTTCTACAAATATACATATTTACCACTAGGGGGAGCATTTTCCGTTTTAGACCTCAAGCAGCTGTAGTAAGATTTAGCAGCTTTACTGTTAGCAGCAAAATTGGGGCAGTAACTGCTGACATCACCATTTCCCTCCCCTTTTGGGTGGTCTAATATCCCTGGGGCAGAATGAAGAGCAGCATCGCAGGGCAGCACCATTTTGTGTGTGACTGCCCTGTGACCTGCTATCACCAGCAGTTACTGCATCAGAGGCACAGCTTGTTTACAGAGGAGCAGAACACAGTGGACTCCGCAGCATTTTTTGTGAATAACATTCTTGCCATCCCCCTTCCCCCACCTTAAAGGGAACCTGTCACCCTGTTTTTTCAGTATGAGCTAAAAATACTGTTAAATAGGGCCTGAGCTGTGCGTTACAATAGTGTATTTTGTGTACCCTGATTCCCCACCTATGGTGCCGAAATACCTTACCAAAGTCGCCGTTTTCGCCTGTCAATCAGGCTGGTCTGGTCATATGGGCGTGGTGACATCGCTGTTTCTTCCCCCAGATCTTGCATATCTTTCCGTTGGTGGCGTAGTGGTTTGCGCATGCCCAACTGCTGAATCCACTGCGCAGGTGAAGAAAAAACGCGCGATCGGCGCTATTTCCCTGGTGATCGGTGGGGGCGCCCATCTTAATGAGGCCGCGCGTGCGCAGATGGAGTCCTCTGCTGCCCGGGGCTTCATGAAAATGGCCGCGGGATGCCGCGCGTGCGCAGATGGAGATCGCGGCGGCCATTTTCCTGAAGCCGAAATGCGAACTCTGCTTCATGAAAATGGCCGCTGCGATCTCCATCTGCGCACGCTCAGCATCCCGTGGCCATTTTCCTGAAGCCCCGGGCAGCAGAGGACTCCATCTGCGCACGCGCGGCCTCAGGAAGATGGCCGCCCCCACCGATCACCAGGGAAATAGCGCCGATCGCGTGTCTTTTCTTCACCTGCGCAGTGGATTCAGCAGTTGGGCATGCGCAAACCACTACGCCACCAACGGAAAGATATGCAAGATCTGGGGGAAGAAACAGCGATGTCATCACGCCCATATGACCAGACCAGCCTGATTGACAGGCGAAAACGGCAACTTTGGTAAGGTATTTCGGCACCATAGGTGGGGAATCGGGGTACACAAAATACACTATTGTAACGCACAGCTCAGGCCCTATTTAACAGTATTTTTTATCTCATACTGAAAAAACGGGGTGACAGGTTCCCTTTAATCCCTGTCCTGTCAGCTGCCCTGCTCTCTCTCCAGGTGTCACCTCCCTCTCTGCAGGCTGTGAGTGCAGCTTACCGGAGATCACAGGGACTGTGTGTGAGGGGGAGGCGGAGACACAGCAGGAGAAGCGTGTGAGGAGCAGAGGATGTCTGCCCAGGACGTGCCTGCCTGGAGTACAGAGGAGCAGGGAGGTAAATCACCTGCACTCCCCACTCTCCATCCTCCGGCTCCAGTGAGCGCTTCTTCTGTCCTGCGATAGAGAGTAAGTGGAGCTCGGCAGATAGCACAGGGCTATAATAAAATGGCAGCTAGTCACACCTACAGCAGTGAGTTGTGCAGCCCACAGAGGCGTGACCAGCTCACTGGTAATGCTGCTACAATGTTAGAGATAGGGTCAGCGCAGGTCTATTATCTCCTATGTCCATGGGGTGCCGTAATCTGACACTGATGGTGCCCTGCTACTGCTGCAAAACCAAGATGTCAGCCCTCAGTGCATTCTTTAAACTCATATAACACATGAAATCTGTTTCACATGCATTTCAAACTTGCTTATAGCAGCATGTTATGCTACATTACAGTGATTTATTAATGACCTACAAACGCGGTACCTTACCTTTAAAAGTATGCCATAACTCATATTAGTAGTCAACCTCTTTTAAACTATTTATCAAGGTATATTGCATCTATTATTCCAAATATTATTAAGAATAATCCAGTTAAAAGGTAGGATGCTGATGCAGATTTTGCAAAGGCAATTGTTGTAAACTGCAGCTGATATTCTGCAGCTGTATATGTAAGACCATGGTGCTTTTTTATTGTACATATGCCGTTTAATAGATCATTTCCAATAATAAGTTTATACATTACAGTAATGAGTACCGTAAGTGTAGGTCCATGTCAGCTCACAGTAGATGTATTTGCCCTTTGACACTTGAGGCTTGTGCAAATGCCACCTAAAACCTATAAGTTGAGGATATCCTTGGTTATTACGGATTATGTTCAGTGCCGCTGTAGCTGTCCAGCTTTTATGGGATTTCTTTACAAATAACACAGCCTATATTCTAAGTATGATCCATATGTAGTGAGCAGAGGAGCTGCAGGAAATAATTTGTTTCCTTCTGCAACTATAGTTTGTGGCTGATTTGCACTTCTTAGTTGTGCTAACCATGTACAGTGATCTTCAGCCCATGACTCACATTCTTCATCTGTGACACCAGCCGGGACGGGAAGCTCGTGACAAATGGTGCACAAGGTTTATCTGCACATTTCGTCTGTAGCTCTGATTGTTGGAAATTTGACAAACTAACAGCAAGTCTTCACTGATGTCATGATAGAATTTATATGGCTCCCATAGCATGGTGGGTCTGTAGGAAATTAATTTTGGACTAAATATTTAACCATTGCTTTTCATTTTAAAATGTTGTCCTGTTTTGTTTTTACAGGTTCTGATTAGCTGCACATTGCTGGCTGCAGAATAAGTTCACTGAGAATCCATCAGTGAACTTGTTCTTCTGGAGCGTTTGTAATGCAGGTCATCATGTCCACATTGGCTGCGGGTCTCCTAACCCAAGCTCAAACGCCTATGAGGGTAGTGAGTTCTTTACTCCAGCCAGGTGTCCATATCCTTTAAAAAAAAAAGGTTCTATAATATAACTGTAAAAACTGTAACATGTATGTACACCCTTAGAGACTCCACAAAAATGATTGTTAGTCCTGTGTACTTCATGGCAGAGTTTCAGGTTTCTCCTTTCCTCTGTCTGCAGGTGATGACTTCTCTCTAATACAACAAGAAATCTTCATGGTGAAGGAATGTAAGCACACCAACATCGTGGCCTACTTTGGCAGCTATCTCTGGTACAGTCCCGTTTCTAATACTCCTCCGATTAGAGACCGCGCCCTTTTAGTACTAAGTTCATCATCTTCACCGGTCCTTTGTCAAGGGCAGGTCCGAGGGACTGTTGGTATGGGAGAATTCCCATCTTGTCAAGGATATGCCATCACTTTATTATTGGGAGTCCATCGCTCCTGGACATGTGCTACATTATCATTGGGAGTCCATCGCTCCTGGACATGTGCTACATTATCACTGGGAGTCCATCGCTCCTAGACATGAGCTACAGTATCACTGGGAGTCCGTCGCTCCTGGACATGTGCTACATTATCACTGGGAGTCCAGCGCTCCTGGACATGTGCTACATTATCACTGGGAGTCCAACGCTCCTAGACATGAGCTACATTATCACTGGGAGTCCAGCGCTCCTGGACATGAGCTACATTATCACTGGGAGTCCAGCGCTCCTGGACATGTGCTACATTATCACTGGGAGTCCGTCGCTCCTAGACATGAGCTACAGTATCACTGGGAGCCCGTCGCTCCTGGACATGTGCTACATTATCACTGGGAGTCCAGCGCTCCTGGACATGTGCTACATTATCACTGGGAGCCCGTCGCTCCTGGACATGTGCTACATTATCACTGGGAGTCCAGCGCTCCTGGACATGTGCTACATTATCACTGGGAGTCCAACGCTCCTGGACATGTGCTACATTATCACTGGGAGTCCAGCGCTCCTGGACATGTGCTACATTATCACTGGGAGTCCAACGCTCCTGGACATGTGCTACATTATCACTGGGAGCCCGTCGCTCCTGGACATGTGCTACATTATCACTGGGAGTCCAGCGCTCCTGGACATGTGCTACATTATCACTGGGAGTCCAACGCTCCTGGACATGTGCTACATTATCACTGGGAGTCCAGCGCTCCTGGACATGTGCTACATTATCACTGGGAGTCCAGCGCTCCTGGACATGTGCTACATTATCACTGGGAGTCCAGCGCTCCTGGACATGAGCTACATTATCACTGGGAGTTGCTACCAGACATGTGTTAGTTCCCTACATTGCGTTTTTTCTTTACTGTCTTTCCCTACACAGTGAGCAATAGAGCAGCCGCAGCTTTCTGCACAGCCGGATGGTCGTGCTGACGATTCACAGGGAAATACTGTAAAGAGGATGATAATAATAATATTTATTTATATAGCGCCAACATATTCCGCAGCGCTTTACAGTTTTAGGCTGTGTGCACACGATGCAGATTTGGTGCAGAAAAATCTGCTGCAGTTCTGCACTAAATCTGCATCTCCTGGCAGAATCTGCAGGTGCGTTTTTGATGCGTTTTTTTATGCGTTTTTGATGCGTTTTTTTAGCACAAATCTGCACAAAAAACGAATAAAAAACGCACGAAAAACGCATCAAAAACGCACCTGCAGATTTCTATTATGGAGGGGTGCAGAAACGCTGCAGAACTGCACAAAAGAAGTGACAGGCACTTCTTTGAAATCTGCAGCGTTTCTGCGCAGATTTTTCTGCACCATGTGCACAGCTTTTTTTTTTTTCACATTGATTTACATTGTACTGTGATCACAGTGCAGTTCTGCAGCGTTTCTGCTGCAGAAAAATCTGCTGCAGTTCTGCACTAAATCTGCATCGTGTGCACATACCCTAACAGCTTCAAACACAAGTCATAAGTAACAGCGTTAACAATACAATAATTAAAGGGAAATAAGACGACCCTGCTCGTGAGAGCTTACAATCTACAGTAATGCACAGACACTGTCGCCTCCAACCTCTGGATCGGTCAGGGTCCCAAAGGTTTGACCTTTCTGATCATAAAGTGATGGCGTATCCTAACAATTTACTATTACTTTATAATGTGCTTTTATAGATGAAGATTTATTCCTAACCCAGTGATCCAAATTATGGGAGCAGTCCCCTAGAGAAGGAATTCAATCCAATGGGTCAAATTATTGGGACCATCCCAGCAGTTGGATTCTCATGATCCATAAATTAAGATCACATTTTACAATGGGAATAACACTTTATCACCTATCTTCTGGATAGGTGATAAATTATGGGTCATGGGGGTCCGACTAATGGGACAATTCCCTGAAGGTGGCTCTAAAATGCCCCGTAAGAATTGAGGAGCATCCGTGCCACCACCACGAGATTGCCGGAGTACAGCCCTCGGTTATTACCAGCAGTCCTATAGAGATAGAATGGAGACTTTCAGATCTTCGTTCTCTGGATCAATGGGCGTCCAACTGTTAAAACTTTTGGATCAATGGTGGTCTAACTTAACTTTTGGATAGGTGATCGCTATTAATGTTGAATAACCCTTTTAAGATTTTTTTTTTTCTTCAAAATTTCTTGATTCTCTTCTATATTAAAGATTTGGAGTATAAACGTTCGTGTCCCGGGTTCCAGAAGACTGACCTCTTACATTGTGATGTTAAAGGTCGGTCTTTTGTGTACCAGGGCTCTCAAATGCTGTATACGTTTTAATTATCAGATATGCATCGGTGACTGTCTTCTGCTGGACACTTCCAATAATCTAGTGATTTTGTTTTCTCTTTTCAAGCCGGGAGAAGCTATGGATCTGTATGGAGTACTGCGGTGGAGGGTCTCTCCAGGACATCTATCATGGTAAGGGACAGTTCTATAACACGAGAATACCGTAAATGACGTGTAATCTCTGTTGTAACCATTGTCGGTAAAAAACTGTTTAAACAGTTTTTTTTACCGGCAGTGGTTACAATGAAGTTTGGAGACTTTTCAACAAAATCATGGACCTTTCTAACATGAGTTCCTGTCTGGTTGGTGTCAACCCAATATTACTCTTCAGCAGCTGGACTGGTCAGCTGGAAATAATGTTAGCATGGGTAGGCTTGGATTGGAAGACCTGACTGCGAGGTCTCCGAACTTCAGCTAACTGCCTTGTAGGTATATATGGAATGGATCTTTCGATCCAAGCACTGTCTAAATTTAGATTTTTTTTTTTTGGTGTCCATATCCCACAATTTTGTTGGGAGTATGTCATGTTTGTCGGGATACATTTCAAAAACCTGACCGGCACATCCAACATAGACTAAGTGTGAACAGGTGCTGAACCCAGAGTCGCCAACTCGCATATAGCCAAGTAAATAAGGCAACACACTGCAGCGCTAGAACATGCAAACCTGAAACACGAAATTTGAACTGGATTACTGCACTAGAAACATGAAAAATGAGAGCGTTTAACGCATAAAAATGGCCAATTTTATGTGTACCTGGTAGCCCCTTTACGGCATCTCTCCTATACCAGGTCCTACACCTGCCTTACCTCGCTGAGAATAAACGTCTCCATCTGAATGGGTACATGTGCCGGTCAGGTTTTTGAAATGTATTCTTTAGCCTTCTGATCGTGCACGCCGCCTTCTAGCCACAGGTGTTTTGATTGCAGCAGGTCCAATACCCCTCCACAGAGAGAGAGAATTTTGGTCTAGGAAGAGGTTTCACATGTACCCACTCAGATGGAGACGTTTATTCTCAGCGAGGTAAGGCAGGTGTAGGACCTGGTATAGGAGAGATGCCGTAAAGGGGCTACCAGGTACACATAAAATTGGCCATTTTTATGCGCTAAACGCTCTCATTTTTCAGGTTTCTAGTGCAGTAATGCAGTTCAAATTTCGTGTTTCAGGTTTGCATGTTCTAGCGCTGCAGTGTGCTGCCTTATTTACTTATGTTTGTCGGGATGACCCGACTATCCAATTTTGTCTGTGGTTTGCAAAATTATATTCACCTTCTACAGAACCAACACTATTGAGATAGGTGCAACTATACTTTTTCTGTTGGGGGAAGTCCTGATTGGAAAAGTTGGGATTACTTCTGATATGGGCCTTTATTGTCTTACCTGAGATAAGGATCATCAGTAGGAGCATTTCTCTATTTCCTTGCCTCCAATGACCATGCTGGTTTTGAGAGTAGAAGATGGCCTTTTTCAAAACGGTCTTTTAAGGAGCATCAGGAGCCCTGTTTTGAAAGATTATTGGTGTATTTGGAAAGTTTAGATCTGTGACCATGAATATTGGTTGATCCATGTCATCTATTTTTTTTTTTTTTCTTGCAGTCACTGGACCACTCTCGGAAAACCAAATTTCCTACATGTGCCGGGAAACCTTGCAGGTATTTGTCTTATCATATAAACTTCAACAAGGGAGACATCCTGTAAAAATTGCTTGCCATTGCAAACATTCACAGGGTATCCATTCTGCAATCAGAACTATGTTTGCCAATGATTTAGAGCAGCCACCAACAGGGACTGATGAACACCTTCCATGGTCACCTCGATGCGCAGGATGAAAAAGCGCCTTCTCTAATGTATAAAATTGTGGATCTCTTAAAAATGTGTAGAACATTGATTACCAGCATATACGGCTGAGTGAGAGGAAAGTATAAAGCTCAGACGGTCTGTTCACTCCCAAGGATATCATACGTGGTACAGCTTTGCTCTCCATGACAGATGATTTTTATTCTCTTCTGTAATATAATGAGAACCAGAGTCAGATTTTCTGCTTTTGCACTATATCTATTTATGTGACTGTCGCCTTCAGCTTTTAATGTAGAAAAAAGAGGATGTGGGTTTTTGGTTCTTTCCTAATACTGACTCGACTGACACTCAGCCTGTCTTATTTAACCATTACCACAATATTCTGCATTTGCCAACATATATGAATTGAATTCAGGTTTTTCATTCAGTCCTATTGGCAAAATCCAGCCCCCCCTCCATACCATCTGCCTTTACTATCAAGTGACAGACTTGCCGATGGTGCAGAGCTCACTGATGCCAGTGCAGTTCTGTAATAGGAGCCACCGAGGCAACAAGTCTGTTTATGATAATTCTTCCTCCTAAATCTTCCTCCATCACCTGTGAGTGATATTATTGAGAAGTGGAAGGAACCGCAGCAACTCGGACATGAGGTGGAGACCCCGTAACGTTACAGAGCGGGGAACCAAGTACTGAGGAGCAGAGGGCAGGAAAGTCACCAACTCTGCTGACCCCATAACTACAGTGTCCAGAAGTCCTCTGATGTTACATCACCAAGCACAATACCGAGCGTCGGATGGAGTGGTGTAAAGCCGCCAACACTGGAGTATGGAGGAGACGTCTGTGCAGTGACGGATCTTGCTTCTCTATCTGCGTCTGATGGAGGAGTCTGGGTTTGGTGATTCGAGGAGGACGTTACTCCTTGACTGCATTGTGTTCGCTGTACAATTTGGTGTAGGAGGATAATGCTATGTGGATGTTTTCTCTATCGCCTTTCATTGGGGGACACAGAAACCATGGGTGTATGCTGCTGCCACTAGGAGGCTGACACTATGCAAATAAAAAAGTTAGCTCCTCCTCTGCAGTGTACACCCTACCGACAGGAAGTAGGATATTCACAGGGGCTTTCGCCGACGGCTTTGCAAAGCGGCAACCTGGTCTTCCATCCACACGTTTCGCCGGACTACGGCGGACTCCAGCCTGGGCAGAAGGATCCTGCAGGCGGCAGTGGTGAGTCCTCGTACTTGATGGAAGTCTGTTTTTCCCACCCCAGGGACTGCTTTGGGACGTCCCATGGTTTCTGTGTCCCCCAATGAAAGGCGATAGAGAAAACAGGATTTTTGGTTGCTTACCGTAAAATCTGTTTCTCGGAGCCTTCATTGGGGGACACGGCTCCCTCCCAAGTTGAACAGCTCTGTTTACTGTATACGTTTGAGTTCTTTGAATACTCTTTGAGTGCTTGAAACTGTTAATCTATGGAGCGCCGTGGAATTTGTTGGCGCTATGTGGATAAAGTTTATTATGTTATTATTATTCTTTCTCTTTTACACGTTGCTTCTCCTACTGCTTTCTCACTAACTGAATATCCTACTTCCTGTCGGTAGGGTGTACACTGCAGAGGAGGAGCTAACTTTTTTATTTGCATAGTGTCAGCCTCCTAGTGGCGGCAGCAGCATACACCCATGGTTTCTGTGTCCCCCAATGAAGGCTCCGAGAAACAGATTTTACGGTAAGCAACCAAAAATCCTGTTTTTCATTGATTGCCCTCGGCCCCTCAGTTTCAGTGCAAGGAAATAATAATACTTCAGCAAAAGACATATTGAACAATTGCAGCTTCCAACTTTGTGAACAGTTTAGGAAACCCCATTTTTTTCCCCTCATGACTGCATCCAGTGTACAAAGTCCATAAAGACATGGTTGGGGGAGTTTGCTGGGAAGAACATGCCAGGACCTGTGCCCCATCCATGCTTTAGGGTGACCTAGAATGTTGACTGTGAGCCCGGCCTCTTTCCAACATCCATTTCTGATCTCACAAATGCTCTTCTGTATAAAAGGGCAAAAATTCCCACAGACCACTCCAAAATCTTGTTGAACTCCTTCCCAGAAAAATAGAAGTGGTCATGGCTGCAAAAGGGGAATCTGTAGTGAAATATTCATCCTTAGGGATTGGTAATTATTTGTGACTAGATGGTGGCCCGATTCTAACGCATTGGGTATTCTAGAATATGTATGTAGTTTATTTATGAAGATTTCAGAATAATGCAATGAATACACAGGATTCGGCCGGCCGGGCGCAACCAATCAGCGAAGCGTGGTTCAAATCCCGCGCCAATTCGCGGCCGGACTGCGTCTGTCGCTGATTGTTCGCGGCCGGATGGGCACGACCAATTAGTGAAGCCAGGGCCAGCTCCATGTTTTTGAGGGCCCCGGGCGAAAGAGTCTGACAGCCCACGTAGTATAGAGCACAGCCCACGTAGTATAGAGCACAGCCCACGTAGTATAGAGCACAGCCCACGTAGTATATAGCAATGTGGGCACCATATCCCTGTGAAAAAAGAATTAAAATAAAAATTTGTTGTATACTCCCCTTCCGGCGGCCCCCGTAACCAGGCTAGGCCTTTAACGATGGTCCTCGCGACACTCCGTTCCCGGTAATGCCTTGCGGCAATAACCCGTGATGATGTAGCGGTCTCGCGAGGAACGGGAAAGGCTGGTGCGGACGCTGGAAGGGGAGAATATAATGTGTTTTTTTTTTTTTTAATTATTATTATTTCTAACATTATATCTTTTTTTTACTATTGATGCTGCATAAGCAGCATCAATAGTAAAAAGTGAAGCCGTGTTTAAATCCCGCCCCAATATCGCTGATTTGTCGCGGCCCGCCAGGTGCAACAAATCAGCTATGCGGGATTTCCGTGACAGACAGACAGACGGAAGTTACAGACAAACAGACGAAAGTGGACCTTAGACAATTATATATATGTACAGTAGATAGATGAGCGAATATACTCGTTACTCGAGGTTTCCCGAGCACACTCGGGTGTCCTCCGAGTATTTTTTAGTGCTCAGAGATTTCGTTTTCATCACCGCAGCTGAATGATTTACAGCTATTAGCCAGCTTGATTACATGTGGGGATTCCCTAGCAACCAGGCAACCCCCACATGTACTCAGCCTGGCTAGTAGCTGTAAATCATTCAGCTTCGGTGATGAAAACTAAATCTCCGAGCACTTACAAATTCACAGGACACCCGAGCGGAAGGCCAGTCGCCAGCTCATTGTGTCCCCATAGGAAAATAATGAGGTTGCAGGTTGTTGCATTGATGCACTTACTTGCAAGTGGGCTAAAATCTGCTAGAAATGTTATTTTTAAAGCCTGCTACAGTGGTTGAATGTGAATGTGGTCATATCCTTATGCTTTACTGCTGCCTTTCCTCATGTTGGTTTTTATTTTCTTCCTCTAGGGTCTGGCATATTTACACAGTAAAGGTAAAATGCACAGAGATATCAAGGTACGGAGGACATCAATGTGATGTTACATATTAATTCACATTAGATTCCTTTTTTTAATGAAATGTACGTGTCTCTTGCAGGGTGCCAACATACTACTCACAGACAATGGGGATGTCAAGCTAGGTACCAACTTATCTCTTATGTTCTCTATGGGGCATAGTCGTCTTTGTCTTCATAGTAGGTCACTCCCCTGTTTCTCTTGTAGCCGACTTCGGGGTGGCAGCAAAGATAACTGCAACTATCGCCAAGAGGAAGTCTTTTATTGGGACTCCATACTGGTAACGAGACCTTATTTTTTTTTTTCTTTTAAGATCATTTGCATGTATTCCATATATAACTATGCACTGCATTACAGGATGGCTCCAGAAGTGGCAGCCGTGGAGAAAAACGGAGGCTACAACCAGCTGTGTGACATCTGGGCAGTCGGCATCACCTCAATAGAACTGGCAGAGTTGCAGCCGCCGTTGTTTGATCTACATCCAATGAGGTTTGTTTCATTTGTAATCGTTGCTCACAATTTTAAGGGATAATCCACTATGTGCGTGTAAAGATTATATTTTATATCTGCCGCTCAGCTTCTTACTTTATGGCGATGACCATTTATACACTCAGTTCCCTTATGAGGAGAGTCACACTTGATAGGAGGGGACCCTGTTTCCTAACGCAGGAGGTGCACGCTTGTGTACTAATCTACTTTTTTGCACATAAATCTTTTATTACACAGGATTAAATTTATGTATGCATGTTTTATTTCACATAGAGCTTTATTCCTCATGTCAAAGAGCAACTTCCAGCCTCCAAAGCTAAAAGAGAAACTGAAATGGTAAGTAGAGCACCTAAATCCAACAGCTTTGCCCCTAATAAGTAGTGGTGATCATAGAGTTTAGGTCACTACCAGTTTGAGCCATATTTTGTCTTACTTTACAAACTGTATTACTTCTATGGGGATTTTCTTTTGCCATAGGGAAAGAAGCTAGCCAGGGATAGTTTACCCCACCCGCTTATCTGACTTATATGAGAATCAGATCTTTGTATTGCCTGGTCGAGCTTCTCATTCTCATTTTTTTTTGCAAAGTTCATTGCCTCTTGCATCTGTTCCTTTGCAGGACGCCCGTCTTTCATAACTTTGTTAAAGTTTCCCTCACCAAGAACCCAAAGAAACGACCAACTGCAGAGCGACTGCTGACTGTAAGTACAAATTCTGGGTTTTGTATAGATAAACCCAATATGCCATACAGAAAAATCTAATCCAGTCACAACTGAAGGAACTATTGGCATGGCTCTATGACAGTGCAAAGAAAGTAAAATCCGACATACTTTATGCCTGAGCTTCAAAGACATGTGCCTCTCCTGATCCCAAAGTAGAAGAAAAGTCGTTTCACAATATGTTCAAACCATTTAAATAGTCACAGGCGTTTTGCGATTTTGTTCTGTGTTGCGATAAAGTGACACTGCTGATCCATAGGCTCAAAAAGTTGCAGTATCTGTAGTAAGAAGCAGCAAACATATGTAAAAAAGAAAACAAAAAACACCCTGCCTATAGGGAAGCATTAGAACAAGCAGAAAAAGTGGACATAGCTACCTAAATACAAAAGAAATCCGTATATAAACAAATACTGCAAATAAGAGTGACATACAGGTCCTTCTCAAAAAATTAGCATATAGTGTTAAATTTCATTATTTACCATAATGTAATGATTACAATTAAACTTTCATATATTATAGATTCATTATCCACCAACTGAAATTTGTCAGGTCTTTTATTGTTTTAATACTGATGATTTTGGCATACAACTCCTGATAACCCAAAAAACCTGTCTCAATAAATTAGCATATTTCACCCATCCAATCAAATAAAAGTGTTTTTTAATAACAAACAAAAAAACCAACAAATAATAATGTTCAGTTATGCACTCAATACTTGGTCGGGAATCCTTTGGCAGAAATGACTGCTTCAATGCGGCGTGGCATGGAGGCAATCAGCCTGTGACACTGCTGAGATGTTATGGAGGCCCAGGATGCTTCAATAGCGGCCTTAAGCTCATCCAGAGTGTTGGGTCTTGCGTCTCTCAACTTTCTCTTCACAATATCCCACAGATTCTCTATGGGGTTCAGGTCAGGAGAGTTGGCAGGCCAATTGAGCACAGTAATACCATGGTCAGTAAACCATTTACCAGTGGTTTTGGCACTGTGAGCAGGTGCCAGGTCGTGCTGAAAAATGAAATCTTCATCTCCATAAAGCATTTCAGCCGATGGAAGCATGAAGTGCTCCAAAATCTCCTGATAGCTAGCTGCATTGACCCTGCCCTTGATGAAACACAGTGGACCAACACCAGCAGCTGACATGGCACCCCACACCATCACTGACTGTGGGTACTTGACACTGGACTTCAGGCATTTTGGCATTTCCTTCTCCCCAGTCTTCCTCCAGACTCTGGCACCTTGATTTCCGAATGACATGCAAAATTTGCTTTCATCAGAAAAAAGTACTTGGGACCACTTAGCAACAGTCCAGTGCTGCTTCTCTGTAGCTCAAAAGTGGCTTTACCTGGGGAATGCGGCACCTGTAGCCCATTTCCTGCACACGCCTGTGCACGGTGGCTCTGGATGTTTCCACACCAGACTCAGTCCACTGCTTCCTCAGGTTCCCCAAGGTCTGGAATCAGTCCTTCTCCACAATCTTCCTCAGGGTCCGGTCTCCTCTTCTCGTTGTACAGCGTTTTCTGCCACATTGTTTCCTTCCAACAGACTTACCATTGAGGTGCCTTGATACAGCACTCTGGGAACAGCCTATTTGTTGAGAAATTTCTTTCTGGGTCTTACCCTCTTGCTTGAGGGTGTCAATGATGGCCTTCTTGACATCTGTCAGGTCGCTAGTCTTACCCATGATGGGGGTTTTGAGTAATGAACCAGGCAGGGAGTTTATAAAAGCCTCAGGTATCTTTTGCATGTGTTTAGAGTTAATTAGTTGATTCAGAAGATTAGGGTAATAGGTCGTTTAGAGAACCTTTTCTTGATATGCTAATTTATTGAGACAGGTTTTTTGGGTTATCAGGAGTTGTATGCCAAAATCATCAGTATTAAAACAATAAAAGACCTGACAAATTTCAGTTGGTGGATAATGAATCCATAATATATGAAAGTTTAATTGTAATCATTACATTATGGTAAATAATGAAATTTAACACTATATGCTAATTTTTTGAGAAGGACCTGTATATGTCCTAAAGGATGAATGGCAAGACCATTCTGAAGTATAAAGAACCAAAAATACCACTAGTCATGGACCTGCAAAGAATGGTGATAGGACAATAGTAAAGTAAAACACATTAATTGAACAGTGGGTGGCAGAGGTTGGTACTGTGTGCAGAGTGCCCGCACAGATACAATGATAAGATTAAAAAACAATTTAAAAGACAAACTGTGTACAAAAAATAATTAATACAGAGGAAAGGGGGACCACAGGGAAAAAGATGGTCATAAAATACAAAAAATGCTTTGTTGGTTGAAATGCAAAACAATAATATTCACTTAACCCCTTAATCCCATATGACATACTATCCCGTCGAGGTGGGGTGGGCCTTAATTCCCACCGACGGGATAGTACGTTATAGGCGATCGGCCGCTCTCACGGGGGGAGCGCGGCCGGGTGTCAGCTGACTATCGCAGCTGACATCCGGCACTATGTGCCAGGAGCGGTCACAGACCGCTCCCGGCACATTAACCCCCGGCACACCGCGATCAAACATGATCACGATGTGCCAGCGGTACAGGAAAGCATCGCGCAGGGAGGGGGCTCCCTGCGTGCTTCCCTGAGACGATTGGTACAAGGTGATGTGCTCACCTTGTACCGAGGTCTTCTCCCTGCAGTCCCCGGATCCAAAATGGCCGCAGGGCTGAATCCGGGTCCTGCAGGGAGTACTTCCGGGTCAGGAGCAGGCTGCAGCTCTGTAAGCCTGCAGCGATGAGTGAGATCGCCGATCTCACAGAGTGCTGTGCAAACTGTGAGATCGGCGATCTGTGATGTCCCCCTCTGGGACAAAGTAAAAAAGTAAAAAAAGAAATTTCCACATGTGTAAAAAAAAAATAAATTACTAAATAAATAAAAAAAATAAAAAATATTATTCCCATAAATACATTTCTTTATCTAAAAAAAAACAATAAAAGTACACATATTTTGTATCGCCGCGTCCGTAACGACCCATCCTATAAAACTGTCCCACTAGTTAACCCCTTCAGTGAACATCGTAAGAAGAAGAAAAAAAAAAAAACGAGCCAAAAAACAACGCTTTATTATCATACCGCCGAACAAAAAGTGGAATAACACGGGATCAAAAAGATGGATGTAAATAACCATGGTATCGCTGAAAACGTCATCTTGTCCTGCAAAAAACGAGCCGCCACAAAGCATAATAAGCAAAAAAATTTAAAAGTTATAGTCCTGAGAATAAAGCGATGCCAAAATAATTATTTTTTCTATAAAATAGCTTTTATCGTATAAAGCGTATAGCGCCAAAACATTAAAAAGTTGATATAAATGATATATCGCTGTAATCGTACTGACCCGACGAATAAAACTGCTTTATCAATTTTACCAAACGCGGAACGGTATAAACGCCTCCCCCAAAAGAAATTCATGAATAGTTGGTTTTTGGTCATTCTGCCTCACAAAAATCGGAATAAAAAGTGATCAAAAACTGTCACGTGTTCAAAAATGTTACTAATAAAAACGTCAACTCGTCCCGCAAAAAACAAGACCTCAGATGACTCTGTTGACTCAAATATGGAAAAATTATAGGTCTCAAAATGTGGAGACGCAAAAACTTTTTTGCTATAAAAAAAAAAAGCGTCTTTTAGTGTGTGACCGCTGCCAATCCTAAAAATCCGATATAAAAAACGCTATAAGGCCATGTTCACACAGTGCGTTTTTTACTGCGGAACCGCAGCGTTTTTGCCGCTGCGGTTCCGCAGCTGTTTTCCATGCAGGGTACAGTACACTGTACCCTATGGAAAACAGGAACCGCTGTGCACATGTTCCTGAATTTAAAAAAAAAAGCCGCGCTGAATAGCTGCGGGAAAAAAGAAGTACCATGTCACTTCTTTTTTCGGAGCCGCAGCGGTTCTGCACCCATAGACCTCCATTGTGAGGTCAAACCCGCAGTAAAACCCGCAGATCAAAAATATATCTGCGGGTTTTATTGCGGTTTGTGGTGCCGAACCGCTGCAGCAGGAAGTGCGGGGAAGCGGGCGGAAGTGCGTGGGCGGAGTGTGGCTGCCCCGATCCCACCCCCCCATGCTCCGATGCCCCTCCCCCCCATGCTCCGATGCCCCTCCCCCGTGCTCCGATGCCCCCCACCCTGTGCTCCGATGCCCCCCCCCCCCCCGTGCCCTAATCTCCCTCCCTTATACTTACCCGGCCTCCCGATGTCTGTCCGGCCGTCTTCTCCCTGGGCGCTGCCATCTTGCAAAATGGCGGGCGCATACGCAGTGCGCCCGCCGAATCTGCCGGCCGGCAGATTCGTTCCAAAGTGCATTTTGATCACTGAGATAGGTTATATCTCAGTGATCAAAATAAAAAAATAGTAAATGACACCCCCCCCCCCCCCCCCCCCCCCTTTGTCACCCCCATAGGTAGGGACAATAAAAAAATTAAGAACTTTTTTTTTTTTTTTCCACTAAGGTTAGAATAGGGGTAGGGGTAGGGTTAGGGGTAGGGTTAGGGTATTTTCAGCCATTTTAACCCTAAAAAACTGCCTAGAAAACACACAGACTCTGCATAGAAAACTGCATAAAAAAAAGGATCAAAAAACGCATAAAAAAATGCACCAAAAAAGCACAAAAAAAAGGACCTGCGTTTTCTGCCAAGAGCTGCGGTTTCAGTCCTGAAAAAAAAAAGGATGGAAATCAGGAACGTGTGAACATAACCTAAAAGTAAATCAAACCCCCCTTCATCACCCCCTTAGTTAGGGAAAAATAATAAAATAAAAAAAATGTATTTATTTCCATTTTCCCATCAGGGTTGGGGTTAGGGCTAGGGATGGGGCTAGGGTTAGGGCTAGGGTTGGGGCTAGGGTTGGGGCTAGGGCTGGGGTTAGGGCTAGGGTTGGGGTTAGGGTTGGGGCTAAAGTTAGGGTTAGGGTTGGGGCTAAAGTTAGGGCTAGGGTTGGGGTTAGGGCTAGGGATGGGGCTAGGGTTAGGGCTAGGGTTGGGGCTAGGGCTGGGGTTAGGGCTAGGGTTGGGGTTAGGGTTGGGGCTAAAGTTAGGGCTAGGGTTGGGGCTAGGGTTGGGGCTAGGGTTAGGGCTAGGGTTGGGGTTAGGGTTCGGAGCTAAAGTTAGGGTTGGGGCTAAAGTTAGGGTTAGGGTTGGGGCTAAAGTTAGGGTTAGGGTTGGGGCTAAAGTTAGGGTTAGGGTTTGGATTATAATAATAATAATAATAATCTTTATTTTTTTTATAGCGCTAACATATTCCGCAGCGCTTTACAGTTTTTGCACACATTATCATCACTGTTCCCATTGGGGCTCACAATCTAGAATCCCTATCAGTATGTCTTTGGAATGTGGGAGGAAACCGGAGGAAACCCACGCAAACACGGAGAGAACATACAAACTCTTTGCAGATGTTGTCCTGGGTGGGATTAGAGCCCAGGACCCCAGCGCTGCAAGGCTGCTGTGCTAACCACTGCGCCACCGTGCTGCCCATATATATGTATATTTACAGTTGGGATTAGAGTTAGGGGTGTGTCAGGTTTAGGGGTGTGGTTAGGGTTACCGTTGGGATTATGGTTAGAGGTGTTGTTGGATTAGGGTTTCAGGTAGAATTGGGGAGTTTCCACTGTTCAGGCACATCAGGGGCTCTCCAAACGCGACATGGCGTCCGATCTCAATTCCAGCCAATTCTGCGTTGAAAAAGTAAAACAGTGCTCCTTCCCTTCCGAGCTCTCCGGTGCGCCCAAACAGGGGCTTACCCCAACATATGGGGTATCAGCGTACTCAGGACAAATTGGACAACAACTTTTGGGGTCCAAGTTCTCTTGTTATCCTTGGGAAAATAAAAATGTGGGGGGCTAAAAATCATTTTTATGGGAAAAATAAGATTTTTTTTATTTTCGCGGCTCTGCGTTGTAAACTGCAGTGAAACACTTGGGGGTTCAAAGTTCTCACAACACATCTAGATAAGTTCCTTGGGGGGTCTAGTTTCCAATATGGGGTCACTTGTGGGGCGGTTTCTACTGTTTGGGTACATCAGGGGCTCTGCAAATGCAACGTGATGCCTGCAGACCAATCCATCTAAGTCTGTATTCCAAATGGCGCTCCTTCCCTTCCGAGCTCTGCCATGCGCCCAAACAGTGCTTTCCCCCCCCCCCCCCCCCACATATGGGGTATCCGCGTACTCAGGACAAATTGGACAACTTTTGGGGTCCAATTTATCCTGTTACCCTTGTGAAAATACAAAACTGGGGACTAAAAAATCATTTTTGTGAAAAAAAAAAAAAAGAATTTTTATTTTCACGGCTCTGCGTTATAAACTGTAGTGAAACACTTGGGGGCTCAAAGCTCTCAAAACACATCTAGATAAGTTCCTTAGGGGGTCTACTTTCCAAAATGGTGTCACTTGTGGGTGGTTTCAATGTTTAGGCACATCAGGGGCTCTCCAAACGCAACATGGCGTCCCATCTCAATTCCAGTCAATTTTGCATTGAAAAGTCAAATGGCGCTCCTTCCCTTCCGAGCTCTGCCATGCGCCCAAACAATGGTTTACACCCACATATGGGGTATCAGCGTACTCAGGACAAATTGCACAACAACTTTTGTGGTCTAATTTCTTCTCTTACCCTTGGGAAAATAAAAAATTGGGGGCAAAAAGATCATTTTTGTGAAAAAATATGATTTTTTATTTTTACGGCTCTGCATTATAAACTTCTATGAAGCACTTGGTGGGTCAAAGTGCTCACCACACATCTAGATAAGTTCCTTAAGGGGTCTACTTTCCAAAATGGTTTCACTTGTGGGGGGTTTCAATGTTTAGGCACATCAGGGGCTCTCCAAACGCAACATGGCGTCCCATCTCAATTCCAGTAAATTTTGCATTGAAAAGTCAAATGGTGCTCCTTTCCTTCCGAGCTCTGCCATGCGCCCAAACAGTGGTTTATCCCCACATATTGGGTATCAACGTACTCAGGACAAATTGTACAACAACTTTCGGGGTCCATTTTATCCTGTTACCCTTGGTAAAATAAAACAAATTGGAGCTGAAATAAATTTTGTGTGAAAAAAAGTTAAATGTTCATTTTTATTTAAACATTCCAAAAATTCCTGTAAAACACCTGAAGGGTTAATAAACTTCTTGAATGTGGTTTTGAGCACCTTGAGGGGTGTAGTTTTTAGAATGGTGTCACACTTGGGTATTTTCTATCATATAGACCCCTCAAAATGACTTCAAATGAGATGTGGTCCCTAAAAAAAATGGTGGTGTAAAAATGAGAAATTGCTGGTCAACTTTTAACCCTTATAACTCCCTAACAAAAAAAAATTATGGTTCCAAAATTGTGCTGATGTAAAGTAGACATGTGGGAAATGTTACTTATTAAGTATTTTGCATGACATATCTCTGTGAGTTAAGGGTATAAAAATTCAAAGTTGGAAAATTGCGAAATTTTCAAAATTTTCGCCAAATTTCCATTTTTTTTATCAAATAAATGCAAGTTATATCGAATAAATGTTATCACTAACATGAAGTACAATACGTCACGAGAAAACAGTGTCAGAATCGCCAAGATCCGTTGAAGCATTCCAGAGTTATAACCTCATAAAGGGACAGTGGTCAGAATTGTAAAAATTGGCCCGGTCATTAACGTGCAAACCACCCTCGGGGCTTAAGGGGTTAAAGGATAAGCCTATATATAAAGAATATGCAACTGACACAACAATTACTGCAGTGAAGTAATCATTCAAATTAAATATAAGAGGCTGTCATGAAGGGGATATATAAGGCATATACACTGCACAAGCTATGCGCTACACTTGAACCGGCGACCACCAGCAGACCACCATCAGGTAATGCCGTTTCTTACTTACATTTACACCCCTCCTTCTCCCTTATAGCTTGTGCAGTGTATATATAATCATGTATTAGGAAATCCTAGCTGAAAATATCATGCTTTCTGTGAGGAAGCTGAAACTTGAGCGTCATTAGTCCTTCTAACTGTACAAGGATACCAAGCCTTAAAGTCCATCAAGTCTTGGTTTCACAAGTAGTCCTGGAATATTCTGGTGGCCGTCAGTCACCTACTTAAACCCCATGCAAAATCTTTGGTGGGATGTGAAGAAGGCAGTTTCAGCACACAAACCCAAGAATACACTGGTATGGTGAACATTGCTCTCGAGGATTGGGCTAAGATTCCTCAAGAACTCCACCGGAAGCTTGTCTGTCTATGAATCACATTTCAAGAAGGTCACAAGAGCCAGAGGGGACCTACTAAGTACTAAAGACACTTATCATGAAGGTGTGAATAATTCCTGAGACAGCAGGATTCATTAAAAGTTACATTTTATGCTAAATTCGGAGAAACCACTTGTAATATTTTGTTGATCGATTTACATTGTTTTTTTTTCTTGGTTCCTTAATGGGTGTTTTTCTTGGTTCCTTAATTGGGGGAACACAGGAACTGTGGATATGTGCTGCTGTGACCACACAAACAGCAGAATGTTTGTCAGTTTTGCTAATACCCCTAATTTGCAATGGAAGTGAATAATTTTGATTGCTACTATAGATTAAAGCTTATTGCATCTGGCTGAGCTCTCATTGGGGATCAGGCTTGTTCTGGGTTTTGCTGTTGGACCCTCTGACTTCTGTGTTTTGTTCCTGGTAATACTACTACTAATATATCTAATCCTCCCTGACATTAATGAGGCCTATTCTTACATTTCAGCACACTTTCGTAGCACAAGGAGGTCTCTCGAGATTACTTGCATTGGAGCTTTTGGACAAGGTCAACAATCCAGACCACCACCACCATTATATTGAGCCAGATGATGATGATCTAGAGGTAACTTGGAGCTGCCAGTCTTTATCAGGCTTACAAGATGGTTAAGTGAAACTTGGTGTACTGAAACTCCCAATGATGTGCGTCTCGTTATCTAATATATAAAGATGTGTATGTGTGTGTGTATGTATGTATGTATGTATGTGTGTGTGTATGTCCGGGATTGGCATCTGCACCGTCGCAGCTACAGACACAAAATTTTGCACAGTCACACGTCTGGACCCCGAGAGCGTCATAGGCTATGTTGTGAGGCAAAATTTTAACCCCGCGCGCTCCAATTCACCAAACAATTTTGCCCCTATCTACATAATGGGGAAAAAGTGAAAGGAAAAGTGTTGGAGGCAAATTAACAGCTGCCAGATGTGAACAAGGGGGACTTAAAGGGAACCTGTCACCCCGTTTTTTCAGATTGAGATAAAAATACTGTTAAATAGGGCCTGCGCTGTGCGTTACAATAGTGTATGTAGTGTACCCTGATTCCCCACCTATGCTGCGAAATACATTACCAAAGTCGCCGTTTTCGCCTGTCAATCAGGCTGGTCAGGTCAGGTGGGCGTGGTGACGTCGCTCTTTTCTTCCCCAGCTTTCCGTTGGTGGCGTAGTGGTGTGCGCATGTCCAAGTGCCGAATCCACTGCGCGCACGTGAAGAAACAGCGCGCGATATGCGCTATTACCCCTGTCATCGGTGGGGGCGGCCATCTTCCTGGGGCCGCGCGTGCGCAGATGGAGTGCTCTGCTGCACGGGGCTTCAGGAAAATGGCCGCGGGATGCCACGCGTGCGCAGATGGAGATCGCGGTGGCCATTTACCTGAAGCCGAGATGCAAACTCGGCTTTGGGAAAATGGCCGCCGCGATCTCCATCTGTGCACACGCGGCATCCCGCGGCCATTTTCCTGAAGCCCCGTGCAGCAGAGCACTCATCTGCGCACGCGCGGCTCCAGGAAGATGGCCGCCCCCACCGATGACAGGGGTAATAGCGCAGATCGCGCGCTGTTTCTTCACGTGCGCGCAGTGGATTCGGCACTTGGACATGCGCACACCACTACGCCACCAACGGAAAGCTGGGGAAGAAAAGAGCGATGTCACCACGCCCACCTGACCTGACCAGCCTGATTGACTGGCGAAAACGGCGACTTTGGTAATGTATTTCGCAGCATAGGTGGGGAATCGGGGTACACTACATACACTATTGTAACGCACAGCGCAGGCCCTATTTAACAGTATTTTTATCTCAATCTGAAAAAACGGGGTGACAGGTTCCCTTTAAAGAGTGAGAGCGATGGCGCCATTGAGTATATACCGTACAGTTGCTAAGGTGGGGCCCCGACATGGAATACTCACCACACTCGGGGATATGAACACACACACACAATGCGCCACACACTACCACGTGCTTGAACACATATACCACCCTCAGCACACATTTCACCACACATACACCAACCTCGCCACATAAGTCAAAACACAAAAGTCGCCACTCAAAACTCGCCACACGTGCAAAACTCGCCACATGCAAAACTTGCACACGCGGAAAAATTGCCACATGCTTAAAAGTTGCAACATATGCAAAAGTTGCCTCACACAAAACTTGCACATACTAAAAACGCACCACACACAAAACTCGCCATGCACAAAACTTGCTGCACACAACTTGCTACACTAACCTGTCACATGCATGTCGCCATACAAAACTCATCTCACAAAAGTCGCTACATGCATGTAGCCACATGCAACTCAACACACACAACTTGACACATGAAACTCGCCCTAAAACACACACAATTCTGGTATTATCATCTAATATATAATTGCCTAGAATACTACTTCCTGCAATTTGTGCCAACTTCCTGTCCGGAGCTAATGTCCGGAGATAAGTGACGTCAACAGTGTCCAGTGTCTGATTGGTTGCCGCCTGCTGCGAGCGACCAATCAGAAACGTGCCGTACTGTGACACACTCCGCCCGCCATTTTGGTGTGATTTTTGAATTTTTACCTCACAGCAAGTTTCTACTGCGTGGAGGCGGGCCCAGTGACGTTGCTCTTCAAGCTCCTGCCGAATTTCGTCAAAAAAATGATAATACCATTTACCAAAACTATATATATTTAGTTGTGAAGTGGTTCAGTGACATTTTCACACCAATTTTGAACTTTTGTTTGGTGTTTTCTCCATATACTGCCTATTATTTTTGTTCTTTCTTACTATTATTTATTAATGGTATTATTCTTACATTTGAATAAATAAAGTATATATGGATTCTAGACTCCAGATTCTTTAGAATCGGGCTGCCATCTAGTTCAAAAATAAAAATCTGATTAATAAGCAGACAAACTACAAAAGCACCAAATGTACCATATAGGAAATACGGCAGCTGTCAGTCACATGACCTGTCTATTATGTGTATGTGTGAGGTAATATATACTGCCGGGGGGGGAGGGGGGATTCCTGTTGGCTGGGGATTTATCAGGCTGCCAATAGCAACCAATCTCAGCTCAGCTTCTATTTTGCTACAGTTAATTAAGCTGAGCTCTGATTTTTTTAATATAGGCAACATAGGACATTCTCAGTATAACAAAGCTTGTACTATAAAAGAGATGACACACCGGTATATACTATATACAGGGGGGATGACATACAGGTACATACTATATACAGGAGATGACATACAGGTATATACTATATACAGGGGAGATGACATATAGGTATATACTGAGGTGAACATGAGAGGAGTGAGATGAAAATGTATGAGTGCAAGGTGAGAGGAGTGAGGAGAAAATAGTGGAGTGATAGAAAACTGACAGGTGTGAGGTCAAAATGACAGTTGTTGGGGGGGGGGGGGAATGAGAGGTGTGATGGGGGAAAATGAGAGAAGTGAGGTGTTTTAACTAACCACAGTTAGTTACTATGCCCAGGCAACGCCGGGCTCTTCAGCTAGTAAGTAATAAATTGCATTTTGATCTTTCAGCCCATAACTGCTGTGCGCCATACCATCAAGTCTACTAACAAAAGAGCGGAGAGGACTGTGTCTGAGCTCAACTGTGAGTTGCCAATCAAGAATACATAGATCTCTATAATGTTATAATGCAGTGGCTATTGCAAAACTTCAACTCCTTGTATCTCCGCTTTCAATGCATGCTGGGAGTTGTTTTGCAGCAGTTGCACAGGTGAAAAAGTTTTCATTGTAGGGGGTCTTCGCTGCTGTGTCCCACACTGATCAGGAAAATGGGGATGCGAAGTACCCCTTTCCTCTACTTGATCTGGCTGTATTAGGAGGAGTGAACGATGTAATATGTCTCATCTGAGCAAATTAGAAAATTATAGTTTCCTCTTTAGGATAATAATTCCAGTAGTGAAAGCGCTGGCTCCTGATCATTCAGCCCCTCTTTACTCTACAGAAGTTGAACTGCTAGCAATTACATAACCCAAGCGAAAGAAGAACTAGATCAATAGACCTTTGCATCGTAAAGCTTTCTGTGTATCTAGCAGCAGGATCAGGTCCTTTGGTGCAGGGTACTTCTTCCTAAAGAATTCGTTTTGCTTTTCTGTGTTTCATATGAGACTACGATGGACTGGGGTCTTGCTCCGAAGGCTGCCAGCACATCTGTCTATCACATTAACCACATCTCTCTGTTCTAGTTGACAAGCTGCAGTTTGAGCCTCCGCTCAGGAAGGAGACTGAAGCCAATGAAGTGGTGAGTTTGTGAAGAGTAATGATGTAATGCCAAAAAACCCCACTACTTTGTTTTGGTTATGTGTTTACAAGTTGCATTGACCATGTTCTGCAGATTGTGGCGGATATGCTCTGTCTGCAGCCATCACCTTTGGTCATTCGGCAAATCTCTGCAGCGACACCTGCTGGAGGGGCTTGGCATTGTTCTACATGTTCACAATACCGTCCAAGACCCAGAGCCCCTTTCAGCTTTCACATGGCTGCATGCTATGCTTTTTATTTTCATCAAAACAAATGATGCCTTTTTGACTGACTCCATTAAAAGTTAGTGGGATTTGTTAGACATCATTGTTATCTCTCTTGTAATGGATCAGACGTGGTCATGCTCTCAATTATTATTGAAACCGCAACGGTAATGTGAACAGTATTGTTTAGATCTGAGTTTGCTCTGGGACTAAATTTGTGCCTTGGACACAAGGGTTGGGCACTGTTGAAAATTATTGGTACACTGATCAGGGCCAGTCTGATTCAGTATGCTTAAGGAAAGGGTTTGTTTCTCGGTCTCCCATGACAGCACTACGGAGAGAGGGGATCCGCCCTTCAGGGACAGGAAACCTACAGATAAAAGGGCGGTACCTCTTCCTCGCATCAGTTGGTTTCCTGTCCCTGAACAGGGAACCTCTTTCCGGTGGTACCTGTTATGAAGACCGATGGACCGGGACCGGGCGGTCGAGTTCTGGCAGCGAGGAGGCTCCTGCCGCGGCTTGTCCGGCTCCCGAAGCCGCCACCGCTGGAACCGAGGGGTTCTTCAGGGTGAGCGGAGGGAGAACGCCGCCGATTCTGAGGAGAGAAAGGGGCGCTGGATCACCCGGGGCTCCTGTGCCGATAAGCGCACGCTCTGGGTGTACTAAGATGGCCGCCGCTCCGGAAATGCGGCAGGACTTCCGGGTCATCGCCGCGCGCATGCACGGTAGCTTCTCTTCTCCCTGGAGGACGTGACGCAGGACCGGAAGTGCGGGGAACGCCGGAGGTGGCGCCAAATACAAATAGGGAGATGGTGCACACATAGTTGTCGCACCATCTCCCTGTAAATCATGGAAGACAGCGATCCACAGGAGCTGCAGCCTAGGCAGCAGCACCATAAGAAGACAGACCCTAAGAGCGCTAGGAGTGGGTCTAGCAGCCGTTCTACACAGCGCAGCAGGTCTGCTGCGAAGACTAGTTCACCTCCTCGGGAACCTTCCATTCCAGACCCAGGGCCCCCTCCAGAGCCGGTACCTGCCTGCACGTCCGAATGGTGAGTTGATCTTCGTGAATGTATATATTATAATAGGGCTCCCTCTTCTCCCTTAATAGGGAAAGAAGAAGTTGGAGAAAAGGAAAAACAAATCCTGCCCCATCTGTGACAAAGCTTTACCAGTAGCCTGGGACAAAAAGCTTTGTAAATCATGTATCCAGCGTGTGCTATGTGAGGAGACTCCCGACTTTGCATCCGAGCTAAAAAATATTATGAGATCTGAGGTTCAGAATGCTGTATCTTCCTCCAAAAAAGGAAAAGATAAAGGAAACAGTACAATCCCACTCTGTCCGATCCTCATCTGAAGACGCAGATGCGGACGATTCTGACTCCTCCCTATCCTCCTCCGAGGAAGATTCGGGCCGACATTGTTTTCCACTCGAGGAAGTGGATGCCTTAGTGAGAGCCGTTAGGGCTACTATGGGGGTGGAGGAGCCTAAACCTGACAAAACAGCCCAAGACGTAATGTTTGGTGGCTTGGGACAAAAAAAACGGAAAACCTTTCCTTTAAATCCCAATGTCCAATCCCTAATTAAAAAAGAATGGGAAAAACCAGATAGGAGGAACTCTTCAGTGCCCTCGCTTAAAAGAAAGTATCCCTTCGAAGATGACGCATCCACTTCCTGGGATAAGGCACCAAAGTTGGATGTAGCGGTGGCAAAAGCCTCGAAAAAATTTGCGCTCCCGTTCGAGGACATGGGTACCCTCAGAGACCCTTTAGATAAGAAAGCAGACACATTTCTTAAAGGGGCATGGGAATCGGCTGGGGGTAGCTTGAGGCCTACTGTTGCGGCTACCTGCACCTCCAGATCTCTGATGGTATGGATTGATCAATTAGAGAGTCAAATTAGAGACTGGCTACCCAGGAATAAATTACTGGATTCTATTCCTGCAATTAGAGCAGCAGCAGCATTCCTGGCGGACTCCTCGGCAGACTCCGTACGGTTAACATCTAAGGCCGCTGCTCTCTCCAACGCAGCCAGAAGAACCTTATGGCTCAAAAGCTGGCCTGGGGATCTCCAGACAAAGCTAAAGCTATGTTCTATTCCGTGTGAAGGAAATTTTCTGTTTGGAGAGACCCTGGATGACATCCTCCAAAAAGCAGGAGACAAAAAGAAGGGGTTTCCAAATTTGGGCCCAGCTCCATTCAGGCAGTCCTTTCGGAATCGGAGATTTTTCCGCCGCAGACCCCCCAGGGAGCAGAATAAATGGGAATAAGGCAGGAGAAGGGATAGAGGTTACCTCTTTGGCAACACCTGTCGCGACAAAAAACCCTCCAAATGACATTGTGCCTACGGTAGGGGGAAGACTCACATCTTTCCTTCCCGCCTGGAAGAAAATATCCAACAACACCTGGATTCTAAACATCATTCAGTACGGTCTAAAAATAGATTTTATTTCTTTCCCTCCTCGGAAGTACATAGGAACGAAAATAAGATCTTCAGTGGCAGAACAAGCAGCTTTAGAGAAAGAAATTATTTCCCTACTGCAAAAATCTGTGATTCAAGAAATCCCTCCTCAGGAAGTAGGAGAAGGGTTTTTCTCCCCTCTTTTTTTAGTACCAAAACCCGACGGGTCCTTTCGGACCATTATAAATCTAAAAAACCTGAACAAATACGTAAAAAATTACAAATTCAAAATGGAAACAATAAAGTCCACCATAAAAATCCTGTTTCCAAATTGCTACATGGTCGTGATAGACCTAACCGATGCATATTATCATGTGCCCATCCACAATCAGTCTCAAAAATTCCTGAGATTGGCAGTTCCCATAAAAGGACAATTAAGATTTTTTCAGTACAGAGCTCTTCCGTTCGGAATCTCTATAGCTCCTCGAATATTCACGAAGGTAATAGCGGAAATGATGGCCCACATAAGGGAACAAAATATATTAATAGTCCCTTACCTAGACGACTTTCTCATCGTAAGCAACTCGGCCCAAAGTTGCAAAGAACTGAGGGACCGGGTAATGACTATCTTGACGGACTTGGGGTGGCTCATAAACTTAAAAAAATCAAAGTTGGAACCCTGTCAAGTACAGGAGTTCCTAGGTCTGACATTAGACTCCCGAGTACAAGAATGCCGACTTCCAAACCCCAAAAAAGTCAACATATCAGCCATGATAGCGCGAACCTTTCACCATCATTCCATGACTCTAAGGAGAGCAATGTCACTACTAGGCTCTCTGTCCTCATGCCTACCAGCGATACCCTTTGCACAGTTCCACACAAGAGAACTTCAGTGGCACGTACTCGAATGGCAGTCAATACTAAAAGACAAATTGGAAAGTCGAATCACCCTGAATTCCTCAGTTATTCATTCCCTTCCTTGGTGGGCAGAGAGCCAAAACTTATCAAAGGGAGTTCCTTGGGTGACACAAATATCCCGGGTGATAACAACCGATGCGAGTCCCACAGGGTGGGGGGCTCATATGGGGGACAGAGTGGCTCAGGGAACCTGGTCAGTTCAGGAAATATCAGCATCCTCAAACCAAAAAGAACTTTGGGCAGTGCTTCAGGCTCTTCTTTCTTTTCTGACCTATATTCAGGGACATCATGTCCGAATTTTTTCGGACAACAAAGTGACTGTAGCGTATATAAACCACCAGGGAGGAACAAGGTCTCAGGCACTCATGAGTTCTTCAGCCAAAATTTTCAACCTTGCAGAAGAAAATCTACTATCCCTCTCTGCGCTACACATTCAGGGTTCAAACAACGAGAGAGCAGATTACCTGAGTCGATCACTGTTAAAACAAGGCGAGTGGTCCCTAAACCAATCCATCTACGATCAGATCACAAAAATGTGGGGAGCACCGACAATAGATCTATTCGCCAATTACAAAAACAAAAAGGTGAACAAATTCTGCTCACTGAACCTGGTAGGGAATCCACAGGCTCTAGATGCCTTTATGATTCCGTGGACTCAAAAATTAACTTATGCTTTTCCTCCAACTATTCTGATCCCGGCAGTCATTCGGAAAGTCAGAGAGGACAAAGCGAAAATGATCCTCATAGCCCCGTTCTGGCCAAAAAGGACGTGGTTCTCCTGGCTGAGGATGCTTTCGGTCTCGGACCCATGGGTCCTGCCGAATATACCAGACCTTCTACATCAAGGGCCGATCTTCCACCCACAGGAATCGAACTTACATTTGACAGCCTGGTTTTTGAACGGGGACTATTAAAAGAAAGAGGTTTCTCAGATAACTTAGTCACCACGTTGTTAAAAAGTAGAAAACCCATCACTACTAGAATATATGGGAAAACTTGGAACAAATTTCTGTCCGTCTCCAAAGTAAAAGTCCAAGATGGGCCCTCAATTCCTAAAATACTGGAGTTCCTACAAAAAGGTCTGGAACAGGGGTTGTCGGTTAGTACTCTTAAAGTACAAATAGCAGCTCTAGGAGCACTGTATAACCATAATATTGCGGCCAACCCATGGATAATTAGATTTGTTAAGGCGGTGACAAGATCAAAGCCATTAGTCGCTCAGAAAGTGCCCTCATGGGACTTAAATTTAGTCCTCTCGGCGTTAACGGGTCCTCCATTCGAACCCATAGAGACGATTTCCATTAAAACTCTATCACTTAAAACCATTCTCTTGGTAGCGTTAACATCCGCACGCAGAATAAGTGACATTCAAGCCTTATCCTCTAATCCACCCTTCACTAAAATATTAGATGATAGAGTCACTCTTAGACCTGACCCGGCCTATTTGCCAAAAGTGGCATCAAAATTCCATAGGTCACAAGAAGTCTCCCTGCCATCCTTTTGTCCAAACCCAAAAAATGAGAAAGAGCAGAACTTCCATAATCTAGACGTCAGAAGGTGCCTAATCCAATATTTAGATTCCACCAGAGAGTATAGGAAGGAAGGCTCTCTGTTTGTCTGTTTCCAGGGTCCCAGAAAAGGATTCCGGGCATCCAAGGGTACTTTGGCGAGGTGGATAAAGGAGCCGATAGTCCTGGCATATTCATCCTCGGGGAATGAGATCCCAGATGGTATAAGAGCACATTCCACAAGAGCAGTAGCTACCTCATGGGCTGAGAGGTCAGAGGTATCAATAGAGCAAATCTGTAAAGCGGCCACCTGGTCATCACCATCGACCTTTTTTAGACACTATAGATTAAATCTAGCCTCTGTGTCTGACTTAACCTTCGGACGAAGGGTTCTCGAGGCGGTGGTCCCTCCCTAAGCTTAGTCTCTGCAATTCTCTCCGTAGTGCTGTCATGGGAGACCGAGAAAGTCGTAGTTACTCACCGATAACGGTGTTTCTCGGAGCCCATGACAGCACTCGCTTATTCCATCCCATCACGTGTGCGGTGAGCACCTTTAATTACATATAATTTATATAGTGTATATAGTATGAGTATAGGCACGGGGTTCCTCTTTTAAGAAATGTTGTAATATGATTTTTTCTCTGTTGTAAACTAACCTGGAGGTCCTCCGATGCTCTGTAAACCAACTGATGCGAGGGAGAGGTACCGCCCTTTTATCTGTAGGTTTCCTGTCCCTGAAGGGCGGATCCCCTGTCTCCGTAGTGCTGTCATGGGCTCCGAGAAACACCGTTATCGGTGAGTAACTACAACTTTTGTTCCCTACTTTCATTTTCGTGGGAAATGCACAATATAAAATACATGTAGAAAGCCTATTGTTGAGGTACAATATTGAATATCGGAATATAGAACATTTGTATCTCGGCATATTTATACAGCGCATTTGCCTAGGTTCTCCGGTATGTTTGGGGTGCAGCTCCTTAGCCATGTTGGAAAATGACTTTTAGCAAATTCTTGTTCTGGACAGGGAGCTCTTTTATCTAAATTAATTACAGTGAGACCTAAGTGTATACTTCTGCTTCTTGCATCTCCTAATCTTATGTCATTTCTTTTTAGGGCATCAACTGGAATCCTTTTGCAAATGGAGCAAACCATGAGTAAGGCTGTTACTTGCGCCTTAGCTTGAGCGATCTTATGTTATTAACCCCTCTCATGTAACACTATGCTATCAACATTTTGGGATTTTTTTTTATATGACTTGTCCTCATGATTCTCTCCCATGCTTGTGCATGTTTGTTGCAATCCAGCATATTAGGAGGTCTGACCTATTTTCACTCTTGTTGCAGTTCCACCATGAAACGGGCTGTTCCTCCTCCACTGCCACCTAAGGTACAGTAATTGTGACATTTCTCCCATAAAATTGTAGAACTTGATTTAAAAAAAAAAGAAAAGCTAGAATTTTAGGAATTGTAACAGAAAGAAAATCTAAATAAAAGAAAGCGCTGCTACCGAGTTTTTACATTGCCCTTCTTCTCCTCTTCGCCCCTCTTTGTGCCTCCTCTGTTTGGTCATAAACCCTGTTATTTTTTTCCCCATATATTGAGATCCTATTGATTTTAACTATTAATGCCATCCAGTATTAATCAGGTCTTTTATTCCAACAGCCTATGAGAATGAACAGCTGCCCAGATGAAAGCATGGCTGACGATGAGCGAGCCAATACGATCAAACATCAACCAGATAACCGAGCCTCCCAGTTCTACCGCAGGCAGAGCTCCCCAGGTTGTGGTCGTCACACCGCTCCCCCTCATAATAATTTCCTCACTAGCAGCGTCCGCTCCCCTGGATTGTACCGCTGTAAACTCTCTCAGTTGGGTAAATAGCACAAAGCAGAGGCAGCAAGGAAGGAAACTCCACTGCGACCCTGCAAACAAGAGGAATAACACATCATTACATGGCTGGCTGACCATAAGCACAAGAATGCGTGACCACATGCTTCCATCACTCTCCTCACCCTAATTCTTCATTCTCCCAACATCACACTTCAAGTGGTGGCAGGAGCTATCATTAAACATGGACCCAAAACCAGCGATATCCAGCAGGAATATTACAGCGCAATTTTCTTTTTTTTTCTTTTTTTTTTCCTGGGTGACATTTTGTCACAATTAGTTTTTAGTTGCAGGATGAGTATATTTGGTGGTAGGAAGATATTCTTCCATATTAGTCAGGATTTGCAACTGGTATGGCCGAACAGTAATACATGGTAGCTTTTGCAAGAAGATTGCCTCAGAGCGCAACAACAAATAATGTAATAATTCCCTGAATGTCCCTAATCCGCTTATATTATCCTCAGTGCCCCTTATAAAATAATAATGTCCCCTGAGTGCCTCATAACAGAAATAATGCCCTTGAGTATCCACTCTAATAATTAAAGGGCTTTTCCAGTTTTGGAAAACCCCTGTTACCCCAGCTGCAATTAGTTTTTAGAAAAAAAAGTGCTTTACTCTGCTTCCTCGGGTCAAGCGCTGTCTCCTTAGCTGCTCCTGGTGTTGGTGTCTGCAGCACTGACGTTATGTCGACAGCCCTGGGGCCAGTGATTGAGCTCAATGATTCTTCCTGAGTTGATGGCAAGAGCTGTTCAGAGCCGATGAGCTCACTGATTGTCTGCAGTGCTGTCAATGTGATGTCAGGTCTTCAGACAGTAATAGACTCTGGAAACCTCTTTAGTAATGCCATTTTTTCCAAACAAAAAAGTAATAATGCCCCCTGAGCACTCCCAAAGAGTAATATTTCCCTCTGAGTACACCCTTACCAAATACTAATGCCCCCTAAGTGCCAGGCCAACAAGTAAGTAAAAATATTACCATTTGCAGTTCAAAAATACTGATGCCTTATGTGGCAGAGGGTCCTTTGGGCTAATAACCCACAGCAAGGCCCAGATGTGACTGGTAACTGGTCACCCCCCTAGTCTGGTCACAATCTGCAAAGCCATTGTTCACACAGCAGTAAGGGAATAGCGCGAATGTGTCACCACGTAGAAGTGTGCAGGCATGCCGTCCATCTCATACTATTCATTCTCACACCTCACCTTGCCTTACTCACTCCACTCTCCATTATAATCGGCATTATATGAGATGGTCAAAATGTAAATATTCACCCATTAGCACGTCAGTCACTGTGCCTTCTAACTTGAGCCATCTTGCAGAACGGGTTTTCTTCCACATATCTCCTTACTGACTGCTTTGTGGCCTTTACTGCATCACAACAGTGGATCTTACAGGTGTTTGTGTATTTGGGCTGATATTAAGCTATTTTCTCATTAACCTGTTTTTTTTCAGTTTCTGTCCATTCTCTGGTAGTCTCCTTCATGTGCATGATTTACCTGCTTGTCTTCATTGTCATGTGGATGCCAGATTCTCGGCTTATAACTGTATTAAAGGGGTTGTCCAGTTTCAATAATTTTTTGCTACATGCATAGCCATACTGAAGCTTTTATGCACCTGCTGCATACTGTGGGGAGAAATGTATATATGGACGACGTGTCTATCTGTATAACATAAACCCCATGATCTGAGTATACACGGTTACTTTTACAGTGGACTTAGGCTTTGTTCACAGTAGCCCTCAGCGCGACTTGGGGGGGGGGGGGGGGGGAGGAAAAAACAAAAATGAGAAATGGCAGCAGTGACGGGGTTAATGGTAAAGATCAGGCTTCTGTTCTCCTGCTAATCAGAATACTACATTGTGTATATGATATGGACTGAAGCTCAGTGATCAGAAAACCCCCAGAAAGATGACTATGCAACCCTTAAAGCTATCCTTTTTGAAAGCGGGTATTGTAACAATACTCTCCAGAGGATAAGATTCAGAGATTTTTGAAACTGGAGAACCCCTTTAATTTGCTGAGTCAATTTATTTCTCTGATTTTAACACCCCCCTCTGTTTGCAGGGAATGGAGAAAGTCCTCTGAGACTAGGAAGTCCAACTGGAGAGAGCCCAAAAGCCCAACTCCAACAGAAGAAGGATAAAAAGGATTTCCCAGTACGTGCCGTATTTCAGGTTTCGTCCCAGCTATTTTCTTTGCAGCAATGTGATAAAGCGCAGGCCATCACTGAGTATCAGATCCAGCATTATACAGTCACTAGTAGCTGGACTTTTTTTTTTTTTTGCATTCCCTATAACAGCTGCCCCCTAGTGGTCAAGATTTTGTTTACTAAAAAAAACTTTGGGATCTTTGTGGGATATTGGTAATCCATATTATTGCAAAATTTCAGCAATCACAAATTTGTGAATTTAAAAAGTGGGGGGAAAAAAGTGCACATTTAAATCCTTTGGTCTTTTATAAGAGTCTGATGCCGATTGTTTGTTTTTGTTTTCTGTTCTAATTTACTGTTCTCTTTTCCAGAAACCAACGATTAATGGTTTACCACCCACTCCCAAGGTGCTGGTAAGTGTGATCAGTGAGTCTGTGAAACCGAGGAATACCAGTAATGTTTGGCGAGACCAGTTTTCTCCTATGATTAACTGGTGGTGAGGGGTCATTATACTCCACTCGCTGATCACAGTGGACTCACCATAGGAGTACATGGAGTACCTGGTGCTCCACACTGAGTGCTGCTTTTGAAAGCTGCTCTGTAATGTGTGGTAGAGGATGTCCCCCAGTTAATTTTCCTATATTTTTTTTTATTTTGATATTGTTAATCACCACTTAAAATTTTGCCTTTTAGATGGGAGCCTGTTTCTCCAAAGTGTTTGATGGTTGTCCTTTAAAGATAAATTGTGCAACGTCCTGGATACACCCAGATACTAAAGGTACTAAGCGGATGTCTAATAACTATTTATTTATTTTAAAGCATTTTTCATTTAGCCGAGATCAAACTTCTATTGCCCCCACACCTACTGAGTGTGAAGAGAATGCAGCTCCCTCTCCCTGCAGAGCTTGGTGACCTTAACCCCTTAACGACCGCCGATACACCTTTTAACAGCGGCAGTTAAGGGTACTTAAACCACAGGGTCGTTAATTAACGGCGCTGTGGAAAAAGTGTATAGCGCCCCCCAGAGTCGGATTTATTCTGGGGTCTCAGTTGCAGAGGGTAGCCGCTACCCCAAAGAACATGATTCGGGGGGGCTTACCGACCCCCAGGTTGCGACCGCCGGTAATTAACCGGCGGCCCCAAAAAAACGCGATTTCCCATTTAATTTCTCTGTCCTCCGATGTGATCGCACATCAGAGGACAGAGAAACGGGGTCCCCGATAGCCCCCCGATACTCAGCCGTCTCCCCCGATGCTCCTTGTGGTTCCCGATGGGCGTAACCATCTTTTTACAGGGGAAAAAATGCCGGGGGTAGCCGAGACCCCATAGAACATGATCGGGGTCGATTTTTACTGATCCCTGTTTTGCGATCGCTGGTAATTAACCGATTACCGGCGAACGCAAAAAAAAAAAAAAAAAAGCTGTGTGTCATTCTCTGTCCTCTGATGTGATCGAGCATCAGAGGACAGAGAAATAGGGGGATTCGGGGACCCTATCATACTTACCGGTGTCCCTGGGTCCTCCTGGCCGCCGGCTTCTTCCTCCGGGAAGAAAATGGCAGGCGCATGTGCAGTGCGCCCGCTGTGATGGGCCGGCCGGCAGAGAAAGATTCTTCCTCTTGTTTTATTTTGGTCTCTGTGAGATCCTATCACAGTGATCAAAATAAAAAAATTATAAAATAACAAAAAAAGTATGTATTTCTATTTTCCAATTAGGGTTAGGGTTGGGGCTTAAGTTAGGGTTAGGTTTGGGGCTAAAGTTAGGGTTAGATTTTTGATTGGGGTTTGGATTAGGGTTAGGGTTGCATTTGGGATTAGGGTTAAGGTTGGCGTTGGGGTTAGGGTTAAGGTTGGGGTTAGGGTTGAGATTATGATTAGGGGTGTGTTGGGCTTAGGGATTTGGTTAGGGTTGGGGTTAGGGGTGTTGGGGTTGTGATTGGGGTTATGCCATTGGGTTAGGGGTGTTATTGGGGTTAGGGTTTTGATTAGGGTTATGGATTGGGTTGGGATTAGCGTTAGGAGTGTGTTGGGGTTATGGTTGGAGTTAGAATTGGGGGGTTTCCACTGTTTAGGTACATCAGGGGGTCTCCAAACGCAACAGCCAATTTTGCGTTCAAAAAGTCAATTGGTACTCCCTCCCTTCTGAGCTCTGCCCAAACAGTGGTTTACCCCCACATATGGGGTCTCACTGTACTCCGGACTGATTGAACAACAACTTTTGGAGTCCAGTTTCTCCTGTTACCCTTGTGAAAATGAAAAAATAAAAATTGGGGGCTAAAAAATCATTTTTGTGGGGGGAAAAATGATTTTTTTATTTTCATGGCTCTGCATCAAACTTCTGTGACGCACTTGGGCGTTCAAAATGCTCACCACATATCTAGATAAGTTTCTTGGGGGGTCTAGTTCCCAAAATAGCGTCACTTGTGGGGGGTTTCTACTGTTTAGGTACATCAGGGGCTCTGTAAATGTAACATGACACCCGCAGACCATTCCATCAAAGTCTGCATTTTAAAACGTCACTACTTCCCTTCCGAGCCCTGATGTGTGCCCAAACAGTGGTCCCTTCCCCCCCACATATGGGGGATCGGCGTACTCAGAACAAATTTGACAACAAATTTTGGGGTCCAATTTCTCCTGTTACTCTTGGGAAAATAAAAAATTGGGGGGAAAAATTTTTTGTGAAAAAAAAAAAAATATATATATTATTTATTTATATATATATATATATATATATATATATATATATATATATATATATATATATATATATATATATATATATATATATATATAATATTTATTTTTTTTTTTTTTTTTCACGACTCTGCATTATAAACTTCTGTGAAGCACTTGGGCGTTCAAAATGCTCACCAATCATCGAGATAAGTTCATTGGAGGGTCTAGTTTCCAAAATGGGGTCACTTGTGGGGTGTTTCTACTGTTTAGGTACATCAGGGGCTCTGCAAGTGCAATGTGACACCCGCAGACCATTCCATCAAAGTTTGCATTCCAAAACGGCACGCCTTCCCTTCCGAGCTCTGCCATGCGCCCAAACAGTGGTCCCCCCACATATGGGGTATCAGCGTACTCAGGACAAATTGCACAATAAATTTTGGGGTCCAATTTCTCGTGTTACCCTTGAGAAAATAACAAATTGCGAGCTAAAAAATCATTTTTGAGGGGAAAAAAAGGATTTTTTCTATTTTCACGGCTCTGCATTATAAAGTTCTGTGAAGCAATTGGGGGTTCAAAGTGCTCACCACACATCTAGATAAGTTCCTTGGGGGGGTCTAGTTTCCAAAATGGGGTCACTTGTGGGGTGTTTCTACTGTTTAGGTACATCAGGGGCTCTGCAAATGCAACATGACACCCGCAGACCTTTCCATCAAAGTTTGCATTTTAAAACGTCACTGCTTCCCTTCCAAGCCCCATTGTGTGCCCAAACAGTGGTCTCCCCCAACATATGGGGTATCAGCGTACTCAGGACAAACTGGACAACAAATTTTGGGGTCCAATTTCTCCTCTTGCCCTTGAGAAAATAAAAAATTGTGAGCTAAAAAATCATTTTTGAGGAAAAAAAAGGATTTTTTGTTTTCACGGCTCTACGTTATAAATTTCTGTGAAGCACATGGGGGTTCAAAGTGCTCACCACACATCTAGATAAGTTCCTTAAGGGGTCTAGTTTCCAAAATGGTGTCACTTGTGGGGGGTTTCCACTGTTAAGGCACATCAGGGGCTCTCCAAACGCGACATGGCAAGATTACCTTGTGCAGGCATGTACTACGGAGGACAGAGAATGAACTTCAATCCAATATTTCAGCCAGCATGCAGCCAGCGGGTAAGGAAAGGGTGAATCAAAAACCCCAAAACCCCATGTGCTGTGATAAACAATGCCGATTCCCCCGAAGGCTAGGACTGCTTGGCGACTTTGGCTGTTACAAATGGGATGGGGAAGATTGCTGCTATACCGCAGCATAGTGAATGGGTCGCAATGCGACCTGCAAGGTACCGTGACCATAAAGTCACAAAAAAAAATTCTATCTAGTTTAAAGTGACTTGCATGTCGTGGCACCATGCTGGATGCAATATGACTCCATTCACTTGCACTACGTTGCAATGTAGCAGCAGCATACAGCGATCTCCGGCCATGCGATCTATGTCACCGCCAAAGTCGACTTGCAGTTCCAGCCTCATTCTTAAAAAATTGGATGACCCAGAGGTCAGAACCACACTCCTCTTAATGGCATATTCTAGCTGTAAGCAGTCCCGTAATGGGAGCAGGTCGGCACAGGAGCCGTATTCACGAAACTATGCTACATTTGCCTGTTTAATTCATACACAGCACATCCATAGACTAGGTAAGCATTCCTTACATTTGTGATCTCCCAAGTTTTTTGCATGAAGAATATGAGGCATAACATATTGCCATGTAGTGCAAAGTAAGGTTGGGTCCAATAACTGAAGTCCTTTCCTCCCATCAGACCAGTACCTGATCTTTGGCACGGAGGATGGGATCTATACTCTGAATCTGAATGAATTACATGAAGCCACGATGGAACAGGTATGATCAGGAATGTATTGTGAGCATCGGGGTGGGCTGCTGATATCAGACATTTTGATCAATATTTCATCCATGTGTTTATTTTTTAGCTATTCCCCCGGAAGTGCACATGGCTGTATGTTATCAATAACACCCTTATGTCACTATCAGGTATGTCCTACGCTGATTTGTGAGGTCTAGTCTTGTATTATTACATTGCTCAGTTTGTGACCAAGGATTTGATCTGCCCCAATGTCTGTTTTCACAGCATGAACACTGTCTTCAGAGCCAGGGCACGCAGCTCCCGTTCTTTGGTGGCAAATCTGCCTTAGTCTTTATATGAGAGCTACAACTAAAGGGCACGGTTTAGAAAAGACTGCTAGTGTCATTCACACATACAGATGTAGCAAAGCTGAATTTGTGGTTCACAAAATCATTTTGTACGGAGTAAAATCTTTCTTTCGTTAAAGATGATGTCCTGGCTTAGGATACCGATGACAAATCTCCAGGATAAGTTTTCAATATCAGATTGGTAGGAATCCAACAACCAGAACCCACTCTGTTTTCGCCATGGCTAACAATAGCTGATCAATGGAGATGCGGGGTGTCAGACCCCAAACAATATGATATTGATGACTTATCCTGAGGGTAGTGAAATATATTGTGGCACAGCTGTGTTGGTGCGCAAAATAGGTTCCCCAAACCAGTGAAAATATAATATAATAATGTGGCACTCAACTTATTTATGTCTGTTGCTGAAAGAGATTTATTGTTGCAGTCCAAAAATAAACGGTCTGAACTAGACCTTCTTCAGTAAACCGACTGCTCTTGTGGTATACCTAATAGGTATAGCTGTACATCAAAATAGGCGGGTATATATGTGGGGGCTCGCTCAAAAAGCCTACGGGAGAGTGGTCTCCCAGGTGTTACCATACGTTTAGTGTGACATTAAAGTGTAGAGCTCCAGATTGGTCATGAGGAGGTAGCCAGTGTAGTTCCCAATATAGAAGAATTAGCGTTGACTCGATATGGGGGATATATGGACCAAACCTAAAGTATGGAGTGCAGTGAGATCTATCTACCAGATGAGCGTCCCTAGGTGTAGCAGAAGGGCAGCGTATCTAACGCGGTGTCCGCCGCTGTAGAAAGGGTGGCAGCAAATCTGTGAGCTCAGCGGCTGTGTCTGTGTAGAGGGAACATGCTGTTCAGGATCTCATACATTGAGTGCCATGCTATCAATGTGATGTCAGTGCTGCAGCCGATACCTGACCGGATATTGGCGCCAGAGACATAGCGCTGGACCCGGGGAGGTCTGTAAAGTATTGTTGATTTTATATCAAACTGCAACCGAAGACCATGAGTTTCTGAAAGGGGACAAGCCCTTAAATTTGGTGAGGGGGGGGGGGGGGGAAGGATGCTTTAAAAAACAGAACAGACATAGAATGACATAATGTGCATACACGTTTATTATATACAATCAACGCATATGTTATGTTTGGAGACATACAAATGTGACCCTAGCCTAGCCCGTACCTGTTTCTCAGCACGTGACTGGGGGTTGCGCTTGCAAGGGTTAATCTATCTCCTCTCACTCAGTCCAGCATTCAGCCTCTGTCCTATAATGCATAAATCACACGCCGACACAGACCATGCACCCCACTTCATGCACGCTGCCTCCACTCACCGAACACACGGGCGATGAGTCCTGGAAGTGCTACTACTATATTCCAATCACCAGGGTCACACACTCTAAGGCTATTGATTCTTTTAGAGCATACAATGTTCAGACTTATTACAGTTTTAAGCTTTAATAGAAAAGATACAGTGCTTACAATAAAATATATAACAATATGGAAATAAAAAGTGACATACAGATATGCAAAGCAATTATAAAAATAAAGGGAGAAAACTTTCAGAAATGTCTAAACTTGGCAGTCCGGCATTCTGCTCCCTGAGGGGGGATGAATATGGAATGGCTCACATCAGCTTGGCTGCTCCTCAATCTGTGAAAAGCTTTCCATGTGTAAAGGCCTAATTTATAGAGTCAACCTGGAGAACAAATTTCTAGACCAGCCTCTCAGGTTAATATTCTAATCATTGGTTTGTGGCTGGATCCTGGCTATTTTACCAATCCATACATTATTTTTCTTTGAACCTATTTGTGTGACTTTTCTCATAGTAAATAGTGTCATGCTGCAATTGGCATGTCTGTTCAAAAGAGTCAAAAGGTGTGAAATGCTTCCACTTGTGTGTGCTCAGGACATCCCCCCCCCCCCCCCTTGGGTTGAGACTAGGACGACTGTCTTTTTCTCAGGATAACATAGGTCATGACTTTTGTGAAGAGCTGCAGCCTAGAACAGATGCAACGTTACTGCTGGTCATACGTCCATACATATACATATTCGCTACACTTACCTGCAGCCCTGTGGAAAATCTTAGAGCCAAGAAGTGATTCAACATAACGCACTGTAGTGTTATGATGCGATATGTCCATTATCCCACTAATGCCTTAGTCTCTTCATTGCATGAAATGGCGGATACAGGGTAGCAACAGACTCAAACCGAGAGAATACGCTTATTGGTCATTTCAATTGTCCTGCTGCAGTTAGAATAATTAGTACAACTTCCCACAGTTATCGGAGCAGCCGATGTTGAGATTGATGAAACCTGGAAAGTTGGTCTTAAATGCATCTGATGAGGTGGAAACCAGTGTTATATCGTCACTGCGGGGGATGGGGGAGACTAGTTATCTTCCAGGGACAAAGGACACATTAGATGTCAGATGGCAGAGCTCCAGTGCGCTCATGCTAATGTGAGATGTGACATTTACACATTGCGCTGAAGACAGGAGAAGTGAATAAATGGCTTGAGAACATTGAGCTTTGGCTCAGCTCCGTCACGAAGTTTGTTCCTCTTTACTTGCCAACATGAAGCTGGCAATGAGCAACATTTATTGTCCTGCATTGTCTCTGGACGCCCTGCAGCTGCCACTGTACATATAATAAAACTCCTGCCCCAAAGAATGTAGGACTAATATATATATACTTTAATATTACACCGTAGAAAAGCTTATAAAAGGGAACTGATAACTCTGGAGTCTCTATTAAATTCATATATGAACCCCTTACGAACATGGAGGCTTTTTTTCTTTTTATTTAGCACTTTCATCTTTTTTTTTTCCCTCTTCCAAGTGCCATAACATTTTATTTTTTTTACTTCGTCATCCACGTAGCCGGTAAGGCTTTTTTTTTATGGAGCTGTTATAGTTGTGAATGACACAATTCACTCCACATTCTTCTTGGTATAATTTTTTTATATGACAAAAAAAATGACTTTTTAAAAAGGGTATGTGGACTTTTTATATCCACTGTTTATACATGTACCTACATCATTCACATATATTACACAGTATTTCAAAGCTGACACGTTCCCTTTTTAAAGGGGTTGTCCAGTGCCACTGACTGCCATGTCAGGAGGTGAGAGGCCACATATTGTGTATGCTTCTTACTCTAACCCTGCTGGGCATGATTCATGTGTACATGGCTGACAGATGTCATGTCTAGTGATGAGCGAATATACTCGTTACTTGAGATTTCCCGAGCACGCTTGGGTGTCCTCCGAGTATTTTTTAGTGCTCGGAGATTTAGTTTTTATTGCCGCAGCTGAATGATTTACATCTATTAGCCTGCTTGATTATATGTGGGGATACCCAAGCAACCAGGCAAACCCCACATGTACTTATGCTGGCTAACAGATGTAAATCATTCAGCTGCGGCAATAAAATCTAAATCTCCGAGCACTAAATACTCGGAGGACCCCAGAGCGTGCTCGGAAAATCTTGAGAAACGAGTATATTCACTCATCACTAGTCATGTGGGCTGCGCTTTTCACCTGTTATTATGGAAGTGAGAGGCACTAAGTAACCCCACAACGTGTCTAGGTATGCAGGTGCAATACCTGGCCATCCCATAGCTCTATGGAATCATATTCCATTACCCTAGTATCCTACAGTAATCTACGGAATAGTGTAATGTGTTGTCCCTTCTAAAGCTGACAACAACCCCTGTTTTAGCTATAATGGTCCCTGTATTTAGCTACAGCAGCTACTAATAAAACTTGCTAGCAGAGAGCGACTCAGACATGCAACATGTATGTAATGTATCATATATGACATTGACATCTTTTCAGTAACTATCAGTTGTGTAGTTGTATGACCGTCTGCTTTATTGACTCTGCATTGGGATATGTCATTATAACATCCCTTTTTTTTTTTTTTTTTTTTGTCTTCTTTGATCCTGTGGACCCCCATTGGGTGATTCTGCAGAAGGTAAGTGTGTGTTGACGAGATTTTAAAGTAAATGCCATTCCGGATTATAGTCACCATCCTATCGGGAACAGTGACTTCCATTGCTAGTTGTGACCTGACTGCTGTTAATACTCTAGGAAGTCAGAAAAATTTTGAACAGGTTCTTTGTAAGAGAAATTGATGTTTGTGAGAAATGCTCCTTGCACATATTGCACACACTTCTCCATCCTCACCTAAATATGGATCTGTCATAAATGGCAGTATTTATTGTTGGACTTTCATAGAATTGGGAAATGTATAGGAGGTAGACGTCACTGCCCCTTTAGGCTGGCATTACTGTGGAGATATGATGACTTTTGTTTTTGCGTTTAGGTAAAACTTTGCAGCTTTATTCACATAATCTGATTGGTCTATTTGAGCAAGCCAAAAAGCCCGGACTGGCTGCACATATCCAAACGCATCGCTTTCCAGATAGGATTTTACCAAGGTAAAAATTAATTTGAATAAAAATCTAACTTTCATCTTTTACCTTCTTCATTTTTCTTTTCTTTTCTTATATTTTGTGCTTTCTCCCTACTCCTTCTTTATTTTCTTGCTCTCCTTATCCTTTTCTTAGCCTCCTTTTCCTTTCTTTCTGCTTTTTTCTTTTCTTTCTTTCCTTTTACTTTTTTAACTCTTGTTTTCTTTTTTCCACGCTTTCGCTCTATCCCTTTTCTTTTTTATTTTGTGCTCTCTCCTTAACTTTTTTTATTCTCAGTTCTCTCACTTTATTTTTCTTTTCATCCCCCCACTCTTTTTTCTTTTATTCTTCCCCGCTTCTCTTGCATTCCTTGTTTTCTTTATCGCTTCATTGGGGGACACCGTTAACCATGGGTATATGCTGCTGTCGCAAGGAGGCTGACACTAGTCAAAAAAGGAAAATTAGCTCCTCCTCCACAGTATACACCCACCGACAGGCACAAAGTACCTCGGTTTAAGCTTAGTGTCTGTAGGAGACAGACCTGGATCTGTAATCAGATCCGCATTTTACTTTTCAGATTCTCTGTTTTATTAATTTTTTCCTTCTGTCTTTCAGGTTCCTTTTTTTCTTAGGGTAACAGGATGTAATTTCTCACCCTGTTTTCCCTTACCTATGCGACCGAGAGCAATGTGGTGTCACTCACATTGCCCACTCTCGGGCCTGCCAGTCGGGACCTACGGTAATCTCCTGTCACCTTTACGGGTGATTCTAGGTGGCTGGTCCTTTGCCTTTTCCCAACCCCACCCATCTCCTCGGAGAGGGCTGGGAGGAAGACTGTGTGGTCACCAGCGGTGACCTCCCCCCCCTCTTCTTGTAAGGGCTTGACGCCGTCTTCTGCACCATCTGGAGACGGTGCGGGAAGGAGGATCCCTGATTCCAGTGACCCTCACCCACACTGAGGGCTCCTGATGTGATCTCATCGCTGCAGAGGGGCCGGGACTCACCGCAGGTATCTCTCCCTCCGCAGCGGCAAGCGCCATCCCGTGATACACTGTCCCTTAATTACAAGGGAAGCCGTGCCTTTTGCCCAGTTGCATACCCGTCCTCTTCAGCTGGCCCTCTTGTTCGCTTGGGACTAGAGGACCGTCTCCCTTGACGGTCCGTGCTTCTGCCTCTCAAGGTGAGGCAGTCCTTGACCTGGCAAATGCTATCAGCATTAGTCCTACGAGGGAAGTACTTCCTTCCTTTCCGGTGGGAGGTCTTCACCACCGATGCCAGCAGTCTTTCTTTATAACACGGCGCAGGGATCAATCTCCTGGAGATCAGGACAATTTTCTCTGCCCTTTGCCACTGGCAGACCCTCCTCGCAGGCCAGCCGGTCCGCATACAGTCGGACAATGCCACGGCCGTGGCTTACATAAACCATCAAGGCGGGACTCGCAGCAAACAGGTTATGATAGAGGTAACAAAGATTCTGTGATGGGCGGAACGTCACGTTCCCGCCATATCAGCTGCGCACATTCCGTGGGTAGAAAATTGGGCAGCTGATTTTTATTTTTTTTTGAGCCATCGAGGGTCTCGCATTGGGCGAGTGGCCTCTCAGCCCCTCCGTTTTCAACCAGATATGCCAGAAATGTTGAGAGTCATGAAAAAGATAAAGGCAGAAGGAATTCCCGTATTCCTGATGGCTCCTGACTGGCCAAGACGGGCCTGGTACGCGGAGCTGGTGAACATGCTCATGGATGCTCTGGTGGCTTCCAGACCTTCCTGATTTTCAGACCTTGTTCTTCCACCAGAGTTCAGTCTCTGAGTTTAACAGCATGGCCGTTGAGGCTGCAGTCCTGATGGAGGCTGGTTTTTCCCATCAGGTCATTCAGACCATGATTAGAGTGAGAATGCCAGCATCCTCGCTTATCTACCACAGATACTGCAAGGCCTTCTTCCAGTGGAATGAGGACAACAATTTGGTCTCTATGTCCTTTTCTCATCCTTTCATCCTTGGTTTTCTACAAGCGAGTCTTGACTCATGTCTATCACTCAGTACTCTTAAGGGGCAAGTTTCCGCTCTGTCGATTTTTTTCCAACGAAATCTGGCTTCTCGTTCCCAAGGAAAGACTTTTCTTCATGGAGTCGACCACCTGGCACCTTCTTTTCATCCTCTGATAGATCCATGGGATCTTAACCTTGTCCTTGGTGCACTCCAGCGCGCTCCTTTTGAGCCCATTCAAGACATTCCATTTTCTCTCCTGTCATGGAAAGTTGCTTTCTTAGCTGACATTAAATCAATCAGGAGAGTTTCTGACTTAGCAGCGTTATCATGTCTTTCCCTGTTCCTGATTCTACATCAGGACAAGGTAGTTCTCAGACCTGTTCTTCCTTCTTGCCTAAGGTGGCTTCTTCATTTAACATTAATGAAGACATTGTCCTTCCTTCTCTATGTCCCTCTCTGGTCCATCCCCTCGAAGTCTCTCCACAAGTTAGATCTTGTAAGAGCTATCAGATTCTACCATTCAAGGAATGTTTCCTTTCGCCACTGATGCCTTTGTCACTCGGGCCGTGGGGGCTTCCTGGGCAGTTTGTCACCAGGCCTCGGCTTTACAGATTTGTAAGGCTGCGACCTGGTCATCCTTGCACACCTTTGCGAGGTTTTACAGGGTTCATACTCATGCCTCCTCTGGTGCAGACCTGGGAAGGTATGTGCTGCAGGTGGTGGTTATGCATTGTCTTACCTAAGTCTGTTTTCTTTGCCTTTTGTTTGGTTGGTACATATATTGAGTTTTGGTTGCTTCTCCTACTGCTTTAACACCAAATGAGGTACATTGTGCCTGTCGGTGGATGTATACTGCTGAGGAGGAGCTAACTTGTTTTGGCTAGTGTTGGCCTCCTAGCGACAGCAGCATACACCCATGGTTACCTTTGTCCCCCAATGAAGGCTCCAAGAAAGATTTTACGGTGAGTACCAAAAATCCCTCTTTTCCCTACCCTGCGTTTTTTTTCCTTTTTTCTCTTTTTGTCTTGTTTCTTTTTAGCTCTGAACTTTTTATTTTGATATGTCACAATGCTTTCCTTGAGATTATCGTTTTTTTTTTTTTTTTTGCCTTGCTCGATCACCTTTTTTACTTTTCCTTTACTCCCCTTTTTTTCTGCTTTCCTTTTATGTCTTTTTTTTTTTTTTCTTTCCTGTTGTCATATAATCCACTATATAGTAAAGTGAAGAAGTAATTCTGGAGGACAGGCAAAAAATGGCCTAAAATTGTAATTTCTCTCTTCAGGAAGTTTGCCCTCACTACAAAGATCCCAGATACAAAGGGCTGCCACAAGTGCTGTATTGGTGAGTATATCCAGATCGTATAAGGATAGGAGAGATTGATTACTCTTACTTATCAAACTTTTATGACAGAAATTAAAGGACAAGAAAACCCTTTGACACTGGTCACTCTTCATTTAAAGGGGTATTCCCATATCAAAGATCCTATCAGAAGTAGTAGTAGGAGTAGTTATTTTTCCTTGTGTGAAGGCATTGCAAGACTTTAGGTAGGTGTTCATGATTACAACCACTAGCAACTAGCTAACTGTCACTATATCAGTGATGAGCAAGCATACTCGTTGCTCTGGTGGTCTGCGAGTATTTCTGAGTGCTCTGACATTTAGTTTTTGTTAACGCAGCTGCATGATTTGTGGCTGCTAGACAGCTTGAATACATGTGGGGATTCCCTACCATCCAGGCAACCCCCCACATGTACTCAGGCTGGCTAGCAGCCGTAAATCATGCAGCTGCATCAACAAAAACTAAATCTCCCAGCACTCACAAATACTCGGAGACCACCAGAGCAACAAGTATGCTTGCTCACCAATAGTTATGACCACTGATATAGTGACTGTTAGCTAGTTGCTAGTGGTCATAACCATGAATACCTAAGGTCTTGCAATGCCTTCACACGAGGAAAAAGACATAGTGAATCAGAAAAACTATACAACATTTCTAATTGGAGGTATTTGCTAATATTACTATTACACCTACTACATAGCGTGGTAGGATCTTGGAGATGGGAATGTCCCTTTAATGCCCAGTAAGTGGCATTGAGCTGCTAAGCAATTTATTCTAAATGTCAGGTCTGGTTAATTAAACTGGAATAATAAGTGAAGTTTGCACAGTGCACCTATCTGGAAAAATGGCAATCTGTTTGCACCAGTCTTAAAATTATAGCATTTAATATATTACTTTTAAATCCTGCTAAAATGTGTTTTGTTCTTTTTGCTTAAATAATATTGTTAACTTAAAGGGAACCGGTCACCCCCAAAATCGATGGTGAGGTAAGCTCACCGTCATCGACCGCAGCGGGACTGCCCCTGGGTGAGTATAATCTAACCTCTTTTTCTCCTCTTTCAGGTAACATCGGCGGCTTATCTACAGCATTACAGAATGCTTTAGATAAGCCCCTGATGACGGTGAGCTTACCTCACCATCGATTTTGGGGGTGACGGGTTCCCTTTAAGGCTTATTTGTTTGCTTTGTGCACTCCTTGTACTATTTATGGGTCAAAGTGTCTAGTAAACACTAAAAGCACCTAAGATGCTGGCTGCAAAAATTGAGACCGGTTTGGCTGCCACGGAAGATCAGACTGGATGCTAGACCAGGATAGCTCACATCCTTTTGGTCAGTGTAGTGCAAAAAGAGAAGCATTACACGGTACGATGCAAGAGACTGTTTATAGGACTCCCTCTAATAAATCAGAAGGCTTGAAGTGGCAAAAAGCAGAGATCTTAAAAGTGGAGAGGAATTGAAACACAACAGCCCCAATTCATCAATCCGTTTTCAACAGAGTTCTGGAATAAAACTGTTTTGAAGTGTTTCAAAATATTTGGGCAACTCGTAGTTGCACAAATATATTTAAACTTCTGAAGTTTTTACAACAGTCTCTGACGACACCGACAACCTTTTTGAAAAATAGGTGGGGATTAGTTGGAAAGTGACATCGCTGAGCACCAGCCAACACATATATCATAAAAGTGGAGTAAATTTCTACAGAAATGTACTCCGGTCACTGGCTGCAGAACACTTCTCACACTGAAACACAGTAGCTGAAAGGTGAATGAAGTTAATTAAGTGGAAAATGTTGTTTAACCCCTTCCTCACATCTGACGTAATAACCCTAACCCGGCACTAAGTGCCAGGATCGATCACACACTGCTCCCGGCACTTTAACCCCCTGGCAAAGGGATAACAGCTCCTCTACCTTTTGGACCAGAGACCCTGTGGCGTGACGCTGCCATGATGACCCGATATTGACATGACAACATCCAGGACACAAGGTAAGAAAGTTGCTTGATCTTGTGCAGTGCAGGATCAGCAACTTTCTCTGTCAGCGCAGAGCTGACAGTTTGCATAGTATGGGGATGCTGCTGCATCTGATGGGTGCTGTTCTGGGAAGGTAGATACCTCTACCTCTACCAGGTCCAGTTTGTTTAGAGACCACTCTTCATGAAAAAAGGAACAAAAATGGACAAAAGGAAGAAAAAACAAAACAGTATCCTCATTGGGGAGAAATAAAAAAAAAAAAATCACCTTAGGGACAAAAGATGATCTCAGACGCAACCCTACCTTGTCCTGGTGACACCCTAGATAAGGAGGAACAAGAGGTATGCGAGTTTGGGGAAAAAAATGGCATCCGGGAATGCAAGCTTTCAAGAAAGGAGTGAAAGACTTCTCGTAGAGGTTTGAATGTTGATTCTTGAAGAACATTGAGTAGTAAATTGAGATTCCAAGGTTTTTCCGGAGGCTGGTAGGGGGGAACAGAGTGACTAACTCCCTGCAGAAATTTCTTGATCTGCAGGCGAGACCTAAAATCTTTAGAAAAGGAATGGAAAAAGCAGACACCTGTCTCTTGAGAAAACTGAAGGACAGGCCAGATCTCAGACCCTGTTAGGACAAAATGGAAAAACAGATGAAAGACCCTTGGCAAGGTGTGATTAGTTATACACCAGCGGAGAAAGATTTGCCACTAATGGTGGGAATTGCGAGGAAAAGGAAGGTTTCATAGCTCTGAACATGGTCTGGATAACCTGATTGGAGAAATCGGCCGATTTCAGAAACATAGTCTTAGTCATGCCTTTAAACAGAGTGACGGAGAATTCTGGTGGAATAGAGAACCCTGAGAGAAGATCTGGTAGATCCTAGAGTTTCTACAGAGTGCCCGTGAGGAAGTTGATTACTTATGCATACCCGAGTCTTCTGGGGCGATGAGAATGTTGGGCACTCCTTCAGTCTTGATCCTCTGGACCACCCTAGAGATCAGTGTTAAGGGAGGTAACCAAAGCATCAGTGATGATTGCTAGCGTGACGTGTGATCTGGAGATCACATGAAAAATCTTGTGATTTAGACTGGACTCATCAGGTTGATGTCGGGAAACCCTCAAAGGAGCCACATGTCCTTGGAGGCTAAATGATTCAGGGACCACTCACCGGCGGCGGGACCCTCTCGGCCAAGAAAATTGGCTGCCCAGATCTCCACTCTTGGGATGTGCAGTGCCAAGGTCATAACCAAATCTGCGGCACTTCTGACAATACTGCTTAACTTTGGGTTCTTCCTTGAAGGTTCATCTGTCACTGCTGTGACATTGTCGGTTTAGACCCAAAACTAATGGTAGAGAATAGGGTCTTGCAAGAAAAGTAGAGTAAGAGGGAGAGACCCAAAATCCAGAATGTTGATGGGAAGAGATGATTCCTGGGTGGTCCATCGGTCCCGGACTGTTAAGTTCTGAAAATCTGCTCCCCAATTGAGAAGATTGGCTTCTGTAGTAGCGATCTTCTGACATGGTGTGGGGAAATATCTTAAGCAATTGACTAGAGGAGATGAAGTCCACCAGTCTAGAGACTTATTTATCCGGAGAGTGGCGTGATTAGTCGATATAGGGAGTGAATCGACCAGTCCCATCTTGATGGCAGAAAAAGAAAATTGAAAAGGACGCATATGAAAGTAGGCAAATGGAACTGATTCCATTGACACATCCATCTTACCTAGAACGCTCATGCAGAAGCAGAGCGAACGTGCCAATGTGCCTCTGAGGGAGAGAGTCTCGAGTGATGGGATCGAGGGTCTTTCCTTGAATTAGAAAAAAAAACTCTTGATCGTGCTGTGTCGAATGGAATTCCCAGATAAATCAATATGTTGGACCAGTACCAGAGACTATATTGGGATGTTGATAACCCTGCCAAGATGGGAGAGGTGACTAGAGTTCAATCATGAGAAAAGAGCTCTAAACTCCTTGGAGAGGAGTTCGCGGCAAGATCTGAACTCTGAATCCAGGTGCCAAGGCACGACAATGTGGAGCAGAGAGCCGGAAAAAAAAAAAAACCAAACCCGTAAATGGCGAAAAAGGACGATGCTGATGTGGACTCTAAATCGCTTTGAGGATGACTGGTCCAGCTTAAGGAAATTTAGTACTGATAACTTGAGGTATCTTGGTAGCTCTTGATCGATTCAGACCATCTTGGTAAGAATCTCTAAGTGTGTAACCACTTAACTTGATTTAAGAAAATGCCTATAAAAAAAGGCAGTAAAATCAGCAAAATCTTACCATTTGATGGAGGCGCTCCAGCGACTGCCTGGCACAGGAAACAGAAAAGGCGCGACCAGTTGGGCACAATTGCCGACTCTGACTCGCATGGTCAGACATAGCCACAGTTTCCCTAAGTTGGAATAGGCTGTCTGGGTGAGACAGCGCTGGCCCCCCCGCTGTAATTTAATCACAGAGAGGGAAACAACACATGATTTACAACTCTAAATACTGAGAAAGGATACAATCTTTGGTGGAGAAGACCACTCGTTTACGTGATGTTCAGACATCAGATCCAAGGCTGAAGAGGCTCTTGTGCTCTTGGCTGCGGCTTGAAGACAAAGTGCTATCCAATCTCTGTAAGAAAGAAGTAAGTATGGAACAGTCAAAGAAGTATGGAACAGACAAAGAACAGAGATCTCCTTAGACCCCTTGGACTGCACAATGATCAGCCATAAGGGTCATTGTAAAAGTAGGACCTGACTCACTGGATAGTGGACAGAGCACTAGAAACGTTGCTGCTATTATTCATGTTGGGTCTAACTGCTGGTTAGTGTGTAGCGCAGCTGGACTGCAGTGCGGACATCGTGGTGGTTAACTGAAGATGGAGGTCTTGACTTGATGGAAGACAAGGCCTCTGGGCTGTAACCATAATCAAGGTTGGGTTACGTGGTAGGTAGTGAGTCTGACTCCCTGGATAGCAGGCCGAGCATTTTGACCACTGCTGCAAACGGTCATATGGTACATAATAGATAGTGTGACTGACTTACCGGATAGCGGAAAGAGCGCTTACATTTGCTGCTGCGATCGGCCATGTGGTATAAGGTAAATGGTGCATCTGACTCACTGGATAGTGGGCAGCAAGCGTGGACCACTGCTGCAAATGACCATGAGGTACGTGATAGGTGGTGCATCTGAATCACTGGTTAGTGGGCAGAAAACGTGGACCACCGGTGCAACACTGGATAGTGGGCATGAGACATGGACAACTGCTGCATTACCATTAGGTACAGTACATCGTAGATGGTGCATCTGACTCACCGAATGGTGGACAGAATGCTAATACCGCTGCTTCAATCGACCAGGAGGCACATGGTAAATAGTGCATCTGGTGATAGTGGTCAGAAAATGTGGACTACAGGTGCGATCGACCATGAGGTACGTGGTAAAAGGTACGTCATAGTCACTGGGTAAGGGACCAAACACTAGTGCTGCTATCCCTATAGCATCTAAAGTCCAATTCCCCATCTATGGAAAAGCTGGTGGGCATAGAGAAAAAACAAAAACACTCCATTGCTGCGGTCGAAAGGATACATAGACAAAGGGCCACCATGTCTAAAACAAGTGTGTCCTGTCCTGGTATCTGGAATTTTTATTTTTTTTAATAACTTAGACTCAGGTCCTTTTGCTGAGTCACAAGCTCTGGAGGATTGGGAGGGGGGAGCTCTGCTGGAGGGAATGAATTTGTAACATCTAGGCACAGAATCTAGACAGAGCGTCTGGCCCAAACGCTGCAGTACAGCAGGTGGATGTCTCCTTCTGACACTCGGGATAAAATGTTGCACTGAGGAGTCAGCATTAGGAAAAAAAAAAAGGTGCGTTTGGTTTCTGCACCAGATGAGTTACCGTGCTTCCGGGGTTCGGGTGGCGAGGGGCTGCGATTGCGATAGAACTACATCACGATTTTTGTTAAAAAAAAAAACATATCACTATTGTGTTTAAGGGGACACCCCCTCCTATTTCTCCGGGACTTATGGGGAGAGATACCTGTCCTGAAGGCCCCGGAATCCAGCTTCGCAGCATCATAAGGAAGACCGTCATCAGACGTCCCGGAGGAACGGGCGGTTGAATGGTACCTGGTCCCGGGGCTGTACATCAGGCATCTATAAGCTACCGAGACCATCTTCCCACCCTGCACGTCTGGCTCTGGAGGGCGAGTGGGCTAGGGTGTAGTGGTAAGGACCAGTCCGCATCTTCCTTCGTGCGGATGCCCCAAACACTCTTGATGTGTTAAAATGCATGTGGTCCTGGCTGGTAGACACAAGAGGGTGCAGTAGTGACGCAATCCCACACTGTGCTCCCAGTCTTTAGGGGGGAGAGCGGAGTGACCAATTACAATCCGTCGCCCAGAATCACAAGCTGAATTTGAAAAAGAGAGACCATTAATTAAAAAAACAACAAAACCTAAAGGTAGAAAAGGGGCTAAGGCAGCCTTTGTCCACCTCCTACTGACACTAAGCTTAAACTGATGAGCTTCCTGCCAGTTGGTGGGTATATACTGCTGGGGAGGAGCTAACTTTTTTTTTTTTTTTTGCATAGTGTCAACCTCTTAGTGGCAGCAGCATACACCCATGTTTCCTGTGTCCCCCAATGAAGCGATAGAGAAACATTATTATATATGCGTTGTTCGGGCGGTCTCCCGAGTATTTGAGTGTTGGGAGATTTAGTTTTTGTCGAGGCAGCTGCATGATTTATGGCTGCTAGCCAGCCTGAGTACATGTGGGGGTTGCCTGGTTGCTAGGGAATCCCCACCTGTATTCAAGCTGTCTAGTAGCCACAAATCATGCAGCTGCGTCAACAAAAACTAAATCTCCGAGCACTCACAAATACATGGAGACCACCTGAGTGTGCTCGAAAAAACCCGAGTAACTAGTATTTTGCCTTCTAAAAATCAGAATAGGAAGCGATCAAAAAATGTCATGTGCACGAAAATGGTACCAATAAACATGTCAATTCGTCCCGCGAAAAGCAAGTTATCACATGACTCAAAATATGGAAGCATTAGAGCTCTCAAAATAGGGTGATGTAAAAACTATTTTTGCAATAAAAAGCATCTTAGTGTATGATCATCCATACATAAAAACATGCTATAAATCTGATATCTCTGTGCTTAGACCAACCCAAAGAAATAAGTCGCCTCATCACTTACATCGCACAAGGAACGACGTAAAAAAATAAATCAAACCAATTCTCCACCTGCTGGTGGTCTTTTTTTTTTTTTTTTTTTTTTTTTTTTAAATTCTGCTTCAAAGATCGCAGTAAGGCTCAGCGCACATTTATCCTGTGCTCTGCACTGAGCGCTTATACCAGGGTTTCCATGTAAATCTCTGAAATACGTGATTCAAACGGAACCTCTGGCAGAAGATTTCCTATAATGAGGCAGATGGAGACACTGTGGTCACCGTCTGACCTGTGATACGGCGGTGTCCATCTTTTTAGAATTGCATAAAAGTGCTGTCAGCCACATTTTTGTGCACTTCTGAAAAGGACACCGCTGAACAGAGGCCAGATGGAATCCAGAGTAACTCTGCTGCCTCATTATAGTGATTGGATCCCTCAGGGGTTTCATCTGAATCGCGCCACTCAAGTGATTTAGATGGAAACCCCAAAGTAAATGCTCAACGTAGAGTGCTGGATAAATGTGATTCCAAACTTTATGAAAAATGTTTCCAATAAAAGCTTTAACTCAATCTAGGAAATATAGGAGGTTTCCACGTTACTGGTAGTACAAAGGATCTGGAAAAGCGAAATGGCTCCATAACCTTCCAAAAGAAATTAAGCAAATTCTGCGCTTCTAAATCAACCCCCCCCCCCCCCCCCCCTTCTGAACCCCACAGTGTACCTAAACCACATATAGCGTCCACTTTTATTTAGCATTCCTGAAGAGATGAGAGCCCGCCTAACTCACGGGCGCATGTCCCCAGAAGCATGAGCTGGGCGTAACGTACTGGTCACTACAACATACTGGTCACTTCAACATACTGGTCACCACAATGAACTTGTGACTACAGCTTCAGTTTGCAATTTTCACTCGGCAATATTCAATGCTGCTTGTTTCTAGAAAATACCCATGGAGTCAAAATTGTCACTACACCTGTAGATAAATTCCCAAAGGGGTATAATTTGCAAAATGTGGTCACTTGAGGGTGAATTCTGCTCTTCTAGCAATTAGGGGCTCTGTTGGAGTATGGAGTCCTCAAACTGTTCTGGGAAAATCTGCACTCCAGGAGGCAAATGGCACTCCGTTCCTCCCAAGTCTCTCCGTATGACGTATTTCAGTAGAAATTATGGTACAAATTATGGTGCCATTTTTACCCACCTGTGTGAAAATATAAAATCTGGGGCTAAAACAAAATTATGGTGGGAAAAATGTATTTTTTTTTTTCTTCACTGTCCACCCATGGTGTCAATACGATCACTGCCCCCCTGAGGTGCCAGAACAGAAGAAACCCCCATAAGTGACCCAAATTTACAAACTACACCTCTCAATGAAAGGTCTCTCCCAGTGTGTCATGGCACCTGCAAACCTAAACAGTAAAATCTGGCACTCCTTGCCTTCTGAGCTTTGCACTGTGTCTGAAAAATATTCCCCGATTAGGCTACTTTCACACTGGCGTTTTTTGCCAGACGTCGCAATGCGTCGTTTATGGCAAAAAACGCATCCTGCAAAGTTGTTTGCAGGATGCGTTTTTGCCCCATAGATTAACATTTGCGACGGTTTGCCACACGTCGCAACCGTCGTGCGACGGTTGCGCCGTGTTGTGGCGGACCGTCGGGAGCAAAAAACGTTAAATATAACGTTTTTTGCTCCTGACGGACCACTTTTTCCGACCGCGCATGCGCGGCCGGAACTCCACCCCCACCTCCCCGCACCTTACAATGGGGCAGCGGATGCGCCGGAGAAATACATCCGCTGCACTCGTGCAGTGCGTCAAACGTTAGCGTCGGAATCTCTGCCCGACGCATTGCGACGGGGAGATTCCGACGCTAGTGTGAGAGTAGCCTTATATGTAGTGTATTGACGCACTCAAGACAAAATGGACATCAGTTTCTTGTAAAAAAATAAATAAAGAAATAAAAAAGTCATGTTAGCCCTTAGAAAAATGAAAAACTTGGGGCTAAAACAACATTTTAGTGGAATAAATGTAATTATTCTATCTTCACTGCTCAATGGTATAAAATTCTGTGATGCAGATGTGGTGTCAATATGATCACTGCACCCCTAGATGAATTCACTGGGGAGTGTAGTTTGTAAAATGAGTTCACATATAGGAGGTTTCTGTTGTTCTGGCACTTCAGGGGCTCTGCCAATGTGACATGGCACTCTCAAACCATTCCAGCAAAATCTTAACTACAGTATGGCGCCTCTTCGCTTCTGAGCTTTGCACTGTGCCTCAAAAGTAGTATTCCCCTACATATGGGGTATCTGCGTACTCCGGAGAAATTGCACAACAAACTGAATGATGCAATTCCTCCTGTTACCGTTATGAAAATGCAAGATGCAAAAATAGGGATTTTGTGTACTCACCGTAAAATCCTTTTCTCCGAGCCACCAGGGGTAGCACTGCTGCAGCCAGGCATGTCCTCTGAAAGCCGGAGGAGTGACTGCTCCAGTAAGGAGGGAAATACGAGAGCAGGGCAGGCCAGACAGGTGCTGGTAGTGGGCGACTCAATTATTAGGGGAACAGATAGGGCAATCTGTCACAAAGACAGGGATCGTCGAACGGTGTGCTGCCTACCTGGCGCTCGAGTCCGACACATCGCTGATCGGGTGGACAGATTACTGGGAGGGGCTGGTGAGGACCCAGCGGTCATGGTGCACATTGGCACAAATGACAAAGTTAGAGGTAGGTGGAAGGTCCTTAAAGATGATTTCAGGGAATTAGGCTGCAAGCTGAAAGCAAGGACCTCCAACTTGGTATTTTCCGAAATACTGCCTGTGCCACGCCAGATGCAACGGGAGATTAGGAAGGTTAATAAGTGGCTCAAGAATTGGTGTAGGAAGGAGGGGTTTGGGTTCCTGCAGAACTGGGCTGACTTCTCAGTTGGCTACAGGCTCTAAGCTAGGGACGGGCTGCACCTCAATGGGGAAGGTGCAGCTGTGCTGGGGGAGAAAATGGCTATAAGGTTGGAGGAGTGTTTAAACTAGGGATTGGGGGGGGGAGGGTATTCAATTTATAGGAGGGGAAGATAGTGCAGACAGAGACCTGGGCACAAATAAGGAAGTTGGGGGTGGCGGTGGCATGGGGGGTGGGGTTAGAACAGTTAATAATTTAAGAAAGAATAGAGGTACAGAGAGGAACATCAAGTGCATGTATACTAATGCCAGAAGCCTCGCAAACAAATTGGACGAATTAGAACTAATGTTGTTGGAGCATAATTATGACATGGGGGGGATATCTGAAACATGGTTGGATGAGAGCCATGACTGGGCTGTTAACTTGCAGGGCTATAGCCTGTTCAGAAATGACCGTACAGATAAGCGAGGGGGTGGGGTGTGTCTATATGTAAAATCGTCCATAAAACCCATCCTGCGTGATATAGGTGAATTTAATGAAAATGTAGAATCCCTGTGGGTGGAGCTAAGGGGAGGGGGAAAAATAATAAATTACTGATAGGGTTTTGTTATAAATCTCCAAAAATAATGGAAGCAATGGAGAATATCCTCGTAAAGCAAATAGATGAAGCTGTGACTCAAGGAGAAGTCATTATTATGGGGGACTTCAACTACCCTGATATAGATTGGGGAACAGAAACCTGCAGTTCCAGCAAAGGTAATCGGTTTTTGACAACTATGAGAGACAATTACCTTTCACAACTGGTTCAGGATCCAACAAGAAGGGGGGCACTGCTAGACCTAATATTAACCAACAGGCGAGACCGCATATCAAATATAAGGGTTGGGGGTCACTTGGGGAATAGTGATCACAAAATAATAATTTTTCATGTGTCCTTTAAAAAGATGTGTAATAGAGGGGTTACAAGGACACTAAACTTCAGGAGGGCAAATTTCCAACGGATGAGAGAGGAACTTGGTGCAATTAACTGGGAAGATATCCTGAGACACAGAAATACACAAAGAAAATGGGAGACGTTTATTAGCATCCTTGATAGGACCTGTGCACAGTATATACCGTATGGGAATAAACATACTAGAAATAGGAGGAAACCAATATGGCTAAATAGAGCTGTAAGGGGCGCAATAAGTGACAAAAAGAAAGCATTTAGAGAATTAAAGCAAGTAGGTAATGATGAGGCATTAAATAAATACAGAAAATTAAATAAATTCTGTAAAAAGCAAATCAAGGCAGCGAAGATTGAGACAGAGAGACTCACTGCCAGAGAGAGTAAAAATAATCCCAAAATATTCTTTAACTACATAAATAGTAAGAAACTAAAAAATGATAGTGTTGGCCCCCTTAAAAATAGTCTGGGTGAAATGGTGGATGAGGATGAGGAAAAAGCCAAAATGCTAAATTTTTTTCATCAGTATTTACACAAGAAAATCCCAAGGCAGACAAAATGACTAGCGATAAAAAATTCCCCATTAAATGTCACCTGCTTAACCCAGCAGGAAGTGCGGCAGCGTCTAAAAAATCACTAAAATTGACAAATCTCCGGGCCCGGATGGGATACACCCTCGAGTACTGCAGGAATTAAGTACAGTCATTGATAGACCATTATTTTTAATCTTTAAAGACTCCATAATAACAGGGTCTGTATCACAGGACTGGCGTATCGCAAATGTGGTGCCAATATTCAAAAAGGGGACAAAAACTGAACTCGGAAATTATAGGCCAGTAAGTTTAACCTCTACTGTGGGTAAAATACTGGAGGGCATTCTAAGGGATGCTATACTGGAGTATCTGAAGAGGAATAACCTCATGACCCAGTATCAGCACGGGTTTACTAGGGACCGTTCATGTCAGACTAATTTGATCAGTTTCTATGAAGAGGTAAGTTCCGGACTGGACCAAGAGAACCCAGTAGATGTAGTGTATATGGACTTTTCAAAAGCTTTTGATACGGTGTCACACAAAAGGTTGATACATAAAATGAGAATAATGGGGATAGGGGAAAATATGTGTAAGTGGGTTGAGAGCTGGCTCAGGGATAGCAAACAAAGGGTGGTTATTAATGGAGCACACTCGGACTGGGGCACGGTTAGCAGTGGGGTACCACAGGGGTCAGTATTGGGCCCTCTTCTTTTTAACATATTTATTAATGACCTTGTAGGGGGCATTCAGAGTAGAATTTCAATATTTGCAGATGACCCTAAACTCTGCAGGGTAATCAATACAGAGGAGGACAATTTTATATTACAGGATGATTTATGTAAACTAGAAGCTTGGGCTGATAAATGGCAAATGAGCTTTAATGGGGATAAATGTAAGGTCATGCACTTGGGTAGAAGTAATAAGATGTATAATTATGTGCTTAATTCTAAAACTCTGGGTAAAACCGTCAATGAAAAAGACCTGGGTGTATGGGTGGATGACAAACTCATATTCAGTGGTCAGTGTCAGGCAGCTGCTACAAAGGCAAATAAAATAATGGGATGCATTAAAAGAGGCATAGATGCTCATGAGGACATAATTTTACCTCTATACAAGTCACTAGTTCGACCACACTTACAATACTGTGCACAGTTCTGGTCTCCGGTGTATAAGAAAGACATAGCTGAACTGGAGCGGGTGCAGAGAAGAGCGACCAAGGTTATTAGAGGACTGGGGGGTCTGCAATACCAAGATAGGTTATTACACTTGGGGCTATTTAGTTTGGAAAAACGAAGACTAAGGGGTGATCTTATTTTAATGTATAAATATATGAGGGGACAGTACAAAGACCTTTCTGATGATTTTTTTAATCATAGACCTGAAACAGGGACAAGGGGGCATCCTATACGTTTGGAGGAAAAAAGGATTAAGCATAATAACAGATGCGGATTCTTTACTGTAAGAGCAGTGAGACTATGGAACTCTCTGCCGTATGATGTTGTAATGAGTGATTCATTACTTAAATTTAAGAGGGGACTGGATACATTTCTGGAAAAGTATAATGTTACAGGGTATATATATTAGATTCCTTGATAGGGCGTTGATCCAGGGAAGTAGTCTGATTGCCGTATGTGGAGTCGGGAAGGAATTTTTTTCCCCAAGGTGGAGCTTACTCTTTGCCACATGGGGTTTTTTGCCTTCCTCTGGATCAACATGTTAGGGCATGTTATGTTAGGCTATGGGTTGAACTAGATGGACTTATAGTCTTCATTCAACCTTAATAACTATGTAACTATGTAACTCATTGGCACAAACCATGGGTTGTATGCTACTTGACACTAAGAGGCTGACACTAAGTTAACACAAAAAGAGTTGGCTCCTCCTATGCAGTATACACCCTCCTGCTGGCTCCCAGAGAACCAGTTCGGTGCAAAAGCAGTAGGAACAAATAGTAACGACTTAGAGCACAACATGTCAACTTAAAAGAACAGGCAAAAGCCATTAGGCTAATAGGGTGGGTGCTGTGTCCCCCAATGAGTGGCTCGGAGAAAAGGATTTTACGGTGAGTACACAAAAATCCCTGTTTCTCCTTCGTCTCATTGGGGGACACAGACCATGTGACGTCCCAAAGCAGTCCCTGGTTGGGAACAACAGAAAGGATTAGGCTTCATGCAACAATTGCCTAAATGTGCACCACCGCTGCCTGCAGAATTCTTCTGCCCAGACTCTCATCCGCTGATGCCTGAGTGAATATTATAGTGCTTGGCGAAGGTATGTAAACTGGACCAAGTCGTAGCTTTACAGACCTGCTCCACCGTCGCCTGATGCCAAATAGCTCAAGAAGCCCCCACCGCTCATGTGAAGTGTGCTCTGATCCCTGATGGGATGGGCTGACTTGGTATGACTCCTGAATGGTGGAACAAATCCACCTGGCTATTGTGGCCTTAGAAGCGGCAAGACCCTTCCTGCGACCTTCCAGGAGAACGAACAGGGCATCCGTTCTTCTGAAGGATGCCGTCCTTGAGACGTACCTTCGCAGAGCTCTGACTAGGTCTAGAGTGTGGAGAGCTCTTTCAAGTCTGCTTATAGGAGCCGGACAAAAGGAAGGACTCTTAGCACCAAGTTGAGGTCCCAAGGCTCTAAAGGCATGCGATAGGGAGAAGCGACATGTGACACCCCCTGAAGAAAAGTCTTAACCTGGAGTCTTGACAAGATGCATCTCTGAAATAAGACCGATAGAGCAGAGATTTGGCCCTTGAGAGAGCTGAGTGCCAGCCCGGAGTCCAGACCGACCTGTAGAAACTCTAAAATGGTGGGGACTGAGAAAACGAGAGGAGAAAGACCACGATTCCTGCACCAAGCAAAAAATGTCTTCCAAGTGCGATGGTAAATGCGTACCGATGAGGGTTTACAGGCACTAACCATGGTGGAAATGACCTGTTGAGAAAATCCGGCCTGGGTTAAGACTCAGGATCCAACTGCCACACCGTTAAACATAGGGCCCTTGAGTTCTGGTGGTAGATGGGGCCCTGGGAGAGCAGATCTGGCCGATCCGGGAGTCTCCAGGGTATGTCGGCGACCAAGCGTACCAACTCTGCGAACCACACGCGGCGAGGCCATTCAGGAGCAACCAGGATCACTGGTACTCCTTCTGCCTTGATTTTCCTGATTACTCTGGGGAGTAACGGGAGAGGAGGAAAAATGTATGGAAGGCGAAATCGGCGCCATGAAAGAACCAGGGCGTCGACACCGATGGCTCTTGGATCTCGAGACCTCGATATAAACTGGGGAACCTTGGCATTCAGTTTGAACGCCATGAGGTCCACGTCTGGGATACCCCAGCGAAGACCAATCTGGGAGAAGACTTCTGGATGGAGCTCCCACTCACCTGAAGTGAGACCCTGACGGCTGAGGAAATCCACCTTCCATTTTTCCACTCCTGGAATGTGTACCGCTGAGATCACAGAGTGGTTGTTCTTTCCATCGAACGATGTGAATTACCTCGGACATGGCCGTCCTGCTGTGGGTACCCCCCTGATGATTGATGTATGCCACAGCCGTGGCATTGTCTGATTGGATATGGATGGGGTGACCCGCCAGAAGGTTATGGAAGTGCTGCAGGGCTAGACGAATAGCACGAATCTCCAGAACGTTGATCGGTAGCTTTGATTTCCGAATTGACCAGCGGCCCTGAGAAGTGTTGGCAGAAGACTGCTCCCCAGCCCGAAAGACTGGCATCCGGTAGTCACCACTAGCCATTGAACGGGTAGAAAGGACTTCGGTTGAAGGAAGAGTTCAATGTCCACCACCTGAGAGTCTGTTTGACCTGCAGGTATAAGCGGCACCTTTGGTCGAGGGAGAAAGGGTTTCTGTCCCAAGCTGCCAGAGGGGCATGTTGAAGGGGGCGAAGGTGCAGTTGCTCAAAGGGGACAGCTTCCATTACGGCCACCATCTTTCCTTGTACCCTCATTGCAAACCGGATGGAGTGAGGGGTAGACTGACGAAGCGCTTGGGCTCCTTGTTGAAGGGCTAAGACTTTGTCTGGAGGGAGAATTTACCAACCCCCAAGATGAGTCCAAGGACATTCCTAGAAAGGAGATCTGCTGGGTTGGGACCGGAGGGGATTTGCTTAAGTTTATTAGCCAGCCCAGGCGAGAAAGAGTATCGCAGGTAATGCGAACGGACTCCGTGCAGTCGTGGAAGGACGGACCTTAGATCAACGGTCGTCCAGATAGGGCAGAACGATCATGCCCCGAGAGTGCAGGATGGACTTGACAGCCGCCATGACCTTTGTGAACACTCTGGGGGAGGTAGCAAGGCCGGAGTGCAGGGCTGTGAATTGGAAGTGCTGTTCGCGAATGGCGTAGCGCAGGAATCTCTGGTGAGGGGAAAAGATTGGAATGTGTAAGTAAGCGTCTCGGATGTCGATTGAGGCCAAAAATTCCTTTTCCAGAGAAGAGATAACTGAACGCAGAGATTCCATGCGGAAATGACGGACCTTGGCAAACTTGTTTAGACGTTTGAGGTCTAGTATAGGTCTCGCCTTTGGGACGACGAAAGGTTTGAATAGAAACCCTGAAACTTTTCGCTTTCTGGGACAGGGACAATGACGCCATCGTGACGCAATGCGTCTATGGCTCGGGAGAATGCGCTTGCCCTTGCCTCTAAAGAGGGAGGACGGGAGGCAAAGAAACATGAAGGGGGTGCTTGGCAAAAACTATTTTGTATCCAGACGACACCACATCTCTGACCCACTCGTCGGAGATGACGGAAAGCCAGACCTGACGAAAGAGAAGTAGGTGGCCGCCTACTCTGCCGGTGTCGACTGGATAGCACTGATAATCAGCATGAGGAAAATCTCTGGGACCTAGGTCACTTAGGCCTCGACTGTTTGGGTCAAGACTTCTACTGCTGGTTAGGCCTGTACGAGACCTGAGTTCCTCCATCTCTTCGTGGAGAACTTCCTGAACCAGACGAAGTAGTGGTAGTGGCCCAGCTTGGAGTTGAGCGAAAGGAACAGAAATGGATTTGTTGCTCTCTCTGAAAGGGATGCCTAAGTCTCTGTTGGGGAAGGAATTTACTCTTTCCTCCCGTTGTATCAGAAATGATCTGATCTAGCTTTTCTCCGGAGAAGCAACCGGTTTGATAAGGAAGGGAGGTGAGAGACTTTTTTGATGCAGAGTCTGCCTTCCACTCTCTGAGCCATAAAGATCTTCTGATAGAGATGGCATTGGCTGCTGACTGAGCCACACAATCGGCCGCATCCAAGGATGCATGTACCAGGTAATCACCTGCCCGGGAAATTTGGTTGGCAAGGTGCGCCGCCTCTAGAGGAAGGTTACTGTTCCGAAGTGAAATAGTTTAAGAAAACCATAGCCTTTGCTACCCATGCTGCAGCAAAGGACGGATAGAGGGCCGAGCCTGAGGCCTCAAAAGCAGAGCGGGCCAAGCCTTCTATCTGACTGTCCGTGGGATTTCTGATGGATGAGCCATCCGGCATGGACAGGAGAGTTTTGGATGCTAGGTGGAATACTGGGGGTGTCTACCACCGGAGAATCTGCCCAATTTTTTTTTCAGATCAGCTGAAAAAAGATACTTGGCTTCAAGAGGCCTTTGTCCTGTGAAGCGTTTATCCAGGCGTTCTCTATGCTTATTAACTATGTCTCTAAATTCCGGATGAATAGCAAATGCCTTATGAGAGCGTTTAGTTCTCTTAAAAGACAAGGTCTGATCCGGAGCAGAGCCGGGATCTTCGTCAACCTTTAAAGCCTGGTTGACTGCCTCAATAAGCAAATCCACTGTCTTCTGAAAGTCTGGCGAATCCGGATCTAAAGAGCCATCAGATTCGCAGTCGGATTCGCTTTCTCTACTGAACTCTGGAGAGAGCGAGAAACGGAGCTGTGAAGCGACAAGGCACGAGTCTCCTCAGGAGACGTGCTATGGATCTGTTTTCTAGGTGTCTGATGGATTCTAGAGTGCTTTTGGCCCCTGCTGACCGACTGCTGCCGGCTTGGGGAGGATCCGTCTACATCGGTCCTGCAAATGTTCCGTTCCCCCGAAGGATCACTGAGGGATTCAATTACTTTGGCCAGCAAAGCCATGGATTGAGACAGTGACGAAGCCCAATCAGGGGGACAGGGTACACTGGGCTCGGTCGCGGTGGAGAGCTCCTGAGCGCAGTTGGGGTCACAGGCATTGCAGAGCGTCGAACTCTGAGCCTTAGGAAATGCAGATTGGCAGGAGGAGCTTGAAGTAAAGAATATGGCCATAGTCTTGTTATACTTTTTGTATGGACTTAGGCTGGGACGTGATGTACCCTTCTATGTGGCTCTATAATATTAGAGGCTGCAGAGAAAGGATACTGCTGAGAAAAGGGGGTGACAGCGGGAGGAGGATGTATAATGCAGTGCTCCATTACCCAGGTCTGTGTCTCTACTCCTACTGCTTTGTGCTAACTGCGTGGCTCCTGCGCTGAGCATACTTGCTGCCGGTCCTGATGGCAGATCGTGTGTGAGAGGCGGTCTGGGAGGAGAAAGATGGCCCCCGAGATCTCATAGGCGCTTCTCATGCAGTGCGAGAAGCGCCAGGACTGGTGGGTGGGGCCTCCGCATTGCATCATCACATGGCCGGAGATATTGCGGCCTAGTACAGGGCCGAAGCCGTGGACTAAATTTGTGGTGCCGCACGGTACGATGCAGGAAGGGGCCGAATGCGCGCCCCCTCAGTCAAAATGGGTCCCCCTTAACCAGCGCCGCCCCAGATCGCCTGAAGAAGCACTCCAGCCCCGGCATGTACCCAGAATAAAGAGTTTTGGGTCTCAATAACAGACCCGTCCGTGTGCCTCCTATGAACACGAAGCAAAAAATGGTTCTCTGGGAGCCAGCAGGAGGGTGTATACTGCAGAGGAGGAGCTAACTCTTTTTGTGGTAACTTAGCATCAGCCTCCTAGTGGCAAGCACCATACAACCCATGGTCTGTGTCCCCCAATGAGGCGAAGGAGAAATATCATTCTTGTGAGGAACATGTGATTTTATTATTTTCACGGCTCAACGTTATAAACTTCTGTGAAGCACCTGGGGGTTCAATTCCTTGAGGGGTCTAGTTTCCAAAATGGGGTCACTTGTGTGTTTTTTTCACTGTTTAGGCACATCAGGGGCTCTCTCTAAATGTGACATGACGTCCGCTAACGATTTTACATTCATACATACATTCATGCATACATACATACATACACATACATACATGCGTACATACAGTACATATACATACATACATACATACATACATACAGGAAACTTTACATTAAAAAAGTCAAATGACGCTCCTTCCCTTCCGAGCCCTGCCATGCACTCAAACAGTAGTTCTCTCCTTCATATGGGGTATCGCCGTACTCAGGAAAAATTACACAACAAATTTGAGATCCATTTTTTCTTGTTAGCTTTGTCTAAATAAAAAAAATTGTATCTGAAGTATTTTTTGTGTGGAAAAAATAGTTTAATGTTCATATTTTTTTTCCCACATTCCAAAAATTCCTGTGAAGCACCTGAATATTTAATAATTTCTTTAATGTGGTTTTTAGAATGGTGTTACTTTTGGGTATCTTCTCTCATATAGACTCCTCAAAGTGACTTCAAATGTGATGTGGTCCCTAAAAAAACAAATAAAACAAAACCGGCATTGTTGGAAAAATGAAGAGTCGCTGGTCAACTTCTTACCCATATAACTTCCTTAAAAGAAAGGTTCCAAAATTGAGCTGATGTAAAGTAGACATATGGAAAATGTTACTTTTTAACTATTTTGTGACATGTCTCTGTGATTTTTTTGGCATGAAAATTCAAAGATGGAAAATTGCTAAATTTTCCAAATTTACCTTTTGTGTTAATTTGTGAAAAAAAAGTCATATCAAAGAAATTTCACCAGTATCGGGAAGTACAATATGTCATGAAAAAAACAAAACTCAAAATCACTGGGATCCATTGGAGCGTTCCAGAGTTATTGCCTCATAATTTGACAGTTGTCAGAATTGTAAATATTGGCCCTGGTCATTTACCTGCAAACCACTTTCGGGGGAAAGGAGTTAATGTATGTACCATTAACAGTATGTACCGCATCTTAATCCAGCGCATGCTTTGTTAAAACTGGTATACAAAATGATGATTCACGGCTAAGGTATAATTTAGAAAGTTGCAGGAATGTTCATGATAATAAAAAAAATAACCTTTTACTCACATAAAACAAAAAAAAAGCCAGAAACTATTACTGTTGCCTCTATGGTCAGCTTAAAATGGTGATAAAATAGCTGATACTGAAAATGGTTACATAATTTTTTTTTTTTTCTTTTCTTTACATATAGTGAGAAACCCATATACAGGACACAAGTATCTGTGTGGGGCGCTGCCATCTGGCATAGTGCTGTTGCAGTGGTATGAACCCATGCAGAAGTTCATGTTGATACGGGTTGGTATCCAAATGTATAAGTTCATTCCCTGCTGTCGTGGAAGTGTATAAATCACCATTCTGTTGCTATTTATATGCTGTATATCTCCTTAAGTACCTTTACACCTAAGTATCAGATGTTGGTTCTACCGTGTGCTACATCCATATCACATTAGGTGGTCAGATTGTCAAGGCAATTTTCTGATGTCCTTGGTTATACCTGCGGGAGAAAATTAGAATATGGAGTACCTTCTCTCTCTCAGTAGCTGGGAGAATCCATGTAATTAAACTGATAGACCTCTCTAAATTCCATTGTGTTCTGGAACATTCAGCCTTCATAATTATCTGACGTTTAACATCTATCGTGCATGGGGTCTTACTTTATATAATGGGACAATTTCCTCACTGGTGTACAGTTGCATCTCTCCAAACCAGAAGTCGGATCGCTCAGGCCGGTTGAAGTAGTCTTCTAATTCTGCATACCTTTACCTTTTTGTTTTTCAGCACTTTGACTTCCCCCTTCCGAATCCTTTGAGGGTCTTTGAAATGTTGGTAATACCAGAGCAGGAGTATCCTATGGTTTGTGTCGCTGTCAGCAAAGGCATGGAACCTAATCAGGTCGTACAGTTTGAGACCATCAATCTGAGCTCCGCTTCTTCTTGGTTTACAAAGATTGGCACAGGTAACACATAACACACCCATTATGTGAACTTTTAATAAGCATGTCCGTGAGTGACATCTGTGGCTTCTGGGTGTCCTAGGCTGTCAGTATCACAAAGAACCATTGATGTCAACAGGCCGAGGAGTTACAGAGGAGTCTTTAATTAGATCAGTGGAGGGCCTATTGATTTCAGTTGGAATATATATCTATTATTTTTTTCATATTCCTCCATCATTATAAAAAGTCTGATCTGTTTGAAGCTTTGATGGCTTTTTTGACGTTTAACATTTTCTTTCTCCCAGCGGAAGGTCACCAAATTGACGCTATACACGTGACACAGCTCGAGAGGGACACTGTCCTGGTCTGCCTTGATCGTAAGTGTTCAAATTACTAAACTTGGATATGCTGGAGGCTTTTTTCCATCTGACAATGTAATGGCAAATGAGTCTAAGAATAAAGGTAGACGCAGCGCTCTTGGTCTCTCGGCTGGGCAGGAAACAGCTGCTGGTTCCATTCACTTGAAAGAAGCTGTGCTCAGCCCCCTGCACATCCGGGTTGTAGATATGCAGGGGAGACCAAACTGAGCTGATTTTGCTTTAGCCTACAATCACTCATTGCACATTTGATTGGATTTTACAGTACCAGCAAAGTACTGATCTCCGCATTCAGTTTTTTTTTTTAAATTATTATTATTAGTGCAGAATCTACACAGAATTTTTTTTAATTTATTTTTTTACGTCTTTTTTAATCCACAGCCTGTCAACTTCTGTTGCAGAAAGTCACCTTTTTGATGTGCATTGTATCTTATTTATTTAAATGGGACCTTAAATGCAAAGGTTGAACCGCTGGTCCTGGCATGATTTGCTGAGTTTTTTGGTGTGTTTCCACAACAAAAAATCTGCACATATAAACCTAAATGCCAAAAATGTGCGCAAAAATATTTTAGATGCAGCAGCATGGTGGGTTTTAGTTTAGAATTCTCTACATAAAATTTGCACCATATACATAACACATGAGCATCTGACTATGTTCACATGAACATGAGTTCAAGAAAATTACAAACAAGATTGGGTCTGTGTGCAGCACCGTGTGATTATCCACATTATGCTATGTGCCATTCTTATCACAAGACTTGTGCATGCTACAATTTTTCATCTCCCCCACTATACCTATTCTTATCTAATGTCCTTGTGAAAAATGGCTCATGAGCGAACTCCTCCACTTGGAAGGGTCCGTGTGCTGTCCATTGTGCACACAGACAGCACACTTTCTGAGAATACGTTCTTCTGAATGTAGCCTTATTGGAAGGCATGTCATCCCTGTATAAGATGGGAAAGTGCCTTTCATGATTATACAGGTATTACCACATTGTAAACATGTTAAATGACTGCGGTTGTTTTTTTCTACATCAGATTATGTAAAAATAGTCAACCTTCAGGGAAAACTTAAATCCAGTAAGAAGCTGGCCTCTGAACTGAGCTTCAACTTTCAGATCGTGTCTGTAGGTGAGTGTTCGACGTGGACTGATGAACACATCGGTGGGACAGCGACACAACTTTCTGCTAACTTTTGCACATTCTTCTTTCTTGCAGTCTGCTTGCAGGACAGTGTTTTGGCTTTCTGGAAACATGGTATGCAGGGAAAAAACTTCAAGTCCAACGAGGTGAGGGCCTTTTATTTATCTGTAGCATAAATCACGATGTGTTTTGATTTGTATTTTTGTTGTTTTTTTGTTTTATTCCCGCTGGTTGTATAGCACGGACATATGCAGAACTTTGCAGGATCTGGCCATTCACCTTAGTTTCCACGTGATTTATTGGTGGTTATCTGAAATGGAGAAATCGAAGCTGAACTTAAAGTGATAATAAAAGTTATTTTTCAGTTCTTACAGGTCTGGTTGGGGGCAGATATACAGCATTATAGAATGCTGTATATAAGCCCTGAAAGGTGATGGCCGTATTTTATATTGGCCAAAACTGCTGACAGGTTCCCTTTTAAGTGGAATCTTGTTAAAAGAAATGTAACACTTAGTACTGCGTTTCATCTTTCTTTTTGGTTTTTTATTAATAATATTTTTTTCATTTATTATATTATTTCTTTTAAGGTAACACAAGAGATATCTGATGAGTCCAGAGTTTTTCGACTGCTAGGATCAGACAGGTAATTTTGCACATGTGTATATTCATATTATTCATCCCATATACTTACTCCAGCTATTTTGAATCCAGGTTATTAATGTGCCAAAAGAAAAGACCAAACCTATAAGAATAATAGTCGTACACACTTGAAAAATACAGTTTATTAAAACTTTAATGCAGAACACAACCAACAAAAATGATTAAAAATTATTTAAAAAAAAAAAGGAGAAACTACATGCTACACACAGAAATTAAATTGCCTTAGCATAATAAGTGACCAAAATTTACTCCCAACCTCCTGCAAAGAAAGGTTCCTGGCCAACAAAAAAAAGTGGCCCACAGCATAAAGTGCAATTGTGTAGTGTCATAAAACACATATACCAAAACCAGGAAAAATATAAAAAGTATGTCAGTGCAAAGAATAAATACCATGGAATACCACAGAGACCCTAGAGAGCTGATGGTCTGTATGTCCCATGTGTATCGCCACAGCACATTTGACTGTTTCTTCTGAGGAAGGAACCTCACATATGAAATCAAATGTTATTTCTTACCTACACACCTTTTGATATTCATCCTGTTTTTGTATGCATGAACCCTGTTACACTACATAATTGCACGTTATGCTATGAGGCGCTTACATTTTGTTTTTCATTATCCGCAGACCTGTGTTTACAGGAGGCAGGGGTAAATATGACCACTCCTCAGGGCGCGCCACTTTCATTTCTGTGTGTAGCAAAATGTTGTTTATTTTTGTTATTTTTAAGTGTTTCTAATCAGTTGTGTTGTTTGAGTTTTGCATATGCAAGTTTCGCTATATGCAAGTTATTAATGTACAATTTTGTTCTTATTCCTTTTACAGGGTCGTCGTCTTGGAAAGTAGGCCGACCTCAAATCCTACAGCTCACAGCAACCTGTACATCCTGGCTGGGCATGAGAACAGCTACTAGGCACTGGGCATGGCATGATACAAATGACATAGGAATTTCAATTCCATCATAAACTTCTCCAACTTGGGACTCGGACAAGTTGTTATGCAACTTGTATTTTTTGATCATATCTGTATGTGTATTATATCTGTATTTGGTAGAATTCTTGATTTTTAACTTTTTTTTTTGTGCTGCTGAAAACAGCTAGATCTCCTTTCACCACTATGTGGTGTTGGTTTTTATTTGGTTGCTTAATAAAAGCTGTGACTTGCAGCCCCTTTATGATCAAGTAGAAGGGGGCAGTGGGAGATGTCAGATTACCTTCTCCTTCAGAAAAGATAAAGGGGTGCCTTGATGTGTTCTTTCATTGCCTGAAGAAATGCTAATATCAGGTTGGATTTTTCTATTAAGGAAAATCTGCAGCTTTCACTGCATTTGTCATTTTTTACGTGAGTAGATCTTTGCATTGGCACCTCTGAATATGGGGATCAGCCCCCAATTTCTACATGGCACTCCTAAACTGAGAAGAGATGTCACCAGATTCTACAAACTATGGATCAAGATCTTCTGTACAGTCCAATACGGTTTGTCGTACAGGCAGTACAGTGATGGGAAATTTAGGTTGTTCACATATTGCTTATTTGGTGCAGATTTTTACACAGCCTATCTACAGCAAAATCCACGCTTTAGCAGCAGGTTCGCCTCAGATTTCATAGTTTTTATAGTAAAGGGGGAAATCCGCACAAAAAATTGACATGCTGCAGGTTTTAAAAAAAAAACTTCTCTGCAGGTCAAACTCTGCTCTCAATTTGTGAATTTTCCACACACAAATCCTCAAATACATAATGTGTGGTGCAATTCTTAGGGTAGGTTCGTGTGGATTTTATGCCCAGATTTTCCATAAATCAAATCCACCACATTTTACAGTATCATCAAAATGGATGATCTTAAAGTTACTCTTCAACAGGTTTTTTTTGTGCGGAATCTGTACAGAAAATAACTTTTGATGCCTTATTATTTTTGTTATTTTAATCCACGGCATATCCATTTTTGTTGCATATATCCAGCCTTTCAGTGCAGATTTTACACGTTCATTTTAATGGGATCCTATGTCTGCAGGTCAAACCTCCAAGATGGGATTATTTTTGTTATATTTTGGTGCATTATCACTGCATGCAACACACATAAAAATGCATGAATAAATGCAGAAAATATGCTTGGATTTTAGATGCAGAAACACTGCAGATTTCCGTTTACAGATATGTGCTTAAAATTCTCACCAAATCAACAACGTGCGAACATGGACTTAGTGTTTCTAAGCAGTAACTGCTGAGCTAAATCACTCCATCATTCGTTACAGACCCTTTATAAGCTAGTTTTATCCCCAAGTATAGTGAATGCAATTTTTTAAAGTAAGAAATCCATGCAATATTTACAGCAATATTAACAAAGCTTTCTGGAAGTTGAATATTTGTGGGTCTAACCCCTTGGATTTCGGAGTGGTACAGCAGCCCCTTTACAATGGCATTGTCGCTTATCTTCTACTTGCTGCTGCATAACCAGGTGTTATCTCACTCTTACATATGGCGCTGCACCTGCATAAAACATAAAGTAGATGCAGTCCTCAACACCATTGGTCTTCACCATCTTTCACTCCCAAAATATTTTAACCTTTGTTTTTATTGCAAAATTATCATTTTTTTCCCCTTCTATTATATTGTCTGGATAGAGCGTTTTCTGTTTAATATTTTTTTTTAGAGTGATGGTGCCAATGGTAGCAGCCATTCATACTTGCCACGGTTGCATATCTCACTTCGGAAAAGTGTTCTGCTAGATGTAGCTTTCAGGCTGTTGAGGAAATGACAACTCCCAGCATTGTGCAAGTCGTAGTTTCCAAACTGCTGCAACCCTGTCTTGGTCAGAGCTACAGGCTGCAGACAATTGTCATAAACCAACTCTTCTTGCTGTTACAAATGTACTTCTCCATTATCGTTTACTGTGACACTTCTTTCTTCTGTCCCTTGACTAGCTGTAGCCTTCTAGCACGATAAAGCACTACGGTCTCATGTATAGATGAATGCACTGGTGCTAATCTGGTGACAACTTTTTACTTTCCAACTGAGGGTTGCAATCTGACTGGTGAGGATGATGAAAATCCACTATATGTGTGAAAGTGATATCCTGGCGGATTTGCTATATCCTCGCTGTTTGCTGAGTTCTTGACACTACAGGTCATGTCTTACCTATAGATTTAGAGCCAAATCTTCTGCCTTCTGTAAATTAGACCACTTTATTCTTATTTATTAATCATCTGTGCTTGAGTGGGTAACATATCTGCTTATCCATAGGATACGTTCGCAGCAGATTGTATTTTTTAACTGTTGTATTGGGGAACTTTTCTTCTGTATTCTGGTTTTAGTGCTAGTGCCTTATTATACCAAGCGGGAATCAGTCATGTACGAAGTGGACCTGTAAAGTGTGAGATGTGTTACTAGACCTGGATGACGCAATTATGAATGCTGGATAATACCCACTTATGATATAGCGGTTCTGGTGTATGAGAATAATCGTGAATTCTCAGCTAAGGTCATTTTATAAAGTGTAGGTTACATTACAGTTAATGAGGGAGTTGAGGATCCTGGTAAGTATTGTTTAATGTGCTGAATGTACTGGCCTTTCTAATCTATGCATCCTCCTATTTTAGGAATAATCTTAGTATTAATACTAGAGGCCGAAGTGTTCCTTGTTTTCATTTCCGGCAATGTGGTTTGTGTGCCTTTTTATTGACACCAAGGAAGCGTCTTGGAGATTTAACCAGCGTTGCATTATCTGCACATACAACCATTGCACAAAGCGCTTTTACCAAAGGAGCCTGGAGTATGTTTTGTATGTTTTTGTTTTTTTACCCCCCAGTGATTTTTAACTTTATAGGGAATTTGGATTTTTTTCCCGGTTTGAAAGCAAGAAATTACCAAAGGCTTCCTTTCCTCATCTGTAATATCTCCAATGTTCTCTTTTATTTCCAAGGAATATTCAATGTGTATTGAGAATTTCATGAATGAGAAAACTGAAATAAACAATTCTAATATTTTGTGCGTTGTTTGATTTTGTGTTTTTAATTTAATAAAGTTGGATCCTCACTTAGGTTTACTGATGTCTGAAGGAGATTTTGCTGATGATTGGTTCAATTGTCTGAGTTAATTTTTGTTTTTATGCTATTTTAATGGTAATTTTTTATGGGGGGTTGTATATATTTTCAAATAAAAAAACAAACAAACTTGCAATAGACAGCCCCTGCGTGTATAGAAGTATTTACTGTATATTCTCTAATCTGGGCAAAGATTATTATAAAGGGAGGGGAGGAGGTGAGTTGTGACATCACCATTAGTGATTGCTGGATACTGTTACCTAATGTATATAGCTGTTACCTGACATTGTAATTTTGTCTGTGGGGATGAAGCTGAAAAGTCTACGGTACAGAATAGTCAGTGACTTATATTAAGCCTAGTTTTGTTTTTCTCCTTCGTCTCATTGGGGGACACAGGACTGTGGGTGTATGCTACTGCCGCCAGGAGGCTGACACTAAGTAGATTAAAAAAAAATAGCTCCTCCTCCGACCTATACACCCTGACACTGGCCAAGACAGCTCCAGTTTATGCTTAGTGTCCATAGGAGGCACATCTCTCGTTTTCTTTTTTCCCCAGATCCTTTTCCTTTAAAATTGAGACAAGGGCTACGGACCCTTTTGAAGGGGTCCGATCTCCCCAAACCTACAACGGGCGAGCACGTGGAGTGTCGCCTCCATGTATCCTCTCCCGCGACATGGGACCACTTGCCGGACTTGCCCATGTCCACCCTAAGGTATCGAAACCCTAGGCTGTACAGGCACACATTGTCTGTCCGTGCAGCCTCCACTTCATCACCAGTGCACTGACAGCGGTGATTGAGAGGCAGACTGTCCCTCTCCTCACCTCCTGAAGGGGTGACGGAGTTAGGGTGCCTGCACCATCTTATACGTAAGCCCCCCTCTGACCTTGGTTCTAGCGGTGAGGAGCTGGAGGGCTCCAACAGCGCTATGATTTATTATCTGCCAGGATGGCGCGGTTTCGTTCCGCAACAGTGGTGCTGCTGGAAACTATCCCGGGTACTTCCCCGGGCGCCGGCTAATCAAGTCCCCGGCTCTTGGCATGTTAGGCCACGGGTGGAAGTCCCGCCCCCTTTTTTACCACGTCTTCCGGCGGTCACGCCCCCTCCCTTCCCCGGGAAAGATCCAGGAGCAGAATCTAGGCCCCGGCTTCTGCCTGTAGTAGGCCGCAGCCGGAAAAACCCTTCCCCCTCACGGTGGACCCGCCCTCCAATTGAGCTCACTGTATTATAAGGATGGCGCTGACGCTTCTCCCGGTGACCGCCTTTACTACAGTTGAAAAAATGTACGAAGCCAATCCACAATAACAAAGGAATATTAACCAATTATATATATATATATATATATATATATATATATACTAATGGAATATGGCCAAGACACAAAGAAAAGAGTGGCTGACCACTTGGGATAATGAGTAAAACACTACAAAAAAGAACCCAGAATAATATAGACCTAAATAGAAAAATATTGAGGACAAGTACGTATTAAATAAGCCTTTATTATAGCATTTTGGCAGTGGCACTAACAATGTGCCTGTATTTGGAGTAAAAAAACATACATACATACATACATACATACATACATATATATATATATATATATATATATATATATATATATATATATATATATATACTAGATTGTGGCCCGATTCTAACGCATCGGGTATTCTAGAATATGCATGTCCCCGTAGTATATGGACAATGATAATTCCAGAATTCGCGGCAGACTGTGCCCGTCGCTGATTGGTCGAGGCAACCTTTATTACATCTTCGTCGCCATGGCAACCTTTATGACATCATCGTCGCTGTGCCCGATGCTGATTGGTCGAGGCCTGGCGGCCTCGACCAATCAGAGACACGGGATGTCTACGTCCTTTATGACATCATCGTCGCTGTGCCCGTTGCTGATTGGTCGAGGCCTGGCGGCCTCGACCAATCAGAGAGCCGGGATTTCCAGGACAGACCGACAGAAAGACAGACAGACTGAAAAACCCTTAGACAATTATATATATAGATATACATTAAGTATATACTATGGACGGACTAACAAGAATAAAAAATAAAAATTGAGGGTAGAGGATGTAACATATATTGTCTCAAAACACAATGTGACACCAGTGTCACCCAGGATTTAGTCCATATGTACAGCTATAACAGAGCAGTGCATAGTGCAACAATAATGGGCAAAATCACATAAATTCACATTTCCAGGACCATAAATATATAGTGAGAAAAAAAATATATAGTGAGAAAATATGTATAAATGTGAAAACAAAAAAATGATTAACACCAAAATGAAAAAAAAATGTGTGTAGGGGCCTAGTTGGCTTCTTTCACACTAGCGTCGGAATCTCCCCGTCGCAATGCGTCGGGGAGAGATTCCGACGCTAGCGTTTGCTGCATTGCACAATGGAGGCAGCGGATGCATTTTTCCGGCGCATCCGCTGCCCCATTGTAAGGTGCGGGGAGGTGGGGGCGGAGTTCCGGCCGCGCATGCGCGGTCGGAAAAAGCGGTCCGTCGGGAGAAAAAAACGTTACATGTAGGGTTTTTTTTCTCCCGACGGTCCGCCAAAGCACGACGCATTCGTCGCAAGACGGATGCGAAGTGTGCAAATCCGTCGCAAATGCGTCGTCAATAGAAGTGTATGGGGAAAAAACGCATCCTGCAAGCACTTTTGCAGGATGCGTTTTTTCTGCAAAACGACGCATTGTGACGGATTTAAAAAAACGCTAGTGTGAAAGTAGCCTAACAGAAAATATATAAATATAACACATAAACAATGTGTATTAGAGGTATCGAATATAGGCCAAAGTGTGAAAGTGAAAAAGTGTGATGGAAAAAAATTAGAAAGAAATGGGATATATATGTGCATAAAAAGCAGACTATCTCTGTATACAAATGCACTATATAGCTATATATATGGGGCTATACATAAGAGAGTATCCCACATAGTGGAATGTATCAAACCTGGATGTAATTATATACAGGTGTACTAGGGCAGTATGTATATAATTGCTTAGAAGTGCACACTAAGATATATAGATAAGGAGCTATTGGTGCACTCACTAATCATACACGAGTGCACTATAGGGCAGGATGTATCCGATTATATAAAGGTGCACTCTAAAATGTGTATAGGTAGAGAGTTGTTGGTGCACTAACTGATCATGCACGGGTGCACTATAGAGCAGGATGTATCCAATTGCATAGGCGTGCACACTAAAGCACTTTATATTATAGCAACGCATGGACGCAACATAAGCGTCACCTTTACCGGAGGCTTTCAAGCGGTAAAGCCCGGCGCACAAAGGATATGAGACAAGGTGGTAAAACAATAGAAAAGGATAAACATAAATACCTAGCAAAGTCCGTCCCTCCAGAATACAGAGCACCTCAACGCGCGTTTCGGACGCTAATCCTTCGTCAGGGGGTGACGAAGCATTAGCGTCCGAAACGCTCAACGGGGTCATTTCTCCTGTCCCAAGGGAACAAAGGTTTCAGGGGTTTTATTCCAACCTGTTCATCGTTCCCAAAAAGGACAGAACAGTAAGGCCCATTTTGGACCTAAAGTGTTTAAACAAATTTGTCTGCATTCGTCGGTTCCGAATGGAATCCCTCCGGTCAGTCATTGCAGCTGTGGAAAAGGGAGAATTCCTAGCTTCCATAGATAGTCAAGATGCCTATCTTCATATCCCCATATTTACTTCACATCAAAAGTTCCTACGCTTTTCCATAGGCGATCGGCACTTCCAGTTCACAGCCTTGCCCTTTGGGCTTGCCACAGCTCCCAGAATATTCACAAAGGTAATGGCAACAGTTGTGTCTATTCTGCATTCTCGGGGCTTAGTCATCATGCCATATTTAGACGACCTTTTGGTAAAAGGTTCAACTTTTCGGGCATGCGAGGAGAATGTCAACATTACTATGGATACTCTGTCTCGCCTAAGGTGGCTAGTGAATTTAAAGAAGTCTCTGGTGCCATCCTGGAAAATTTCCTTTCTAGGGATGGTGTTCGACACCTCCCGAGGTCTGACGGTCCTTCCCCAGAACAAGGTCCTGACCCTCCGGCAGGAAGTGAGCCAGCCAGGTGCCCACACGATCAGGTTTTGCTTGAGGGTCTTAGGAAGGATGGTGGCAGCGGTAGAGGCAGTGCCTTTTGCGCAACTCCATCTTCGCCCTCTCCAACATGTGCTCTTAACATCCTGGGACAAAAGTCCATCCTCTCTCAATCTCAGGTGTCGTCTGTCTCCCCAGGTCAAATAAGCTCTGACATGGTGGACAATAAGTCCCTCTCTGCAGCAGGGGAAGTGTTTTCCCCCAGCCCATTGGCTGGTGGTCACAGCAGATGCCAGCCTGCTCAGTTGGGGAGCAGTATTTTGCCACCACACAGTTCCCCTGACGAAGCTGCAGCGGCAGCGATACGCGTAGGGTGTGCTCCCACCTTATCCCTCTTCTACCTCAGGGCCATTTTTGGGGCTCCATTTCCCTGGTCCTATGTGTATTTAACCCTTGTGGTGCCTTGCAACTTTTGACATTGCTGCATCTCCATATACTATGACTGACGCAGGACAGGTTGTATCTACGGCTGCTATATAGCATGCTACCATATTTCAATCTCAGGACCATGTATTGCATGCATGTTTTACTTTTTGGCTATTAGTAGTGGATACTGACATATTGTGGTCGAGTCCTTTGCGGCCGGTACAGGCACATTTCTGCAGGAGAGTATATGTTATTAGGTGTATCTAGGGTAGGATATTACTGTTTCCTGTTGTATTATGGGATTGTCATTTATTATGGGATATGGTGGGCATAGGGATTTGTTCATTTGATTTTAAATGTTTTTAACATGTTTTTTGAGGTGTTTAATAAAGGTGTTTTGCTTTATGATATTACTTATAGTCTCTATATTTTGGGTTGTGCATACTAGTTTTAGTCTACTCTTTCTCTTTGCCTTTGTCACCACACAGCCCAAGGACGCTGGTCCTCAGGGGAGTCAATCCTTTCGATCAACCTGTTGGAGATTCGGCTGGCTCTGCAGCACTTTCATCTCTTTCTGGCAGGCCACCCAGTCAGGATCCAATCAGACAGTGCCACGGCGGTGGCATACATAAATCACCAGGGAGGCACCCGCAACAGGGCAGCCATGCACGAGGTGAAACAAGTCCTCTGCTGGGCCGAGAGGAACCACTCTTGGCGGTTCATATTCCGGGCAAGGAAAATTTGGCAGCGGACTTTCTCAGCAGGCAGGGCCTTGCGTCCGGGGAATGGTCTCTCCATCCCGACATTTTTTTTTTGCAAATATGCCAGCGTTGGGGAACCCCGGACGTGGATCTAATGGCCTCAGGATTGAATGCCAAGGTACCCAGGTTCGCCCGGTATAGAGATCCACAAGCAATTGCGGTGGATGCATTAGTTCTACCTTGGAACCAGTTTCGGCTCCCATATCTGTTTCCCCCTCTGGCACTACTCCCGAAGGTGGTCAGGAAGGTCAAGATAGAGGGAGTTCCTGCAATTCTAGTGGCCCCAGATTGGCCTCATTGGCATTGGTACGCAGACCTGGTGCAGTTGCTCGCCAAAGCTCCTTCGCAGCTGCCAGCCCCTCCGGATCTTCTGTCACAAGGCCCAATATTCCACCTGAAATTAGAGGCTCTGCATTTAATGGTTTGGCTGTTGAATCTTGGATTCTGGCGCAGGCCAGGTATTCTCAGAAAGTTGCTGATACTATGATTAGCGCTCGGAAATCCACCTCAGCCCGAATTTATCACCACACCTGGAAGGTTTACCTTTCATGATGCAGGAAACAAAGTCTTCCCCCTCTTCGTTTCTCCATTCCTAACATCCTAGCATTTCTTCAGGCCGGCCTGGATTCGGGCCTTGCACCTAGTACTCTCAGAAGACAAATATCAGCATTGTCGGTGCTCTTTCAGCGTAAGATGCCTATCAATCTGCATGTAAAACTTTTTTACAGGGAGTTTCTTACAAGGTACTGCCTAATAGGGCCCCCTTGGAAGCCTGGGACCTTAATCTGGTCTTAAGTGAACTACATGTGGCTCCTTTTGAGCCTCTTCAACACGTCTCTTTATCGCACCTCTCTTGGAAAGTTGTGTTTTTGGTAGCCATAACCTCCATTAGGCGGGTTTCAGAGCTGGCGGCCCTGTCCTGCCAGGCTCTGTATTTTAAGGTTTCATCAAGCTAAGGTTGTGCTCAGGCCAGTACCTTCCTTTTTGCCAAAGGTGGTTTCCTCGTTCCACATTAACGAGGATATTGTCTTACCTTCCTTTTGTCCAGCACCAGCGCATCGTGTGGAAAAAGCTCTCCATACGTTAGACCTAGTGAGAGCTCTGAGGAGATATGTTTCAAGGACTGCATCTTTTCGTCAGACAGATGTTCTGTTCGTTCTTCCTCAGGGTCGTAGGAAGGGAATCGCAGCCTCAAAATCTACCTTAGCCAGATGGATATGATCAACTATTCAGGAAGCCTACCGTATCAAGGGTATGGTTGTCCCAGCTGGGATCAAGGCGCACTCTACTCAAGCAGTGGGGGCTTCCTGGGTGCTTCGGCACCAGGCATGAGCAGAACAGGTTTGCAAGGTCGCAACCTGGTCCAGTCTGCACACCTTTGCCAGGCACTATAACATCCATACTCGGGCCTCTGCAGATGCAAGTCTGGGTAGAAGGATTCTTCAGGCAGCGATAGCTCACCTATAGGCGGTAAGTGCCTAGGGGCTTATTCAGCTGGGTTTTTTTCCCACCCAGGGACTGCTTTGGGACATTCCACAGTCCTGTGTCCCCCAATGAGATGAAGGAGAAACATGGATTTTTGTGTTACCGTAAAATCCTTTTCTCCAAGTCGTTCATTGGGAGCACCGCTCCCAACCCTTATTTTTATTGATTATCTCCTTTCAGCCGGTGGAGTTATTCTAGACATGTTGTCTCTATATTAATGCTGTTTTACTTTCTCTCCTACTGCTTTTGCACCAAACTGGAGCTGTCTCGGCCAGTGTCAGGGCGTATATGTCGGAGGAGGATCTAATTTTTTTTTATCTTAGTGTCAGCCTCCTGGCGGCAGTAGCATACACCCACAGTCCTGTCTCCCCCAATGAACGACTCTGAGAAAAGGATTTTACGGTGAGTAACACAAAAATCCATGTTTTTTTTTATAGAGGCAGGTGATTTGGAAACATTTCACATAAAAATTAGACCTAATCGAATTTATTCTCATGACCTTGGGCCAGCGGCCATGTAGGTAGTCTGTGGCGGATGGACAGGAGCCATGTGAACCGCCTCCTACTTTCCAGAACCCCCAGCACCTTTTCTGACTTGTAGGCAAGGAGCAAACCTAATCAGTGCGATATGACGTATGTATGATTAGGTTCTGGTAGGTAGGCGATGGTTCGCAGGACTACTACCGGTAAATGACAGATCAAGGACATGTGAATGGATTTGTTATCTCAATTTAAAACCAGCTTTAAACAATAGATTATATTCTGTTTACACATTCCCTTTAGCAAACATCCCTATGGGTCAAATTATGTGTATTTGATGCAATTGTATAGATGCTGACCACTTTTTAATGGAAGCCATGCATATCTAAAAACAGTTTAAGGACAAAGCATATGATGAAGAAAAATTGGAAAAGTCCTTAACAGATGATGTATCTATCCCTAGGACCAATCTGCTACGTAACAACAACAACAAAAAAAACAAATGCTCCCCCCACTATAATTGAGAAGATCCTCCATTCATAACCCAATTCCACAACAATGGAAATATTAAAAGCATTATTCAAAAATACTGGCCCATCCTAAAACATGATAAAATAGGGGATTACCAACCCCCATAACCAAAATTACTCTATAGGAAAACGCAAAGTTTGGGGAGCCTGTTAACCCAACAGCTAAGCAACAGACTTATTTGAAAAGTCAAACACACCACACACAGAGTTGCAGCATAAAGCCAGTGTGTTTCACGCCATGTGGATACTGTTTATGCTGCATCAAAACCCCTCCGGGAAGAAATAAACGATGCACATTTACCAACACAGGTGGATCTGAATGGTTTCAGATCAGAGATATACCGTAATCTCATGCCACACACCAGGGGTAATATGTCATACAATGTCCATGTGATAAAATATAGGTGGGCCGCACAAAAAAGAAACCTATGGAAGAGAATAAAAGAGCATTCTACTAACTTCTCTAAAGGCTACCACGGACATCGTTTATCCCACCACTATAGCCAGCACAAAGCATGTACAGATACCTGTTTTTGCAGGATACAAAAAGTACCACAAAATTGGAGGGACAATGATTATCTCATGCATATGTCCAGAGCTGAATCCAAGTGGATTTTTACAGCGGGACTAAACTGCAAAATTGAACTATATGCCTTTCGAATCAGAACTTGAGCATGTTGGGCCGAACTGTATATTGCCCAGCCACATAGTATATTGCCCAGCGACGTAGTATATTGCACAGCGACGTAGTATACAGCACAGAGCCACGTAGTATACTGCCCAGTCACGTAGTATATTGACCAGCCACATATGTAACAGGTTAAAAAAATGAAACATATACTCACCCTCCGAGGGCCCCTTGTAGTCCTGTCGCCTGTGTGGAGCACGCGGCAGCTTCCGATCCCAGGGTTGGTATGAGCGCAGGACCTGTGATGATGTCGCGGTCACATGACTGTGACGTCATGGAAGGTCCTTCACGCATAGCATCTTTGGAACCGGAACCTGCCGCTTGCACTGCCGAGGACAGCACGCACGTCGGAGGGTGAGAATAACTTTTTTTATTATTATTTTTAACATTAGATCGTTTTACTATTGATGTTGCATACGCAGCACCAATAGTAAAAAGTTGGTCACACAGGGTTAATAGCTGCGTAACCGGAGTGCGTTACACCGCGCTTTGGTAACGCTGGCATTAACCCTGTGTGAGGGCTGACTGGATGACTGGAGGGGAGTATGGAGCAGGCACTGACTGTGGGGAGGAAAGAGCGGCCATATTGGCGCCGGACTGTGGTCGTCGCTGATTGGTCGTGGCAATGGTCGTGGGCGTTTTGCCACGACCAATCAGCGGCTTGGATTCCATGACATACAGAGGCCGCGACCAATTAATATCCGGGACAGACAGAAAGACGGAAGTGACCCTTAGACAATTATATAGTAGATAAACAATTATATTCTGCTTGTATATTTGGTATTGCATATATTGACCTTCTACACAGTGGTATTTGCAAGTGTGGTAGAGTTGCACATTTATTTAAAAACCTGCTTTAAGCAATAGATTATATTATGTTGACAAATTGCCTTTAACCCCTTCATGACGGAGCTTTTTTCAATTTTGCGTTTTCGTTTTTCGCTCCCCTTCTTTCCAGGGCCATAACTTATTTATTTTTTCCACAATATGGCCATGTGAGGGCTTATTTTTGCGGTGAAGCGCTGTGAAATTGCAAAAAAGTGCAATCCCACACTTGTTTTTTGTTTGGCTTTTTGGCTAGGTTCACTAAATGCAAAAACTGCCCTGCCATTATGATTCTCCAGGTCATTACGAGTTTCTCGACACCAAAATTGTCTAGTTTCTTTTTTATCAAAGTGGTGAACAAAAATTCCAAAGTTTGCTAAAAAAAAATTGTGCTCTTTTCCAATAACCGTAGCGTCTCCATTTTTTGTGATCTCGGGTTGGGTGAGGGCTTAATTTTTGCGTGCTGAGCTGACGTTTTTAATGATACCATTTTGGTGCAGATACGATCTTTTGATCGCCAGTTATTGCATTTTAATGCAATGTTGCGGCGACCAAAAATACATACCGTATATACTCGAGTATAAGCCAACCCCCCTAATTTTGCCACAAAAAACTGGGAAAACTTAATGACTCGAGTATAAGCCTAGGGTGGAAAATGCAGCAGCTACCAGTAAATTTCAAAAGTAAAAATAGATACCAATAAAAGTAAAATTAATTGAGACATCAGTAGGTTAAGTGTTTTTGAATATCCATATTGAATCAGGAGCCCCATATAATGCTCCATAAAGTTTGATGGGCCCCATTAGATGCTCCATATTAAAATATGACCCATATAATCCTGCATAAAGGGTAATAAGGGCCCCTGTTATGTAAGGTAATTCAGTACCACAATGGACATAGAGGTCAGCGCACATACAGTGACCTGGCAATAACCCAAAAAACAAGAACGAGCTCTGAGACGTGGGAACTCTGTTGACCGCAATCCCTAATCCTCTCCAACCACACTAAAGGCAGCCGTGGATTGCGCCTAACGCTCCCTATGCAACTCGGCACGGCCTGAGAAACTAGCTAGCCTGAAGATAGAAAATAAGCCTACCTTGCTTCAGAGAAATACCCCAAAGGAAAAGGCAGCCCCCACATATAATGACTGTGAGTTAAGATGAAAAGACAAACGTAGAGATGAAATAGATTTAGCAAAGTGAGGCCCAACTTTCTGAACAGAGCGAGGATAGGAAAGGTAACTTTGCGGTCAACACAAAACCCTACAAAAACCACGCAAAGGGGGCAAAAAGACCCTCCGTACCGAACTAACGGCACAGAGGTACACCCTCTGCGTCCCAGAGCTTCCAGCAAGCAGTAAAAAACAAATAGACAAGCTGGACAGAAAAAAACAGCAAACAAATAGCAAAGAGGAACTTAGCTATGCAGAGCAGCAGGCCACAGGAACGATCCAGGAGGAAACAGGTCCAATACTAGAACATTGACTGGAGGCCAGGATCAAAGCACTAGGTGGAGTTAAATAGAGCAGCACCTAACGACTTCACCACATCACCTGAGGAAGGAAACTCAGAAGCCGCAGTACCACTTTCCTCCACCAACGGAAGCTCACAGAGAGAACCAGCCGAAGTACCACTTGTGACCACAGGAGGGAGCTCTGCCACAGAATTCACAACAGTACCCCCTCTTGAGGAGGGGTCACCGAACCCTCACCAGAGCTCCCAGGACGACCAGGATGAGCCATATGAAAGGCACGAACAAGATCGGGAGCATGGACATCAGAGGCAAAGACCCAGGAATTATCTTCCTGAGCATAACCCTTCCACTTAACCAGATACTGGAGTTTCCGCCTTGAAACACGAGAATCCAAAATCTTCTCCACAATATACTCCAACTCCCCCTCCACCAAAACCGGGGCAGGAGGATCAACAGATGGAACCATAGGTGCCACGTATCTCCGCAACAATGACCTATGGAATACGTTATGTATGGAAAAAGAATCTGGAAGGGTCAGACGAAAAGACACAGGATTAAGAACCTCAGAAATCCTATACGGACCAATAAAACGAGGTTTAAACTTAGGAGAGGAAACCTTCATAGGAATATGACGAGAAGATAACCAAACCAAGTCCCTAACCCAAAGTCGGGGACCCACACAGCGTCTGCGATTAGCGAAACGTTGAGCCTTCTCCTGGGACAAAGTCAAATTGTCCACTACATGAGTCCAAATCTGCTGCAACCTGTCCACCACAGTATCCACACCAGGACAGTCCGAAGACTCAACCTGCCCTGAAGAGAAACGAGGATGGAACCAAGAGTTGCAGAAAAACGGTGAAACCAAGGAAGCCGAGCTGGCCCGATTATTAAGGGCGAACTCAGCCAAAGGCAAAAAGGACACCCAGTCATCCTGATCAGCAGAAACAAAGCATCTCAGATATGTTTCCAAGGTCTGATTGGTTCGTTCGGTCTGGCCATTAGTCTGAGGATGGAAAGCCGAGGAAAAAGACAAGTCAATGCCCATCCTAGCACAAAAGGCTCGCCAAAACCTCGAAATAAACTGGGAACCTCTGTCAGAAACTATATTCTCTGGAATGCCATGTAAACGAACCACATGCTGGAAAAACAATGGCACCAAATCAGAGGAGGAAGGCAATTTAGACAAGGGTACCAAATGGACCATCTTAGAGAAGCGATCACAGACCACCCAAATGACTGACATCTTTTGAGAGACGGGAAGATCTGAAATAAAATCCATAGAGATATGTGTCCAAGGCCTCTTCGGGACCGGCAAGGGCAAAAGCAACCCACTGGCACGAGAACAGCAGGGCTTAGCCCGAGCACAAATCCCACAGGACTGCACAAAAGTACGCACATCCCGCGACAGAGATGGCCACCAAAAGGATCTAGCCACTAACTCTCTGGTAACAAAGATTCCAGGATGACCAGCCAACACCGAACAATGAACCTCAGAGACAAGATTATTCGTCCACCTATCAGGGACAAACAGTTTCTCCGCTGGGCTACGATCAGGTTTATTAGCCTGAAATTTTTGCAGCACCCGCCGCAAATCAGGGGAGCGTCCCAGAGCTTCCAGCAAGCAGTAAAAAACAAATAGACAAGCTGGACAGAAAAAAACAGCAAACAAATAGCAAAGAGGAACTTAGCTATGCAGAGCAGGAGGCCACAGGAACGATCCAGGAGGAAACAGGTCCAATACTAGAACATTGACTGGAGGCCAGGATCAAAGCACTAGGTGGAGTTAAATAGAGCAGCACCTAACGACATCACCACATCACCTGAGGAAGGAAACTCAGAAGCCGCAGTACCACTCTCCTCCACCAACGGAAGCTCACAGAGAGAATCAGCCGAAGTACCACTTGTGACCACAGGAGGGAGCTCTGCCACAGAATTCACAACAGTGTCCATCAAATTCAGAGCAGCGCCTGAGTCCACAAATGCCATGACAGAATACGATGACAAAGAGCAGATCAAGGTAACAGACAGAATAAATTTTGACTGTACCGTACCAATGGTGGCAGACCTAGCGAACCGCTTAGTGCGCTTAGGACAATCAGAGATAGCATGAGTGGAATCACCACAGTAGAAACACAGCCCATTCAGACGTCTGTGTTCTTGCCGTTCAACTCTGGTCAAAGTCCTATCGCACTGCATAGGCTCAGGTTTAAGCTCAGGTAATACCGCCAAATGGTGCACAGATTTACGCTCGTGCAAGCGTCGACCGATCTGAATGGCCAAAGACATAGACTCATTCAGACCAGCAGGCATAGGAAATCCCACCATGACATCCTTAAGGGCTTCAGAGAGACCTTTTCTGAAAATAGCTGCGAGCGCACCTTCATTCCACTGAGTGAGTACGGACCACTTTCTAAATTTCTGACAATATACCTCTATTTCATCCTGACCCTGACACAGAGCCAGCAAATTCTTCTCTGCCTGATCCACAGAATTAGGCTCATCGTACAGCAATCCGAGCGCCAGGAAAAATGCATCGATATTACTTAATGCAGGATCTCCTGACGCAAGAGAAAATGCCCAGTCCTGAGGGTCGCCACGCAAAAAAGAAACAACGATCCTAACTTGTTGAACTGGGTCACCAGAGGAGCGAGGTTTCAAAGCCAGAAATAGTTTACAATTATTTTTGAAACTCAGAAATTTAGTTCTATCTCCAAAAAACAAATCAGGAATAGGAATTCTCGGTTCTAACATAGAATTCTGAACCACAAAGTCTTGAATACTTTGTACTCTTGCCGTGAGCTGATCCACACATGAAGACAGACCTTTAATGTCCATTGCTACACCTGTGTCCTGAACCACCCAAATGTCTAGGGGAAAAAAAAGGCAAAACACAGTGCAAAGAAAAAAAAATGGTCTCAGAACTTCTTTTTTCCCTCTATTGGGAATCATTAGTACTTTGGGCCTCCAGTACTGTTATGTAAGGTAATTCAGTACCACAATGGACATAGAGGTCAGCGCACATACAGTGACCTGGCAATAACCCAAAAAACAAGAACGAGCTCTGAGACGTGGGAACTCTGTTGACCGCAATCCCTAATCCTCTCCAACCACACTAAAGGCAGCCGTGGATTGCGCCTAATGCTCCCTATGCAACTCGGCATGGCCTGAGAAACTAGCTAGCCTGAAGATAGAAAATAAGCCTACCTTGCCTCAGAGAAATACCCCAAAGGAAAAGGCAGCCCCCACATATAATGACTGTGAGTTAAGATGAAAAGACAAACGTAGAGATGAAATAGATTTAGCAAAGTGAGGCCCAACTTTCTGAACAGAGCGAGGATAGGAAAGGTAACTTTGCGGTCAACACAAAACCCTACAAAAACCACGCAAAGGGGGCAAAAAGACCCTCCGTACCGAACTAACGGCACAGAGGTACACCCTCTGCGTCCCAGAGCTTCCAGCAAGCAGTAAAAAACAAATAGACAAGCTGGACAGAAAAAAACAGCAAACAAATAGCAAAGAGGAACTTAGCTATACAGAGCAGCAGGCCACAGGAACGATCCAGGAGGAAACAGGTCCAATACTAGAACATTGACTGGAGGCCAGGATCAAAGGACTAGGTGGAGTTAAATAGAGCAGCACCTAACGACTTCACCACATCACCTGAGGAAGGAAACTCAGAAGCCGCAGTACCACTTTCCTCCACCAACGGAAGCTCACAGAGAGAACCAGCCGAAGTACCACTTGTGACCACAGGAGGGAGCTCTGCCACAGAATTCACAACAGGCCCCATAAGATGCTCCATAGAGATATTTGCCCTATATAGTGCTGCACAAACGTTATGGCCACATAAGATGCTCCATACAGTCACTTGCCCCATATAGTGCTGCAGAAACGTTATGGCCCCATAAGATCATCCATACAGTCACTTGCCCCATATAGTGCTGCACGAGAATTATGGCCCCATAAGATGCTCCATACAGTCACTTGCCCCATTATAGTGCTGCACAAGTGTTATGGCCCCATAAGATGTTCCATACAGTGACATGCCCCTTCTCGTGCTGCACAAGTGTTATGGCCCCATAAGATGCTCCGTACAGTCACTTGCCCCTTATAGTGCTGCACAAGAGTTATGGCACCATAAGATGCTCCATACAGTGACTTACACCTTATAGTGCTGCACAAGTGTTATGGCTCCATAAGATGCTCCGTACAGTCACTTGCCCCATATGCTTTTGCTGCGATAAAAAAAAATCACATACTCACCTCTCTTCGCATCCACCAACTCCTGGACAGTCTGTGGTGCAGCGTGACATTGGTGGATGGTGCGAGACATGATGTCCCAGATGTGTTCACACTCCAGCCGCATAAGGTCTGACATTGTCCTACATTAGGAGGAACCCATGGCCAACCGCACCAGCATATGGCCTCACAAGGGGTCTGAGGATCTCAGTACCTAATGACAGTCAGGCTACCTCTGGCGAGCACATGTAGGGCTGTGTGGCCCTCCAAAGAAATGCCAACCCACACCATTACTAACACTCTTGCACCCCTCGAGTCCATCCTTAACTCTGCTGCCCGACTAATTAATCTTTCTCCTCACTACACTCCTGCTTCCCCTCTTTGCAAATCCCTTCACTGGCTCCCAATTTCCCAGCGTATCCAGTTTAAATTACTAACACTGACCTACAAAGCCATCCATAATATTTCTACTCCGTATATTTCCTGTTATGACCTGGTGGTTAGGACAATAATGGACCTGGTGGTTAAGAGCACACGGAAAGACCTGATAGTTACAATAATACAGGACAAGCTCTGGGACGTGGGAACTCTGCTGACCGCAATCCCTAATCCTATCACACACACTAGAAATAGCCGTGGATTACTCCTAACGCTCCCTATGCAACTCGTCACAGCCTCAGAACTAGCTAGCCCTAAAGATAGAAAACTAAAGCCTACCTTGCCTCAGAGAAATTCCCCAAAGGAAAAGGCAGCCCCCCACATATAATGACTGTGAGTTAAGATGAAAATCACAAACACAGAGATGAAATAGATTTTAGCAAAGAGAGGCCCGACTTACTGAACAGACAGAGGATAGGAAAGGTAACTTTGCGGTCAGCACAAAAACTACAAAAAACCACGCAGAGTGCGCAAAAAGACCCTCCGCACCGACTCACGGTGCGGAGGCGCGCCCTCTGTACCCCAGAGCTTCCAGCAAGCAAGACAAAAATCAAAATAGCAAGCTGGACAGAAAAATAGCAAACAAGAGAAAATCAGGAACTTAGCTTCTGCTGGAGAAGACAGGTCACCAGAACGATCCAGGAGCGAACTAGACCAATACTAGAACATTGACAGGTGGCATGGAGCAATGATCTAAGGAGTTAAATAGAGCAGCCAGCTAACAAATTAACCTCGTCACCTGTGGAAGGAAACTCAGAAGCCGCAGCCCCACTCACAACCACCAGAGGAAGCCCATGGACAGAACCAGCCGAAGTACCATTCATGACCACAGGAGGGAGCTTGGCAACAGAATTCACAACAATTTCTACACTAATCTCAATATTTTCCCTCACGTAATCTCCGGTCCTCCCAAGACCTCCTCCTCTCCTCTATGCTTATTCGCTCCTCACCCAATCGCCTCCAAGACTTCTCTCGAATATCACCCATCCTCTGGAATTCAGTGCCCCAACACATCCGGTTATCCACTACTTTTGGATCCTTCAAAAGAAACCTGAAAACCCCCCTCTTCAAGGAAGCTTATAGCCTGTAAAGACCATACGGCCACCTCAGCACCATTGGAGCTACTGCAACCCTCGACCTACTGTCTCATTCCCCACAATCCTGCAGAATGTAAGCCCGCACGCAAGGGCAGGGTCCTCGCCCCTCTATATCAGTCTGTCATTGTTAGTTTTGTTTACTGTAAGTGATATTTGTATTTTGATGTAACCCCTTCTCATGTACAGCACCATGGAATTAATGGTGCTATATAAATAAATAATGATAATAATAATAATTACTGGCCCACTGCCAAACCGGTCAAGCTGAAGGATGTTGCAGGCAGCAGATTGCTCTCCACGGCGTCTCCAGACTCTGTCACGTCTGTCACATGTGCTCAGTGTGAACCTGCTTTCATCTGTGAAGAGCACAGGGCGCCAGTGGCGAATTTGCCAATCCTGGTGTTCTGTGGCAAATGCCAAGAGTCCTGCACGGTGTGGGGCTGTGAGCACAACCCAAATCTGTGGACGTCGGGCACTCAGACCATTCTCATGGAGTCTTTCTAACCGTTTGTGCAGACACATACACATTTTGTAGGGCTCTGGCAGTGCTCCTCCTGTTTCTCCTTGCACAAAGGCTGAGGTAGCGATCCTGCTGCTGGGTTGAAGCCCTCCTACAGCCTCCTCCACATCTCCTGGTGTACTGGCCTGTCTCCTGGTAGCGCCTCCAGCCTCTGGACACTACGCTGACAGAAACAGCAAACCTTCTTGCCATAGCTTGCATTGATGTGCCATGCTGGATGAGCTGCACTACATGAGCCATTTGTGTGGGATGTAGAGTCCGTCTCATGCTACCAGGAGTGTGAAAGCACAACCAAAATTCAAAAGTGACCAAAATATCATCCAGAAAGCATTGGTACTGAGATGTGGTCTGTGCTCCCCACCTGCAGAACCACTCCTTTATTGAGAGTGTCTTGATAATTGCCAATAATTTCCATCTGTTGTCTATTACATTTGCATAACAGCATGTAAAATTGATTGTCAAATAGTGTTGCTTCCTAAGTGAACAGTTTTATTTCACAGAAGTTTGATTTACTCTGAGTTATATTCTGTTGTTTAAGTGTTCCCTTTATTTTTTTTTTTGAGCAGTGAATATTCAAAGTCAAAAGAGATCACCTATAAAGGGATACTAATCTTACCCAAAAATGTCTGCCAGTGTATGTCCGGTTGCAGCCCCGACACACGTTTTGCGTAGGCTTCCTGGGGGGCTGTAGCTGTATGTGTACACTGAGTGCTATTTTTCTAAAAATAACAGCGATATCCCTCCACCCGCTCTGTCACTTGTACAGCTGGGGGAGATGCGCTGTATGTGGCCTGTGAGGCGATGCACATGCGTCGGTAATGGCACCGTTGATGACAAACAGCTGTTATTTTTAGATAAATAGCACTCAGTGTACACACGCAGCTACAGCCCCCTGAGGAAGCCCACATGAAACGCGCGTCGGGGCTGCAACCGGACATACACTGGCAGACATTTTTGGGTAAGATTGGTATCCCTTTATGGGTGATCTCCTTTGACTTTGAATATATTTGATATATATATAGGTATACTAGTTAACCCTTTGCTGCTACTACAGTGTAGATTGTCCCTCGTACATGATCTCTGTTTGTGCCTTGTCGTTTTAGTCTGTATCTATTACATGTCTACATTTTGTTAATAAAATATAATACATTTTATTCAAAAAACTTTTTGGGACTTTTCACTCCGTGAGCTACTTGTAGGATTCATTTTTACATGTTAGTGCAATTTTATTAACTAAAGTTAACCACTAAGTTTTAGTCTGCAATCTTCTATCATTTTCAGACCTACCTGATTTGCCAGACCTGGGCAAAGTGCGGTCCACAGGCCAGACTGAGACAGCCAAAGGGCCGGATGTGGCCTGCGGACTGAGACAGCCGTGGGGCTTGAAACCAGAAGTCCATGGGCCGCACCGTGCCCGTCCGCTCGCTATCTCCATTTGTGCTGACTTCATTGGTGGAGAAGGGGCCTCTGTAATTTTATCGTGTCAGCTGGGTGCTGCGGAGAGTCAGCTCACCGGAGGCAGGGAGAGAAGCAGAGAGGCGGGGAACGGGACCGAGGTGAGTATGTGGTGTTCATTTTTTTTTTCATGTGTATGGGATGTTTGGGTAGGCATGGGGAGGCTATGGGAGTGTTGTGCTGCACAAGGGGAGGCTATGGGGGTGTATATATAGGGAGGCTGTGTGGGGCTCATGCAATGTACAGTATATATAGGGAGGCTGTGTGGGGCTCTTACAGTATTTAAGGGGGGATACGATATACAGAAGAGGCTGTACTTGGTTTCAAACAATATTTAGGAGGATGTCAGCATACTTAATTCTCCTCAATATTAAGTGATACAATTAATAATATAATTATAATATATCAATATTAATATTGAGTAGAATTACAGCCTATTGGTTCGGCCCTTGATAGCAGTCTCTGTCTCTCATGTGGCCCCTCAGAAAAATTAATTGCCCACCCCTGTGATATGCCATTTGCATCCTGGTTCAAGTTTCATATTTTTCTCTTGCGGGAGGGACTCTCCCAGTAATATAGGCTGGATGTGATTTCTGTGTGTGTATCTGGGGTATTGCTCTCTTCATTAGCTCATGTATTAGCATTTTTCTGCCTTTGCATGCAGTCACAACTGTATACATACTTGATATAGTACCAGTTTGCAATGGTTATAACTGGTATGGAGCAGATGATGACCAGCATTGTGCACATACTGAGTGTTGCAAGTAAACAATTTGGAGATCATTTTATAGGGAGAAACGATGTCTATTGTTTAACTTTTTTTCTACTAAAAAATAGACAGCTTTGCACCATCTAAGCCAATGGTTCGATTACAAGGCAGTGCATGCTCCTTGTCTATAAATCTAAAACAGGTCCCACTGACTTTTATAGATTCAATGAAAACCATGCAAAAACTATAGATCATATTGTCGTATTTTTTTTTATGTTGGGGGTGTGGACTTTAGAGATGTGTTCACACCTAGAAATGTAATAAAGTCAGACTAGGTCATTTAGTTTAGGAATCTTTTTGACACAATAGAGAAGGTTAATACTGCGTTCATTGCCAGCAATTACAAAGTAACTTGGTTACTTGTACAAGCAAAATACTATCTCCTGAGGCATTGACTAACCTCTTAATTATCTTTGGGATAATTAATAGAAAGGGTTACACAAGCTGACGTGTTTGTTTTTTAAATACCTTCCAGTGCTGAGACATGCTCAGAAAAAAATGTAATGCTGTTTTGTCAAAGTAGCATACTCGCATGTATTTAAATTCTTATAATGGTTTTCTGGCAAAGGAAATGTATTATCTTTCCGTGGATCGGTAATAGCTTCTAGGACAGCAGTTTGGGACCCATCGAAGTATGTGGGGAATGGCATAATGTACGGTAACTGGAACCCTTGAATCTTCACTCCAAAGTACTCTAAAGGCACGGCCTTACATTGATTTGGAGGTAGAACCAGTGGTACGGTCATTTCTCAAGTGTCCCAGGATCCGTTTTCCAAATTGAAAATGCCAGGCCGTGTGTTGATTGTGCTATTTTGAGCAATCTGTGTGGCCTAACCATGCTATTGTGGCCTGCAATATCATCTATCTTGTCTCCCATCTAGCACATCTGGGACTTCATTGGTTAGCAATTGTAAAGGGAGCTGTCAGCCTGAACTTGCAAGGAACTTCCACCATGATTACTTGTTTCTAGTGATGAGCGAACGTGCTCGCCACTGCTCGTTACTCGCCTGAGTATCACTATGCTCGGTGTACTCGGCGAGCATCAAGCATTTCCGGGATTATTCGGCGTTAACTGGTGTCTCCACCCAGCATTTTTGACAGACTTTAGAGACCCAATCACGCTGCAGGGATTGTCTGCCTGGCCATGAAACACCACAGCCATCTTTGTTGTGGTCGTGCAGTGATTGGCTTGGCCGCACAGCATCATCCCGAGTATAAGAGACCTGGCGCCGCCCTGTCCGCCGCATTCTGCTCCGGATTCAGTGAGAGTACAGTAGGTAGAGCTGCTGCCGAGACAGGGTCAGAATCGTGGTTTTTAGAGGTAGTGTAAGTCTGCATCTCTTAAATCCACAACTCCTGGGAAACCAAAAGTCCTTTTTAGGGCTAATTCGTGGGTCCCGATATTGCAGCACTAGGTAGGCAGGGCATAGCATATCCACATCAGTGTAAGGCCTGCAGGCATTGTATGTGCGTCCATTGTTCCCACTGCATCCTTCCCATAGCTCCATAACTGCCTGCTGCTGCTGCTGCAGCTTCTGTACTATATACCTATGTCACGATTCCCCTGACCGCTGTCACCAAGTGGTCAGGATTCACACCGTGACCGTCACCCCTACGTCACGGATCAGGGTGACTTTAGGCCAACAGACAACTATCACCTGTGCAGGGGGGCTTATCTTAGTTATCCCTCCACTGCTAACAATGTGATGAAAAACCACACACAAGGCTATTGACCTCTTAGTTTACTGCAGGGGCTTATTTTAGGTATCCCACTGCTTTTCTATATACCACAAACTGCAGGGATTTATGTATATCCCGCTTACAGTTCCACTTAACACTTGCAGCTCTCTGGCGCCCCCTTACTCTCAGGTCAGATTAGGTACTGCACCCTGGGTAATTAGTCGCTAGAAAGGCTGCCTGCTAGTACTGGCTATTGGGCACGCTGCAGCGACGCAGTAAACTACTCCCACTCAGGCAGGAACAATAATTATCAAACCCGCAGTTGCTTCAGCATAATCCAACAGTCAGCGCACTTTCGCTGCCACCAGCTTCGATTAAACGGGTCCGAAGCTAACCCAACACAACAGTAACAGTAGCGTATTTTCCCTTCAAGAGACTTAGGGTACGGTTTAGAACAGGAGAACGAACTAATATATAATAGTATATCCCATTAAAATTAATTAGGCAGTGCTTTATGAAAAAATATTTTATAAAGAAGTTACAAATGAGACAATTGCAAATATGTACATGGGTAATTATAACATAAAGGGAATAAATGAGAAAAGCAACACTCACATGTTTAAAGCATGACAGGCATCCAGGCTAGTGGAGTTTTTCCATATGTCCCAGCTCATTTGGACGTGCTGCTGGCTTCAGAAGACAAGCAGTCCAGAAGGAGACATCAGCAGAAGAGACAGCTGGGGAGCCTGCCACAAACTTAATACCTTAAGGCTTTGACATCACAGAAGGGCTGGCTTATCCAGACCCTCCTCTCTCTACCTTCTGCCTAAACTTTGAACTATTCTTTCTAAGTTCTATAACTTCACTACAAAACACGCCATAGTTCTACCAAACTCATCATTCATCTCAGATTAACGTGGGCATTCTAATGAGATCAAATATGTCCTATCTGGGATACATATTTACAGAGAAATCCCTACTTCTTTACCAGATGGAGTTAGAAGCCCGAGTTTCATGGGATGTGTAGATACACCGAGTGAAAATAAAAATATATATTTTCGTATTTCTAGCTTAAATCGTTTGCCTAATATCTAACAAAAACTAAACAAAGAATCTTTCCTGAATTATTGGAGCCACTTTACCAGTTCTGACTAGTGAAGGTGGGAGGGGTGAGGGACTTTCCTCTGAGCCTGGAATTTACGACCCCAGGGCAATAAAACCCCCTTCTAGCATACAGTCCGTAGCCCAGAGAGAAACAAGTAGAGTCAGCTAGTGAAGGGGGGGGTTTTGCCCACCTCATGAGCTGAAGAGCAACTAAACTTATATGATATTTCATACCATATCGTGACAACCTAGTTGCATTTTTTTCCCCAAAAAATTCACCCCCCCAAAAAAAAAAAATACAGTCTGTTCTGTCAGTCTGAGACCTGTTTAAAAATCATAGTTTGCCAGGAAAACATATCATAGTTGTGTGCTAGCCTTGTGCCACTTTGTTTTTGTTTCTGGTGTTTTAAATTCACCAAAAAAGGCCTCATCTATCTGCATGCTCCAAGTTTTGGCATTTTAGGCTGCTTTGCCACTGTTTTTGCTGTCTGTTACTCTAATTATATACAGCCCTATTTGGCATTTTAAAAAGCAGGCCACATATTTGCCAGTGTCTGTGACAGCCCTCCTATATCTGCGTGCTCCAAGTTTGGTCATTGTAGGCCGGAGGACCACTTTTTTTTGCTGTCTGTTACTGTAATTAAACACAGCACTATTTAGCATAAAAAAATATAAAAAGTCCACTTAATTGCCAGTGTGGTATTTCTGTGACAGCCCTCGTATATCTGCGTGTTCCAAGTTTGGGCATTGTAGGCTGGTGGACCAATTTTTTTGCTTTCTGTTACTCTAATTATATACAGCACTATTTAGCATAAAAAATATAAAAAGGCCACATATTTGCCAGTATAGTATTTTCATGACAGCTCTCATAACCTCCCTATCAAACATCACTGAAGGGGGGCTTAATTGACTCCTCTCCAAATCGCACCTCACCACCTGTGCGCTCGACCCCATCCCATCCCACCTCCTCCCCAACCTCACCACCACACTTATTCCATCCCTAACCCACCTCTTCAACCTATCACTAACTTCTGGCACCTTCATTTCTGGTTTCAAACATGCCACAATCACGCCTATCCTTAAAAAGCCAACCCTCGATCCAACTGCTATGTCCAGCTATCGCCCAAAATCGCTGCTCCCATTCGCTTCCAAACTCCTGGAGCAGCAAGTCCACTCTGAACTTTTCTCCCACCTCTCATCTAACTTGCTCTTTGACAATCTACAATCTGGTTTCCGCCCCCATCACTCAACTGAGACAGCCCTGACCAAAATCACTAACGACCTACTTACCGCCAAAGCTAACGGACAATACTCTGTACTCCTCCTTCTAGACCTGTCCTCTGCTTTCGACACAGTTGACCACTGCCTCCTACTACAGATCCTCTCCTCCTTTGGCATCAAAGACCTCGTCCTATCCTGGATCTCCTCATACCTTTCCAACTGCACATTCAGCGTCTCCCACTCCCACACTACCTCCTCATCCCACCCTCTCTCTGTTGGAGTCCCCCAAGGCTTTGATCTAGGACCCCTACTCTTCTCAATCTATGCACTTGGTCTGGGACAACTCATAAAGTCCCATGGATTCCAGAACCACCTCTATGCTGATGACACTCAGATCTACCTCTCTGGCCCAGATGTCACCGCTCTGCTGTCCAAAATCCCAGAGTGTCTATCAGCCATATCCTCCTTCTTCTCCTCTCGCTTCCTCAAACTCAATGTGGACAAATCTGAACTCATCATCTTTCCTCCATCCTATAGATCTTCCTTACCTGACCTATCTATCGCAATCAATGTCATCATGCTGTCCCCCATACCGGAAGTCCGCTGCCTCGGAGTAACCTTTGACTCTGCCCTCTCCTTCAAACCACACATCCAAGCTCTGTCCACCTCCTGTCGCCTCCAGCTGAAAATATCTCCAGAATCCATCCTTTCCTCAACCGTCAATCTACTAAAATGCTTGTGCATGCCCTCATCATCTCCTGCCTTGAGTACTGCAACATCCTTTTCTGCGGCCTTCCTGCTAACACCCTTGCACCTCTCCAGTCCATCCTTAACTCTGCTGCCTGACTAATTCATCTCTCTCCTCGCTACTCCTCCGCTTCCCCCCTCTGCAAATCTCTTCACTGGCTCCCATTCCCTCAGCGTATCCATTTCAAATTACTAATACTGACCTACAAAGCCATCCATAACTTGTCTCCTCCATATATCTCTGAACTAATCTCCCGATATCTTCCCTCACGTAATCTACGGTCCTCCCAAGACCTCCTCTCCTCCACACTTATTCGTTCCTCATCCAATCGCCTCCTAGACTTCTCCCGAATATCCCTCATCCTCTGGAATTCTCTGCCACAACACATCCGACTATCAACCACATTCGGATCCTTCAGACGGAACCTGAAAATCATCTCTTCAGGAAAACCTACAGCCTACACTAACCCTGCTGCCTCCTCACAACTACCAAAGCTACCGGCCCACCAACACTGGAGCTGCTGCAACCCTCGATCTATTGTCTCCTTCCCCATAATCCTGTAGAATGTAAGCCCACAAGGGCAGGCTCCTCGACCCTCTGTATCAGTCTGTAATTGTTAGTTTGTTTACTGTAAGTGATATCTGTAACTTGTATGTAACCCATTCTCATGTACAGCACCATGGAATCAATGGTGCTATATAGTAACATAGTAACATAGTTAGTAAGGCCGAAAAAAGACATTTGTCCATCCAGTTCAGCCTATATTCCATTATAATAAATACCCAGATCTACGTCCTTCTACAGAACCTAATAATTGTATGATACAATATTGTTCTGCTCCAGGAAGACATCCAGGCCTCTCTTGAACCCCTCGACTGAGTTCGCCATCACCACCTCCTCAGGCAAGCAATTCCAGATTCTCACTGCCCTAACAGTAAAGAATCCTCTTCTATGTTGGTGGAAAAACCTTCTCTCCTCCAGACGCAAAGAATGCCCTCTTGTGCCCGTCACCTTCCTTGGTATAAACAGATCCTCAGCGAGATATTTGTATTGTCCCCTTATATACTTATACATGGTTATTAGATCGCCCCTCAGTCGTCTTTTTTCTAGACTAAATAATCCTAATTTCGCTAATCTATCTGGGTATTGTAGTTCTCCCATCCCCTTTATTAATTTTGTTGCCCTCCTTTGTACTCTCTCTAGTTCCATTATATCCTTCCTGAGCACCGGTGCCCAAAACTGGACACAGTACTCCATGTGCGGTCTAACTAGGGATTTGTACAGAGGCAGTATAATGCTCTCATCATGTGTATCCAGACCTCTTTTAATGCACCCCATGATCCTGTTTGCCTTGGCAGCTGCTGCCTGGCACTGGCTGCTCCAGGTAAGTTTATCATTAACTAGGATCCCCAAGTCCTTCTCCCTGTCAGATTTACCCAGTGGTTTCCCGTTCAGTGTGTAATGGTGATATTGATTCCCTCTTCCCATGTGTATAACCTTACATTTATCATTGTTAAACCTCATCTGCCACCTTTCAGCCCAAGTTTCCAACTTATCCAGATCCATCTGTAGCAGAATACTATCTTCTCTTGTATTAACTGCTTTACATAGTTTTGTATCATCTGCAAATATCGATATTTTACTGTGTAAACCTTCTACCAGATCATTAATGAATATGTTGAAGAGAACAGGTCCCAGTACTGACCCCTGCGGTACCCCACTGGTCACAGCGACCCAGTTAGAGACTATACCATTTATAACCACCCTCTGCTTTCTATCACTAAGCCAGTTACTAACCCATTTACACACAATTTCCCCCAGACCAAGCATTCTCATTTTGTGTACCAACCTCTTGTGCGGCACGGTATCAAACGCTTTGGAAAAATGGAAAGATATACCACGTCCAATGACTCACCGTGGTCCAGCCTATAGCTTACCTCTTCATAAAAACTGATTAGATTGGTTTGACAGGAACGATTTCTCATAAACCCATGCTGATATGGAGTGGTAATCGTTTACCAGCCCCAGGAAGGAAAAGGCTTTGTCCAAGAAATAGGATCGACGATAAGGGTCCATATCACCCGGGAGGTGGTGGAGTCCTGCCTGCGGGGCGACAGTAAGGGTCCCGTCCTGCTGCCGGGGGATGCGGTAAGCTACCGCCGATACCAGAAGGGCCACGGCTGGTGGGTTCGGGACATCCAGCGCTGTACCTCCGTCCTGGTCGCTGCCAACTCCTTGGAGGAGGAACTTGCTGAAGCAGCGGCAGCCGCGGCTGTTGTTCCTCAGATCGTCCACTGGACCCCCATGATGCCAGACATAGACTTTGATTTTAGCCTTCCCAGACCCCCGAAGCCTGCCTGCCCGGTCAGGCCCTGGCAGAGACCACCAGAGCAGAAATAAACCTCGGAAACCTGACAACCCTAAGGGTTAGGGTTAGGATCCCTAGGGTTAGGGTTAGGATCCCTAGGGTTAGGGTTAGGATCCCTAGGGTTAGGGTTAGGGTCCCTAGGGTTAGGGTTAGAGTTTGTGTTAGAGTTTGTGTTAGGGTTAGGGTTAGAGTTTGGGTTAGGGTTAGGATCGCTGGGGTTAGGGTTATGGTTAGGGTTAGGGTCCCTAGGGTTAGGGTTAGAGTTTGTGTTAGAGTTTGTGTTAGGGTTAGAGTTTGGGTTAGGGTTAGAGTTTGTGTTTTAGGGTTAGGGTTAGGGTTAGAGTTTGTGTTAGGGTTAGAGTTAGGGTTAGAGTTTGTGTTAGAGTTTGTGTTAGGGTTAGGGTTAGAGTTTGTGTTAGGGTTAGAGTTTGTGTTAGAGTTAGGGTTACCGTTAGAGTTTGGGTTAGGGTTAGGGTTAGAGTTTGGGTTAGGGTTAGGGTTAGGATCCCAAGGGTTAGGGCTAGGGTTGGGGTTAGGGTTAGAGTTTGCGTTAGGGTTAGAGTTTGTGTTAGGGTTAGAGTTTGTGTTAGAGTTAGGGTTAGAGTTTGTGTTAGGGTTAGGGTTAGAGTTTGTGTTAGAGTTAGGGTTAGAGTTTGTGTTAGGGTTAGAGTTTGGGTTAGGGTTAGGGTTAGAGTTTGTGTTTTAGGGTTAGTGTTAGGGTTAGAGTTTGTGTTAGGGTTAGAGTTAGGGTTAGAGTTTGTGTTAGAGTTCGTGTTAGGGTTAGGGTTAGAGTTTGTGTTAGGGTTAGAGTTTGTGTTAGGGTTAGGGTTACCGTTAGAGTTTGGGTTAGGGTTAGAGTTTGGGTTAGGGTTAGGATTAGTGTTGAGCGATACCTTCCGATATCGGAAAGTATCGGTATCGGATAGGATCGGCCGATATTCAAAAAATATCGGATATCGCCGATACCGATACCCGATCCCAATGCAAGTCAATGGGACCAAAATATCGGAATTAAAATAAACCCTTTCTTGCCTTGTAGGTTCATTCTACATGAAGGAAAACAACTAAGAATAATGCCGGATGTATTTGGGGAGGTGGCGGAGACATTAAAGTCATAGAGGTTTATCCCAATCAAATAAAATAGCATGTTTTTTGTTTTTTTTTAAGACGTTCGGAGTGACAAAGATATTGACTATGTGAATTTTTATTTTTATTTTGTCAGATATTGATGTTTCACTATTCCACGCCCTTCCCCTTCTTTTTTTTCTTTTTTTTTTTTACTTTTCCCACACTTTCATCTTCATCATCATCATCAGCATCTTTGACATCAACTTCTTCTTCACCTTATTCATCTTCTTCTTCATCCTTTACCTTTTTTTTTTTTTTTATTACATTCTTCATATTCATTTTATTCAACTATTATTATTCTTCCTATTCTACATATTCTTTTTATTCCACTGTTATTATTCTTCCTATTCTACTTCTTCATCATATTCTCATTTGTGACAGGCATTCCCGTAGTTGTTATCTATAAAAGTTTGAAGATTACACCTTCCGTTCTGCCAGTCACAAAAGTTACATTTGTCCGCGTTCAGTTTGGCCTGCAGCATCAGGCTTTATCCAGGGGCACCACGAGGAGGAACGGACTCACCCCCATACACTGCTTAGTCTTCTTCTGCATATAATTTAGATAATATCTTTTGCTCTGATATTAAGTCTTATGCTTAATGTTCTTCTGCTCTTTGTTCTGCAGCCTCTTGTTCTTCTGCTTCTCGGTCTTCCATGTCGTCGTCTCCAGGGTCGTCGTCTCCAGTGTCGTCATCTCCGCCGTCGTCATCTCAGCCGTCGTCGTCTCCGCCGTCGTCGTCTCCGCCGTCGTCGTCTCCACCGTCGTCGTCATCGGGGTGGTCTTCCGGGTCGTCGTCGTCGTCATCGGGGTGGTCTTCCGGGTCGTCGACTTTAGGGTCTTCAACTTGGAAATGTAGCAGAAGGTACAAGAAGGCTGAGAAAATGCCAAGAACCAGCTGATGGAACTGGAACTCGGATGGCTACCCGAAGGTTCAAGAGCCTATGGAACTACCGAGGACCAGCTGACGTTACTGGAACCCGGTTACTAAGCAGGAGGTACCCGTGCTAAAAAGCACTACCAAGGACCGCCTGACGTTGGCGGAACTCGGATACCCAGAAGGAGGCACCTAAGCCAAAGGCTCTGCCCGGAACCAGCTGACGTTACTGGAACCAGGATGGGGAGCAGAAGGTACAAGAGCAAAAGACACTGCCGAGAACCAGCTGACGGTACTGGAACCCGGATGGGTAGCCGAAGGTCCAAGAGCCAATGGAACTACCGAGGACCAGCTGACGTTACTGGAACCCGGTTACTAAGCAGGAGGTACCCGTGCCTGAAAGCACTATCAAGGACCACCTGACGTTGGTGGAACTTGGATACCCAGAAGGAGGCACCTAAGCCAAAGGCTCTGCCCGGAACCAGCTGACGGTACTGGAACCAGGATGGGGAGCAGAAGGTACAAGAGCAAAAGACACTGCCGAGAACCAGCTGACGGTGCTGGAACCAGGTGGTGGACCCGAAGGCCCACAGGAGAGGGGAGAACAGGTAGGCCGCGAGGCAGCCGCAGTTACCGAACCCCAACAGTCCTACAGGGGGAGCTGGGCCTACTGGCTCTACAGAACCAGCCTTGACTACCAGTTCACGCAGCCCACATAGGAAGCTCCTAAACTGGAGGCACCCTGGAGTTGGCTAACCCGACCGCACCACGACGGGGCAAGCATAGGCGTCTCAGTGAACTTGACACAACCCGGAAACAGCTGACGGTGCTGAAACCAGGCTTGGCACGAGGGAGTACCTGTGACAAGAACACTGCCGAGAACCAGCTGGCGGTGCTGGAACCCGGATGCGTTGCCCCAGTGTGCAAGAGCCAATGGCACGACCGAGGACCAGCTGACGGTGCTGGAACCCGGTTACTAAGCTGTAGGTGCCCGCGCTTAAAAGCACTACCAAGGACCGCCTGGCGTTGGCGGAACTCGGATACCCAGGAGGAGGCACCTAAGCCAAAGGCTCGGCCCGGAACCAGCTGACGGTGCTGGAACCAGGTGGTGGACCCGAAGGTCCACAGGAGAGGAGAGAACAGCTAGGCCGCGAGGCAGCCGCAGTTACCGAACCCCAACAGTCCTACAGGGGGAGCTGGGCCTACTGGCACTACAGAACCAGCCTTGACTACCAGTTCACGCAGCCCACATAGGAAGCTCCTAAACTGGAGGCACCCTGGAGTTGGCTAACCCGACCGCACCACGACGGGGCAAGCATAGGCGTCTCAGTGAGCTTGACACAACCCGGAAACAGCTGACGGTGCTGAAACCAGGCTTGGCACGAGGGAGTACCTGTGACAAAAACACTGCTGAGAACCAGCTGGCGGTGCTGGAACCCGGATGCGTTGCCCCAGTGAGCAAGAGCCAATGGCACCGAGGACCAGCTGACGGTGCTGGAACCCGGTTACTAAGCTGTAGGTGCCCGCGCTTAAAAGCACTACCAAGGACCGCCTGGCGTTGGCGGAACTCGGATACCCAGGAGGAGGCACCTAAGCCAAAGGCTCGGCCCGGAACCAGCTGACGGTGCTGGAACCAGGTGGTGGACCCGAAGGTCCACAGGAGAGGAGAGAACAGCTAGGCCGCGAGGCAGCCGCAGTTACCGAACCCCAACAGTCCTACAGGGGGAGCTGGGCCTACTGGCACTACAGAACCAGCCTTGACTACCAGTTCACGCAGCCCACATAGGAAGCTCCTAAACTGGAGGCACCCTGGAGTTGGCTAACCCGACCGCACCACGACGGGGCAAGCATAGGCGTCTCAGTGAGCTTGACACAACCCGGAAACAGCTGACGGTGCTGAAACCAGGCTTGGCACGAGGGAGTACCTGTGACAAGAACACTGCCGAGAACCAGCTGGCGGTGCTGGAACCCGGATGCGTTGCCCCAGTGTGCAAGAGCCAATGGCATGACCGAGGACCAGCTGACGGTGCTGGAACCCGGTTACTAAGCTGTAGGTGCCCGCGCTTAAAAGCACTACCAAGGACCGCCTGGCGTTGGCGGAACTCGGATACCCAGGAGGAGGCACCTAAGCCAAATGCTCGGCCCGGAACCAGCTGACGGTGCTGGAACCAGGTGGTGGACCCGAAGGTCCACAGGAGAGGAGAGAACAGCTAGGCCGCGAGGCAGCCGCAGTTACCAAACCCCAACAGTCCTACAGGGGGAGCTGGGCCTACTGGCACTACAGAACCAGCCTTGACTACCAGTTCACGCAGCCCACATAGGAAGCTCCTAAACTGGAGGCACCCTGGAGTTGGCTAACCCGACCGCACCACGACGGGGCAAGCATAGGCGTCTCAGTGAGCTTGACACAACCCGGAAACAGCTGACGGTGCTGAAACCAGGCTTGGCACGAGGGAGTACCTGTGACAAGAACACTGCCGAGAACCAGCTGGCGGTGCTGGAACCCAGATGCGTTGCCCCAGTGTGCAAGAGCCAATGGCACGACCGAGGACCAGCTGACGGTGCTGGAACCCGGTTACTAAGCTGTAGGTGCCCGCGCTTAAAAGCACTACCAAGGACCGCCTGGCGTTGGCGGAACTCGGATACCCAGGAGGAGGCACCTAAGCCAAAGGCTCGGCCCGGAACCAGCTGACGGTGCTGGAACCAGGTGGTGGACCCGAAGGTCCACAGGAGAGGAGAGAACAGCTAGGCCGCGAGGCAGCCGGAGTTACCGAACCCCAACAGTCCTACAGGGGGAGCTGGGCCTACTGGCACTACAGAACCAGCCTTGACTACCAGTTCACGCAGCCCACATAGGAAGCTCCTAAACTGGAGGCACCCTGGAGTTGGCTAACCCGACCGCACCACGACGGGGCAAGCATAGGCGTCTCAGTGAGCTTGACACAACCCGGAAACAGCTGACGGTGCTGAAACCAGGCTTGGCACGAGGGAGTACCTGTGACAAGAACACTGCCGAGAACCAGCTGGCGGTGCTGGAACCCGGATGCGTTGCCCCAGTGTGCAAGAGCCAATGGCACGACCGAGGACCAGCTGACGGTGCTGGAACCCGGTTACTAAGCTGTAGGTGCCCGCACTTAAAAGCACTACCAAGGACCGCCTGGCGTTGGTGGAACTCGGATACCCAGGAGGAGGCACCTAAGCCAAAGGCTCGGCCCGGAACCAGCTGACGGTGCTGGAACCAGCTGGTGGACCCGAAGGTCCACAGGAGAGGAGAGAACAGCTAGGCCGCGAGGCAGCCGCAGTTACCGAACCCCAACAGTCCTACAGGGGGAGCTGGGCCTACTGGCACTACAGAACCAGCCGTGACTACCAGTTCACGCAGCCCACATAGGAAGCTCCTAAACTGGAGGCACCCTGGAGTTGGCTAACCCGACCGCACCACGACGGGGCAAGCATAGGCGTCTCAGTGAGCTTGACACAACCCGGAAACAGCTGACGGTGCTGAAACCAGGCTTGGCACGAGGGAGTACCTGTGACAAGAACACTGTCGAGAACCAGCTGGCGGTGCTGGAACCCGGATGCGTTGCCCCAGTGTGCAAGAGCCAATGGCACGACCGAGGACCAGCTGACGGTGCTGGAACCCGGTTACTAAGCTGTAGGTGCCCGCGCTTAAAAGCACCACCAAGGACCGCCTGGCGTTGGCGGAACTCGGATACCCAGGAGGAGGCACCTAAGCCAAAGGCTCGGCCCGGAACCAGCTGACGGTGCTGGAACCAGGTGGTGGACCCGAAGGTCCACAGGAGAGGAGAGAACAGCTAGGCCGCGAGGCAGCCGCAGTTACCGAACCCCAACAGTCCTACAGGGGGAGCTGGGCCTACTGGCACTACAGAACCAGCCTTGACTACCAGTTCACGCAGCCCACATAGCAAGCTCCTAAACTGGAGGCACCCTGGAGTTGGCTAACCCGACCGCACCACGACGGGGCAAGCATAGGCGTCTCAGTGAGCTTGACACAACCCGGAAACAGCTGACGGTGCTGAAACCAGGCTTGGCACGAGGGAGTACCTGTGACAAGAACACTGCCGAAAACCAGCTGGCGGTGCTGGAACCCGGATGCGTTGCCCCAGTGTGCAAGAGCCAATGGCACGACCGAGGACCAGCTGACGGTGCTGGAACCCAGTTACTAAGCTGTAGGTGCCCGCGCTTAAAAGCACTACCAAGGACCGCCTGGCGTTGGCGGAACTCGGATACCCAGGAGGAGGCACCTAAGCCAAAGGCTCGGCCCGGAACCAGCTGACGGTGCTGGAACCAGGTGGTGGACCCCAAGGTCCACAGGAGAGGAGAGAACAGCTAGGCCGCGAGGCAGCCGCAGTTACCGAACCCCAACAGTCCTACAGGGGGAGCTGGGCCTACTGGCACTACAGAACCAGCCTTGACTACCAGTTCACGCAGCCCACATAGGAAGCTCCTAAACTGGAGGCACCCTGGAGTTGGCTAACCCGACCGCACCACGACGGGGCAAGCATAGGCGTCTCAGCGAGTTTGACACAACCCGGAAACAGCTGACGGTGGTGAAACCAGGTTTGGCACGAGGGAGTACCTGTGACAAAAACACTGCCGAGAACCAGCTTGCGGTGCTGGAACCCGGATGCTTTGCCTATCAAACATTGTCTTTAGACAGCCCCAACTAGCGGTGTTGGAGCAAAGGGTAAGCAGGGGGAGCTGTTGTGAATTCTGTGGCTGAATTCACTCCTGTGGTCACAAGTGGTACTGCAGCTTCTGAGCTTCCTCCCTCAGGTGTTCTGGTGAGCTCGTTGGCTGCTTTGTTATTTAACTCCACCTGATTCTGTCTTCCTTGCTCCTTGTCAATGTTCCAGTGTTGGATCTGAGCTTCTGGATCTTTCCTGTGGCCTGCTGCTCTGCTTAGATTAGTGCTTCTTTGCTTTTGTTGCTACTTTTTCTGTCCAGCTTGTTATTCGTTTTGCTGGAAGCTCTGAGACGCAAAGGGTGTACCGCCGTGCCGTTAGTTCGGCACGGTGAGTCTTTTTGCCCCCTTTGCGTGGTTTTTTGCTTTAGGGTTTTTTGTAGACTGCAAAGTTCTCTTTGCTATCCTCGCTCTATCTAGAATATCGGGCCTCACTTCGCTGAATCTATTTCATCCCTACGTTTGTCTTTTCATCTTGCTAACAGTCATTATATGTGGGGGGCTGCCTTTTCCTTTGGGGTATTTCTCTGAGGCAAGTCAGGCTTGTTTTTCTATCTTCAGGCTAGTCAGCTCCTCAGGCTGTGCCGAGTTGCATAGGTAGTGTCAGGCGCAATCCACAGCTGCCTTTAGTTGTGTTTAGGATAAGTTCAGGTATTGCGGTCTACAGAGATTCCACGTCTCAGAGCTCGTTCTATTGTTTTTTGGGTTATTGTCAGATCACTGTATGTGCTCTGATTGCTGGCACACTGTGTCACTGGATTGCCTACATAACAGTACAAGGAGCCAACCTAATGATTCTCAATAGAGGGAAAAAGAAGTTCTGACATCATTTTTTTTTCTCAGCTCTGTGTTCAGTCTTTTTTTTCCCCTAGACATTTGGGTGTTTCAGGACACAGGTGTGGACATGGATATTCAGGGTCTGTGCTCTTCAATGGATAATCTCGTTACAAATGTACAAAGGATTCAAGATACTATTGATCAGAAATCTATGTTAGAACCAAGAATTCCTATTCCTGATTTGTTTTTTGGTGATAGAACTAAGTTTCTTAATTTCAAAAATAATTGTAAGCTATTTCTGGCCTTGAAACCTCATTCTTCTGGTAATCCTATTCAACAGGTTTTGATTATTATTTCTTTTTTGCGCGGCGACCCTCAGGACTGGGCATTTTCTCTTGCGCCAGGAGACCCTGCATTGAGTAATGTCAATGCGTTTTTCTTGGCGCTCGGATTACTTTACGATGAGCCTAATTCAGTGGATCAGGCTGAGAAAAATTTGCTGGCTTTGTGCCAGGGCCAGGATGATATAGAAGTATATTGTCAGAAATTTAGGAAGTGGTCAGTACTCACTCTGTGGAATGAATCTGCGCTGGCAGCTTTGTTCAGAAAGGGTCTCTCTGAGGCTCTTAAGGATGTCATGGTGGGTTTTCCTATGCCTACTGGTTTGAATGAGTCTATGTCTTTGGCCATTCAGATCGGTCGACGCTTGCGCGAGCGTAAATCTGTGCACCATTTGGCGGTATTATCTAAGATTAAACCTGAGCCTATGCAGTGCGATAGGACTATGACCAGAGTTGAACGGCAAGAACACAGACGTCTGAATGGTCTGTGTTTCTATGTGGTGATTCCACTCATGCTATTTCTGATTGTCCTAAGCGCACTAAGCGGTTCGATAGGTCTGCCGTCATTGGTACTGTACAATCCAAATTCCTTCTGTCCATTACCTTGATATGCTCTTTGTCATCGTATTCTGTCATGGCGTTTGTGGATTCAGGCGCTGCCCTGAATCTGATGGATTTGGATTATGCTAAACGTTGTGGGTTTTTCTTGGAGCCTTTGCGGTGTCCTATTCCGTTGAGAAGAATTGATGCTACACCTTTGGCCAAGAATAAACCTCAGTACTGGACCCAGCTGACCATGTGCATGGCTCCTGCACATCAGGAAGTTATTCGCTTTCTGGTGCTACATAATCTGCATGATGTGGTCGTGTTGGGGTTGCCATGGCTGCAAACCCATAATCCAGTATTGGATTGGAACTCTATGTCGGTATCCAGCTGGGGTTGTCAGGGGGTACATGGTGATGTTCCATTTTTGTCTATTTCGTCATCCACTCCTTCTGAGGTCCCAGAGTTCTTGTCTGATTATCAGGATGTATTTGAAGAGCCCAAGTCCGATGCCCTACCTCCGCATAGGGATTGTGATTGTGCTATCAATTTGATTCCTGGTAGTAAAATCCCAAAAGGTCGATTATTTAATTTATCCGTGCCTGAACACGCCGCTATGCGCAGTTATGTGAAGGAATCCGTGGAGAAGGGACATATTCGCCCATCGTCATCACCACTGGGAGCAGGGTTCTTTTTTGTAGCCTAGAAGGATGGTTCGCTGAGACCGTGTATTGATTACCGCCTTCTTAATAAAATCACTGTTAAATTTCAGTATCCCTTGCCATTGTTATCTGACTTGTTTGCTCGGATTAAGGGGGCTAGTTGGTTCACTAAGATAGATCTTCGTGGTGCGTATAATCTGGTGAGAATCAGGCAAGGAGATGAATGGAAAACTGCATTTAATACGCCCGAGGGTCATTTTGAGTATCTAGTGATGCCGTTCGGACTTGCCAATGCTCCATCTGTGTTTCAGTCTTTTATGCATGACATCTTCCGTGAGTATCTGGATAAATTCCTGATTGTTTACTTGGATGACATTTTGATCTTCTCAGATGATTGGGACTCTCATGTGAAGCAGGTCAGAATGGTTTTCCAGGTCCTGCGTGCTAATTCTTTGTTTGTGAAGGGATCAAAGTGTCTCTTCGGTGTGCAGAAAGTTTCATTTTTGGGGTTCATCTTTTCCCCTTCTACTATCGAGATGGATCCGGTTAAGGTCCAAGCCATCCAGGATTGGACTCAGCCGACATCTCTGAAAAGTCTGCAAAAGTTCCTGGGCTTTGCTAATTTTTATCGTCGCTTCATCTGTAATTTTTCTAGCATTGCCAAACCATTGACCGATTTGACCAAGAAGGGTGCTGATTTGGTTAATTGGTCTTCTGCTGCTGTGGAAGCTTTTCAGGAGTTGAAGCGTCGTTTTTGTTCTGCCCCTGTGTTGTGTCAACCAGATGTTTCTCTTCCGTTCCAGGTCGAGGTTGATGCTTCTGAGATTGGAGCAGGGGCGGTTTTGTCACAGAGAGGTTCTGGTTGCTCAGTGTTGAAACCATGTGCTTTCTTTTCCAGGAAGTTTTCGGCTGCTGAGCGTAATTATGATGTGGGCAACCGAGAGTTGCTGGCCATGAAGTGGGCATTCGAGGAATGGCGTCATTGGCTTGAAGGAGCTAAGCATCGCGTGGTGGTATTGACTGGTCATCCTGGAATCTTTGGTACCAGAGAGTTAGTGGCTAGATCCTTCTGGTGGCCATCTCTGTCACGGGATGTACGTACTTTTGTGCAGTCCTGTGGGATTTGTGCTAGGGCTAAGCCCTGCTGTTCACGTGCCAGTGGGTTGCTTTTGCCCTTGCCGGTCCCAAAGAGGCCTTGGACACATATTTCGATGGATTTCATTTCTGACCTTCCCGTTTCTCAAAAGATGTCAGTCATTTGGGTGGTCTGTGATCGCTTTTCTAAAATGGTCCATCTGGTGCCCTTGGTTAAATTGCCTTCCTCCTCTGATTTGGTGCCTTTGTTCTTCCAGCATGTGGTTCGTTTGCATGGCATTCCTGAGAATATTGTTTCTGACAGAGGTTCCCAGTTTGTTTCAAGGTTTTGGCGAGCCTTTTGTGGTAGGATGGGCATTGAACTATCTTTTTCCTCGGCTTTCCATCCTCAGACTAATGGCCAGACCGAACGAACCAATCAGACCTTGGAAACATATCTGAGATGTTTTGTTTCTGCAGACCAGGATGATTGGGTGTCCTTTTTGCCGTTGGCTGAGTTCGCCCTTAATAATCGGGCCAGCTCGGCTACCTTGGTCTCTCCATTTTTCTGCAATTCTGGGTTCCATCCTCGTTTCTCTTCAGGACAGGTTGAGTCTTCGGACTGTCCTGGTGTGGATTCTGTGATGGACAGGTTGCAGCAGATCTGGACTCAGGTAGTGGACAATATGACCTTGTCCCAGGAGAAGGCTCAACTTTTCGCTAATCGCAGACGCCGTGTGGGTCCCCGACTTCGTGTTGGGGATCTGGTTTGGTTATCTTCTCATCATATTCCTATGAAGGTTTCCTCTCCTAAATTTAAACCTCGTTTTATTGGTCCGTATAGGATTTCTGAGATTCTCAATCCTGTGTCTTTTCGTCTGACCCTCCCAGACTCCTTTTCCATACATAATGTATTCCATAGGTCGTTGTTGCGGAGATACGTGGCACCTATGGTTCCATCTGTTGAGCCTCCTGCCCCGGTTTTGGTGGAGGGGGAATTGGAGTATATTGTGGAGAAAATTTTGGATTCTAGTGTTTCTAGACGGAAACTCCAGTATCTGGTTAAATGGAAGGGTTATGCTCAGGAAGATAATTCCTGGGTTTTTGCCTCTGATGTCCATGCTCCAGATCTTGTTCGTGCCTTTCATGTGGCTCATCCTGGTCGGCCTGGGGGCTCTGGTGAGGGTTCGGTGACCCCTCCTCAAGGGGGGGGGGTACTGTTGTGAATTCTGTGGCTGAATTCACTCCTGTGGTCACAAGTGGTACTGCAGCTTCTGAGCTTCCTCCCTCAGGTGTTCTGGTGAGCTCGTTGGCTGCTTTGTTATTTAACTCCACCTGATTCTGTCTTCCTTGCTCCTTGTCAATGTTCCAGTGTTGGATCTGAGCTTCTGGATCTTTCCTGTGGCCTGCTGCTCTGCTTAGATTAGTGCTTCTTTGCTTTTGTTGCTACTTTTTCTGTCCAGCTTGTTATTCGTTTTGCTGGAAGCTCTGAGACGCAAAGGGTGTACCGCCGTGCCGTTAGTTCGGCACGGTGGGTCTTTTTGCCCCCTTTGCGTGGTTTTTTGCTTTAGGGTTTTTTGTAGACTGCAAAGTTCTCTTTGCTATCCTCGCTCTATCTAGAATATCGGGCCTCACTTCGCTGAATCTATTTCATCCCTACGTTTGTCTTTTCATCTTGCTAACAGTCATTATATGTGGGGGGCTGCCTTTTCCTTTGGGGTATTTCTCTGAGGCAAGTCAGGCTTGTTTTTCTATCTTCAGGCTAGTCAGCTCCTCAGGCTGTGCCGAGTTGCATAGGTAGTGTCAGGCGCAATCCACAGCTGCCTTTAGTTGTGTTTAGGATAGGTTCAGGTATTGCGGTCTACAGAGATTCCACGTCTCAGAGCTCGTTCTATTGTTTTTTGGGTTATTGTCAGATCACTGTATGTGCTCTGATTGCTGGCACACTGTGTCACTGGATTGCCTACATAACAGGGAGCAGAGTGTAGGCCGAAGCCTGCACTGGAGTCAGCTTTGTGTCTGCGTTGCGTTTGCAGGACACTTTGCCGGCTACACAGTGGGGGAACAGCAGGCGGTGCTGAACCCCACTAACACATTGGCTGGTGTTTTTCTCTGTGCAGCTAGCACTTCAGGGCAAAAACTAGCGGTGTTTAAGCCCAGGGTCAGCAGGAGGAGGAGAGGAGCAGAGTGTAGGCCGAAGCCTAGTTGAACCAATTTCAAAGGTAACCTTTAACCCCCCCTCAGGTGTTACAAAGTACAAGAGCCACACCTTGTGCAGCATTAATGCTGCACAAGAAAAGGTTGCTCTATTAATTTGTCTACTTGCACACGCTGAATGCAACACGTACACAATTTAGCCCATTCTACAGTCAAACTGTAGTTGAGGCGTGACTTGTATTTTTAAGGAGACGCAGCATAGGTGTCCCAAATAACGCCTTTGTGCTTGGCGCAGCTTCCTGAGCGTTGTTTTTTGCTGTACAGGAGTCTGCGCTCTTGTGTTATCCCTTGGCAATGCCCTGTTAGCGCTGCCCGTCTTATGACCTCATTTCATGTTGGCCGCTGCGGTTAACGATGGCCATAAATCCCAGACCCACACTGCCTTTTCATAAAGTCACACTGCGGTGCTGGGATTCGTGGCCTTGAGCAGTAAATATTTTCGACGCTCACACACGTCCTTACACCTGCTTCAGACTGGGCGGCCTCTGCTGATCCCTTTTCGCATGCCGCGGCCAGGAGGCCGCACAGTCTGAAGAAGGCGGAAGGAGATGAGTGACGACAGGCGAACATATGCACTGCTAGTGCCCATAAACCACACCCTCGCTGAAAAAATAAATAAGACAACGAGGGGCGTTGTTTCACGCAGAGCGGATGCACAGGCGCAGCCAGCTAACCATGATGTCAAAAGACGGGAATCGCTACCAAGGGGGGTGCTGCGTATCATTATAAAAGAAAGTCACACCTCAGGGACAGTGGAATGGTCTCAATGAGACACATTTTGTACGTGTTGAGTTCCACGTGGGCAAGGAGAAAAAGTCAGCCACCTTGTACAAATGCAGCAGTACTGCTGAACAAGGTGGCTGTTATACATAGAAACACCTGGGGGTGGGGGGCAGGCTCCCTTCTATTTCAGTTCATGTGCCTGCATGGCGTTTGCAGGGCACGTTGCCGGCTACACAGCTGGGGAACAGCTGGCGGTGCTGAACCCCACTGACACATTGGCTGGTGTTTTTCTCTGTGCAGCTAGCACTTCCAGGCTAAAACTGGCGGTGTTATGAGCCCAGGGTCAGCAGGAGGAGGAGAGGAGCAGAGTGTAGGCCGAAGCCTGCACTGGTGGCAGCTTTTGTTCTGTTGTGCCTGCGTGGCGTTTGCAGGTCACGTTGCCGGCTACACAGCAGGGGAACAGCTGGCGGTGCTGAACCCCACTAACACATTGGCTGGTGTTTTTCTCTGTGCAGCTAGCACGTCCGGGCACAAACTGGCGGTGTTAGAGCCCAGGGTCAGCAGGAGGAGGAGAGGAGCAGAGTGTAGGCCGAAGCCTAGTTGAACCAATTTCAAAGGTAACCTTTAACCCCCCCTCAGGTGTTGCAAGGTACAAGAGCCACACCTTGAACAGCATTAATGCTGCACAAGTCTAAGGTTGCTCTCTTCATTTTGCTCCTTGCACACGCTGAATAAAACACGTACACTATTTAGCCCATTCTACTGTAGAACAGTAGTGGAGGCGTGACTTGTCTTTTTAAAGAAAAGCAGCACAGGTGTCGAAAATAACACCTTGGTGCATGGGCGCAGCTTCCTGAGCGTTGTTATTTGCTGTACAGGAGTCTGCGCTCTTGTTATCCCTTGGCCATGCGCTGTGAGCGCTTCCTGTCTTCTGACCTCATTTCATGTTGGCCGATGCAGTTAGCGGTGGACATGAATCCCAGACCCACAGTGTGTTTGGAAAAAATCACACTGCGTGGCTGGGATTCGTGCCCTTGTGCAGTTAATATGTTTGCCGCTCACACATGTCCTTACACCTACTTCAGACTGGGCGGCCTCATCTGATCCCTTATCGCATGCCGCGGCCATGAGGCCGCACAGTCTGAAGAAGGCGGAAGGAGGGGAGTGAAGACAGGCGACCATATGCACTGCTCGTGCCCATCAATCACACCCTCGCAGTCAAAATATAAGACAACGAGGGGCGTTGTGTCGGGCAGGGCGGACGCACAGGCACAGCCAGCCAACCAATGATGTCTGAAGACGGGCAGCGCTAACAATGGGGGTGCTGCGTGTCATTAAAAAGGAAAGTCACACCTCAGGGACATTGTAATGGTCTCTAATGAGACACATTTTGTACGTGTTGAGTTCCACGTGGGCAAGGAGAAAAAGTCTGCCACCTTGTACAAATGCAGCAGTACTGCTGTACAAGGTGGCTGTTATACATAAAAACACCTGGGGGTGGGGGGCAGGCTCACTTCAATTTCAGTTCATGTGCCTGCGTGGCGTTTGCAGGTCACGTTGCCGGCTACACAGCAGGGGAACAGCTGGCGGTGCTGAACCCCACTAACACATTGGCTGGTGTTTTTCTCTGTGCAGCTAGCAATTCCGGGCAAAAACTAGCGTTGTTAGAGCCCAGGGTCAGCAGGAGGAGGAGAGGAGCAGAGTGTAGGCCGAAGCCAGCACTGGTGGCAGCTTTTGGTCATTTGTGCCAGCGTGGCTTGTGCTGGACACAATGCAGGCTACACAGCAGGGGAACAGCTGGCGGTGCTGAACCCCACTAACACATTGGCTGTTTTTTTTCTCTGTGCAGCTCGCATTTCCGGGCAAAAACTAGCGGTGTTTGAGCCCAGGGGCAGCAGGAGGAGGAGAGGAGCAGAGTGTAGGCCGAAGCCTGCACTGGTGGCAGCTTTTGGTCAGTTGTGCCAGCGTGGCTTGTGCTGGACACGATGCCGGCTACACAGCAGGGGAACAGCTGGCGGTGCTGAACCCTACTATCACATTGGCAGGTGTTTTTCTCTGTGCAGCTAGCACTTCCAGGCTACAACTGGCGGTGTTATAGCCCAGGGTCAGCAGGAGGAGGAGAGGAGCAGAGTGTAGGCCGAAGCCTAGTTGAACCAATTTCAAAGGTAACCTTTAACCCCCCCTCAGGTGTTGCACGGTACAAGAGCCACACCTTGTGCAACATTAATGCTGCACAAGTAAAAGGTTGCTCTATTTAGTTTGCTCCTTGCACACGCTGAATAAAACACGTACACTATTTAGCCCATTATACTGTCAAACAGTAGTGGAGGAGTGACTTTTCTTTTGAAGAAGACGCAGCACAGGTGTCAAAATTTACACCTAGGTGCTGGGCGCAGACTCCTTACCGTTGTTATTTGCAGTACAGGAGAGTGCGCTCTTGTGTTATCCCTTTGCAATACCCTGTTAGTGCAGGCCGTCTTATGACCTCATTTCATGTTGGCCGGTGCGGTTAACGATGGCCATAAATCCCAGACCCACAGTGCCTTTCCATAAAGTCACACTGTGGTGCTGGGATTCGTGGCCTTGTGCAGTAAATATGTTCGCCGCTCACACATGTCCTTACACCTGCTTCAGACTGGGCGGCCTCAGCTGATCCCTTATTGCCTGCCACGGCCATGAGGCCGCACAGTCTGAAGAAGGCGGAAGGAGGGGAGTGAAGACAGGCGAACATATGCACTGCTCGTGCCCATCAATCACACCCTCGCAGTCAAAATATATGAGACAATGAGGGGCGTTGTGACGGGCAGGGCGGACACACAGGCACAGCCAGCCAACCAATGATGTCAGAAGACGGGCAGCGCTAACAATGGGGGTGCTGCGTGTCATTAAAAAGGAAAGTCACACCTCAGGGACATTGTAATGGTCTCTAATGAGACACATTTTGTACGTGTTGAGTTCCACGTGGGCAAGGAGAAAAAGTCTGCCACCTTGTACAAATGCAGCAGTACTGCTGTACAAGGTGGCTGTTATACATAGAAACACCTGGGGGTGGGGGGCAGGCTCACTTCAATTTCAGTTCATGTGCCTGCGTGGCGTTTGCACGTCACGTTGCCGGCTACACAGCAGGGGAACAGCTGGCGGTGCTGAACCCCACGAACACATTGGCTGGTGTTTTTCTCTGTGCAGCTAGCAATTCCGGGCAAAAACTAGCGTTGTTAGAGCCCAGGGTCAGCAGGAGGAGGAGAGGAGCAGAGTGTAGGCCGAAGCCAGCAATGGTGGCAGCTTTTGGTCAGTTGTGCCAGCGTGGCTTGTGCTGGACACGATGCAGGCTACACAGCAGGGGAACAGCTGGCGGTGCTGAACCCCACTAACACATTGGCTGTTTTTTTTCTCTGTGCAGCTCGCATTTCCGGGCAAAAACTAGCGGTGTTTGAGCCCAGGGGCAGCAGGAGGAGGAGAGGAGCAGAGTGTAGGCCGAAGCCTGCACTGGTGGCAGCTTTTGGTCAGTTGTGCCAGCGTGGCTTGTGCTGGACACGATGCCGGCTACACAGCAGGGGAACAGCTGGTGGTGCTGAACCCCACTATCACATTGGCAGGTGTTTTTCTCTGTGCAGCTAGCACTTCCAGGCTACAACTGGTGGTGTTATAGCCCAGGGTCAGCAGGAGGAGGAGAGGAGCAGAGTGTAGGCCAAAGCCTAGTTGAACCAATTTCAAAGGTAACCTTTAACCCCCCTGTTCTGCCCATCTTAATGTGCAAAGAGTTAATTATCATGTTATTCAAGTTGTGGCCACTGGAGGTCATCAGTTGCCTACTTTTCATGTTGTTTACCAACCTTTCCCTCCTAAGAGCAATGTCTTATGGGTTAATTCCGCCCACATTCTTCTTGTGAAGACAAGCTTCAGTAGCCATTTTTCCTGAGATCTGCAGAGAGGCACACGTGCTCCTGTCTCGCTTACTTTCTTACCCCTGTCCTAACGGATCTCGGTACGTTTATAAAGGTTTAATGCATCTTATGTTTGTGTTAGTATTTAAGCCTTATGCAGCTCCTATAGTCAGATATAGTTAGGCAGATGTGCTTTGCAGCTTGCAGTTAGGTTCAGGTGTACTCTGCATGTAGATAGATGCATTCTTGTATAGAATAGGGCAGTGCTGTTAGAATTACTGTGTAATGCACTCTGTATAATTCTTGCTGTAATGTCCCAGTTATTTATGTGATTGCACCCTGTATGTGCATATACTGAAATGCTGTTATTCTTTACAGTTTTTCACCAGTCATCCACTATGATCAGTCATCCACTATGATTATTCACTGAACATCCACTTTGTACATCAACATCATTCACTATTCGATCATCTACTATGAATACTGTCCACCATTGTTGTTCAACGTTATAGTTTTGGTTATCATCACCCTAATAAATAAGACTTAAGCATCAACACAGTCTGTTTACTGGGATGTGGATGAAGGTTTAGCCGTATGTTGGAATCCACACAGCATCCTACGTGGAGGAAGACAGAACAGTGAAAAACGAGACCGCCAGTCGCAGGCGGTGATTGTAAAGTAAGAACAGATTAGCTGCCTTCAGTGAAACTGATAGCCGGTCGCAGGCTGTAGTTGTTCAGACTGTACGGAACCGCTAACACCCACACTGCTCCGCATTCGGGTATCACAGCAGCCGCCATACAGCCGCGGGACTATACTGCAGCCCGCCAAGAGAAGCTACATCATTCCCACCACGCGGAAGCTCACCGCACCTAGACTCAGTTTCCCGCCAAAACACTCAGCAGTACGCAGCTAAGCGCACAATGTCTCGAAACAGCACATCCTCACTCAAGACGAGGTCACAAGCAAGCTCGAGCAGGTCATCATTAGCAGAGCTGGCTGCTGTCGCTCGTGCTGAAGCTGAAGCAGCCAAAGCGAGGTCCTCCTTTGCCGAGAAAGAAATGCATCTAAAGCTGAGACAAGCAGAGCATGAGGCAGAAAAGGTGCGTTTGCAGGCAGAACAAACTGCACGCCTGCAAGCCGAAACCGCACGTTTGCGGGCAGAGCATGAAGCAGAAAATGCACGTTTGCGGGCAGAGCAAGAAGCAGAAGGTGCGCGCCTGCAAGTGTCTCTAGAAAGACTTATGGTAGACAAAGAGGCAGCAGCTGCAATAGCTAAGGCAGAGTACTTGGAAGCCATGAAGGATCCTGATTATGAGAGACGCAGCAACGTTCTTGGAACAGATCTAGAGCAGCAAGATCCAGCTCAGCGCGTCGCAGAGTACGTTCATCGACACTCCAGCATGGACAACACCCTCGACAGACTACAACGATCAGCCTACGCCGATTATCATCGATCCAACCCCGAACTTCACTACTACAAACAAGAAGACGTCCAAGACAGAGGAGTCGACCACAGCTACCGTTCCACTGAGAAGAAGGTACAGCTCCCACCTCACCTTAAAGAGACATCTTCTTCACCAGAAAGGTACTATGCAGACTGTCCGAAGCCAAGAGCATCTCACAGGTATGGTGATGCACCACACACTAGACATGGCTATAACATACCGGCTCATACCAACACTGATCAAGCCACCATAGACTTAGCAAAGTTCTTTGCCCGCCGAGAACTGGTAACAAAAGGACTTGTAAAGTTCACTGACAAAGCCGAAAACTACAGGTCGTGGCGAGCTTAATTCCAGAACGCCATTCAGGGACTGGACCTTTCTAGTAGTGAGGAGTTAGATCTCCTGGTAAAGTGGCTTGGAACTGAATCGGTCGAGCATGCTAAAAGACTAAGAGACATTAACATAGAATACCCACACATAGGTTTACGTAAAGTGTGGGAAAGACTTGACAAATGCTATGGGTCCGTAGAAGTAATAGAGAATGCTTTATTCAAAAGAATTGATGATTTCCCTAAGATAGGGCCCAAGGGTTATCAAAGACTTAGAGAATTGAATGATTTATTGATAGAGTTACAGGTCGCCCAGAAGGAAGGTCACTTGGCTGGATTGGCATTCTTAGACACTGCTAGGGGTGTCAATCCAATAGTACAAAAACTTCCTTACAATCTTCAAGAAAGGTGGATTATACATGGTTCACGGTATAAACAAATTCATAACGTACCATTCCCTCCTTTTGCTGTATTTGTTGAGTTTGTCACCCAGCAAGCCAAGATCAGAAATGACCCTAGTTTTGATTTCACTCTGTCATGCTCCACTACCCCTGGTGTCAAACCCAGTAAGACACCCGTGGCAGTCCATAAAACTGATATTGATTCCACAGGTCCTCCACACAAGACAACTAAGCCCCCTACGGAAGAGAGCAAACCTCAGGATGTCAGTAAGCAGTGTCCTCTACACAGGAAACCACATCCTCTACTAAAGTGCAGAGCCTTCAGGGAGAAGACTTTAGAGGATCGCAAAGGTTTCCTCAAGGAAAACAACATCTGCTTCAAATGCTGTGCTACGACCTCTCACTTCGCCAGGAACTGTGGAGCTAGCGTGAAATGTGCAGAATGCAGCAGCACGGATCACAATACAGCCTTGCATCCTGGACCACCTCCAGGAGTGTTGTCACAAGCAGAGGAGCACGATGAGAAACAGAAGAACACCGATGAAGACACCCCTGCGGTCACCTCTCAATGTACGGAGATCTGTAAGGGACTCAAGGGAGGAAGATCCTGCTCAAAAATCTGCCTTGTCCGAGTCTATCCAACAGGCCACAGAGACAAAGCGCTCAAGATATATGCAATCCTAGATGACCAAAGTAATATGTCTTTAGCCAGGTCCATCTTCTTTGACAACTTCAGCATTGTAGGCCCCAGTTCTCCTTACTCCCTTAGGACATGTTCAGGTACCGTCGAGACGGCGGGGAGGAAAGCAACCGGATACAAAGTGGAGTCCATGGATGGCCAGACCTGTCTGTCACTACCGACCATCCTGGAGTGCAACCAGATTCCTGACAACAGGTCTGAGATACCGTCACCAGAGGTGGCAACGTATCACCCCCACTTGAAGCGTATAGCCCACCTGATACCTAAGTTGGAACCAGAAGCGCCAATAGCTTTACTTCTGGGAAGAGATATTCTACGAGTCCACAAGACTAGAGAATATATCAACGGCTCACTGAATGCTCCATACGCGCAGAGGCAAGACCTTGGATGGGTCATTGTAGGAGATGTCTGTCTAGGAGGAGCACACAAGCCGGTCTCAGTCAACAGTATGCTTACCAGCACACTAGAAAATGGACGTCCATCTCTCTTCCAGCCGTGTCACAATAGTCTGCTGGTAAAGGAACTACCGAGCAGCACTCCCCTACCTTGCCCTTTCTCAGTTCCTATCAACGAAGACCACGCCTGTGAAGTTGAACAAGACCACATAGGATGTACAGTCTTCCACAGGACGAAGGAGGACAACAAGGTAGCGATGTCTATAGAAGACAAGATATTCCTGGACATCATGGACGAACAAATAGTCAAGGATACGGCAAATAGTTGGATCGTACCTCTACCATTTCGACCTCAGAGGAGACGCCTACCCAACAACAAGGAATTGGTCTACAGCAGATTCATCTCCCTAAGACACAAGCTTTAGAAGTCACCTGAGACGAAGGAACATTTCTTCACCTTCATGGGAAAGATATTCCAGAACAACCACGCAGAGATTGCACCTGCACTTCGACACGGAGAGGAGTGTTGGCACCTGCCCATCTTCGGAGTGTACCATCCTAAGAAGCCAGGTCAAATTAGAGTGGTATTCGACCCAAGTGCCAAATGCGAAGACGTGTCATTGAATGATGTCTTACTGTCGGGCCCAGACCTCAACAACAGACTTCTGGAAGTATTACTCTGTTTCCGTAGAGATTCAGTGGAATTTATGGCCAACATACAACAGATGTTCCACTGTTTTCTCGTCAAAGAGGAACACAGAAACTACCTGTGGTTCTTCTGGTACCGTGACAACGACCCGGACGAAGACATCGCAGAGTACCGGATGCGGGTACACATCTTTGGGAACAGTCCTTCCCCAGCGATCGCAATCTACGGCCTCCGACATTCTGCCAAAAAGGGTGAAGAAGAGTATGGCTCGGACGTCAGGTCCTTTGTGGAAAAGGATTTTTACGTGGATGACTGTTTGAAGTCCACACCGACAAGTGAGGCCGCAATCAGTCTACTAAAGAGGACTCGTGACATGCTCGCTCAGTCTAACCTAAGGTTACACAAGATTTCTTCCAACAGCCGAGAGTTGATGGAAGCCTTTCCCTCTGAAGACTATTCCAGCGATCTAAAGGATTTAGACCTCAGCATCGACCCCCTTCCTATGCAGCGGAGCCTTGGATTGCTGTGGGACCTGAAGACAGATACCTTCACCTTTCAGATCAGCAAGGATGAGAAACCCTTCACGCGCAGAGGAGTTCTTTCCTTCGTGAATAGTTTATACGACCCCTTGGGGTTCGTAGCTCCAGTAACCATCCAAGGAAAGCTGATGCTCAGGGACTTCACCCAAGACACTACTGGTTGGGATGATCCACTTCCAGCGGGAAAGGCTGACCTGTGGGCAGAGTGGAGGAAGTCTCTTGAAGCCCTGACCAACCTTCGTGTGAAACGACCGTATGCTCCTGTGCCATCCACAGAGGTCAAAACGCAAACACTTTGTATTTTCTGTGATGCATCAGTCAAAGCGATTGCAGCAGTAGCGTACCTCAAATCCACAGACGTAAGCGGACAATGCCATATCGGGTTCGTTATGAGCCGGACGAAATTGGCGCCACTTCGTGAACACACGATACCCAGACTGGAACTCTGTGCTGCTGTCCTCGCAGTTGAGTTGGCCGAGCTGGTCTCGGATGCGATGGGCCTGAAGATCGGGGATGCAGAGTTCTACACCGATAGCAAGGTAGTACTGGGGTACATCTGTAACGAGACACGACGCTTCTACGTCTACGTCAGCAACCGGGTACTTCGGGTAAGAAGATCCACCAACCCTAATCAGTGGCACTACGTACCTACTCATCACAATCCTGCGGACCACGCGACTAGATCCGTTGCACCCAGTCATCTGAAGGACACTTCATGGTTCACAGGTCCTACCTCTTTGTACCGTTCGATGTCCCAGATCAACAGGCCTGAAACTTTCGAACTAGTGGGTCCAGACACAGACGAAGAGATCCGACCTCAAGTGTCTGCTCTACATACAGAGATTTCAAGCTGCCACCTCGAATCTCACCGGTTCAGCAGGTTCTCCACCTGGAAGTCACTTGTTCGAGCTATAGCTTGTCTATTTCTTGTAACCCAGTCCTACAAGACAGCACTTTCTAGTGATTCTGGAGATCCATCCATCCTTACTCCTGCAATGTTACTCACACAGAAAACCTGTGTCCCGAAAGCTCCACTCAGAGAATTCAATGACAAAGACCTCTACAGACGACAATGGAGGCAAGTACAAAGCGTGTCCAACGTCTTCTGGAATAGATGGAGGAAACAGTATCTCTCCACTCTGCAAAGCAGGACAAAGTGGCAGAAAGACCGCTCAAACATTCAATCTGGCGATGTTGTACTCGTCAAAGACAGTTGGCCACTCGGCCTAGTCATTAAGACCCTGCCCAGTAAAGATGGGAAAGTGCGGAAAGTAGAGGTCAGAGTGTGCAAGCTTGGAGAAAACAAACTGTTCCTCAGACCCGTTACCGAGCTTGTATTATTATTTTCCCCAAAAGAACCTAATTGTGGCATCTGTTGACGCCAAGCGGGGAGTGTTCTGCCCATCTTAATGTGCAAAGAGTTAATTATCATGTTATTCAAGTTGTGGCCACTGGAGGTCATCAGTTGCCTACTTTTCATGTTGTTTACCAACCTTTCCCTCCTAAGAGCAATGTCTTATGGGTTAGTTCCGCCCACATTCTTCTTGTGAAGACAAGCTTCAGTAGCCATTTTTCCTGAGATCTGCAGAGAGGCACACGTGCTCCTGTCTCGCTTACTTTCTTACCCCTGTCCTAACGGATCTCGGTACGTTTATAAAGGTTTAATGCATCTTATGTTTGTGTTAGTATTTAAGCCTTATGCAGCTCCTATAGTCAGATATAGTTAGGCAGATGTGCTTTGCAGCTTGCAGTTAGGTTCAGGTGTACTCTGCATGTAGATAGATGCATTCTTGTATAGAATAGGGCAGTGCTGTTAGAATTACTGTGTAATGCACTCTGTATAATTCTTGCTGTAATGTCCCAGTTATTTATGTGATTGCACCCTGTATGTGCATATACTGAAATGCTGTTATTCTTTACAGTTTTTCACCAGTCATCCACTATGATCAGTCATCCACTATGATTATTCACTGAACATCCACTTTGTACATCAACATCATTCACTATTCGATCATCTACTATGAATACTGTCCACCATTGTTGTTCAACGTTATAGTTTTGGTTATCATCACCCTAATAAATAAGACTTAAGCATCAACACAGTCTGTTTACTGGGATGTGGATGAAGGTTTAGCCGTATGTTGGAATCCACACAGCATCCTACGTGGAGGAAGACAGAACACCCCCCTCAGGTGTTGCAAGGTACAAGAGCCACACCATGTGCAGCATTAATGCTGCACAAGTAAAAGGTTGCTCTATTTAGTTTGCTCCTTGCACACGCTGAATAAAACACGTACACTATTTAGCCCATTATACTGTCAAACAGCATTTGTTGCTTAAAGAGCCATCTTGTACAGCAGTAATACTGCACATGGAAAATGGTGGCTCCGAAAATTATGCTCCTTGCAAACGCTGAAGTACACACTCATATAATGTGTCCCCTCACACTGTCAAACCGTCCCGGAAGTGGGACTTTCCTTTGTAATGTGACACAGCAAAGCCGTCATTCCAACCCCCTTGGTGCCGTGCGCCACCTCCTCAACGTTGTTTGGTTCTGTCACGGAGCCCGCGCTGTAATGTTATCCATTGTCCATGCACAGTTAGCGGTGCCCGTCTTCTGACATCATGTAGGTGTCAGGCTGGCAGTGCCTGTGCGTCCAAGCTGCCCGAGATCCAACCTTGCAGTGTCATCTAATGTAGTCCCACTGCGGGCCAGGGATCCATGGGCATGCGCAGTGCATATCATCGCCTCTCACTCACCTCCTTCCTGCTTCTTCAGACTGTGCGGCGTCACGGCCGTGGCATGCTATTAGGGATCAGCTGACGCCGCCTAGTCTGAAGAAGCGTGAAGAAGGGGAGTGAGAGGCTAGTATATGCACTGCGCATGGCCATGGATACCAGGCCCACTGTGGGATCACATTAGACGACACTGCGAGGTGGGATTTCGGGCAGCGTGGACGCACAGGCGCAGCCAGGACGACAACAAATGATGTCAGAGGACGGGCAGCGCAAACTGTGCATGGCCAAGGGATAACATAACAGCGCAGGGTCTATGACGGAATCAAACAACGCTAAGGAGCCAGCGCATGGTGGCAAGGGGGTAGCAATGACGGCTGTGCTGCGTCACATTACAAAGGAAAGTCCAACCTCCGGGATGGTTGGACGGTGTGAGGGGACACATTACATGAGTGTGTAGTTCAGCGTTTGCAAGGAGCATAATTTCAAGAGCGACCTTTCCCTTGTGCAGTATTAGTGCTGCACATGGTGGCTCTTTCAGTAACAAACGCCTAGGGGGGGGGGGGACAGGTCCCCTTACATTTTAGGTGTGCCAGCGTGGCGGTCGCATGACACGTTGCCGGATACACAGCTGAGGATCAGCTGACGTTACTGAACCCCAATAACAGAGGAGCGACTGTTGACTGTGCAGACAGCACTTCCAGGCACCAACTGGCGGTGTTAGAGCCCAGGGACAGCAGGAGGAGCAGATTGGAGGTATTGCCGCACACACAGCTGGGGATCAGCTGACGTTACTGAACCCCAATAACAGAGGAGCGACTGTTAACTGTGCACACAGCACTTCCAGGCACCAACTGGCGGTGTTAGAGCCCAGGGACAGCAGGAGGAGCAGATTGGAGGTATTGCCGCACAAACAGCTGGGGATCAGCTGACGTTACTGAACCCCAATAACAGAGGAGCGACTGTTAACTGTGCACACAGCACTTCCAGGCACCAACTGGCGGTGTTAGAGCCCAGGGAAAGCAGGAGGAGCAGATTGGAGGTATTGCCGCACACACAGCTGGGGATCAGCTGACGTTACTGAACCCCAATAACAGAGGAGCGACTGTTAACTGTGCACACAGCACTTCCAGGCACCAACTGGCGGTGTTAGAGCCCAGGGTCAGCAGGAGGAGCAGAGGAACAGAGTGTAGGCCGAAGCCTGATTGGAGCAAGTTGAAAGGGAACCTTTAACCCCCCCCCCCAAGACGTTTGTAGCTGAAAGAGCCATCTTTTGCAGCACTAAGGATGCAAAAGGAAAAGGTTGCTCTTTTAATTATGCTCCTTGCAAACACTGAAGTAAACACTAAAAATGTGTCCCCTTATACCGTTCAACCGTCCCGGAGGTGCAAATTTCCTTCGTAATTGGACACAGCACAGCTGTCATTCCTATCCCCTTGGTGCCGTGCGCTGCCTCCTCAGCGTTGTTTTAAGCTGTCACAGAGCCTGCGCTGTTCTGTTAGCCCTTGGCCATGCCCAATTAGCGCTGCCTGTCTTCTGACATAATTTGGTGTCAGGCTGTCAGTGCCTGTGCGTCCACGCTGCTCCAGATCCCACCTCGCAGTCTCGTCTAACGTAATCCCACTGCGGGCCTTGGATCCATGGGCATGCGCAGTGCATATCATCGCCTCTCACTCCCCTCCTTCCTGCTTCTTCAGACTGTGCGGCGTCACGGCCGTGGCATGCTATTAGGGATCAGCTGACGCCGCCTAGTCTGAAGAAGCGTGAAGAAGGGGAGTGAGAGGCTAGTATATGCACTGCGCATGCCCATGGATCCCAGGCCCGCAGTGTGACTCAATCAGAAGACACTGCGAGGTGGGATCTCGGGCAGCGCGGCCGCACAGGCGCAGCCAGCCTGACACCAAATTAAGTCAGAAGACAGGCAGCGCAAATAGGGCATGCCCAAGGGATAACAGAACAGCGCAGGCTCCGTGACAGCTTAAAACAACGCAGAGGAGGCAGCGCATGGCACCAAGGGGGTAGGAATGACGGCTGTGCTGCGTCACATTACGAAGGAAAGTCCCAGCTCCGGGACGGTATAATGGTATCAGTGAACACATTTTATAAGTGTTAAGTTCTGCGTGTGCAAGGAGCTAAACCAAAAGAGCTACCTTTTCCTTGTGCAGCATTACTGCTGCAGAAGATGGCTCTTTCAGGAACAAACGACGGGGGGGGGGTGACAGGTTCCCTAACATTTAGGTTGTTGTGCCAGCGTGGCGGTCGCAGGACACATTGCCGGCTACACAGCTGGGGATCAGCTGACGTTACTGAAACCCAATAACACTGGGTCGTATGTTTTTACTGTGCAGCCTGCACTTCTGAGCCGCAACTGGCGGTGTTGGAGCCCAGGAATAGCAGTTCAGGTGGTAGAAAGATGAACACAGCAGGAGACCTGGATGACACCCAATTACTTAATCAGGCAGAGGAGTGGCAAATTCCTGCGAGATCCAGGCCTGGTTCATTTTCAGGAAAGTAAGCCGGTCAACGTTATCGGAGGACAGTCGCATGCGACGGTCTGTTAGTACACCACCTGCGGCACTAAAGACACGTTCCGATAAGACACTAGCCGCAGGGCAAGCCAGCACCTCCAATGCATACTGGCTTAGCTCTGGCCATGTATCCAGCTTAGAGACCCAAAACTTGAACGGGGAAGAGCCGTCTGGGAGTACAGTAAGAGGGCAAGCCATGTAGTCTGTCACCATCTGACGGAACCGTTGCCTCCTGCTGACTGGAGCCGCCGGTGATGGTGTAGACATTTGGGGCGGGCACACAAAAGTGTGCCAGAGTTGTGCCATACTGGGCTTGCCTTGGGCAGAGGCACTGCTTCTGCTCCCTCTTTGGGCAGAGCCTCCCCCACTGCCTCGACGCACTGAGCTGCTTTGTAAAGCACTAGCAGCACTCCTCTCAGTTGGACAGGAGAAGATGATGGAATTCACCAGTGTGTCGTGGTACTCCCGCAATTTACGCTCCCGGGTCAACGCTGGGATGAGGTTTTGGACGTTGTCCCGGTAGCGAGGATCGAGGAGGGTGAACACCCAATAATCAGGCATGTTGAGAATGTGGTCGATGCGGCGGTCGTTTCTCAGGCACTGCAGCATGAAATCCACCATGTGCTGCAGAGTGCCAACTGGCCCAAAACGCTGTCCCCTGCTTGAGACATGATCTCTGCCCGCTCGTCATCACCCCACCCTCGCTGTACACACTGACCACTGGACAATTGTGTCGCTCCCTCCTCTGGACGGAGCTCTTCCTCCTCACAAATTGGCCCCTGCGTACCCCTTTGTGAGGAACCACGTGGCGCTGACTCTCCAGAAGCTGATGGAAAAGGTGACTCCTCATCCTCCACCTCTTCCACAACATCATCCCTTAACCCTTGCAAAGTTTGCTGAAGCAGGCAGATAAGGGGGACAGTCATGCTGACTAGTGCATCATCTGCACTTGCCATCCGCGTGGAATAATCAAAAGGACGCAAAACCTGGCAGACGTCCTTCATAGTGGCCCACTCTGTGGTTGTGAAGTCTGATCGGCGCTGACTGCGACTTCTTTGCGCCTGATGCAGCTGGTACTCCATAACTGCTTGCTGCTGCTCACACAACCGCTCCAACATATGTAACGTGGAATTCCACCGGGTAGGTAGGTCACATATGATGCGGTGTTCCGGAAGGCGGAATCGGCGCTGCAGAGCAGCAATGCGGGATCTGGCCAAGCTGGAACGCCGCAAGTGAGCACACTCTAGGCGGACCTTGTGCAGCAGGGCATCAAGATCCGGATAGTCCCTCAGAAAACTCTGCACAACCAAATTGAGCACATGTGCCAGACATGGGATGTGAGTGAGGTTGCCAAGGGCCAAAGCTGCCACCAGATTTCGGCCATTGTCACACACTACCATGCCTGGCTGGAGATTCGCTGGCAGTAACCACACATCGCTCTCCTGCTTGATGGCATTCCAGAGCTCCTGCGCTGTGTGGCTTCGATGCCCCAATGAAACTAGTTTCAAGACGGCCTGCTGACGTTTGGCCACGGCTGTGCTCATGTCGGTCATAGGTAAACGTTCACGGGTCCATGTGGAGGTGGACTGTGACGGATCCTGCAGAGAGGAATCTGAGGAACTGGTGTAAGAGGAGGAGTCGATGCGTACAGACTGGATTCCTGCAATCCTTGGAGTGGGCAGGACACGTCCTGCGCCACTCGCACGATCTGTACCTGGCTCAACAACATTAACCCAATGGGCAGTGAGGGAAACGTATCGCCCCTGTCAATGCTGACTGGTCCACGCATCGGTGGTGAGGTGGACCTTGCTACTGACGGCGTTCAGTAGCGCATGTTTTATGTTTGCCTCAACATGCCTGTGCAGGGCAGGGACAGCCTGCCTGCTGAAGTAAAAGCGGCTGGGCACCTTGTACTGTGGGACTGCCAATGCCATCAAGTCACGGAAGCTGTCAGTCTCCACCAGCCTGAACGAGAGCATTTCCAGGGACAACAGTTTGGCAATGCCTGCATTCAGAGCCTGTGCTCGGGGGTGGTTGGCCGAGAATGCCCGCCTTTTCTCCCATGCCTGTACTACCGATGGCTGTAGAGTAGACTGGGAGTGTGAGGATGACTGGGAAGGTGGTGCTGTGGGTGGAATTACACAAGGTCTCTGGACAACAGTGCCAGAGGTTCTTCCATGGCGATCCTGGGAGGAAGCCAAACCAGCTGTGCGTGAGCTGGAGGAAGAGGCAACACGAGCTGAAGAGGTGGTAGCTGCCGCTGTTGGTTGGCCTACATCTTCAGTCTGTTTCTGTAACTCCACCGCGTGCCTGGTCCGCACATGTTTCCACATATTTGTGGTATTGAGGTTGCTGACATTTTTCCCTCTTTTTACTTTCTGATGACACAGCTTGCATTTGACAAAACAAATGTCATCTGCAACTGTGTCAAAAAAGGACCAGGCACTGCAAGTCTTGGGAGCGCCCTTTTTGGCTTTGGAAAGAGACAGGCTCCTAACGGGTGCCAAAGTGGAGGCTACAGGCTCCGCAGTCTTCCCCCTCCCTCTCCCTCTTTGGCCCGTAAGGGGAAGCTCTTCCTCAGAGCTGCTCCCACCACCTTCCTGTTCCTCACGCCACGATGGGTCAAGGACCTCATCATCTCCACTACCCTCTGCCACCAACTGCTCCTCCTGGGTAGTCTCGGCAGCACAGTACGCACCAGAAAGCGGCACCTGAGTTTCATCATCAGATGCGTACTGCGCTGTGGTCACCGGAGGCACTGGCCCACCTGCCTCTTCAGAGTCAGAGAGAAAAAGCTGTTGGGCATCACTGCACACTGCATCTTCTTCCATTTCTCCAATGCTGCTTGGCTGGCCCCCTGTTTCCAAGCCAAGAGATTCAGAGAACAGAAGTAGAGACGGCTCCTGTCCTGGGCTCTCTGACTGCCTGGCCAATTTGGCAGGTGGTGAAGAGACAGATGGCTGCTCTCCAGTGCTCTGTGCCTGAGAGGATGTGGCACTAACTGAAGTCGATGCCGAGGCGTTAGCTGCCATCCACCCGACAACGGCTTCAATTTGGTCTTCACGCAGCAGCGGTGCACGGCGCTCTCCGACAAAGCTGCGCATGAAGGACTGTTCCCTGCTGAAACTGAGTGACGACGAGTCACCGGCGCCCGCAGCAGGCACAGAATCACCACGTCCTCTCCCTGCTCCTCTCCCTGCTCCGCGCCCACGCCCACGTGCCTTACTCCCTGCCCTCTTCATCTTGGTTGACAGATAAAGATAAGCAGAAAAGTACTAAGGCCTTAGTGTGCTTATTCCTGAAATGCTCCTCCTAACAGGTGTAAGAAACACTAATGTTGTAAAGTGTGGACTAAACTTTATTATTTTTCAAATGTGGCCTACACAAGTGTTAAGTTGTGTTTGGTGAACTTTACTTTTTTTTTTGTGCAGATCGGGCTACAGAGCTAGTTTAAATCACACGGAGACCGTGCAGACAGCCGTAAACGGCGCTGCAAGGCCAAAAAACCCTCCTCTAGGTTATCCTATGTAGTGTTTTTCCACTATTTAGCTGGAGACGGGTGGAAAGACACTAATAGGAAATTTTTTTTTTAAATTTTAAACAGGCTGCACTATTTGAAAAAAAGGAAATTGTTTTTCAAGGTATGAGGCAGTAACGCACCCTGAGCTGAATCCAACCGGCTATAGCTGCACACAGACTACAGGGCGAGCTGCGCTCACACAGAGACCGTGCAGACAGCCGTAAACGGCGCTGCAAGGCCCAATAAACCCCCCTCTAGGTTATCCTATGTAGTGTTTTTCCACAATTTAGCTGGAGACGGGTGGAAAAACACTAATAGGAATTTTTTTTTAAATTTTTAAACAGGCTGCACTATTTGAAAAAAAGGAAAATTTTTCTCAAGGTATGAGCCAGTAACGAACCCTGAGCTGAATCCAACCGGCTATGGCTGCACACAGACTACAGGGCGAGCTGGGCTCACACGGAGACCGTGCAGACAGCCGTAAACGGCGCTGCAAGGCCCAAAAACCCCTTATAGGTTATCCTATGTAGTGTTTTTCCACAATTTAGCTGGAGACGGGTGGAAAAACACTAATAGGGAATTTTTTAAAATTTTTAAACAGGCTGCACTATTTGAAAAAAAGGAAAATTTTTCTCAAGGTATGAGCCAGTAACGAACCCTGAGCTGAATCCAACCGGCTATGGCTGCACACAGACTACAGGGCGAGCTGGGCTCACACGGAGACCGTGCAGACAGCCGTAAACGGCGCTGCAAGGCCCAAAAAACCCCCTCTAGGTTATCCTATGTAGTGTTTTTCCACAATTTAGCTGGAGACTGGTGGAAAAACACTAATAGGAAATTTGAGAAAAAATGTGCAGCAGGCTGCACTATGAGCAAAAAAGGACAACTGTGTGAGGCAGTGTGAACCCCCCCTGAGCTGAATACAACCGGGTATATGGCTGCACACAGACTACAGAGTGAGCTGCACACACACACACACAGAGACCTTGCAGAACGCTGTTAAAACAGCGCTGCAAGGCAAGAGCAAGGTGAACAGTGAAGAACACACAGCGTTTTGCTAAATTAGCCTTTGGAAAGGAAAATAAAGCAATTAGCTAGCTCAACTGGCCCTCAGTTAGAACACAGCATCCTGTCCCTAACTGAAATCACAGCAGAGTGAGCGCAAAATGGCGGCAGCGTTTTTTATAGTGCAGAGTGACATCATTTCAGCAGCCAATCACAGCCTTGCTAGTACTTACATGCCCACCATGCTAAACAGGATGTGCCCACACTTCCAATCATTCCTCATTGGCTGCTGCGTTCAGTTTGAATTCTGGGAACTTCCGATTCCGGTATCTGATACGCGGGAAGTATCGGAATTCGGTATCGGAATTCCGATACCGCAAATATCGGCCGATACCCGATACTTGCGGTATCGGAATGCTCAACACTAGTTAGGATCCCAAGGGTTAGGGTTAGGGCTAGGGTTGGGGTTAGGGTTAGAGTTTGCGTTAGGGTTAGGGTTTGTGTTAGGGTTAGAGTTTGTGTTAGAGTTAGGGTTAGAGTTTGTGTTAGGGTTAGGGTTAGGGTTTGTGTTTTGGGGTTAGGGTTAGAGTTTGTGTTAGGGTTAGAGTTTGTGTTAGAGTTTGTGTTAGGGTTAGGGTTAGAGTTTGTGTTAGAGTTAGGGTTAGAGTTTGGGTTAGGGTTAGAGTTTGGGTTAGGGTTAGGATCCCTAGGGTTAGGGCTAGGGTTGGGGTTAGGGTTAGAGTTTGCGTTAGGGTTAGAGTTTGTGTTAGGGTTAGGGTTAGAGTTTGTGTTAGAGCTTGTGTTAGAGTTTGTGTTAGGGTTAGGTTTAGAGTTTGGGTTAGGGTTAGGGTTAGAGTTTGTGTTTTAGGGTTAGAGTTTGTGTTAGGGTTGGGGTTAGGGTTAGAGTTTGGGTTAGAGTTTGTGTTAGAGTTTGTGTTAGAGTTAGGGTTAGAGTTTGTGTTAGAGTTTGTGTTAGGGTTAGGGTTAGATTTTGTGTTAGAGTTTGTGTTAGGGTTAGAGTTTGGGTTAGAGTTTGGGTTAGGGTTAGGGTTAGAGTTTGGGTTAGGGTTAGGATCACTAGGGTTAGGGTTATGGTTAGGGTCCCTAGGGTTAGGGTCCCTAGGGTTAGGGTTAGAGTTTGTGTTAGAGTTTGTGTTAGGGTTAGAGTTAGGGTTAGGGTTAGAGTTTGTGTTTTAGGGTTAGGGTTAGAGTTTGTGTTAGGGTTAGAGTTAGGGTTAGAGTTTGTGTTAGAGTTTGTGTTAGGGTTAGGGTTAGAGTTTGTGTTAGGGTTAGAGTTTGTGTTAGGGTTAGGGTTACCGTTAGAGTTTGGGTTAGGGTTAGGGTTAGAGTTTGGGTTAGGGTTAGGGTTAGGATCCCAAGGGTTAGGGCTATGGTTGGGGTTAGGGTTAGAGTTTGCATTAGGGTTAGAGTTTGTGTTAGGGTTAGAGTTTGTGTTAGAGTTAGGGTTAGAGTTTGTATTAGGGTTAGGGTTAGAGTTTGTGTTAGAATTAGGGTTAGAGTTTGTGTTAGGGTTAGAGTTTGGGTTAGGGTTAGAGTTAGGGTTAGAGTTTGTGTTAGAGTTTGTGTTAGGGTTAGGGTTAGAGTTTGTGTTAGGGTTAGAGTTTGTGTTAGGGTTAGGTTTACCGTTAGAGTTTGGGTTAGGGTTAGAGTTTGGGTTAGGGTTAGGATCCCAAGGGTTAGGGTTAGGGCTAGGGTTGGGGTTAGGGTTAGAGTTTGCGTTAGGGTTGGAGTTTGTGTTAGGGTTAGAGTTTGTGTTAGAGTTAGGGTTAGCGTTTGTGTTAGAGTTTGTGTTAGGGTTTGTGTTTTGGGGTTAGGGTTAGGGTTAGAGTTTGTGTTAGGGTTAGAGTTTGTGTTAGGGTTAGAGTTTGTGTTAGAGTTTGTGTTAGGGTTAGAGTTTGTGTTAGAGTTAGGGTTAGAGTTTGGGTTATGGTTAGAGTTTGGGTTAGGGTTAGGATCCCTAGGGTTAGGGCTAGGGTTGGGGTTAGGGTTAGAGTTTGCGTTAGAGTTAGAGTTTGTGTTAGGGTTAGAGTTTGTGTTAGAGTTTGTGTTAGGGTTAGGTTTAGAGTTTGGGTTAGGGTTAGAGTTTGTGTTTTAGGGTTAGGGTTAGGGTTTGTGTTTTGGGGTTAGGGTTAGAGTTTGTGTTAGGGTTAGAGTTTGTGTTAGAGTTTGTGTTAGGGTTAGGGTTAGAGTTTGTGTTAGAGTTAGGGTTAGAGTTTGGGTTAGGGTTAGAGTTTGGGTTAGGGTTAGGATCCCTAGGGTTAGGGCTAGGGTTGGGGTTAGGGTTAGAGTTTGCGTTAGGGTTAGAGTTTGTGTTAGGGTTAGGGTTAGAGTTTGTGTTAGAGCTTGTGTTAGAGTTTGTGTTAGGGTTAGGTTTAGAGTTTGGGTTAGGGTTAGGGTTAGAGTTTGTGTTTTAGGGTTAGAGTTTGTGTTAGGGTTGGGGTTAGGGTTAGAGTTTGGGTTAGAGTTTGTGTTAGAGTTTGTGTTAGAGTTAGGGTTAGAGTTTGTGTTAGAGTTTGTGTTAGGGTTAGGGTTAGATTTTGTGTTAGAGTTTGTGTTAGGGTTAGAGTTTGGGTTAGAGTTTGGGTTAGGGTTAGGGTTAGAGTTTGGGTTAGGGTTAGGATCACTAGGGTTAGGGTTATGGTTAGGGTCCCTAGGGTTAGGGTCCCTAGGGTTAGGGTTAGAGTTTGTGTTAGAGTTTGTGTTAGGGTTAGAGTTAGGGTTAGGGTTAGAGTTTGTGTTTTAGGGTTAGGGTTAGAGTTTGTGTTAGGGTTAGAGTTAGGGTTAGAGTTTGTGTTAGAGTTTGTGTTAGGGTTAGGGTTAGAGTTTGTGTTAGGGTTAGAGTTTGTGTTAGGGTTAGGGTTACCGTTAGAGTTTGGGTTAGGGTTAGGGTTAGAGTTTGGGTTAGGGTTAGGGTTAGGATCCCAAGGGTTAGGGCTATGGTTGGGGTTAGGGTTAGAGTTTGCATTAGGGTTAGAGTTTGTGTTAGGGTTAGAGTTTGTGTTAGAGTTAGGGTTAGAGTTTGTATTAGGGTTAGGGTTAGAGTTTGTGTTAGAATTAGGGTTAGAGTTTGTGTTAGGGTTAGAGTTTGGGTTAGGGTTAGAGTTTGTGTTTTAGGGTTAGTGTTAGGGTTAGAGTTTGTGTTAGGGTTAGAGTTAGGGTTAGAGTTTGTGTTAGAGTTTGTGTTAGGGTTAGGGTTAGAGTTTGTGTTAGGGTTAGAGTTTGTGTTAGGGTTAGGTTTACCGTTAGAGTTTGGGTTAGGGTTAGAGTTTGGGTTAGGGTTAGGATCCCAAGGGTTAGGGTTAGGGCTAGGGTTGGGGTTAGGGTTAGAGTTTGCGTTAGGGTTGGAGTTTGTGTTAGGGTTAGAGTTTGTGTTAGAGTTAGGGTTAGCGTTTGTGTTAGAGTTTGTGTTAGGGTTTGTGTTTTGGGGTTAGGGTTAGAGTTTGTGTTAGGGTTAGAGTTTGTGTTAGGGTTAGAGTTTGTGTTAGAGTTTGTGTTAGGGTTAGAGTTTGTGTTAGAGTTAGGGTTAGAGTTTGGGTTATGGTTAGAGTTTGGGTTAGGGTTAGGATCCCTAGGGTTAGGGCTAGGGTTGGGGTTAGGGTTAGAGTTTGCGTTAGAGTTAGAGTTTGTGTTAGGGTTAGAGTTTGTGTTAGAGTTTGTGTTAGGGTTAGGTTTAGAGTTTGGGTTAGGGTTAGAGTTTGTGTTTTAGGGTTAGAGTTTGTGTTAGGGTTGGGGTTAGGGTTAGAGTTTGGGTTAGAGTTTGTGTTAGAGTTAGGGTTAGAGTTTGGGTTAGGGTTAGGATCCCTAGGGTTAGGGTTATGGTTAGGGTCCCTAGGGTTAGGGTCCCTAGGGTTAGGGTTAGAGTTTGAGTTAGAGTTTGTGTTAGGGTTAGAGTTTGGGTTAGGGTTAGGGTTAGAGTTTGTGTTAGAGTTTGTGTTAGGGTTAGGGTTAGATTTTGTGTTAGAGTTTGTGTTAGGGTTAGGGTTAGAGTTTGGGTTAGAGTTTGGGTTAGGGTTAGGGTTAGAGTTTGGGTTAGGGTTAGGATCCCTAGGGTTAGGGTTATGGTTAGGGTCCCTAGGGTTAGGGTCCCTAGGGTTAGGGTTAGAGTTTGTGTTAGAGTTTGTGTTAGGGTTAGAGTTTGGGTTAGGGTTAGGGTTAGAGTTTGTGTTAGGGTTAGAGTTTGTGTTAGGGTTAGAGTTTGTGTTAGGGCTAGGGTTACCGTTAGAGTTTGGGTTAGGGTTAGGGTTAGAGTTTGGGTTAGGGTTAGGATCCCAAGGGTTAGGGTTAGGGCTAGGGTTGGGGTTAGGGTTAGAGTTTGCGTTAGGGTTAGAGTTTGTGTTAGAGTTGGAGTTTGTGTTAGAGTTAGGGTTAGAGTTTGTGTTTTAGGGTTAGGGTTAGGGTTAGAGTTTGTGTTAGGGTTAGAGTTTGTGTTAGGGTTAGAGTTTGTGTTAGAGTTTGTGTTAGAGTTTGTGTTAGGGTTAGGGTTAGAGTTTGTGTTAGAGTTAGGGTTAGAGTTTGGGTTAGGGTTAGAGTTTGGGTTAGGGTTAGGATCCCTAGGGTTAGGGCTAGGGTTGGGGTTAGGGTTAGAGTTTGCGTTAGGGTTAGAGTTTGTGTTAGGGTTAGGGTTAGAGTTTGTGTTAGAGTTTGTGTTATGGTTAGGGTTAGAGTTTGGGTTAGGGTTAGAGTTTGTGTTTTAGGGTTAGAGTTTGTGTTAGGGTTTGGGTTAGGGTTAGAGTTTGTGTTAGGGTTAGGGTTAGAGTTTGTGTTAGAGTTTGTGTTAGGGTTAGGGTTAGAGTTTGGGTTAGGGTTAGGATCCCTAGGGTTAGGGTTAGGGTCCCTAGGGTTAGGGTTAGGGTCCCTAGGGTTAGGGTTAGGGTCCCTAGGGTTAGGGTTAGAGTTTGTGTTAGAGTTTGTGTTAGGGTTAGAGTTTGGGTTAGAGTTTGTGTTTTAGGGTTAGGGTTAGAGTTTGTGTTAGGGTTAGAGTTAGGGTTAGAGTTTGTGTTAGAGTTTGTGTTAGGGTTAGAGTTTGTGTTAGGGTTAGAGTTTGTGTTAGGGCTAGGGTTACCGTTAGAGTTTGGGTTAGGGTTAGAGTTTGGTTAGGATTAGGATCCCAAGGGTTAGGGTTAGGGCTAGGGTTGGGGTTAGGGTTAGAGTTTGCGTTAGGGTTAGAGTTTGTGTTAGGGTTAGAGTTTGTGTTAGAGTTAGGGTTAGAGTTTGTGTTAGGGTTAGGGTTAGAGTTTGTGTTAGAGTTAGGGTTAGAGTTTGGGTTAGGGTTAGAGTTTGGGTTAGGGTTAGGGTTAGGATCCCTAGGGTAAGGGTTAGGGCTAGGGTTGGGGTTAGGGTTAGAGTTTGCGTTAGGGTTAGAGTTTGTGTTAGAGTTTGTGTTAGAGTTTGTTTTAGGGTTAGAGTTTGGGTTAGGGTTAGAGTTTGTGTTTTAGGGTTAGAGTTTGTGTTAGGGTTGGGGTTAGGGTTAGAGATTGGGTTAGAGTTTGTGTTAGAGTTTGTGTTAGAGTTAGGGTTAGAGTTTGTGTTAGGGTTAGGATCCCTAGGGTTAGGGTTATGGTTAGGGTTAGGGTCCCTAGGGTTAGGGTCCCTAGGGTTAGGGTTAGAGTTTGTGTTAGAGTTTGTGTTAGGGTTAGAGTTTGGGTTAGGGTTAGAGTTTGTGTTTTAGGGTTAGGGTTAGAGTTTGTGTTAGGGTTAGAGTTAGGGTTAGAGTTTGTGTTAGAGTTTGTGTTAGGGTTAGGGTTAGAGTTTGTGTTAGGCTTAGAGTTTGTGTTAGGGTTAGGGTTACCGTTAGAGTTTGGGTTAGGGTTAGAGTTTGGGTTAGGGTTAGGGTTAGAGTTTGTGTTTTAGGGTTAGGGTTAGGGTTAGAGTTTATGTTAGGGTTAGAGTTAGGGTTAGAGTTTGTGTTAGAGTTTGTGTTAGGGTTAGGGTTAGAGTTTGTGTTAGGGTTAGAGTTTGTGTTAGGGTTAGGGTTACCGTGAGAGTTTGGGTTAGGGTTAGGGTTAGAGTTTGGGTTAGGGTTAGGATCCCAAGGGCTAGGGTTGGGGTTAGGGTTAGAGTTTGCGTTAGGGTTAGAGTTTGTGTTAGGGTTAGAGTTTGTGTTAGAGTTAGGGTTAGAGTTTGTGTTAGAGTTTGTGTTAGGGTTAGGGTTTGTGTTTTGGGATTAGGGTTAGGGTTAGAGTTTGTGTTAGGGTTAGAGTTTGTGTTAGGGTTAGAGTTTGTGTTAGAGTTTGTGTTAGGGTTAGGGTTAGAGTTTGTGTTAGAGTTAGGGTTAGAGTTTGGGTTAGGGTTAGAATTTGGGTTAGGATCCCTAGGGTTAGGGCTAGGGTTGGGGTTAGGGTTAGAGTTTGCGTTAGGGTTAGAGTTTGGGTTAGGGTTAGAGTTTGTGTTAGAGTTTGTGTTAGAGTTAGGGTTAGAATTTGTGTTAGAGTTTGGGTTAGGGTTAGAGTTTGGGTTAGGGTTAGAGTTTGGGTTAGGGTTAGGATTCCTAGGGTTAGGGCTAGGGTTAGAGTTTGCGTTAGGGTTAGAGTTTGTGTTAGGGTTAGAGTTTGTGTTAGGGTTAGAGTTTGTGTTAGAGTTTGTGTTAGAGTTTGTGTTAGGGTTAAGGTTAGAGTTTGGGTTAGGGTTAGGGTTAGAGTTTGTGTTTTAGGGTTAGAGTTTGTGTTAGGGTTGGGGTTAGGGTTAGAGTTTGCGTTAGGGTTAGAGTTTGTGTTAGGGTTAGAGTTTGTGTTAGAGTTTGTGTTAGAGTTAGGGTTAGAGTTTGTGTTAGCGTTTGTGTTAGAGTTTGGGTTAGGGTTAGAGTTTGGGTTAGGGTTAGAGTTTGGGTTAGGGTTAGTATCCCTAGGGTTAGGGCTAGGGTTAGAGTTTGCGTTAGGGTTAGAGTTTGTGTTAGGGTTAGAGTTTGTGTTAGAGTTTGTGTTAGAGTTTGGGTTAGGGTTAGAGTTTGTGTTAGGGTTAGAGTTTGGGTTATGGTTAGAGTTTGTGTTTTAGGGTTAGGGTTAGAGTTTGTGTTAGGGTTAGATTTTGTGTTAGAGTTTGTGTTAGAGTTTGTGTTAGAGTTTGGGTTAGGGTGAGGGTTAGAGTTTGGGTTAGGGTTAGAGTTTGGGTTAGGGTTAGGGTTAGAGTTTGTGTTAGAGTTTGTGTTAGAGTTTGGGTTAGGGTTAGGGTTAGAGTTTGGGTTAGGGTTAGAGTTTGGGTTAGGGTTAGAGTTTGTGTTAGGGTTGGGGTTAGGGTTAGAGTTTGTGTTAGAGTTTGTGTTAGAGTTTGTGTTAGAGTTTGTGTTAGAGTTAGGGTTAGAGTTTGTGTTAGAGTTTGGGTTAGAGTTAGGGTTAGAGTTTGGGTTAGAGTTTGGGTTAGGGTTAAGATCCCTAGGGATAGGGATAGGGTTGGGGTTAGGGTTAGAGTTTGCGTTAGGGTTAGAGTTTGTGTTAGAGTTTGTGTTAGAGTTTGTGTTAGAATTTGTGTTAGGGTTAGAGTTTGGGTTAGGGTTAGAGTTTGTGTTTTAGGGTTAGGGTTAGAGTTTGTGTTAGGGTTAGATTTTGTGTTAGAGTTTGTGTTAGAGTTTGGGTTAGGGTTAGGGTTAGAGTTTGGGTTAGGGTTAGAGTTTGGGTTAGGGTTAGGGTTAGAGTTTGTGTTAGAGTTTGGGTTAGGGTTAGGGTTAGATTTTGGGTTAGGGTTAGAGTTTGGGTTAGGGTTAGGGTTAGAGTTTGTGTTAGGGTTGGGGTTAGGGTTAGAGTTTGTGTTAGAGTTTGTGTTAGAGTTAGGGTTAGAGTTTGTGTTAGAGTTTGGGTTAGAGTTAGGGTTAGAGTTTGGGTTAGGGTTAGAGTTTGGGTTAGGGTTAGGATCCCTAGGGATAGGGATAGGGTTGGGGTTAGGGTTAGAGTTTGTGTTAGGGTTAGAGTTTGTGTTTTAGGGTTAGAGTTAGGGTTAGAGTTTGTCTTAGGGTTAGAGTTTGTGTTAGGGTTAGAGTTTGTGTTAGAGTTTGGGTTAGAGTTTGTGTTAGGGTTAGAGTTTTTGTTTTAGGGTTAGGGTTAGAGTTTGTGTTTTAGGGTTAGGGTTAGGGTTAGGATCCCTAGGGTTACTAGGGATCCTAACCCTAGGTATTTCTGTTTATAGTGGGTTTTCTAGTTGATTTTGATGATTGGCAGCTGTCACACACTTCTCATCATGCGTTTCAAAAATGCAAACGCAGGAAAAAACGCATGTAAACGCGTCAAAATGCCGCGTTTGTGTTAAAACATGCAAAAACGCATGCGCCTAAAAAACGCAGCATTTAAACGTGTTTAAACGTGTTTTTTCACCAAATGCGTTTGCGTTTAAAATGCTGCATTTTTAAACGCAAATGTGAAAACAGCCTTAGTAGAATACCCGGCTGGGTAATAGGAATTAGTTATAGTCTGTAGAATAGAATGTTATTTAAAATATTTAAACCTGTTTCCGTTTGTAACGTTCAAGTGACCTCACCTCCCATAAAGGGAAGCATTGTAATGTTTACACTGTTTAAAGCATTCCAAAAGTTTTGTATGTCCTTTTCTAATAACTATTGTTGTTCTTCTTTTTCCAGTCCGGGAGTACTGGATTTAACCGGGGGGGAGTGCAGCGCCCCAGAGACCTGGTCGTTGCAGTGATGTCGCTCTGCCGCTAAGGAGGGTGATGTTATGTCTGATTGCACTAAAGGAGTTCACCTGACCAGGTATCACAAGCACAAATTACACTTCACACTCTGGACATTAGGGGGAGCAAAAGGCACTATGTATTAGGCCACTCCTCACACTGGTAAAACTAGGGGTCAGTGTTATGAACTGGTGATTCAGAAACACAATGGACATGGTGGTTAAGAGCACACAAAGTGACCTGATAGTTACTAGCAACATAGGACGAGCTCTGAGACGTGGGAACTCTGCTGACCGCAATCCCTAATCCTATCACACCACACTAGAGGTAGCCGTGGAGCGCTCCTGACCAGACCTAGGCGCCTCGGGCACAGCCTGAGAAACTAGCTAGCCCTGAAGATAGAAAAATAAGCCTACCTTGCCTCAGAGAAATTCCCCAAAGGAAAAGGCAGCCCCCCACATATAATGACTGTGAGCAAAGATGAAAATACAAACACAGAGATGAAATAGGTATTAGCAAAGTGAGGCCCGACTTACTGAACAGACCGAGGATAGTAAAGATAGCTTTGCGGTCAGCACAAAAACCTACAAACAACCACGCAGAGGGCGCAAAAAGACCCTCCGTACCGACTAACGGCACGGAGGTGCTTCCTCTGCGTCCCAGAGCTTCCAGCAAGCAAGAAAAACCAATATAGCAAGCTGGACAGAAAAAATCGCAAACAAAAGTAACACAAGCAGAACTTAGCTTATGCAGGGCAGACAGGCCACAAGACGATCCAGGAGAGAGCAAGACCAATACTGGAACATTGACTGGAGGCAAGGAACAAAGAACTAGGTGGAGTTAAATAGAGCAGCACCTAATGACCTATCCTCGTCACCTGAGGAAGGAAACTCAGAAGCCGCAGCCCCACTCACATCCACCAGATGAAGCTCATGGACAGAACCAGCCGAAGTACCACTCATGACCACAGGAGGGAGCTTGACCACAGAATTCACAACAGTACCCCCCCCTTTGAGGAGGGGTCACCGAACCCTCACCAGAGCCCCCAGGCCGACCAGGATGAGCCAAATGAAAGGCACGAACCAGATCGGCAGCATGAACATCAGAGGCAAAGACCCAGGAATTATCTTCCTGACCATAACCCTTCCACTTAACCAGGTACTGGAGTTTCCGTCTCGAAATACGAGAATCCAAAATCTTCTCCACTATATACTCCAACTCCCCCTCAACCAAAACCGGAGCAGGAGGATCAACGGATGGAACCACAGGTGCCACGTATCTCCGCAACAATGACCGATGGAATACATTATGGATGGAAAAAGAAGCTGGAAGGGTCAAACGAAAAGACACAGGATTAAGAACCTCAGAAATCCTATACGGACCAATGAAACGAGGCTTAAACTTAGGAGAGGAAACTTTCATTGGAATATAACGAGACGACAACCGAACCAAATCCCCAACACGAAGTCGGGGACCCACACAGTGCCTGCGGTTAGCGAAACGTTGAGCCTTCTCCTGGGACAATGTCAAATTGTCCACTACATGAGTCCAAATCTGCTGCAACCTATCCACCACAGTATCCACACCAGGACAGTCCGAAGACTCAACTCAACCTGCCCTGAAGAGAAACGAGGATGGAAACCAGAATTGCAGAAAAACGGCGAAACCAAAGTAGCCGAGCTGGCCCGATTATTAAGGGCGAACTCAGCCAAAGGCAAAAAGGACACCCAATCATCCTGATCAGCAGAAACAAAACATCTCAGATATGTTTCCAAGGTCTGATTGGTTCGTTCAGTTTGACCATTTGTCTGAGGATGGAAAGCCGAGGAAAAAGACAAATCAATGCCCATCCTAGCACAAAAGGCTCGCCAAAACCTCGAAACAAACTGGGAACCTCTGTCAGAAACTATGTTCTCCGGAATGCCATGTAAACGAACCACATGTTGGAAAAACAATGGCACCAAATCAGAGGAGGAAGGCAATTTAGACAAGGGTACCAAATGGACCATCTTAGAGAAGCGATCACAAACCACCCAAATGACCGACATCTTTTGAGAGACGGGGAGATCCGAAATAAAATCCATAGAGATATGTGTCCAGGGCCTCTTCGGGACCGGCAAGGGCAAAAGCAACCCACTGGCACGAGAACAGCAGGGCTTAGCCCGAGCACAAATCCCACAGGACTGCACAAACGAACGCACATCCCGCGACAGAGACGGCCACCAAAAGGATCTAGCCACCAAATCTCTGGTACCAAAGATTCCAGGATGACCAGCCAACACCGAACAATGAACCTCAGAGATAACTCTACTCGTCCATTTATCAGGGACAAACAGTTTCTCCGCTGGGCAACGGTCAGGTCTATTAGCCTGAAATTTTTGCAGCACCCGCCGCAAATCAGGGGAGATGGCAGACAAAATTACCCCCTCTTTGAGAATACCCGCCGGCTCAGGCAAACCCGGAGAGTTGGGCACAAAACTCCTAGAAAGGGCATCCGCCTTCACATTCTTAGAGCCCGGAAGGTAAGAAACCACAAAGTCAAAACGGGAGAAAAACAGCGACCAACGAGCCTGTCTAGGATTCAACCGTTTGGCAGACTCGAGATAAGTCAAGTTCTTGTGATCAGTCAAGACCACCACGCGATGCTTAGCTCCTTCAAGCCAATGACGCCACTCCTCGAATGCCCACTTCATGGCCAGCAACTCTCGATTGCCAACATCATAATTACGCTCAGCAGGTGAAAACTTCCTGGAAAAGAAGGCACATGGTTTCATCACCGAGCCATCAGAACTTCTCTGCGACAAAACAGCCCCTGCTCCAATCTCAGAAGCATCAACCTCGACCTGGAACGGGAGCGAAACATCTGGCTGGCACAACACAGGGGCAGAAGTAAAACGACACTTCAACTCCTGAAAAGCTTCCACAGCAGCAGAAGACCAATTGACCACATCAGCACCCTTGGTTAAATCAGTCAACGGTTTAGCAATACTAGAAAAATTATTGATGAAGCGACGATAAAAATTAGCAAAGCCCAGGAACTTTTGCAGACTCTTCAGAGATGTTGGCTGAGTCCACTCATAAATGGCCTGAACTTTAACAGGGTCCATCTCGATAGTAGAAGGGGAAAAAATGAAACCCAAAAATGAAACCTTCTGAACACCAAAGAGACACTTTGACCCCTTCACAAACAAAGAATTAGCACGCAGGACCTGGAACACCATTCTAACCTGCTTCACGTGAGACTCCCAATCATCCGAGAAGACCAAAATATCATCCAAGTATACAATCAGGAATTTATCCAGGTACTCTCGGAAGATGTCATGCATAAAGGACTGAAATACTGATGGAGCATTGGAAAGCCCGAATGGCATAACCAGGTACTCAAAATGGCCCTCGGGCATATTAAATGCTGTTTTCCATTCATCGCCCTGTTTAATACGCACAAGATTATACGCACCACGAAGATCTATCATGGTGAACCAACTAGCCACCTTAATCCGAGCAAACAAATCAGACAGCAGCGGCAAGGGGTACTGAAATTTGACTGTGATTTTATTTAGAAGGCGGTAATCGATACAAGGTCTCAGCGAACCATCCTTCTTGGCCACAAAAAAGAACCCTGCTCCCAATGGTGACGACGACGGGCGAATATGACCCTTCTCCAAGGACTCCTTTACGTAACTCCGCATAGCGGCGTGCTCAGGCACAGACAAATTAAACAGTCGACCTTTAGGAAACTTATTACCAGGAATCAAATTGATAGCACAATCGCAATCCCTATGCGGAGGTAGGGCACTGGACTTGGGCTCATCAAATACATCCCGGTAATCCGACAAGAACTCTGGGACCTCAGAAGGGGTGGATAACGAAACAGACAGAAATGGAACATTACCATGCACCCCCTGACAACCCCAGCTGGACACAGACATAGATTTCCAATCCAATACTGGGTTATGGACTTGTAGCCATGGCAACCCCAACACGACCACATCATGCAGATTATGCAACACCAAAAAGCGAATATCCTCCTGGTGCGCAGGAGCCATGCACATGGTCAGTTGGGTCCAGTACTGAGGCTTATTCTTGGCCAAAGGCGTAGCATCAATTCCTCTCAGTGGAATAGGATATTGCAAGGGCTCCAAGAAAAACCCACAGCGCCTAGCAAACTCCAAGTCCATCAAATTCAGGGCAGCGCCTGAATCCACAAATTTCATGACAGAATAGGACGACAAAGAGCAGATCAAAGTAACGGACAAAAGAAATTTCGACTGTATCGTCCCAATGGTGGCAGACCTAGCGAACTGCTTAGTGAGCTTAGGACAATCGGAAATAGCATGAGTGGAATCACCACAGTAAAAACACAGCCCATTCCGACGTCTGTGTTCTTGCCGTTCAGCTCTGGTCAAAGTCCTATCACATTGCATAGGCTCAGGTTTATGTTCAGATAATACCACCAAATGGTGCACAGTTTTACGCTCACGTAAGCGTCGATCGATCTGAATGGCCAAAGACATAGACTCATTCAGATCAGCAGGCATAGGAAATCCCACCATAACATCCTTAAGGGCTTCAGAGAGACCCTTTCTGAAAATTGCTGCCAGCGCACATTCATTCCATTGAGTGAGCACAGACCACTTCCTAAACTTCTGACAATTTATCTCTACCTCATCCTGACCCTGACACAGAGCCAGCAAATTTTTCTCTGCCTGATCCACTGAATTAGGTTCATCATAAAGCTATCCGAGCACCAGAAAAAATGCATCAATATTACATAATGCAGGATCTCCTGGCGCAAGGGAAAATGCCCAGTCTTGCGGGTCGCCACGTAATAAAGAAATAATGATCTTAACTTGTTAAACTGGGTCACCAGAGGAGCGGGGTTTCAAAGCCAGAAATAGTTTACAATTATTTTTAAAACTCAGAAACTTAGCTCTATCTCCAGAAAACAAATCAGGAATAGGAATTCTAGGTTCTAACATAGAATTCTGAACCACAAAGTCTTGAATATTTTGTACTCTTGCAGTGAGATGATCCACACAAGAAGACAGACCTTTAATGTCCATCACTACACCTGTGTCCTGAACCACCCAAATGTCTAGGGGAAAAGAAAGGCAAAACACAGTGCAGAGAAAAAAAAATGGTCTCAGAACTTCTCTTTTCCCTCTATTGAGAAGCATTAGTACTTTGGGCCTCCAGTACTGTTATGAACTGGTGATTCAGAAACACAATGGACCTGGTGGTTAAGAGCACACAAAGTGACCTGATAGTTACTAGCAACATAGGACGAGCTCTGAGACGTGGGAACTCTGCTGACCGCAATCCCTAATCCTATCACACCACACTAGAGGTAGCCGTGGAGCGCTCCTGACCAGACCTAGGCGCCTCGGGCACAGCCTGAGAAACTAGCTAGCCCTGAAGATAGAAAAATAAGCCTACCTTGCCTCAGAGAAATTCCCCAAAGGAAAAGGCAGCCCCCCACATATAATGACTGTGAGCAAAGATGAAAATACAAACACAGAGATGAAATAGGTATTAGCAAAGTGAGGCCCGACTTACTGAACAGACCGAGGATAGTAAAGATAGCTTTGCGGTCAGCACAAAAACCTACAAACAACCATGCAGAGGGCGCAAAAAGACCCTCCGTACCGACTAACGGCACGGAGGTGCTTCCTCTGCGTCCCAGAGCTTCCAGCAAGCAAGAAAAACCAATATAGCAAGCTGGACAGAAAAAATAGCAAACAAAAGTAACACAAGCAGAACTTAGCTTATGCAGGGCAGACAGGCCACAAGACGATCCAGGAGACAGCAAGACCAATACTGGAACATTGACTGGAGGCAAGGAACAAAGAACTAGGTGGAGTTAAATAGAGCAGCACCTATCGACCTATCCTCGTCACCTGAGGAAGGAAACTCAGAAGCCGCAGCCCCACTCACATCCACCAGATGAAGCTCATGGACAGAACCAGCCGAAGTACCACTCATGACCACAGGAGGGAGCTTGACCACAGAATTCACAACAGGTCAGATAGGAAGTTAGAACAGAACGCAGCCTGGGAGAGTCCAGGGAGGACCTGTCAGGGGTGGGTTCCTGACAGGGGCCTAGCAGAACGAATAGAAAGCAACGGAACCGCGCCTGCACTACCTTGCGGCGGTATCCTAAAAAAGGACAAGAAGAGAAGGATATTGTGGAAAGTGAAAAACGAGATCAAGCACAAAGGAGAGCCAGTAGGAGTCGTGCCCCGAGAACGGCAACTTCCTACTGAGGCGCGTAGCCGGTGACCGGAACACCGAGGAAGTACCTGACTTTATGCCTTACTTCAAATACTGCAGGACAGTTAATTATAGGTTGGCTGTCTACCATATATCACCTAAGAAAGAACTAGCGAACAAAGGAGCATAGACACTAAAGTTCTTTAAACAAATATATATAGATATTTTATTAGATACAAATATCAAAAAATAACGAACAGATATTCAACATACATGACAGAACACATAAAAAGATTCCACCATGTGGAGAGGAGGAAAACCAACCAGTACACTAAAGGTAAGGCACACATCTGTAATCCGACCTGGGCAAGTATCAGAAAAAAGTATCTGGGATATCAGTAGTCCTATAATAAGGAATCGTCTCCCAGGTACCAGGGCCCCATATTAGAATAGAAATCATACGTCCCATATATAAACATATCTCTAAGGCAATGTGAACTTACCCATAGTGAGTCGGGATATTAGTGTGGCTCTTCCTACAGCCCCTGACGCGTGTTTCGCGTAATCGCTTTTTCAAAGGGGAGTGATAAGTGTCTCACTACCGCTGCACCATTTATAGGAAGTTGGCACACCAGTATAATTGGCGCATGCGCACCTGATCCCCACATACACGAAAAAGTGCACACTCTATAGGCGTCATTATGCGGCGCGCATGGGGCGGAAAACCACCCATGGTACCTGATATCCATCCGCACCGCACGTATAGTGGACACCATAGAGATTAAGCTGCGCCGGGTAGATCAGGCTGTGCATTTTTCTTGTTTAGTATTGATTTTTCTGAATTCCTTACTTGTAATACGCTAACCTTTGCACCATTGTTGGATCTTGGCCACCAGGACTTTCCTACACCACGGACAAACTGGAGTGAATAGACGCTCGATTGACAACTTGCTGGGGTGGAAGTTTTGCTTGGGAGATAATTTTTTACCTTTATATTTACACATTTTGTACGCTGTAGAGGCATTTTATTATTCACTCAATATGCACAGTACACTTTTTATACAGTTATTAATAATCGCTATGATATGTGAGTATCCGGTAAATGTTAATGTTAAATTTTGTAGTATCCTATATTTTGAATTAGATTGCGTTATCACTGCCATATATATTTTTACACTTTCACAGGCATTGTATATATAGTAATTTAATTTAGTGTAGATTTTCGTGTTTCCCCCTTTTTTCTTTCTCCCTCACTCCTCCCCTTCTCTTTTAGGCTACGTTCACATTAGCGTTGCGCGCCGGTGCGTCGGCGACGCAACGCGCGATGCACCAAAAACTCGCGCAAAAACGCTGCGTTTTGCGACGCGTGCGTCGTTTTTTGACGAAAATCGGACGCACGAAAAATGCAACTTGTTGCATTTTCGTGCGTCCGACGCTAGTGTCGAAAACGACGCACATGTCGAAAAACGCAAACAAAAAAACGCACGCGTCCCCTATGTTAAACATAGGGGCGCGTCGCCGCTGCGTCGCCGACGCAACAGCGATGCACATTAGCGTAACGCTAATGTGAACGTAGCCTTAGAGTATAATGTCTTTTATGTATTTATATGTAGATAGGGTGACTTAGAAGCGTTTTGTGTCAATTGCTCATATATTGTACCCTATCTAGAATATGCTTATTTTTTATAGTGTCTTGAGCTATATAGAATGTACATCTTTTACCTAATGTCACATACTGTATGCACAGGTGTAAGAATTTTATCTGTGGCCTTTGTGTCTGTAGCCCGCCAGTGATTAAATACGTACATACTGTGATACGAATGATTTGGGCGACACAATTGAAAATTTGGGGACGTGAGACATCGGCTATATCGGGATGTAATGCGGCTCCGATTTGGGGCTTAAGTAGTTCTCACGTAGATACCTTACTGTGCTCCAGGTTGCGCCGGTTGGACTTTGTGCGCACGCGCGGCTCGGTCACCATGGTGATGTAGATGCCCGTCCTGGGACGTGAGATCGGAGCTGCAGGCAGGCGCAATGTCATCCGTTCTGGGGCCTTTCCAGTTCCGGTGTTGACACTGTATAGTTCCGGTTCATTTCGCCACGAGTAGTGCGCATGCGCAGCCTGATCTACCCGGCGCAGCTTAATCTCTATGACGTCCACTATACGTGCGGTGCGGATGGATATCAGGTACCATGGGTGGTTTTCCGCCCCATGCGTGCCGCATAATGACGCCTATAGAGTGTGCACTTTTTCGTGTATGTGGGGATCAGGTGCGCATGCGCCAATTATACTGGTGTGCCGACTTCCTATAAATGGTGCAGCGGTAGTGAGACACTTATCACTCCCCTTTGAAAAAGCGATTACGCGAAACGCGCGTTAGGGGCTGTGGGAAGGCCACACTAATATCCCGACTCACTATGGGTAAGTTCACATTGCTTTAGAGATACGTTTATATATGGGACGTATGATTTCTATTCTAATATGGGGCCCTGGTACCTGGGAGACGATTCCTTATTATAGGACTACTGATATCCCAGATACTTTTTTCTGATACTTGCCCAGGTCGGATTACGGATGTGTGCCTTACCTTTAGTGTACTGGTTGGTTTTCCTCCTCTCCACATGGTGGAATCTTTTTATGTGTTCTGTCATGTATGTTGAATATCTGTTCGTTATTTTTTGATATTTGTATCTAATAAAATATCTATATATATTTGTTTAAAGAACTTTAGTGTCTATGCTCCTTTGTTCGCCAGTTCTTTATTATTTGGAGTAGGAGTGACACTCCTGGTTTCATATATTGTTACTTGACATATGGGAGAGCTTTTTTGGATACCGAACATGCTCTCGGCCGTTTACGCTATTTTATGCTTATTGATTAGTGTATTTGTCCATACATCACCTAAGCAGACATAGGGGGAAAGCGTGGAGAGGGGCGTCTCTAGGGTCCCAGAATAGCTCCGAGCCTTCCCGTCAAACGGGTGCGTCCTATCCAGATAAACTTGGTGGACGGAGAGAGAGAGAAAGAGAAAGAACGAGAACAGAAGTTGTGAGGACTATCCCGAATGCTCAGCAGGGAAGAACTACAACACACAGGCGCTAGTGGTAGGCAACGATTTCCACCTGCAAAGGGAACTCTGGATGTGCCTTCGGACCGGCCGGTCTCAGACAGCCCTGTTGACAGTGCTCTGGATTGAGGATCCTGAACTCTCCAGTAAAAGGTAAAGTGACTGCAACCCTGTGTCCTCGTTATTGACTGCACCTCACACCATCGCCACCTACACTACTGGGAAGCCCTGGGGATATACTTCACCTATGGGAAGGTATACCATCTAGCTGCCATCACATCACCCCAGTGGACCCCAAGCAGCGTCGGTCGACCTGACCGAATACCACAGGTGGCGTCACGAAACTTTAGCCGACTTTCACCACCCCTTTTATTGGACGCCCCTTAGCAGGGTCACGGACCGGGTCCAGCCACCGTGACAACCTAAGAACTGAGACAGAGAGGACCGGTACCGAGTAACCCGCGGCCCTGCGTCTGGGGGCGCTCCATATACGCTTCCAGATTTGGTCTGTTTGTTGTTAACCTCCTCCTTATCCTCATCCTTATCATCCAGAAGCACTAGATAACCAGGGTGAACGTGCTCTGAACTATTATAGGCCGGTGTATTTTGTGGAAAGGGCCTGTGATGGCACTATTTTATTCAGTAAAAAAAGACCCCACATTGGGAAATTGGGCATGGTATTACATTGGGCCTATTTCTTAACTCTGTCTCCTGCAATGTGTCCTTTCACTGCCACTAGATCACCAGGGTGAATGTGCTCTGTACGGTGAATTTTGGGCAAGGGGGCTGCGATGGCACTATTTTAGTTAGTAAAAAAAGGACCCCACATTGGGGAATTGGGCTTTACATTAAATTGGGCCTACTTCTTAACTCTGTCTCCTGCAATGTGTCCTTTAACTGCCACTAGATCACCAGGGTGAACGTGCTCTGTGCGGTGCATTTTGGGCAAGGGGGCTGTGATGGCACTATTTTATTTAGTAAAGAAAGGACCCCACATTGCGGAATTGTTTGTCAGCTCATGCCGTCCATTACAAGTCTCAGGGACCCACACCCCAACATTGGGCCTACTTCTTAACTCCGTTTCCTGCAATGTCTCTTCCTTATCCCCGACGACATGACCTGGGTGATCGTGTTCTGTACTTTTATAGGCCCCAGAATTTTGAGCAATGGGGGCTGTGATGGCAATAGTGTATATTTTTAAAAAAGGTAACCCCATTGCTGACACCACATCCTTGTTGGCAAAGACTTCATAACATTTGTGTATCTTAAAGAGCTCACTTGAAAAGCTCCTTTTTGTGTTGCCTGGTTGCTCACATTGGACACAATACACTTCATATAAGTTTGATAAAGCAATGCTGTTAGTTTGGCTCAGTAGTTCATTACAAATATTTCTTTGTCGACTACATTAGTTTCTCTCCTTGAGAGCCATAACTTTGGCTACCTCAAATGTCCAAATAGCGAATATATAAATGGCGAATTGGAATCCAGATTAAAATACTGTATACCAAATGCATTCAGACAATCATATAGCTGCATTTCTTGTTTACAGATGTGACAGACAATGCTCATAGTGACACAATCTTGAGAAATGTTTGTTTATTCACTTCACAAACCATTCTAAGCCTCTATATGTTTGCTGTTTGTCATTGTAAAACATTAAGGTTTTCTGAAACCCTGCCTGTGGTGGTTTGAAAAAATCCTTGTGACTTTTATATTCTAGGCGTTTATGGCCCCTCGTCTGATGACTCCATGATATCTCAGTTTCATACAACCTTGAAAGCTGGCCACTTGAAGGTCTGGGTGAAACCAGAGTTACTACATAGTATAAATCACTATATAAGACCAGAGAAACATGACTAAGACAGATGCCAAAACTGGGGTACCAGTGCATGTACAGTGTGCTGATACCTGCATAACTGGGGACACCCATGCAGTGTTGGTAATCTCACAGGGGTTCTCTGTCTTGGTGTTGCTTCTCTGATATTCCAGACGGATAATGTTTAAAAGCCTCTTGTGGATGATGTAAGTATACTGTATGTATACGTAATCACTATATGTATTTAATCCTTATATGTTCTTATTAACCTTTGTATGTTAACATATACAAAAGTGTACGCACTCACACTATTCAATCATATCATACATCTTTGAATTTTGTGACAAAAATAGCACACCCTCATAGAAATAAATAAGATCCCTTCATATATAATATAGATAAACCAATGGAGAGCCCATGAAGACACTGGATCAATGATAAAAACACCAAACACTTTATTAGAACAAATCTATAAAAAATACATATAAGACAGTATAGTAAACTGGTGAGATATAATATACCATAGATACAGGGTCATAACAGAAGCACAAGACTGATCCGACTCCCTTGCATAATAACTTATATAGAATAACTACCACAGATGTGTGGGTATCATGTAAACATAAAGGCTCATAAATAGTACTGGAAGTGCGGCTAACCTGCAATATATATGCAATATATACCGTATGTGAACAATTCCACATCAGATAACAAAATCACATGGAGGTAACGATATGGCAGTCACACATACCTGTAGACATAATGGAGCCCAAAAGAAGGGAGTCGTACAGACTAGGCACACCAGAGTTACTACATAGTATAAATCACTATATAAGACCAGAGAAACATGACTAAGACAGATGCCAAAACTGGGGTACCAGTGCATGTACAGTGTGCTGATACCTGCATAACTGGGGACACCCATGCAGTGTTGGTAATCTCACAGGGGTTCTCTGTCTTGGTGTTGCTTCTCTGATATTCCAGACGGATAATGTTTAAAAGCCTCTTGTGGATGATGTAAGTATACTGTATGTATACGTAATCACTATATGTATTTAATCCTTATATGTTCTTATTAACCTTTGTATGTTAACATATACAAAAGTGTACGCACTCACACTATTCAATCATATCATACATCTTTGAATTTTGTGGTTTGCAACAAAATTGCATTGTATTGCAAGTATTAGCCTTATTTAAAGCCGTATCTGAATCTTAGTGCTAAAAACATGGCAAATAAAATTGCCAAATTCTCCTGTAAATAATTTGGCAAAGAGGGAACCATCATACCATTAAAAAATACGAGTGGATTTTCATGGGCCCATCCAGTATGTGGGTTCCAAGGCGTAATGGGGTGCAAATGACTATGCAGCAGGGCTGGCTCTGCTGCCAATGTGTAAAACAAAGGAGTACGGAGTACAAAATACATATTGTGAAGTGGATTTTCATGGGCCCATCCAGTATGTGGGTTCGAAGGCTTATTGGGGTGCATCTAATTTGGTAGCAGGGCAGGCCTTGACTTCAATGCAACACTTTTTCAGGAGTTCCCCTGGTCATCTTATGAAAGGGGTATTGTGGTGCATTGTTATTCTTGGCAGCCCATCCACTCACAGCATAGGCTACAACAGCTTAGGAGACTCACTGTTTAATAATAGCCCTTTAAGAAGATTAATCCCGCCTGATACTCCTGTAAAAATAGGATCTGTGACTTAGAGTCCCTCCTTCATAAATGAAACAAGATGTGTCTGCTTATGTGTCACACACTTCATGGCGAGCTAGTGTTGTTAAATGTTACAATGACATTTCCCAGTGAATGCATTTGTAGTGGTTGAAAGCAATGTCAAATTTCAAAAACGCTTTGAAAACGCTGCGTCTGAACTAAGCCTAAGTGGGGGAGGACATTTTCGGTCTGGGTTTAAATATTTGCCCTTACAGGCAAGTCATTAACCTGCAAAGTATGTACCTTGACATATTTCCCAGCAAAATCCGTTTTGGTTTCGTTTTAGTGTGTTTTTTTGTGGCACCGGGAAAAATGGCATGAATCTTGGAAAAAAAAGTTTACAGCTGCGAACTAGGAGTCAGGAATGCTTCCAGGGGTGATCCCCATGATGTCCCTGTGTCATTTGAGCAGTGTTTCCACCATTTTTAGACGTTTTTAGACCTTAAAAGGACCCCCGGGGGGGATCACGGTAAAAATACTCGTGTCTCCCATAGACTTAGATTGGGCTCGTTGTTCTGGCCGAGTACCCGAGTATTCCAATCTGCTCGACCCGAGCAACGAGCACCTGAGCATTTTAGTGCTTGCTCATCACTACTTGTTTCCTGCAAACACTCATTATTGTACCACTCTTGAGTCCTTTGGGCGACCAAACTGCCTTCTGTTACAGACAAATATTTCACATTTTGACTCCATAGTCCAGGGCACCTGCTGGCATTTTTCTGCACCCCAGTTCCTATATTTCCATGCATAGTTGAGTCTATTGGCCTTGTATCCAGTTTCCATGTTGAAGGTATGAATTTTAGGCTGTGTGTGAGGGCAACAACCCAGCAGCAGGACCGCTACCTCAGCCTTTGTGCAAGGAGGAACAGGAGGAGCACTGTGAAAGCCCTGCAAAATAACCTCCAGCAGGTGTTTCTGCACAAACGGTTAGAAACCTACTCCATGAGGATGGTCTGAGTGCCCGACGTTCACAGATGGGGGTTGTGCTCACAGCCCAACACCATGCAGGATGCTTGGCATTTGCCACAAAACACCAGGATTGGCAAATTTGCCATTGGCGCCCTGTGCTTTTCACAGATGAAAGCAGGTTCACACTGAGCACATGTGACAAGTCTGGAGACGCCGTGGAGAGCGATCTGCTGCCTGCAACATGTTTCAGCATGACCGATTTAGCAGTGGTTCAGTAAGGGTGTGGGTTGGCATTTCTTTGGAGGGCCGCACAGCCCTCCATGTGCTCGCCAGAGGTAGCCTGACTACTAATAGGTACCAAGATGAGATCCTCAGACCCCTTATGAGACCATATGCTGGTGCGGTTGGCCCTGGGTTCCTCCTAATGCAGGACAATGCCAGACCTCATGTGGCTGGAGTGTGTCAGCAGTTCCTGCAAGATGAAGGCATTGAAGCTATGGACTGGCCCGTCCGTTCCCCAGACCTGAATCCGATTTAACACATCTTGGACATCATGTCTCGCACCATCCACCAATATCACGCTGCACCACAGACTGTCCAGGAGTTGGCGGATGCTTTAGTCCAGGTCTCGGAGGAGATCCCTCAGGAGACCATCCACCGCCTCATCAGGAGCATGCCAAGGTGTTCTAGGGAGGTCATACAGGCACATGGAGGCAACACATTCGCAACTGAACATCATTTCCTTGTCTTGAGGCATTTCCACTGAAGTTGGATCAGCGTGTGTTAGGGGTCGAGTTCCCGCTTCTGCACAGGGGGAATCTCGAGCCACCTTCGCTGCGGTCTCCCATTCTTGTCCAGCCGCAGTGGAGTCTGCTCAGCAAAGACATCGGTCCCAGCGTCTTGCTCATTCTCACTCTCTTCTGAGAGTTACTGCTGCTTCTCCAGTCTCTGCCATTAAAGTCAGTGCTGGTCAGCAGCGAGCGGACTTCTCTGGGACTAAGTCCTTGTCTGCACGTACTGAGCATGCCCAGGGTAAGATCTCCCGTTGGAGATCGAGGGTCATGTGCTCAGGCTCTGCAGCACATTCCATTGGTCCTCTTGGCAGGTCTTGGAAGGGCAAAGGTGCTGTGGCCACTTCCTGTGCTGCAGCTATATAAACTGCGCATGACCGCACGGCCATGCGCTAGTATTGTCTTACAATTGCTAATGTGTGTATGTTGTGAGTGCAAGTCGTCCTTGGATACCCCTACCCTATTGAATGACTGTTCGCGGAAGGTGTATGGCTGCTACCTAGCGCCCGACTTATCCTACAGCACTAGTCACACATTATAGCGTCCAGTTGCTGTGACCGCCAGTACGGCGCCGTGCGCTTGCCTTGCGCTTTCCATACCCAAGCCTGGGTGGTTAGTGGCGTCCGTCAGTGCGGCATCGCACGCACTCTTGTGCTCTTATATTGCAGATAAGGTTCTTTGCACACCCAGTTGCGGTGTTGTGCCAGCAAGGGTCTAATCGGACTACAATCCCTTTTGGGGTTAAGTTCGCTGACTGCTTGCTCGCGCTCTATGTGCGGTACCGCGGTCCTGTGACTTAACATGATCGCTTTCTTCACGCTGGGTGAGGTTAACCCACGCGTGTATACTTTAGTGTACCGCCATATAGTCTGCTAATTGCTAGCAGCAGGTTTTCACCTGCACGGTGGACCCCGGACTGCGAACGCATCTATACCATCTGTTTTGGTGCGTTCCGCCAGTCCTAACAGCGTGTAATATGATTTTCCACTTTGATTTTGAGTATCATTCCAAATCCAGACCTATTTGGGATTTTCATTTTGATTTACATTTTTATGTTTTATTGTTCTTAACACATTCCACTATGCAATGAATAAAGATTTGCAACTGAAATATTTAATTCTGTGATATCTAGAATGTGGTATTTTAGTGTTTCCTTTATTTTTTTGAGCAGTGTATATATATATATATATATATATATATACATATATACAGTGGGGCAAAAAAGTATTTAGTCAGTCAGCAATAGTGCAAGTTCCACCACTTAAAAAGATGAGAGGCGTCTGTAATTTACATCATAGGTAGACCTCAACTATGGGAGACAAGCTGAGAAAAAAAAATCCAGAAAATCACATTGTCTGTTTTGTTATAATTTTATTTGCATATTATGGTGGAAAATAAGTATTTAGTCAGAAACAAAATTTCATCTCAATACTTTGTAATATATCCTTTGTTGGCAATGACAGAGGTCAAACGTTTTCTGTAAGTCTTCACAAGGTTGCCACACACTGTTGTTGGTATATTGGCCCATTCCTTCATGCAGATCTCCTCTAGAGCAGTGATGTTTTTGGCTTTTCGCTTGGCAACACGGACTTTCAACTCCCTCCAAAGGTTTTCTATAGGGTTGAGATCTGGAGACTGGCTAGGCCACTCCAGGACCTTGAAATGCTTCTTACGAAGCCACTCCTTCGTTGCCCTGGCGGTGTGCTTTGGATCATTGTCATGTTGAAAGACCCAGCCACGTTTCATCTTCAATGCCCTTGCTGATGGAAGGAGGTTTGCACTCAAAATTTCACGATACATGGCCCCATTCATTCTTTCATGTACCCGGATCAGTCGTCCTGGCCCCTTTGCAGAGAAACAGCCCCAAAGCATGATGTTTCCACCACCATGCTTTACAGTAGGTATGGTGTTTGATGGATGCAACTCAGTATTCTTTTTCCTCCAAACACGACAAGTTGTGTTCCTACCAAACAGTTCCATTTTGGTTTCATCAGACCATAGGACATTCTCCCAAAACTCCTCTGGATCATCCAAATGCTCTCTAGCAAACTTCAGACGGGCCCGGACATGTACTGGCTTAAGCAGTGGGACACGTCTGGCACTGCAGGTTCTGAGTCCATGGTGGCGTAGTGTGTTACTTATGGTAGGCTTGTTACATTGGTCCCAGCTCTCTGCAGTTCATTCACTAGGTCCCCCCGCGTGGTTCTGGGATTTTTGCTCACCGTTCTTGTGATCATTCTGACCCCACGGGGTGGGATTTTGCGTGGAGCTCCAGATCGAGGGAGATTATCAGTGGTCTTGTATGTCTTCCATTTTCTAATTATTGCTCCCACTGTTGATTTCTTCACTCCAAGCTGGTTGGCTATTGCAGATTCAGTCTTCCCAGCCTGGTGCAGGGCTACAATTTTGTTTCTGGTGTCCTTTGACAGCTCTTTGGTCTTCACCATAGTGGAGTTTGGAGTCAGCCTGTTTGAGGGTGTGCACAGGTGTCTTTTTATACTGATAACAAGTTTAAACAGGTGCCATTACTACAGGTAATGAGTGGAGGAAAGAGGAGACTCTTAAAGAAGAAGTTTCAGGTCTGTGAGAGCCAGAAATCTTGATTGTTTGTTTCTGACCAAATACTTATTTTCCACCATAATATGCAAACACATGATAAAAAAACAGACAATGTTATTTTCAGGATTTTTTTTTCTCAGTTTGTCTCCCATAGTTGAGGTCTACCTATGATGTAAATTACAGACGCCTCTCATCTTTTTAAGTGGTGGAACTTGCACTATTGCTGACTGACTAAATACTTTTTTGCCCCACTGTATATATATATATATATATATATATATATATATATATTGTAGCGTGGCTAAGGGTCGTATAGTCGACAGGAGGTATGTCTCACAGAGATGGCTTGTCTCTGTGATGTAACCTGGAGTGTTTTCTTTAATGCACATAAGCACTAAGGGATCATTTAGTACACTTGGGTCCGGGTAACGGGTAGCTGTGAGAGATGGGAGTGTCTGGCTACCCATATACCTCACCCCTGGGTAGGAGCATCACCAGACCTCTATATGTGCTTGAGGACCTGCGGTGATGTCACTACCACGTGACTAATCATGTGATGGGTTCCTGGGTGTGGTTATAGCTATATATTGTTTGCTACTGCTTAAAGGGAACCTGTCACCCCCAAAATCGCGGGTGAGGTAAGCCCACCCTCATCAGGGGCTTATCTACAGCATTCTGGAATGCTGTAGATAAGCCCCCGATGCATCCTAAAAGATGAGAAAAAGACGTTAGATTATACTCACCCAGGGACGTTCCCGCTGTTGGTCCGGGACCGGCGCCTCCCATCTTCATCAGATGACATCGTCTTCTGGTCTTCATGCTGCAGCTCCAGCGCAGGCGTACTTTGCCTGCCCTGTTGAGGGCAGATCAAAGTACTGCAGTGCGCAGGCGCCGGGCCTCTCTGACCTTTCCCGGCGCCTGCGCACTGCAGTACTTTGCTCTATATAGGTATACCTTGACGACTGGTGGAGCAGCTTAGTATACATTTTTTTGCTAAAAAGTATCAACTAAATACCCTGTTTTTTACCATCTTTTGACTAGCACTTGCTTATTACTGTGATTTTTTTTTTTACAACAGAGAATTTTTCTTGGTGGTGTGTGAACATGTTCCTACAGACTTGTTCAATGTGCAAGTAGCCCATGTGTTTCTGGTTCTATATTAGTTGTAGTAGAATACGCTATTCATTTCCCAGAGGCAATTCCGCTTCGCCACATCTCAGTTAAACTTAATGCCCAGGAGCTGTTATCCATGTTCTGTCACATTGGGCTACCTAAAAAGATCTTTACAGATCGGGGACACAACGGGGTTCTCTCCATTTAAACTATTATATGGTAGACATCCTAGGGGCCTGCTGGACATAGCCAAAGAGACATGGTAGCACAAGCCTACACCCCATAAAAGCGTCATAGAGCATGTGGCAAGTATGGAGGAATGGATTGCGGCTGTAGGGAGATAGACCGGGCTAATGATTTCTCTCTGTGTCAGGGCCGGAAATGTCGGGGCTGTCACCATTGTTGCCGGGTGAAGTACTTTCTGACTGGAAGAAACCTTTGCACCTGACTGTAGGGGGCGGGTCTAAGATAAAAGGGATGGAGTGCGCCAGAATCGGGTTTTGGCAGGAAGACAGGGTGTGTTACAGGAGAAGGTTGACTCCCTCTCTGCAGACTGACGCCAACGAGCAGGCCCACGCTGCACTCTCATCTCCCATGCAGATAGACTGTGTACCTCCAGAGACCATTACTCCTACTGTCTCTGACATTACTAGGACAAACCAGTCTGAACCGCTGACTGTTGCCAATGCGTGACATAGTACCTTCCAGACAGTGCACGCTGAAGCACTTAGCGTGACCGCTACCTACGCTTTGGGACTTCGTTCACCAATCGCTGTGCCATAGACAACCACTCGAGCAGTTCCTTGTTCCAGGGCCACAAGACTACGCGTGGAAAGGCCAGGATATGTCGCTGCCATTAAGAGACAGTGCTTCACCTTTCTCCGGGATCAGTTCAGAGATTTCTCGCGTCACCTACGGTGCCACCATGGAATTTTCCAGCCTCCTCCATCTGGGAACCACAGACTGATAAGTTAACCTGCTATTTGAACTTATATTATTGCTCTATAATTGTATACGCTTGGTTCACCTATATTCCCTCACTATCTCTCTCCTTGCGTGAAGTATTAACTGTTATAATAACTCATAATAAAGAACCCGTTAATTCTTGTCCTCCTCTTGCTTGTCACTGCATCCCACGTTCCTGCTAGAACCTTACATGGTAATAATGCTTATAGTAAAAGAACACCTTCTGGATGCCCAGGCAGCGCAGAGCCAAGCGTATAACAGAAAAGCCACAGTTAGGGCCTTTAAACAAGGGGATTGGGTATTAGTTTTAGTGCCCATCGCAAAACGCAAGCCCATAGCCAAGTGGCAAGGGACATATGAAGTCCGAGAAAAGGTTGGGAAGTATATCAGCCTGGGAAGAGGAAACCCGAAAAAGTATATCATCTAAATCTGCTAAATGAGTGGAAAGAGCGGGAATGTATTATTAGACCCTCCGACACTGGCCTGAGAGGAGGCTGGGAGAGAAGTAACGATAAGCAACACTCTCTCTAAACAACAGCAATGAGAGGCTCCGAAATTGGTGCAGCAGAATACGGATGCATTCTCTAAACTGCTTGGCTGAACATCTGTTATCCAACATGAAATTGTTGCCGAGCCTCAGGTAAGCTTATCGTGGCTGAGGTGAAACAAATGTTCCAGCTAGGAGTTATTGATGAGTCTAGGAGTTAGTGGGCTAGCCACATTGTACTTGAATGAAGTATCAAAATTTGACCGTTATTCACTGCCCAGGTGGACGAGCTAATTGCAAGACTGGGACAGGCCCAGTACTTCACAACACTTGATCTGGCAAAGGGTTACTGACAGGTGCTTCTGACAGAGTCAGTGAAATAAAATAATGCCTTCATTAACGTGTGAGGGTCTCTATCACTATGTAGTCTTGCTTTTTGGATCACATAGGGGTGCTGTCATGATCCCAATGGCAGGGGATCACAAAAGGACAAGCACAAAAACAAAACAAGCTCTAGGGTGATGGAACCTGAGCTGACCGCGATCCTGAACCTAAACACACAACTAGCAGTAGCCGGGGAACGTGCCTACGATGATTCCTAGACGTCTCGCGCCAGCCGAAGGATTAACTTCCCCTATAAGAAGAAACACAGACCTCACTTGCCTCCAGAGAAACACCCCACAGAAATAGCAGCCCCCCACATGTAATAACGGTGAAATGAGAGGAAAGCACATACAGTGAGGCAAAAAAGTATTTAGTCAGTCAGCAATAGTGCAAGTTCCACCACTTAAAAAGATGAGAGGCGTCTGTAATTTACATCATAGGTAGACCTCAACTATGGGAGACAAACTGAGAAAAAAAAATCCAGAAAATCACATTGTCTGTTTTTTTAACATTTTATTTGCATATTATGGTGGAAAATAAGTATTTGGTCAGAAACAAAATTTCATCTCAATACTTTGTAATATATCCTTTGTTGGCAATGACAGAGGTCAAACGTTTTCTGTAAGTCTTCACAAGGTTGCCACACACTGTTGTTGGTATGTTGGCCCATTCCTCCATGCAGATCTCCTCTAGAGCAGTGATGTTTTTGGCTTTTCGCTTGGCAACATGGACTTTCAACTCCCTCCAAAGGTTTTCTATAGGGTTGAGATCTGGAGACTGGCTAGGCCACTCCAGGACCTTGAAATGCTTCTTACGAAGCCACTCCTTCGTTGCCCTGGCGGTGTGCTTTGGATCATTGTCATGTTGAAAGACCCAGCCACGTTTCATCTTCAATGCCCTTGCTGATGGAAGGAGGTTTGCACTCAAAATCTCACAATACATGGCCCCATTAATTCTTTCATGTACCTGGATCAGTCGTCCTGGCCCCTTTGCAGAGAAACAGCCCCAAAGCATGATGTTTCCACCACCATGCTTTACAATAGGTATGGTGTTTGATGGATGCAACTCAGTATTCTTTTTCCTCCAAACACGACAAGTTGTGTTTCTACCAAACAGTTCCAGTTTGGTTTCATCAGACCATAGGACATTCTCCCAAAACTCCTCTGGATCATCCAAATGCTCTCTAGCAAACTTCAGACGGGCCCGGACATGTACTGGCTTAAGCAGTGGGACACGTCTGGCACTGCAGGATCTGAGTCCATGGTGGCGTAGTGTACTACTTATGGTAGGCCTTGTTACATTGGTCCCAGCTCTCTGCAGTTCATTCACTAGGTCCCCCCGCGTGGTTCTGGGATTTTTGCTCACCGTTCTTGTGATCATTCTGACCCCACGGGGTGGGATTTTGCGTGGAGCCCCAGATCGAGGGAGATTATCAGTGGTCTTGTATGTCTTCCATTTTCTAATTATTGCTCCCACTGTTGATTTCTTCACTCCAAGCTGGTTGGCTATTGCAGATTCAGTCTTCCCAGCCTGGTGCAGGGCTACAATTTTGTTTCTGGTGTCCTTTGACAGCTCTTTGGTCTTCACCATAGTGGAGTTTGGAGTCAGCCTGTTTGAGGGTGTGCACAGGTGTCTTTTTATACTGATAACAAGTTTAAACAGGTGCCATTACTACAGGTAATGAGTGGAGGAAAGAGGAGACTCTTAAAGAAGAAGTTACAGGTCTGTGAGAGCCAGAAATCTTGATTGTTTGTTTCTGACCAAATACTTATTTTCCACCATAATATGCAAATAAAATGTTAAAAAAACAGACAATGTGATTTTCTGGATTTTTTTTTCTCAGTTTGTCTCCCATAGTTGAGGTCTACCTATGATGTAAATTACAGACGCCTCTCCTCTTTTTAAGTGGTGGAACTTGCACTATTGCTGACTGACTAAATACTTTTTTGCCCCACTGTACGTAGTTATGAAAATAGAATCAGCAAAAATGAGGCCCGCTAAAGCTAGATAGCAGAGGATACAAAAGTGAACTGCGCGGTCAGCGAAAAACCCTTCAAAAAACCATCCTGAAATTACTTGAACTCATGTGCTAACTCATGGAACATGAGGAGTAATTTCAGCCCACTAGAGCAACCAGCAGCAAGGAATCACATATCTGCAAGCTGGACTAAGACAAAAATTAAGCAAAACGTGGAACAGGAAAATCAAAACTTAGCTTGTCCTGAAGATAACAGACGCAGGGAGCAGAGGTAAAAAGACACGCTGATTACATTGATAGCCGGCGAGGAAATGACAAAAAAGCCAGGTTAAATAGGAAACTCCCATAACCTGATGGAACAGGTGGACACCAGAGACCGCAGAGAACACAAGTCACCCAGTACCATCAGTAACCACCAGAGGGAGCCCAAAAACAGAACTCACAACAGTACCCCCCCCTTGAGGAGGGGTCACCGAACCCTCACGAGAACCACCAGAACCACCAGGGCGACCAGGATGAGCCCTATGAAAAGCACGGACCAAATCGGCAGCATGAACATCAGAGGCAATCACCCAAGAATTATCCTCCTGACCATAACCCTTCCACTTGACCAAATACTGGAGTTTCCGTCTGGAAACACGAGAATCCAAGATCTTCTCCACAACATACTCCAACTCACCCTCCACCAGCACCGGAGCAGGAGGCTCAAGCGAAGGAACGACAGGTACCTCATACTTCCGCAACAACGACCGATGGAACACATTATGAATAGCAAACGATGCCGGGAGATCCAAACGAAACGACACAGGGTTAAGAATTTTCAAGATCCTATAGGGACCGATGAACCGAGGCTTGAACTTAGGAGAAGAGACCTTCATAGGAACAAAACGAGAAGACAACCACACCAAGTCCCCAACAAAAAGTCGAGGACCCACGCGGCGACGGCGATTAGCAAACTGCTGAGCCCTCTCCTGGGACAACTTCAAATTGTCCACCACATGACTCCAAATCCGATGCAACCTATCCACCACCATGTCCACTCCAGGACAATCAGAAGGCTCCAACTGGCCAGAGGAAAAACGAGGATGAAACCCCGAATTACAAAAGAAAGGAGAAACCAAGGTAGCAGAACTAGCCCGATTATTAAGGGCAAACTCGGCAAGCGGCAAAAAGGAAACCCAGTCATCTTGATCAGCAGAAACAAAACACCTTAAATAAGTTTCTAAAGTCTGATTAGTTCATTCCGTCTGGCCATTCGTCTGGGGATGGAATGCAGACGAAAAGGACAAATCAATGCCCATCTTAGCACAGAACGTCCGCCAAAATCTAGACACAAACTGGGATCCCCTGTCAGAAACGATGTTCTCCGGAATGCCATGCAAACGGACCACGTTTTGAAAAAACAGAGGGACCAACTCAGAGGAGGAAGGTAACTTAGGCAAGGGTACCAGATGAACCATCTTAGAAAAGCGGTCACACACAACCCATATGACGGAAATTTTTTGAGAGACAGGGAGATCCGAAATAAAGTCCATGGAAATGTGCGTCCAAGGCCTCTTCGGGATAGGCAAAGGTAACAACAATCCACTGGCCCGAGAACAGCAAGGCTTAGCCCGAGCGCAAACTCCACAAGACTGCACGAAAGAACGCACATCCCTCGACAAGGAAGGCCACCAAAAAGACCTGGCCACCAAGTCTCTAGTACCAAATATTCCAGGATGACCTGCCAACACAGAAGAATGGACCTCGGAGATGACTCTACTGGTCCAATTATCCGGAACAAACAGTCTTTCCGGCGGACAACGATCAGGTTTATCCGCCTGAAACTCCTGCAAAGCACGTCTGGGGAGACAGCCGACAAAATCACCCCATCCCTAAGGATACCAGTGGGCTCAGAATTTCCAGGGGAGTCAGGCACAAAACTCCTAGAAAGAGCATCCGCCTTCACATTCTTTGAACCTGGCAGGTATGAAACCACAAAATTGAAACGGGAGAAAAACAGTGACCAACGAGCCTGTCTAGGATTCAGACGCTTGGCAGACTCAAGGTACATCAGATTTTTGTGATCAGTCAAGACCACCACACGATGTCTAGCACCCTCGAGCCAATGACGCCACTCCTCAAATGCCCACTTCATGGCCAAAAGCTCCCGATTACCAACATCATAATTCCGTTCAGCGGGCGAAAATTTTCTAGAAAAGAACGCACATGGCTTCATCACTGAGCCATCGGAGCTTCTCTGTGACAAAACCGCCCCCGCTCCGATCTCGGAAGCATCAACCTCAACCTGAAAAGGAAGCGACGTATCTGGCTGACGCAACACAGGAGCAGAAGAAAACCGGCGCTTAAGTTCCTGAAAGGCCTCCACAGCCGCAGGAGACCAATCAGTAACATCAGCACCCTTTTTAGTCAAATCCGTCAAAGGCTTAACAACACTAGAAAAATTAGTTATGAAGCGACGATAAAAATTAGCAAAGCCCAAGAACTTCTGTAGACTCTTAAGAGATGTAGGCTGCGTCCAGTCACAAATAGCCTGAACCTTGACGGGATCCATCTCAATAGAAGAAGGGGAAAAAATATACCCCAAAAAAGAAATCTTCTGGACTCCAAAGAGACATTTAGAACCCTTTACAAACAAAGAATTGGCCCGCAGGACCTGAAACACCTTCCTGACCTGCTGAACATGAGACTCCCAGTCATCAGAAAAAACCAAAACATCATCCAAATACACGATAATAAATTTATCCAGATATTCACGGAAAATATCGTGCATAAAAGACTGGAAGACAGAAGGAGCATTAGAAAGTCCAAAAGGCATCACCAAATACTCGAAATGGCCCTCAGGCGTATTAAATGCGGTTTTCCACTCATCACCCTGCCTTATCCGCATAAGATTATACGCACCCCGAAGATCAATCTTAGTGAACCATTTAGCCCCCTTAATGCAAGCGAACAAATCAGTCAACAATGGCAAAGGATACTGATATTTGACTGTAATCTTATTCAAAAGACGATAATCTATGCAAGGCCTCAAGGAACCATCTTTTTTGGCCACAAAAAAAAAACCTGCTCCCAAAGGGGACGAAGATGGACGGATATGTCCCTTTTCCAAGGACTCCTTAACATAATTCCGCATAGCAGTATGCTCTGGCACTGACAGATTGAACAAACGACCTTTAGGGAATTTACTGCCAGGAATCAAATCTATAGCACAATCGCAATCCCTGTGAGGAGGAAGCGAACTGAGCTTAGGCTCCTCAAAAACCTCCCGATAATCAGACAAAAATACCGGAACCTCAGAAGGAGTAGATGAAGCGATAGAAATCGGAGATGCATCATCATGAACCCCCTGACATCCCCAGCTTAACACAGACATTGTTTTCCAGTCCAGGACTGGGTTATGAGTTTGTAACCATGGCAGACCAAGCACTAAGACATCATGTAAATTATACAGTACCAGGAAGCGAATCACCTCCTGATGAACGGGAGTCATACGCATGGTCACTTGTGTCCAGTACTGAGGTTTATTCATAGCCAAAGGTGTAGAGTCAATTCCTTTCAAAGGAATAGGAACTTCCAGAGGTTCCAGACTAAACCCACAGCGATTGGCAAATGACCAATCCATAAGACTCAGGGCAGCGCCTGAATCCACATAGGCATCGACGGAAATGGATGATAATGAACAAATCAGCGTCACAGACAGAATGAACTTAGACTGTAAAGTACCAATGGCAACAGACTTATCAACCTTTTTTGTGCGTTCAGAGCATGCTGATATAACATGAGCTGAATCACCACAATAAAAACACAATCCATTTTTCCGCCTATAATTTTGCCGTTCACTTCTGGACTGAATTCTATCATATTGCATTATCTCAGGTGCCTGTTCAGAAGACACCGCCAAATGGTGCACAGGTTTGCGCTCCCGTAAACGCCGATCAATCTGAATAGCCATAGTCATGGACTCATTCAGACCTGTAGGCGCCGGGAACCCCACCATAACATCTTTAATGGCCTCAGAAAGGCCATCTCTGAATTTTGCAGCCAGAGCGCACTCATTCCACTGAGTAAGCACCGACCATTTCCGAAATTTCTGACAATATATTTCTGCTTCATCTTGCCCCTGAGAGAGAGCCAATAAAGCTTTTTCAGCCTGAATCTCTAGGTTAGGTTCCTCATAGAGCAAACCCAATGCCAGAAAAAACGCATCCACATTGAGCAACGCAGGATCCCCTGGTGCCAATGCAAATGCCCAATTCTGAGGGTCACCCCGCAGGAAAGATATAACAATCTTGACCTGCTGAGCAGGGTCTCCAGAGGAGCGAGATTTCAAAGAAAGAAACAACTTGCAATTGTTCCTAAAATTCAGAAAACTAGATCTATCTCCAGAAAAAAACTCTGGGACAGGAATTCTAGGTTCAGACATAGGCGTATGTTCAACAAAATCTTGTATATTTTGAACCTTAGCAGCAAGATTATTCAGGCTGGAAGCCAAACTCTGGACGTCCATGATAAACAGCTGAGGTCAGAGCCATTCAAGGATTAAGAGGAGGAAAGAAGCAGTCAAGCTGCAATTAAGGCTAGGCAGCAAACACTGAGGAGGGGAAAAAAAAAAAAAAAACTTCCTCAGACTACTTTTCCTCCTACTTCAGCCAAAACGATGACCAATTTTTTCAGGCCGGCTATACTGTCATGATCCCAATGGCAGGGGATCACAAAAGGACAAGCACAAAAACAAAACAAGCTCTAGGGTGATGGAACCTGAGCTGACCGCGATCCTGAACCTAAACACACAACTAGCACTAGCCGGGGAACGTGCCTACGATGATTCCTAGACGTCTCGCGCCAGCCGAAGGATTAACTTCCCCTTAAAGAAGAAACACAGACCTCACTTGCCTCCAGAGAAACACCCCACAGAAATAGCAGCCCCCCACATGTAATAACGGTGAAATGAGAGGAAAGCACATACGTAGTTATGAAAATAGAATCAGCAAAAATGAGGCCCGCTAAAGCTAGATAGCAGAGGATACAAAAGTGAACTGCGCGGTCAGCGAAAAACCCTTCAAAAAACCATCCTGAAATTACTTGAACTCATGTGCCAACTCATGGAACATGAGGAGTAATTTCAGCCCACTAGAGCAACCAGCAGCAAGGAATCACATATCTGCAAGCTGGACTAAGACAAAAATTAAGCAAAACGTGGAACAGGAAAATCAAAACTTAGCTTGTCCTGAAGATAACAGACGCAGGGAGCAGAGGTAAAAAGACACGCTGATTACATTGATAGCCGGCGAGGAAATGACAAAAAAGCCAGGTTAAATAGGAAACTCCCATAACCTGATGGAACAGGTGGACACCAGAGACCGCAGAGAACACAAGTCACCCAGTACCATCAGTAACCACCAGAGGGAGCCCAAAAACAGAACTCACAACAGGGTGCCAGCCACGTTCCAGAGTCTGTTGGACATAGTTTTAGAGCCCCATCAGGTGTATGCTTCGGCGTATTTGGATGATATTATCATCTTTAGCATCGACTGGCATATATCTACTTCTCCCAGGTGCAAGCGGTAGTGGATTCGCTCCGGGCCGTGGGCAGGATGGTGAACCCAAAAAAATATGCAATAGGTCTCGAGGTAGTTCAGTACTTGGAGTACATGATTTGCGGTGGGATTGGTAAACCTCAAATAAACAAAATCGATGCCATTCAAAACTGGTCCCAACCTCTTACTACAAAACAGGTAAGAGCGTTCCTCTGCATCATTGGGCATTACCCCTGACAGATCTCTTAAAGGGAAGGAAATCGGTCATGGTTCGGTGGAACCCTTCAGGTGGAGGAAGCATTCCAGTCCATGAAGTTGGAGTTGTGCGACATCCCTTCCTCACCAGTCCTAACTTCAAGAAAGTTTTTACCATTCAAACGGATGCATTTGAGGTAGACCTAGGGTCGGTTCTGTCGGAGGTGAACGGAGAAGAACATCCCGGTCACCTACTTGAGAAGAAAACTTACCCTTGCGGAAAATAAATATGGACGAGTGCTAGGCTATTAAGTGGGCTTTGGAGTCCCTACGTTATTATTTACTAGGGCGATAGTTTCGCTTGGTAACAGACCATTCACCCTTGGTCTGCATGAAAAATGCCAAGAAGAGTTAACAGATGGTTTAAGTCCTCATTTTCTCTGAAGAGGCAATTTGAAGATGGTTTCTGTCACTGCAAAACTTTAGTGTCTTGGTGGAACATCGAGCTGGGAAGGCACAAGGAAATGCGGATGCCCTGTCACAGACACCATGTATGGTGACACATGTTCAACCCCCCAAGTTTGAACAGACAACTAGAGGGTTGGTGAGGCAGTGAGGGGAATCATATACAAGGGTCGTTATGTGTCCCAGGATGTGCATAGAAGTATGCTAAATCCGAAGGAGTGCATTGTAATTACAGCAACAGCTGTGGTTAAAATGCAAACTAAAAGAGTGTGGATTTGGTCAAACTATTTGACCAAGTCAAGTTTAAGAAAACCCGATATGCTTTTCTTTTGGAGAGATCTGCAGGATGTAGTAGGGCAGATCTCTCCCTCCACTCTGGATCTTGGGAGTGGCACATGTCCATGATTCCCTTTTCAGTTGAGGTTTAGGTGCGTCAGTGTTTTGGTTTGTAAGCATAAGAGCAGGAGGCTCTATGCAGACTGGCCAGATGGAGCAAAGTTATTGATGCACCCGCGAGTGATACGGTGGTGCAGTCACCCACAGCAATAGATTTTATACGGACTGTTTTGGATGATCCGGCTGCAAACCCGAGAGGACCAAGTTTGAGTTATTTTTGTAAGTTGCCAGAATAAAGACGTTTATAAGGCTATGTGCGCACGTTGCAGTTTGCTTGTGGAAATTTCTGCGCAGTTTCTAACTCTCTAGGCAGAAAACGCAGTTGAAATTCTGCACGGTTTAGATGTAGTTTTGATGCGGATTTTCATGTGGTTTTGAATGCATTTTTGTAAGCTAAATAAAGATATATTTAAAAAAAAAAGAATTGTGATGTTGTTTCCTTGTTCAACCTCTTCTTTTTCTTTCTCCATTGAAGACCATAATATCATTACATACTATATTCAAATATAACATTTTTGCTCTCACGGAGTGTATTGGGGGACACTCGCTTGGCACGGGATTAACGTAGTCAGGCACGATTTTTCGCTTAAACACAATCTATACGGTTTATTAATGTATACATTTCAAAAGACTGACCGTCACATCCAAACATAGACTAAGTGTGAACAGGTGCTGAACCTAGAGTCGCCAACTCATATATAGTCAAATAAATAAGGCAGCACACTGCAGCGCTAAAACATGCAAACATGAAACACGAAAATTGAACTGCATTACTGCACTAGAAATATGAAAAGTGAGAGCGTTTAGCGCATAAAATTGGCCAATTTTATGTGTACCTGGTAGCCACTATAGGGCATCTTTCTTATACCAGGTCCTAAACTTGCCTTTCCTCGCTGAGAATAAACGTCTCCATCTGAATGGGTACCTGTGAAACCTCTTCTTAGACTAAAATTCTCTCTCTCTATGGAGGGGTAATGGACCTGCTGTAATTAAAACACCTGTGACTAGGAGGTGGAGTGCTCAGTTAAAAGGCTAAAGAATACATTTTAAAAGACTGACCGTCACATCCAAACATAGACTAAGTGTGAACAGGTGCTGAATCTAGAGTCGCCAACTCATATATAGTCAAATAAATAAGGCAGCACACTGCAGCGCTAAAACATGCAAACATGAAACACGAAAATTGAACTGCATTACTGCACTAGAAATATGAAAAGTGAGAGCGTTTAGCGCATAAAAATGGCCAATTTTATGTGTACCTGGTAGCCACTTTACGGCATCTCTCTTATACCAGGTCCTAAACTTGCCTTTCAGGTACCCATTCAGATGGTGACGCTTATTCTCAGCGAGGAAAGGCACACTTTTGTAGGCTTTTGTGCTGATCGCAAAGTTACCTTTCCTATCCTCTGTCTATTTAGTAAGTCTGGCCTCCCTTTGCTGAAACCTGTTTCATTTCTGCGTTTGTGACTTTCATCTTTACTCACAGTCAATATATGTGGGGGGCTTCCTTTACCTTTGGGGAATTTCTCTGAGGCAAGGTAGGCTTTATTTTCTATCTCTAGGGCTAGATAGTTCTTAGGCTGTGACGAGGCGCCTAGGTCTGGTCAGGAGCGCTCCACGGCTATTTTTAGTGTGTGTGATAGGATTAGGGCTTGCGGTCAGCAGAGCTCCCACATCCCAGAGCTCGTCCTGTATGAGGTCATTCCGGGTGCTCCTAACCACCAGGTCATAACAGTCGCGGTCTGTAAACACGTTGAACCTCACTCCGTTCAGTCACCGTGGGAGGCCACACAGTTCATAGAACATTACAAGCAAAAACAGTCTATAGGTACCTGATGGGAGCTCCTGCTCCACCTGCTGACTCCTTGTCAGTCCACTCCTCCGGGAAAGCTGCCTCACAGGGATCACCAACTTGCCTGGGTGGCATATCTTAGTCAGTCCAGACCTACCGTAGGACAGTAGCTCCCCCAACATAGACCATCCAGAATCAGAGTCTTACTGTGCGCTATTCAGGGATCCGGTCCTACTCCCAGAACCTCCCAATACACCAGCATGACTGTTGTGAATTCTGTGGCTGAATTCACTCCTGTGGTCACAAGTGGTACTGCAGCTTCTGAGCTTCCTCCCTCAGGTGTTCTGGTGAGCTCGTTGGCTGCTTTGTTATTTAACTCCGCCTGATTCTGTCTTCCTGGCTCCTTGTCAATGTTCCAGTGTTGGATCTGAGCTTCTGATCTTTCCTGTGGCCTGCTGCTCTGCTTAGATAAGTGCTTCTTTGCTTTTTGTTGCTACTTTTTCTGTCCAGCTTGTCAATTCTTTTTGCTGGAAGCTCTGAGACGCAAAGGGTGTACCGCCGTGCCGTTAGTTCGGCACGGTGGGTCTTTTTGCCCCCTTTGCGTGTTTTTTTGCTTTAGGGTTTTTTGTAGACTGCAAAGTTCTCTTTGCTATCCTCGCTCTATCTAGAATATCGGGCCTCACTTTGCTGAATCTATTTCATCCCTACGTTTGTCTTTTCATCTTGCTAACAGTCATTATATGTGGGTGGGGGGCTGCCTTTTCCTTTGGGGTATTTCTCTGAGGCAAGTCAGGCTTGTTTTTCTATCTTCAGGCTAGTCAGCTCCTCAGGCTGTGCCGAGTTGCATAGGTAGTGACAGGCGCAATCCACAGCTGCCTTTAGTTGTGTTTAGGATAGGTTCAGGTATTGCGGTCTACAGAGATTCCACGTCTCAGAGCTCGTTCTATTGTTTTTGGGTTATTGTCAGATCACTGTATGTGCTCTTATTGCTGGCACACTGTGTCACTGGATTGCCTACATAACACATGACCTCTTCAGGACTCCTACTCCCAGGACTTCTAACAAATGAACCACACATGTGACCTGTCCAGGTGATATTCAGGACATCAGTCCAATACCCTAGGCATATGACCTGTCCAGGTGCTATTCAGGACATCAGTCCAACACCCCAGGCCACTAGCAAGTCCAAAGCCCCACCATGTGCTCTTCAGGACTCCTACTCCCAGGAAATCCAACAAATCACATGTGCTCTTCAGGAATCCTACTCCCAGGAAATCCAACACATACTTCCAGGACCTTCACCACTCAGGTCCAAACACTGGAACCAGACAGGAATATGTGACCCACACCCTGGTCACATTATATACCCTTAACCACTCCCCTGGATGGGAGTGTTGATGTGTGGCTAGTTTGTCCCAGAACTCTGGACCGCAGAGTGAAGGCAAAAGGGCCAACAAGTGCTAAGCAACTCTGGAACTCCTTCAAGATTGTTGGAAGACCATTCCTGGTGACTACCTCTTGAAGCTCATCAAGAGAATGCCAAGAATGTGCAAAGCAGTCATCAAAGCAAAAGGTGGCTACTTTGAAGAACCTAGAATATAAGACATAATTTCAGTTGTTTCACACTTTTTTGTTAAGTATATTATTCCACATGTGTTAATTCATAATTTTGATGCATTCAGTGTGAATGTACAATTGTCATAGCCATGAAAATACAGAAAAATCTTTAAATGAGAAGGTGTGTCCAAACTTTTAGTCTGTGCTGTATGTATATATATATATATATATATATATATATATATATATATTTATTTATTTATATGTAACACCAAGCCAGAGGTGTAGTAATGAACAGGTGCACAAAGAGTCAAATAATGACACACACACACACAAAATCTGTGTCAAACGCAATATCAGTTTATTTAAAAAAGAAATGTTTAAAAATTGCATGGGCTCCCGTGTAATTTTCACAACCAGCAGAGGGAAAACCGATGGCTGAGGTTAGTATTCTGCGAAGGAGCTAATAGCCATAAAGGTTCCCAGGCTAACCTTTACTGTCTAGTTTACAGGGTAACCCCAGAAAGAAATTGACATGGGGCCCCCCTATAAAATCAAACCAGCAAAGGCTAGTCAGACAGCTGTCGGCTGATATTAATAGCCTGGGATGGGGCCATTGATATTGGCACTCCCCAGGCTAAAAACATTAGCTCTCATCAGCCCCAGAAATGGTACATCTTATAGATGCGCCAATTCTGGCACTTAGCCTCACTCTTCCCACTTGCCCTACAGCAGTGGCAAGTGGGGTTCATATTTGTGGGGTTGATGTCACCTTTGTATTGTCACGTGACATAAAGCCCATGGATTAGCAATGGAGAAGCGTCTATAAGACACCTATCTATTACTAATCCTATAGTTGTATGGTAAATAAAGACACAGCCAGAATAAAGTCCTTTATTTGAAATAATTACACAGACTCCTTTATTGAATCTTATTTTACTATACTTACTGAACACTTAATCCCCAACACCCTTGTCTCTTGCAACAAAAATATAATAATAAACCAACATATAATACTCCCTGTCTGACGTAGTCCAATTACTGAGTGTCCCACGACGATCTCACATGTAGGACAGTCACATCAGTAGATGTGACTGCTCTACCGGCCCTCTGGCGATACACTGACAGGAGATAATCCCTCCTGCTGTGTATCACTGCACTGACGTGAGAGTTCACCGGAGTTCATCAGCTCCAGTGATCTCACTTACGCACTACCGCTGTGTGAGAACTGTCCCACGCAGTGGTGCTGCAAGTGAGAGCACCAGAGCTGATCAGCTGATACACTGCGGGAGCGATTAGCTCCTGTCAGTGTATTGCCAGCGGCCAGGTACAGCAGTCACATCTCCCGATGAAAATGTTCTACACGTGAGATCGTTGTGGGACAATCTGTATTACCTGGATTACGGCCGACAGGGAGTATATGTTGGTTTATTATTTTACATTATGTCTAGGAGACCAGGGCGTCGAGGATTTGGTGTGAGGTGAGTATAATGGTTTTTCATTTTTATGTGAATATGTATGTAATTTTACTTTTCTTGTTTAACTGTGAGCACAGGCGCCGGCAGATGATACTACTCTCCCATCAGTGGCACCTGCTGTCACTGTTATCAGTGACAGCAGACATAGCCCTATGGGAGCAGTAGTCTCATCAGCGCATGCCTACTTTTTCACCGCAGGTCACCGCTGTGGGTCACAGTCAGCTGCGGGATCACACTGACATCTGTCAGCATGATCCCGCAGTGCTATGACCGACAGTACCGGTGGAGGTGTTACCGCCCACAGCCACAGACACCCACACACAGACACCCGCACACACATGTAGACACCCGCAGACAAACACGCACATATTCGCCGCTCGCACATAGTCTCACTCTTCCTCCTTCTGACATAATTTCCTTTTGTACAACGTTTTTGGCATGCAACTCCGCAGCAAATCCGCAAACCTTTTTACAACTGCGGTTTTGCTGCGGATTTGACTGACTCAATGGAAGTCAATGGGCACAGATCCGCAAAAAGAATTGACATGCCATGGAAAATAGAACGCTGCAAATAAGGACGGAAATTTCCGCAGCATGTGTGTGCATAACATTTCAGGAATGCCATTGATTAACATTGCTTTAATATACTATATTTTATAGCATTTGCGCATGGAAAAATGCTGCAGAAACGCAACGAATCCTCAACGTGTGCACATTGCCTAAGTTGGACAAACCTGGGTCATTGCCTCTTTACTGCACTGCATAAACAAATATGTATGTAAAGTGCAATATATATATATATATATATATATATATATATATATATATATATATATATATATATATACAGTGGGGCAAAAAAGTATTTAGTCAGTCAGCAATAGTGCAAGTTCCACCACTTAAAAAGATGAGAGGTGTCTGTAATTTACATCATAGGTAGACCTCAACTATGGGAGACAAACTGAGAAAAAAAAATCCAGAAAATCACATTGTCTGTTTTTTTTATCATTTTTTTGCATGTTATGGTGGAAAATAAGTATTTGGTCAGAAACAAACAATCAAGATTTCTGGCTCTCACAGACCTGTAACTTCTTTAAAGGCCCCTTCACATTAAGCGACGCTGCAGCGATACCGACAACGATTCGGATCGCTGCAGCGTCGCTGTTTGGTCGCTGGAGAGCTGTCACACAGACCGCTCTCCAGCGACCAACAATGCCGGTAACCAGGGTAAACATCGGGTAACTAAGCGCAGGGCCGCGCTTAGTAACCCGATGTTTACCCTGGTTACCATGCTAAAAGTAAAAAAAAACAAACACTAGATACTTACCTACAGCTGTCTGTCCTCCAGCGCTGCGCTCTGCTTCTCTGCTCTCCTCCTGTACTGTCTGTGAGCCGGAAAGCAGAGCGGTGACGTCACCGCTCTGCTTTCCGGCTCACAGACAGTACAGGAGGAGAGCAGAGCACAGCGCTGGAGGACAGACGGCTGTAGGTAAGTATGTACTGTTTGTTTCTTTTTACTTTTAGCATGGTAACCAGGGTAAACATCGGGTTACTAAGCGCGGCCCTGCGCTTAGTTACCCGATGTTTACCCTGGTTACCAGTGAAGACATCGCTGGATCGGTGTCACACACGCCGATCCAGCGATGTCTCCAGGGAGTCCAGCGACGAAATAAAGTTCTGGACTTTGTTCAGCGACCAACGATCTCCCAGCAGGGGCCTGATCGTTGGTCGCTGTCACACAGAACGATTTCATTAACGATATCGTTGCTACGTCACAAATAGCAACGATATCGTTAACAATATCGTTATGTGTGAAGGTACCTTAAGAGTCTCCTCTTTCCTCCACCCATTACCTGTAGTAATGGCACCTGTTTAAACTTGTTATCAGTATAAAAAGACACCTGTGCACACCCTCAAACAGTCTGACTCCAAACTCCACTATGGTGAAGACCAAAGAGCTGTCAAAGGACACCAGAAACAAAATTGTAACCCTGCACCAGGCTGGGAAGACTGAATCTGCAATAGCCAACCAGCTTGGAGTGAAGAAATCAACAGTGGGAGCAATAATTAGAAAATGGAAGACATACAAGACCACTGATAATCTCCCTCGATCTGGGGCTCCACGCAAAATCCCACCCCGTGGGGTCAGAATGATCACAAGAACGGTGAGCAAAAATCCAAGAACCACGCGGGGGGACCTAGTGAATGAACTGCAGAGAGCTGGGACCAATGTAACAAGGCCTACCATAAGTAACACACTACGCCACCATGGACTCAGATCCTGCAGTGCCAGACGTGTCCCACTGCTTAAGCCAGTACATGTCCAGGCCCGTCTGAAGTTTGCTAGAGAGCATTTGGATGATCCAGAGGAGTTTTGGGAGAATGTCCTATGGTCTTGATGAAACCAAACTGGAACTGTTTGGTAGAAACACAACTTGTCGTGTTTGGAGGAAAAAGAATACTGAGTTGCATCCATCAAACACCATACCTACTGTAAAGCATGGTGGTGGAAACATCATGCTTTGGGGCTGTTTCTCTGCAAAGGGGCCAGGACGACTGACCCGGGTACATGAAAGAATGAATGGGGCCATGTATCGTGAGATTTTGAGTGCAAACCTCCTTCCATCAGCAAGGGCATTGAAGATGAAACGTGGCTGGGTCTTTCAACATGACAATGATCCAAAGCACACCGCCAGGGCAACGAAGGAGTGGCTTCGTAAGAAGCATTTCAAGGTCCTGGAGTGGCCTAGCCAGTCTCCAGATCTCAACCCTATAGAAAACCTTTGGAGGGAGTTGAAAGTCCGTGTTACCAAGCAAAAAGCCAAAAACATCACTGCTCTAGAGGAGATCTGCATGGAGGAATGGGCCAACATACCAACAACAGTGTGTGGCAACCTTGTGAAGACTTACAAAAAACGTTTGACCTCTGTCATTGCCAACAAAGGATATATTACAAAGTATTGAGATGAAATTTTGTTTCTGACCAAATACTTATTTTCCCCCATAATATGCAAATAAAATGTTAAAAAAAACCAGACAATGTGATTTTCTGGATTTTTTTTTCTCAGTTTGTCTCCCATAGTTGAAGTCTACCTATGATGTAAATTACAGACGCCTCTCATCTTTTTAAGTGGCGGAACTTGCACTATTGCTGACTGACTAAATACTTTTTTGCCCCACTGTATATATATACATATATATATATAGATATATATATATATATCTACTATATAAAGCTGAATGTGTGTATGTGTGAGTGTGTGTATGTGTGTGTGTGTATGTCCGGTATTGGCATCTGCACCGTCGCAGCTACAGCCACAAAATTTTGCACAGTCACACGTCTGGACCCCGAGAGCGTCATAGGCTATGTTGTGAGGTGAAATTTTAACCCCGCGCTTTCCAATTCACCAAACAATTTTGCCCCTATCTACATAATGGGGAAAAAGTGAAATGAAAAGTGTTGGAGGCGTCGCAGCTACAGCCACAAAATTTTGCACAGTCACACGTCTGGACCCTGAGAGCGTCATAGGCTATGTTGTGAGGTGAAATTTTAACTCCGCGCTTTCCAATTCACCAAACTATTTTTCCCCTATCTACATAATGGGGAAAAGTGAAAGGAAAAGTGTTGGAGGCAAATTGACAGCTGCCAGATGTGAACAAGGGGGACTTAAAGAGTGAGAGCGATGGCGCCAAAGAGTATATACCGTACAGTTGCTAAGGTGGGACCCCGACATGGGATACTCACCACACACGGGGATATGAACACACACACAAAATGCGCCACACACTACCACGTGCTTGAACACATATACCACCCTCAGCACACATTTCACCACACATACACCAACCTCGCCACATAAAAGTCGAAACACAAAAGTCGCCGCTCAAAACTCACCACGCGCAAAACTTGCCACATGCAAAAAATAGGCTCATGCAAAACTCGCCACAAGTGCAAAACTCACCTCATGGAAAACTCGCCACACGCAAAACTTGCACATGCGGAAAAATTGCCACATGCACAAAATTTGCAACACATGCAAAAGTTGCCTCACACAAAACTTGCACGTACTCAAAAGGCACCAGACATAAAACTCACCACGCGCAAAACTCGCCATGCGCAAAACTTGCTGCACACAACTTGCTACACTAACCTGTCACATGCAACTCGACACACAAAAAGTTGCTACACACATGTTGCCACACAAAACTCATCTCACAAAAGTCGCTACATGCATGTCGCCACACACAACTCAACACACACAACTTGACAAACGAAACTCGCCCTAAAACACACACAAGTCTGGTATTAGCCTTCAAAAATAAAAATCTGATTAATAAGCAGACAAACTACAAGAGCAACAAATGTACCATATAGGAAATACGGCAGCTGTCAGTCACATGACCTGTCTATTATGTGTATGTGTGAGCTAATATATACTGCCAGGGGGAGGGCTTCCTGTTGGCTTGGGGATTTATCAGGCTGCCAATTTATCTTACAAATACTGAGGTAAAAATACTGAGCAAATAACGTGTTAACGAGGTCTAATACAGGAGATCACACAGGTATATACTATATACAGGGGAGATGACACACAGATATATACTATATACAGGAGAGATGACACACAGGTATATACTATATAAAGGAGGAGATGACATACAGGTACATACTATATACAGGAGGAGATGACAAACAGGTATATACTATATACAGGAGGAGATGACACACAGGTATATACTATATACAGGAGCAGATTACCTACAGGTATATACTATATACAGGAGGAGATGACATACAGGTATATGCTATATATAGAAGATGACATACAGGTATATACTATATACAGGAGGAGATGACACACAGATATACAGTATACTATATACAGGGGAGATGACACACAGGTATATACTATATACAGGAGGAGATGACATACAGGTATATACTCTATATAGAAGGAGATGACATACAGGTATATACTATATATAGGAGGAGATGACATACAGGTATATACTATATATAGGAGGAGATGACATACAGGTATATACTATATATAGGAGGAGATGACATACAGGTATATACTATATACAGGGGAGATGACACACAGCAGGTATATACTATATACAGGGGAGATGACATACATGTATATACTATATACAGGAGATGACATACAGGTGTATACTATATATAAGGGAGATGACAAACATGTATATACTGAGGTGAAAATGAGAGGTGTGAGGTGAAAATGAAAAGGTGTGAGTGCAAAATGAGAGGAGTGAGGGAAAATAGTGTAGTGATCGGAAAATGACAGATGTGAGGTCGAACTGACAAGTGTTAGGCGGGAATGAGAGGAGTGAGGGAGAAAATGAGAGGTGTGAGGGAGAAAATGAGAGATGTGAGGGGGAAAATTAAAGATGTGATTGGGAAAATGAGAGGCGTGCTGGGAAAATAAGAGAAGTGACGTGCTATAACTAACCACAGATGTTTACTATGCCCAGGCAACGCCGGGCTCTTCAGCTAGTATATATATATAATTAGTACATTGTACCTAATTACATCATTTCATCATGATTTGGGTCCTTTGCAGTCGCCATAGGGACAAGTTACAAACATCATTAATCACTTCCTGAGTATATAACACAAGACTTCTGGGATTTGTATCCTTATTAGTGAAACTCCAGGAGACAAAGTGATATTGGTAATTGGAGTAATTTCCTGATCGCAATCTGTGGACAAGCAGAGGTGGCCATGCTCTAATTACCAGTATATGTATATGGACAAGAGAAAAATAAATTAACCCCTTCATGACCGGGGGATTTTTCGTTTTTCCGTGTTCGTTTTTCGCTCCCCTCCTTCCCAGAGCCATAACTTTTTTATTTTTCCGTCAATTTGGCCATGTGAGGGCTTATTTTTTGCGGGACGAGTTGTACTTTTGAACGACATCTTTGGTTTTAGCATGTCGTGTACTAGAAAACGGGAAAAAAATTCCAAGTGCGGTGAAATTGCAAAAAAAGTGCAATCCCACATTGGTTTTTTGTTTGGCTTTTTTGCTAGGTTCACTAAATGCTAAAAATGACCTGCCATTATGATTCTCCAGGTCATTACGAGTTCATAGACACCAAACATGACTAGGTTATTTTTTATCTAAGTGGTGAAAAAAAATTCCAAACTTTGCTAAAAAAAAAAAAAAAATTGCGCCATTTTCCGATACTCGTAGCGTCTCCATTTTTCATCAGCTGGGGTCGGTTGAGGGCTTATTTTTTGCGTGCCGAGATGACGTTTTTAATGATAGCATTTCGGTGCAGATACGTTCTTTTGATCGCCCGTTATTGCATTTTAATGCAATGTCGCGGCGACCAAAAAAACGTAATTCTGGCGTTTCGAGTTTTTTTCCCGCTACGCTGTTTAGCGATCAGGTTAATACTTTTTTTTATTTGATAGATCGGGCGATTCTGAGCGCGGCGATACCAAATATGCGTAGATTTGATATTTTTTTTATTGATTTATTTTGATTGGGGCGAAAGGGGGGTGATTTAAACTTTTATGTTTTTTTTATTTTTTTCACATTTTTTTAAACTTTTTTTTTTAACTTTTGCCATGCTTCAATAGCCTCCATGAGAGGCTAGAAGCAGGCACAACCCGATCGGCTCTGCTACATAGCAGCGATCTGCTGATCGCTGCTATGTAGCAGAATTGCACGTGTGCTGTGAGCGCCGACCACAGGGTGGCGCTCACAGCGACGGGCAATCAGTAACCATAGAGGTCTCAAGGACCTCTATGGTTACAATATACAAGCATCGCCGACCCCCGATCATGTGACGGGGGTCGGTGATGACGTCATTTCCGGCCGCCCGGCCGGAAGCGGTAGTTAAATGCCGCTGTCTGCGTTTGACAGCGGCATTTAACTAGTTAATAGGTGCGGGCAGATCGCGATTCTGCCCGCGCCTATTACGGGCACATGTCAGCTGTTCAAAACAGCTGACATGTCCCGGCTTTGGTGCGGGCTCACCGCGGAGCCCTGCATCAAAGCAGGGGAGCCGGCATCGGACGGTATAGTACGTCCGATGCCGGTAAGGGGTTAAAGACATAATGAGATATTGCTATTAGAAGGTCCAAAGGTCCATTGGTGCCTAAAATTAGCCACAGACATGATTTTAGTCAGTGGGTAATTTGGAGACCCTGAGCTATATTATGTCAGTGGCTCAAACAATGCTGAAAATAAATTATAATGCTATATGTAACTTTCCACTGTGAATTTGCTCCAAAATATATATTCAGGAAATATGACCTGTGTAAATTGATCCTACAACAAACTTGCTATTTAACTTCAAGAAGAAGGATCTCTAATTCCAAAGCTCACGTGCTTTTGTTAATTTATTAAGGTCTATATTCCAGTCAGGCAGTTATCTGTTAATCATTTAGTCTGTGAAAAGTGTTTTTTTTTTTTTTAAATAAGTAACATTTCCACCTGACCAAATAAAGTGAAAGTTTTCCACAAATGGGAATTGATGTCCTGAATTATCAAATATTATATACTAGATGGTGGCCTGATTCTAACGCATCAGGTGTTCTAGAATATGTATGTATGTAGTATATAGCACAGCCCTCATAGTATATAACACAGCCCACACAGTATATAACACAGTCCACATAGTATATTGCACAGCCATGTAGTATATAACACACCCCATGTAGTATATAGCACAGCAACGTAGTATATAATACAACCCACGCAGTATATAACACAGCCCACGCAGTATATAACACAGCCCACGTAGTATATTACACAGCCCACGTAGTATATAGCACAGCGACATAGTATATAACACAGCCCACGCAGTATATAACACAGCCCACGCAGTATATTGCACAGCCCACGTAGTATATTGCACAGCCACGCAGTATATAACACAGCTCACATAGTATATAGCACAGCGACGTATTATATAACACAGCCCACACAGTATATAACACAGCCCATGCAGTATATAACACAGCCCACGCAGTATATAGCACAGTCCAAGTAGTATATAACACAGCCCACATAGTATATAGCAGTGTGGGTGCTATATCCCTGTTAAAAAAAACAATTAAAATAAAAAATAGTTATATACTCACCTTCCGGCGGCCCCCGGATCCAGCCCAGGCCTTTAGTGATGCTCCTCGTGACGCTCCGTTCCCAGTAATGCCTTGCAGCAATAACCCGTGATCATTTAGCGGTCTCGCGAGACCGCTACGTCATCATCTCGCGAGACCGCTACGTGATCTTGAGTCATTGCCGCAATGCATTGTTGGGACCAGAGCGTCGTGAGGACGGGAAAGGGTGCCGCGGACGCCGGAAGGTGAGAATATAATGTTTTTTTTTTAATTATTTTAACATTATATGTTTTTACTATTGATGCTGCATAGGCAGCATCAATAGTAAAAAGTGAAGTGGTGTTTAAATGCCGCCCCAATATCGCTGATTGTTCGCGACCGGCAGCGACCAATCAGCGACCCGGGATTTCCGTTATGGAAGTTACAGACAAACAGACGCAAATACCCCTTAGACAATTATATATATAGATTATAGATTAGTTGTCACAAAAGTATAAAAACAATGGACATTTAAGAACACCCCCATACTGTACATCTGTTTGCCATCAAATTCATACTCACTACTTTTCATGTCAGACTCCTTATGAAACCACAAAATTCCAAGTAATTAATCTCTATTGGGAATAAAAAATCTTCTCCTTATTGATAACAGAGAGAATAAGTTACCTCCATACACAACGCAATCCACTATACCAAGACCAATAATATCACATGCAAGGAACAAATACCGACACACCATGACCAGACTACATATTTATCACCACACAGTGACCAAATAATACCACATACAGGGTATAAATACCACCACATCATGACCAGACCACATATTACTACAGCATAGTGACAAAATAATACCACATATAGGGAACAAATACCGTCACACCATGACCAGACCACATATTACCACCACATAGTGACTGAAAAATACCACATACAAGGGACAAATACCGACACTCCATGACCACATAACATATTACCACCACATAGTGACCGAATAATACTCAATTTTAAGGACAAATACTGCCACACCATGACCAGACCACATATTACCACCAAATAGTAACCAAATAATACCACATGCAGGGGAAAAGTACCACCATACCATTGACCAGACCACATATTACCATCTCAAAGTGGCTTAATACTATAATACTGATCATTAATAAAAACACAATACTAATAACACTATATTACCCACTGGTGACATTATACACAGGAGCTCTCTATATAGTTTCAGTGTACAGGTAATACAGTGATCAACAGTGACATTATACACAGGAACACTGTATATAGTATACAGTGTATCAGACCCGGGCAAAGTGCGGCCCAAGGGCCACATCCGGCCCTCTGGCTGTCTCACTCCGGCCCGTGTACCGAGACAGCCAGAGTGTGTGAAACAGCTGACACATGACATTATGTCATCGCATCAGCTGTGTACCGCCGGAGAGTCAGCACATCTGAGACAGCAACAGAAGCAGAAGCAGGGTGCCTGGGAATGGGACTGAGGTGAGTACGTGGTGTTTTTTTTTTCATGTGTATGAACATGGGGATTCTATGGGGGTGAACATGGGGATTCTATGGGGGTGAACATGGGAATTCTATGGGGTGAACATGGGGATTCTATGATTCTATGGCTGACCTGGGGCAAAGTGCGGCCCAAGGGCCACATCCGGCCCTCTGGCTGTCTCACTCCGGCCCGTGTACCGAGACAGCCAGAGTGTGTGAAACAGCTGACACATGACATTATGTCATCGCATCAGCTGTGTACCGCCGGAGAGTCAGCACATCTGAGACAGCAACAGAAGCAGAAGCAGGGTGCCTGAGAATGGGACTGAGGTGAGTACGTGGTGTTTTTTTTTCATGTGTATGAACATGGGGATTCTATGGGGTGAACATGGGGATTCTATGGGGGTGAACATGGGGATTCTATGGGGGTGGACATGGTAATTCTATGGGGTGAACATGGGGATTCTATGATTCTATGGTGATGAACATGGAGATTCTATGGAGTGAACATGGGGATTCTATGGGTGAACATGGGGATTCTATGGGGTGAACCTGGAGATTCTATGGGGTGATCCTGGGGATTCTATGGGGGTGAACATGGGGATTCTATGGGGTGAACATTGAGATTCTATGGGGTAAACATGGGGATTCTATGGGGGTGAACCTGGGGATTCTGTGGGGTGAACATGGGGATTCTATGGGGAAAGCATGGGGATTCTATGGGGGTGAACATGGGGATTCTATGGGGGGTGAACATGGGGATTCTATGGTGGTGAACATGGAGATTCTACGGCGTGAGCTTGGGGATTCTATGGGAGGAACATGGGGATTCTATGGGGGTAAACATGGGGATTCAATGGGGTGAACATGGGGATTCTATGGGGTGAACATGGGGATTCTATGGGGTAAACATGGGGATTCTATGGGGTGAACATGGATATTCTCATGCAGTATATGGGGAAACCGGGGCTCATGCAGTACATGGGGAGGCTGTGTGGTGCTCATTCTGTACATGGGGAACCTTTGTGGGGCTCATGCTGTACATGGGGAGGCTGTGTGGGGCTCATGCTGTACATGGAGAGGCTGTTAGGGCTCATGCTGTACATGGGGAGGCTGTGTAGGGCTCATGCTGTACATGGGGAGGCTGTGTGTGGTTTATGCTGTACATGGAGAGACTGTGTGAGGCTCATGCTGTACATGGGGAGGCTGTGTAGGACTCATGCTGTACATGGGGAGGCTGTGTGGGGCTCATGCTGTACATGGGGAGGCTGTGTAGGGCTCATGCTGTATATTGAGAGGCGGTGTGTGGCTCATGCTGTATATAGGGAGGCTGTGTGGGCATCACACCGTATTTAGGGAGGCTGTGTGGGGCTCATGCTTAATATAGGGTGGCTGTGTGGGGCTCATGCCGTATATAGGGTGGCTGTGTGGGGCTCATGCCGTATATAGGGAGGCTGTGTGGGGCTCATGCCATATATAGGGATTTTGTGTGGGGCTCATGCCGTATATAGGTAGGCTGTGTAGGGCTCATGCCGCATATGTAGTAGGCTGTGTGAGGCTCATGCTGTATATAAGGGGCTGTGGGTGGGTTCAAAGATATATAGAGGGTGTCAGTGGAGCGCCCCCAGACGCAGGGCCGCGGGTTACTCGGTACCGGTCCTCTCTGTCTCAGTTCTAGGGTTGTCACGGTGGCTGGACCCAGTCCGTGACCCTGCTAAGGGGCGTCCAATGAAAGGGGTGATGAAAGTCAGCTAAGGTTTTGTGATGCCAAGTTGGAGCGCCCCCAGACACAGGGCCGCGGGTTACTCGGTACCGGTCCTCTCTGTCTCGGTTCTAGGGTTGTCACGGTGGCTGGACCCGGTCTGTGACCCTGCTAAGGGGCGTCCAATAAAAGGGGTGGTGAAAGTCGGCTAAGGTTTCGTGACGCCACCTGTGGTATTCGGTCAGGGGGACCGACGCTGCTTGGGGTCCACTGGGGTGATGTGATGGCAGCTAGATGGTATACCTTCCCACAGGTGAAGTATATCCCCAGGGCTTCCCAGTAGTGTAGGTGGCAATGGTGTGAGGCGCAGTCAATAACAAGGACACAGGGTTGCAGTCTCTTTACCTTTTACTGAAGGCTTCTGGATCCTCAATCCAGAGCACTATCAACTGGGCTGTCTGAGACCGGCCGGTCCGAAGGCACATCCAGAGTTCCCTTTGCAGGTGGAAATCAGTGCCTACCATTAGCGCTTGTGTGTTGTAGTTCTTCCCTGCTGAGCATTCGGGATAGTCCTCACAACTTTTGTTCTCGTTCTTTCTCGTTCGCTCTCTCTCTCCGTTCCCCAAGTTTACCTGGATAGGACGCACCCGTTTGACGGGAAGGCTCGGAGCTATTCTGGGACCCTAGAGACGCCCCTCTCCACACTTGCCCCCTATGTCTGCTTAGGTGATATATGGTAGACAGCCAACCTATAATTAACTGTCCTGCGGTATAGAGTCAGTTACTTCCTCGTTGTTCCGGTCACCGGCTACGCGCCTCAGTAGGAAGTTGCTGTTCTCAGGGCACGACTCCTACTGGCTCTCCTTTGTGCTTGATCTCATTTCTCACTGTCCACAATATCCTTCTCTTCTTGTCCTTTCTTAGGATACCACCGCAAGGTAGTGCAGGCGCGGTTCCGTTGCTTTCTAATCATTCTGCTAGGCCCCTGTCAGGAACCCACCCCTGACAGGTCCTCCCTGGACTCTCCCCAGGCTGTGTTCTGTTCTAACTTCCTATCCGACCCCTAGTTTTACCAGTGTGAGGAGTGGCCTAATACATAGTGCCTTTTGCTCCCCCTAGTGGCCGGAGTGTGAAGTGTAATGTGTGCTGTGATACCGGGTCAGATGAACTCCTTTAGTGCAATCAGACATAACATCACCCTTCTTAGCGGCAGAGCGACAATACTGCAACGACCAGGTCTTTGGGGCGCTGCATCAGCATACTTAATTATGCTCAATATTAAGTGATACAATTAATATTAATAAATTAATATTGAGTAGAATTAATTTCAGGCTATTAGTTCGGCCCGCCACAACAGTCATGGTCTCTCATGTGGCTCCTCGGGAAAATTAATTGCCCACCCCTGCAGTGTATAGTGTCAGTGTACAGGTAATGAAGTGATCACCAGTGACATTATACACAGGAGCTCTTTATATAGTATATCTAATATAATGGCACCATAGAGTGTTCCATAGAGTAAAATGGGCTCCATATTTTACGCTATACAGCATAATACCCCTACATATTGCTCCATACAGTATATAATGGCCCCATATATTGCTCCATACAGTATAATGGGCCCCACATATTGCTCCATACAGTATAATGGGCTTCATACTGTGGGGATAATAAGTGTTTGATACACTGCAGATTTTGCAAGTTTTCCCACCTGCAAAAATTGAGAGGTCTGTCATTTTATCGCATGTAAACTTCAACTGTGAGAGACAGAATCTAAAAAATAAATCCAGAAAAAAATCACATTGCATGATCTTTACATAATTAACTAGCATGTTATTGCAGGACACAGTAGCATAGCTACTGGAGGGGGGGGGGAGGAGGGGCAGGGCGTGCCGGAGCTCAGAAGGGGCCCACCCTGAGCTACGCTACTGTAACTGTATCGGCATGCACAGGGCGCCGATACAGTTACATTCTGCGGCAGAGCAGGGAGACACGATCTCCCTGCTGTGCCGCCAGCCACTATGGGCCCTTGACCAGGTGGGGGAGCCCAGTGCCAGCAGTGTCAGCTGTACCAGCATTTAGCCGATACAGCTGATCGCATTGATGAGGGAAGGAGCGCTAAGTGCTCCTCCTCCCGTCAGCCCCCTGTCAGCGTCTGACGATGCCGACACTGACAGTAGGCACAAAGACGTCACTGCTCGGAGCCCGCGGTCCGGAGGTGAGCGGGAGCAGGGAGCAGTGCAGGAACCAGGAAGAAGAGAGGTGAGTATTTATTGTTTTTCTTTATGGGGGTGCTGCCTTATACTGCAGAGTCTGCCTGGGGAAGGGGGGTGGTGCTGCCTTATACTGCAGAGTCTGCCTGGGGAAGGGGGGGTTCTGCCTTATACTACAGAGTCTGCCTGGGGAAGGGGAGTGCTGCCTTACAGTACAGAGTCTGCCTGTGGGGAGGGGGGATGCTTTAAACTACAGAGTCTGCCTGGGGAAGTGGGGGATTCTGCCTTATACTACAGAGTCTGCCTGGGGAAGGGGGGGTGCTGCCTTAAAGTACAGAGTCTGCCTGTGGGGAGGGTGGGCTGCCTTATACTACAGAGTCTGCCTGGGGAAGGGGGGCTGCCTTATACTACAGAGTCTGCCTGGGGAGGGGGGTTCTGCCTTATACTACAGAGTCTGCCTGGAGAAGGGGGGTGCTGCTTTATAGTACAGAGTCTGCCTGTGGGGAGGAGGGGCTGCCTTATACTACAGAGTCTGCCTGGGGATGGGGGAGTGCTGCCTTATAGTACAGAGTCTGCCTGTGGGGAGGGGGCTGCCTTATACTACAGAGTCTGCCTGGGGAAGGGGGGTGCTGCTTTATAGTACAGAGTCTGCCTGTGGGAAAGGGGGCTGCCTTATACTACAGAGTCTGCCTGGAAAAAGGGGGGTGCTGCTTTATAGTACAGAGTCTGCCTGTGGGGAGGAGGGGCTGCCTTATACTACAGAGTCTGCCTGGGGAAGGGGGGGTGCTGCCTTATAGTACAGAGTCTGCCTATGGGGAGGGGGGCTGCCTTATACTACAGAGTCTGCCTGGGGAAGGGGGGTGCTGCCCTATAGTACAGAGTCTGCCTGTGGGGAGGGGGGCTGCCTTATACTACAGAGTCTGCCTGGGGATGGGGGGTACTGCCTTATGCTACAGAGTCTGCCTGGGGAAGGGGGGTTCTGCCTTATACTACAGAGTCTGCCTGGGGAAGGGGAGTGCTGCCTTACAGTACAGAGTCTGCCTGTGGGGAGGGGGCTGCTTTAAACTACAGAGTCTGCCTGGGGAAGTGGGGGGTTCTGCCTTATACTGCAGAATCTGCCTGGGGAAGGGGGGTGCTGCCTTAAAGTACAGAGTCTGCCTGTGTGGAGGGTGGACTGCCTTATACTACAGAGTCTGCCTGGGGAAGGGGGGCTGCCTTATACTACAGAGTCTGCCTGGGGTGGGGGGTTCTGCCTTATACTACAGAGTTTGCCTGGAGAAGGGGGGTGCTGCTTTATAGTACAGAGTCTGCCTGTGGGGAGGAGGGGCTGCCTTATACTACAGAGTCTGCCTGGGGATGGGGGAGTGCTGCCTTATAGTACAGAGTCTGCCTGTGGGGAGGGGCCTGCCTTATACTACAGAGTCTGCCTGGGGAAGGGGGGTGCTGCTTTATAGTACAGAGTCTGCCTGTGGGAAGGGGGGCTGCCTTATACTACAGAGTCTGCCTGGAGAAGGGGGGTGCTGCTTTATAGTACAGAGTCTGCCTGTGGGGAGGAGGGGCTGCCTTATACTACAGAGTCTGCCTGGGGATGGGGGAGTACTGCCTTATAGTACAGAGTCTGCCTGTGGGGAGGGGGCTGCCCTATACTACAGTCTGCCTGGGGAAGGGGGGTGCTGCTTTATAGTACAGAGTCTGCCTGTGGGAAGGGGGGCTGCCTTATACTACAGAGTCTACCTGGGGAAAGGGGGGTGCTGCCTTATAGTACAGAGTCTGCCTGGGGAAGGGGGGGGGTGCTGCCTTATAGTACAGAGTCTGCCTATGGGGAGGGGGGCTGCGTTATACTACAGAGTCTGCCTGAGGAAGGGGGGTGCTGCCCTATAGTACAGAGTCTGCCTGTGGGGAGGGGGGCTGCCTTATACTACAAAGTCTGCCTGGGGATGGGGGGTACTGCCTTATGCTACAGAGTCTGCCTGGGGAAGGGGGGTTCTGCCTTATACTACAGAGTCTGCCTGGGGAAGGGGGGGTTCTGCCTTATACTACAGAGTCTGCCTGGGGAAGGGGAGTGCTGCCTTACAGTACAGAGTCTGCATGTGGGGAGGGGGCTGCTTTAAACTACAGAGTCTGCCTGGGGAAGTGGGGGGTTCTGCCTTATACTGCAGAGTCTGCCTGGGGAAGGGGGGTGCTGTTGTGAGTTCTGTTTTTGGGCTCCCTCTGGTGGTTACTGATAGTACTGGGTGACTTGTGTTCTCTGCGGTCTCTGGTGTCCACCTGTTCCATCAGGTTATGGGAGTTTCCTATTTAACCTGGCCTTTTTGTCATTTCCTCGCCGGCTATCAATGTAATCAGTGTGTCTTTTTACCTCTGCTCCCTGCGTCTGTTATCTTCAGGACAAGCTAAGTTTTGATTTTCCTGTTCCACGTTTTGCTTTATTTTTGTCTTAGTCCAGCTTGCTGATATGTGATTCCTTGCTGCTGGTTGCTCTAGTGGGCTGAAATTACTCCTCATGTTCCATGAGTTGGCACATGAGTTCAAGTAATTTCAGGATGGTTTTTTGAAGGGTTTTTCGCTGACCGCGCAGTTCACTTTTGTATCCTCTGCTATCTAGCTTTAGCGGGCCTCATTTTTGCTGATTCTATTTTCATAACTACGTATGTGCTTTCCTCTCATTTTACCGTTATTACATGTGGGGGGCTGCTATTTCTGTGGGGTGTTTCTCTGGAGGCAAGTGAGGTCTGTGTTTCTTCTAATAGGGGAAGTTAATCCTTCGGCTGGCGCGAGACGTCTAGGAATCATCGTAGGCACGTTCCCCGGCTACTGCTAGTTGTGTGTTTAGGTTCAGGATCGCGGTCAGCTCAGGTTCCATCACCCTAGAGCTTGTTTTGTTTTTGTGCTTGTCCTTTTGTGATCCCCTGCCATTGGGATCATGACAGTATAGCCGGCCCTAAAAAATTGGTCATCGTTTTGGCTGAAGTAGGAGGAAAAGTAGTCTGAGGAAGTTTTTTTTTTTTTTTTTGTTTTCCCCTCCTCAGTGTTTGCTGCCTAGCCTTAATTGCAGCCTGGCTGTTTTTTTTCCTCCTCTTAATCCTTGAATGGATCTGACCTCAGCTGTTTATCATGGACGTCCAGAGTTTGGCTTCCAGCCTGAATAATCTTGCTGCTAAGGTTCAAAATATACAAGATTTTGTTGTACATACGCCTATGTCTGAACCTAGAATTCCTATCCCAGAGTTTTTTTCTGGAGATAGATCTAGTTTTCTGAATTTTAGGAACAATTGCAAGTTGTTTCTTTCTTTGAAATCTCGCTCCTCTGGAGACCCTGCTCAGCAGGTCAAGATTGTTATATCTTTCCTGCGGGGTGACCCTCAGAATTGGGCATTTGCATTGGCACCAGGGGATCCTGCGTTGCTCAATGTGGATGCGTTTTTTCTGGCATTGGGTTTGCTCTATGAGGAACCTAACCTAGAGATTCAGGCTGAAAAAGCTTTATTGGCTCTCTCTCAGGGGCAAGATGAAGCAGAAATATATTGTCAGAAATTTCGGAAATGGTCGGTGCTTACTCAGTGGAATGAGTGCGCTCTGGCTGCAAAATTTAGAGATGGCCTTTCTGAGGCCATTAAAGATGTTATGGTGGGGTTCCCGGCGCCTACAGGTCTGAATGAGTCCATGACTATGGCTATTCAGATTGATCGGCGTTTACGGGAGCGCAAACCTGTGCACCATTTGGCGGTGTCTTCTGAACAGGCACCTGAGATGTGCAATGTGATAGAATTCAGTCCAGAAGTGAACGGCAAAATTATAGGCGGAAAAATGTAATGTCTATTGTCTGTACAAGTCCCCTCTATAATTTGTAAAGCGCTGCGGAATATGTTGGCGCTATATAAATAAAAAATTATTATTATTAAATGGATTGTGTTTTTATTGTGGTGATTCAGCTCATGTTATATCAGCATGCTCTAAACGCACAAAAAAGGTTGATAAGTCTGTTGCCATTAGTACTTTACAGTCTAAGTTCATTCTGTCTGTGACTCTGATTTGCTCATTATCATCCATTTCCGTCGATGCCTATGTGGATTCAGGCGCTGCCCTGAGTCTTATGGATTGGTCATTTGCCAATCGCTGTGGGTTTAGTCTGGAACCTCTGGAAGTTCCTATTCCTTTGAAAGGAATTGACTCTACACCTTTGGCTATGAATAAACCTCAGTACTGGACACAAGTGACCATGCATATGACTCCCGTTCATCAGGAGGTGATTCGCTTCCTGGTACTGTATAATTTACATGATGTCTTAGTGCTTGGTCTGCCATGGTTACAAACTCATAACCCAGTCCTGGACTGGAAAACAATGTCTGTGTTAAGCTGGGGATGTCAGGGGGTTCATGATGATGCATCTCCGATTTCTATCGCTTCATCTACTCCTTCTGAGGTTCCGGTATTTTTGTCTGATTATCGGGAGGTTTTTGAGGAGCCTAAGCTCAGTTCGCTTCCTCCTCACAGGGATTGCGATTGTGCTATAGATTTGATTCCTGGCAGTAAATTCCCTAAAGGTCGTTTGTTCAATCTGTCAGTGCCAGAGCATACTGCTATGCGGAATTATGTTAAGGAGTCCTTGGAAAAGGGACATATCCGTCCATCTTCGTCCCCTTTGGGAGCAGGTTTTTTTTTCGTGGCCAAAAAAGATGGTTCCTTGAGGCCTTGCATAGATTATCGTCTTTTGAATAAGATTACAGTCAAATATCAGTATCCTTTGCCATTGTTGACTGATTTGTTCGCTCGCATTAAGGGGACTAAATGGTTCACTAAGATTGATCTTCGGGGTGCGTATAATCTTGTGCGGATAAGGCAGGGTGATGAGTGGAAAACCGCATTTAATACGCCTGAGGGCCATTTCGAGTATTTGGTGATGCCTTTTGGACTTTCTAATGCTCCTTCTGTCTTCCAGTCTTTTATGCACGATATTTTCCGTGAATATCTGGATAAATTTATTATCGTGTATTTGGATGATGTTTTGTTTTTTTCTGATGACTGGGAGTCTCATGTTCAGCAGGTCAGGAAGGTGTTTCAGGTCCTGCGGGCCAATTCTTTGTTTGTAAAGGGTTCTAAATGTCTCTTTGGAGTCCAGAAGATTTCCTTTTTGGGGTATATTTTTTCCCCTTCTACTATTGAGATGGATCCCGTCAAGGTTCAGGCTATTTGTGACTGGACGCAGCCTACATCTCTTAAGAGTCTACAGAAGTTCTTGGGCTTTGCTAATTTTTATCGTCGCTTCATAACTAATTTTTCTAGTGTTGTTAAGCCTTTGACGGATTTGACTAAGAAGGGTGCTGATGTTACTGATTGGTCTCCTGCGGCTGTGGAGGCCTTTCAGGAACTTAGGCGCCAGTTTTCTTCTGCTCCTGTGTTGCGTCAGCCAGATACGTCGCTTCCTTTTCAGGTGGAGGTTGATGCTTCCGAGATCGGAGCGGGGGCGGTTTTGTCACAGAGAAGCTCCGATGGCTCAGTGATGAAGCCATGTGCGTTCTTTTCTAGAAAATTTTCGCCCGCTGAACGGAATTATGATGTTGGTAATCGGGAGCTTTTGGCCATGAAGTGGGCATTTGAGGAGTGGCGTCATTGGCTTGAGGGTGCTAGACATCGTGTGGTGGTCTTGACTGATCACAAAAATCTGATGTACCTTGAGTCTGCCAAGCGTCTGAATCCTAGACAGGCTCGTTGGTCACTGTTTTTCTCCCGTTTCAATTTTGTGGTTTCATACCTGCCAGGTTCAAAGAATGTGAAGGCGGATGCTCTTTCTAGGAGTTTTGTGCCTGACTCCCCTGGAAATTCTGAGCCCACTGGTATCCTTAGGGATGGGGTGATTTTGTCGGCTGTCTCCCCAGACTTGCGACATGCTTTGCAGGAGTTTCAGGCGGATAAACCTGATCGTTGTCCGCCGGAAAGACTGTTTGTTCCGGATAATTGGACCAGTAGAGTCATCTCCGAGGTCCATTCTTCTGTGTTGGCAGGTCATTCTGGAATATTTGGTACTAGAGACTTGGTGGCCAGGTCTTTTTGGTGGCCTTCCTTGTCGAGGGATGTGCGTTCTTTCGTGCAGTCTTGTGGAGTTTGCGCTCGGGCTAAGCCTTGCTGTTCTCGGGCCAGTGGATTGTTGTCACCTTTGCCTATCCCGAAGAGGCCTTGGACGCACATTTCCATGGACTTTATTTCGGATCTCCCTGTCTCTCAAAAAATGTCCGTCATATGGGTTGTGTGTGACCGCTTTTCTAAGATGGTTCATCTGGTACCCTTGCCTAAGTTGCCTTCCTCCTCTGAGTTGGTCCCTCTGTTTTTTCAAAACGTGGTCCGTTTGCATGGCATTCCGGAGAACATCGTTTCTGACAGGGGATCCCAGTTTGTGTCTAGATTTTGGCGGACGTTCTGTGCTAAGATGGGCATTGATTTGTCATTTTCGTCTGCATTCCATCCCCAGACGAATGGCCAGACGGAACAAACTAATCAGACTTTAGAAACTTATTTAAGGTGTTTTGTTTCTGCTGATCAAGATGACTGGGTTTCCTTTTTGCCGCTTGCCGAGTTTGCCCTTAATAATCGGGCTAGTTCTGCTACCTTGGTTTCTCCTTTCTTTTGTAATTCGGGGTTTCATCCTCGTTTTTCCTCTGGTCAGGTGGAGCCTTCTGATTGTCCTGGAGTGGACATGGTGGTGGATAGGTTGCATCAGATTTGGAGTCATGTGGTGGACAATTTGAAGTTGTCCCAGGAGAGGGCTCAGCAGTTTGCTAATCGCCGTCGCCGCGTGGGTCCTCGACTTCTTGTTGGGGACTTGGTGTGGTTGTCTTCTCGTTTTGTTCCTATGAAGGTCTCTTCTCCAAAGTTCAAGCCTCGTTTCATCGGTCCCTATAGGATCTTGGAAATTCTTAACCCTGTGTCGTTTCGTTTGGATCTCCCGGCATCGTTTGCTATTCATAATATAGTAACATAGTAACATAGTTAGTAAGGCCGAAAAAAGGCATTTGTCCATCCAGTTCAGCCTATATTCCATCATAATAAATACCCAGATCTACGTCCTTCTACAGAACCTAATAATTGTATGATACAATATTGTTCTGCTCCAGGAAGACATCCAGGCCTCTCTTGAACCCCTCGACTGTGTTCGCCATCACCACCTCCTCAGGCAAGCAATTCCAGATTCTCACTGCCCTAACAGTAAAGAATCCTCTTCTATGTTGGTGGAAAAACCTTCTCTCCTCCAGACGCAAAGAATGCCCCCTTGTGCCCGTCACCTTCCTTGGTATAAACAGATCCTCAGCGAGATATTTGTATTGTCCCCTTATATACTTATACATGGTTATTAGATCACCCCTCAGTCGTCTTTTTTCTAGACTAAATAATCCTAATTTCGCTAATCTATCTGGGTATTGTAGTTCTCCCATCCCCTTTATTAATTTTGTTGCCCTCCTTTGTACTCTCTCTAGTTCCATTATATCCTTCCTGAGCACCGGTGCCCAAAACTGGACACAGTACTCCATGTGCGGTCTAACTAGGGATTTGTACAGAGGCAGTATAATGCTCTCATCATGTGTATCCAGACCTCTTTTAATGCACCCCATGATCCTGTTTGCCTTGGCAGCTGCTGCCTGGCACTGGCTGCTCCAGGTAAGTTTATCATTAACTAGGATCCCCAAGTCCTTCTCCCTGTCAGATTTACCCAGTGGTTTCCCGTTCAGTGTGTAATGGTGATATTGATTCCCTCTTCCCATGTGTATAACCTTACATTTATCATTGTTAAACCTCATCTGCCACCTTTCAGCCCAAATTTCCAACTTATCCAGATCCATCTGTAGCAGAATACTATCTTCTCTTGTATTAACTGCTTTACATAGTTTTGTATCATCTGCAAATATCGATATTTTACTGTGTAAACCTTCTACCAGATCATTAATGAATATGTTGAAGAGAACAGGTCCCAATACTGACCCCTGCGGTACCCCACTGGTCACAGCGACCCAGTTAGAGACTATACCATTTATAACCACCCTCTGCTTTCTATCACTAAGCCAGTTACTAACCCATTTACACACATTTTCCCCCAGACCAAGCATTCTCATTTTGTGTACCAACCTCTTGTGCGGCACGGTATCAAACGCTTTGGAAAAATCGAGATATACCACGTCCAATGACTCACCGTGGTCCAGTCTATAGCTTACCTCTTCATAAAAACTGATTAGATTGGTTTGACAGGAGTGATTTCTCATAAACCCATGCTGATATGGAGTTAAACAGTTATTCTCATTGAGATAATCCAGAATAACATCCCTCAGAAACCCTTCAAATATTTTACCAACAATAGAGGTTAGACTTACTGGCCTATAATTTCCAGGTTCACTTTTAGAGCCCTTTTTGAATATTGGCACCACATTTGCTATGCGCCAGTCCTGCGGAACAGACCCTGTCGCTATAGAGTCACTAAAAATAAGAAATAATGGTTTATCTATTACATTACTTAGTTCTCTTAGTACTCGTGGGTGTATGCCATCCGGACCCGGAGATTTATCTATTTTAATCTTATTTAGCCGGTTTCGCACCTCTTCTTGGGTTAGATTGGTGACCCTTAATATAGGGTTTTCATTGTTTCTTGGGATTTCACCTAGCATTTCATTTTCCACCGTGAATACCGTGGAGAAGAAGGTGTTTAATATGTTAGCTTTTTCCTCGTCATCTACAACCATTCTTTCCTCACTATTTTTTAAGGGGCCTACATTTTCAGTTTTTATTCTTTTACTATTGATATAGTTGAAGAACAGTTTGGGATTAGTTTTACTCTCCTTAGCAATGTGCTTCTCTGTTTCCTTTTTGGCAGCTTTAATTAGTTTTTTAGATAAAGTATTTTTCTCCCTATAGTTTTTTAGAGCTTCAATGGTGCCATCCTGCTTTAGTAGTGCAAATGCTTTCTTTTTACTGTTAATTGCCTGTCTTACTTCTTTGTTTAGCCACATTGGGTTTTTCCTATTTCTAGTCCTTTTATTCCCACAAGGTATAAACCGCTTACACTGCCTATTTAGGATGTTCTTAAACATTTCCCATTTATTATCTGTATTCTCATTTCTGAGGATATTGTCCCAGTCTACCAGATTAAGGGCATCTCTAAGCTGTTCAAACTTTGCCTTCCTAAAGTTCAATGTTTTTGTGACTCCCTGACAAGTCCCCCTAGTGAAAGACAGGTGAAACTGCACAATATTGTGGTCGCTATTTCCTAAATGCCCAACCACCTGCAGATTTGTTATTCTGTCAGGTCTATTAGATAGTATTAGGTCTAAAAGTGCTGCTCCTCTGGTTGGATTCTGCACCAATTGTGAAAGATAATTTTTCTTGGTTATTAGCAGAAACCTGTTGCCTTTATGGGTTTCACAGGTTTCTGTTTCCCAGTTAATATCCGGGTAGTTAAAGTCCCCCATAACCAGGACCTCATTATGGGTTGCAGCTTCATCTATCTGCTTTAGAAGTAGACTTTCCATGGTTTCTGTTATATTTGGGGGTTTGTAACAGACCCCAATGAGAATTTTGTTACCATTTTTCCCTCCATGAATTTCGACCCATATGGACTCGACATCCTCATTCCCTTCGCTAACATCCTCCCTTAAAGTGGACTTTAGACAAGACTTTACATAGAGACAAACCCCTCCTCCTCTCCGATTTTTACGATCCTTTCTAAACAGACTGTAACCCTGTAAGTTAACTGCCCAGTCATAGCTTTCATCTAACCATGTCTCGGTTATTTCCACTATGTCAAAGTTACCTGTAGATATTTCTGCTTCTAGTTCTTCCATCTTGTTTGTCAGGCTTCTGGCGTTTGCGAGCATGCAGTTTAGAGGATTTTGTTTTGTTCCAATCTCCTCACTGTGGATTGTTTTAGAAATGTTCTTACCTCCCTTCTGAGTATGTTTTCCTGGGTCGTCTTTGATCGAGTCTAATGTTTTTCTTCCCGTCCCCTCTTCTTCTAGTTTAACGCCCTCCTGATGAGTGTAGCGAGTCTTCTGGCGAATGTGTGTTTCCCAGGTTTGTTGAGGTGTAGTCCGTCTCTGGCGAGGAGTCCATCATACCAGTAATTCACACCGTGGTCCAGGAATCCAAATCCTTGTTGTCTGCACCATCGTCTTAGCCAGTTGTTTGCATCAAGGATCCTGTTCCATCTCCTGGTGCCATGCCCGTCTACTGGAAGGATAGAAGAAAAAACTACCTGTGCATCCAGTTCCTTTACTTTCTTCCCCAACTCTTCAAAGTCCTTGCAGATTGTCGGTAGGTCCTTCCTTGCCGTGTCATTGGTGCCAACATGTATCAGAAGAAATGGGTGGACGTCCTTGGAGCTGAAGAGCTTTGGTATCCTATCGGTCACATCCTTGATCATCGCACCTGGAAGGCAGCATACTTCTCTTGCAGTTATGTCCGGTCTGCAGATGGCTGCTTCGGTGCCTCTCAGTAGTGAGTCTCCCACCACCACCACTCTTCGTTGCTTCTTGGCTGTACTTTTTGCTGTCACTTGTTGCTGTGTGCCCTTTTCTTTTTTGCTTGCTGGTATTGCTTCATTCTTAGGTGTGCCATCTTCATCCTCTACAAAGATTTGATATCGGTTCTTCAGTTGTGTGGTTGGTGATTTCTCCATGGTCTTCTTGCTTCTTTTGGTCACATGCTTCCACTCATCTGCTTTTGGAGGTTCTCTGACACTTTTTGCACCTTCTGTGACCAGTAGAGATGCTTCTGTTCTGTCTAGAAAGTCTTCATTCTCTTTGATGAGTTTCAAAGTTGCTATTCTTTCTTCCAGACCCCGCACCTTTTCTTCTAAAAGGGCCACTAGTCTACACTTCTGACAGGTGAAATTGGATTCTTCTTCTGGTCGATCTGTGAACATGTAGCACATGCTGCAGCTCACCATGTAGGTTGTCACATCTGCCATGTTGCTCCTAGATCCTGCTGACTTGCTGTGTGTTTTCCTTCTTGTGTAATCTACTCAGCCAAGCTCTCTTGCAATAATGTCCTACAGGCAAAAATTCGCGCGCCGTAAGGAATATGCAAATTAGCCTCCTGAAGCTTGAATCCCTGGTTTGGTGATGCTTTCGAAGCAGCTGGTCCCGGCTGTACCCAACGATCTTCTAGCTTAGGGAGACTTCGCTTCTCCCAGAAGGCACCTGGAATATGCAAATTAGCCTCCTGAAGCTTGAATCCCTGGTTTGGTGATGCTTTCGAAGCAGCTGGTCCCAGCTGTACCCAACGATCTTCTAGCTTAGGGAGACTTCGCTTCTCCCAGAAGGCACCTGGAATATGCAAATTAGCCTCCTGAAGCTTGAATCCCTGGTTTGGTGATGCTTTCGAAGCAGCTGGTCCCGGCTGTACCCAACGATCTTCTAGCTTAGGGAGACTTCGCTTCTCCCAGAAGGCACCTGGAATATGCAAATTAGCCTCCTGAAGCTTGAATCCCTGGTTTGGTGATGCTTTCGAAGCAGCTGGTCCCGGCTGTACCCAACGATCTTCTAGCTTAGGGAGACTTCGCTTCTCCCAGAAGGCACCTGGAATATGCAAATTAGCCTCCTGAAGCTTGAATCCCTGGTTTGGTGATGCTTTCGAAGCAGCTGGTCCCGGCTGTACCCAACGATCTTCTAGCTTAGGGAGACTTCGCTTCTCCCAGAAGGCACCTGGAATATGCAAATTAGCCTCCTGAAGCTTGAATCCCTGGTTTGGTGATGCTTTCGAAGCAGCTGGTCCCGGCTGTACCCAACGATCTTCTAGCTTAGGGAGACTTCGCTTCTCCCAGAAGGCACCTGGAATATGCAAATTAGCCTCCTGAAGCTTGAATCCCTGGTTTGGTGATGCTTTCGAAGCAGCTGGTCCCGGCTGTACCCAACGATCTTCTAGCTTAGGGAGACTTCGCTTCTCCCAGAAGGCACCTGGAATATGCAAATTAGCCTCCTGAAGCTTGAATCCCTGGTTTGGTGATGCTTTCGAAGCAGCTGGTCCCGGCTGTACCCAACGATCTTCTAGCTTAGGGAGACTTCGCTTCTCCCAGAAGGCACCTGGAATATGCAAATTAGCCTCCTGAAGCTTGAATCCCTGGTTTGGTGATGCTTTCGAAGCAGCTGGTCCCGGCTGTACCCAACGATCTTCTAGCTTAGGGAGACTTCGCTTCTCCCAGAAGGCACCTGGAATATGCAAATTAGCCTCCTGAAGCTTGAATCCCTGGTTTGGTGATGCTTTCGAAGCAGCTGGTCCCGGCTGTACCCAACGATCTTCTAGCTTAGGGAGACTTCGCTTCTCCCAGAAGGCACCTGGAATATGCAAATTAGCCTCCTGAAGCTTGAATCCCTGGTTTGGTGATGCTTTCGAAGCAGCTGGTCCCGGCTGTACCCAACGATCTTCTAGCTTAGGGAGACTTCGCTTCTCCCAGAAGGCACCTGGAATATGCAAATTAGCCTCCTGAAGCTTGAATCCCTGGTTTGGTGATGCTTTCGAAGCAGCTGGTCCCGGCTGTACCCAACGATCTTCTAGCTTAGGGAGACTTCGCTTCTCCCAGAAGGCACCTGGAATATGCAAATTAGCCTCCTGAAGCTTGAATCCCTGGTTTGGTGATGCTTTCGAAGCAGCTGGTCCCGGCTGTACCCAACGATCTTCTAGCTTAGGGAGACTTCGCTTCTCCCAGAAGGCACCTGGAATATGCAAATTAGCCTCCTGAAGCTTGAATCCCTGGTTTGGTGATGCTTTCGAAGCAGCTGGTCCCGGCTGTACCCAACGATCTTCTAGCTTAGGGAGACTTCGCTTCTCCCAGAAGGCACCTGGAATATGCAAATTAGCCTCCTGAAGCTTGAATCCCTGGTTTGGTGATGCTTTCGAAGCAGCTGGTCCCGGCTGTACCCAACGATCTTCTAGCTTAGGGAGACTTCGCTTCTCCCAGAAGGCACCTGGAATATGCAAATTAGCCTCCTGAAGCTTGAATCCCTGGTTTGGTGATGCTTTCGAAGCAGCTGGTCCCGGCTGTACCCAACGATCTTCTAGCTTAGGGAGACTTCGCTTCTCCCAGAAGGCACCTGGAATATGCAAATTAGCCTCCTGAAGCTTGAATCCCTGGTTTGGTGATGCTTTCGAAGCAGCTGGTCCCGGCTGTACCCAACGATCTTCTAGCTTAGGGAGACTTCGCTTCTCCCAGAAGGCACCTGGAATATGCAAATTAGCCTCCTGAAGCTTGAATCCCTGGTTTGGTGATGCTTTCGAAGCAGCTGGTCCCGGCTGTACCCAACGATCTTCTAGCTTAGGGAGACTTCGCTTCTCCCAGAAGGCACCTGGAATATGCAAATTAGCCTCCTGAAGCTTGAATCCCTGGTTTGGTGATGCTTTCGAAGCAGCTGGTCCCGGCTGTACCCAACGATCTTCTAGCTTAGGGAGACTTCGCTTCTCCCAGAAGGCACCTGGAATATGCAAATTAGCCTCCTGAAGCTTGAATCCCTGGTTTGGTGATGCTTTCGAAGCAGCTGGTCCCGGCTGTACCCAACGATCTTCTAGCTTAGGGAGACTTCGCTTCTCCCAGAAGGCACCTGGAATATGCAAATTAGCCTCCTGAAGCTTGAATCCCTGGTTTGGTGATGCTTTCGAAGCAGCTGGTCCCGGCTGTACCCAACGATCTTCTAGCTTAGGGAGACTTCGCTTCTCCCAGAAGGCACCTGGAATATGCAAATTAGCCTCCTGAAGCTTGAATCCCTGGTTTGGTGATGCTTTCGAAGCAGCTGGTCCCGGCTGTACCCAACGATCTTCTAGCTTAGGGAGACTTCGCTTCTCCCAGAAGGCACCTGGAATATGCAAATTAGCCTCCTGAAGCTTGAATCCCTGGTTTGGTGATGCTTTCGAAGCAGCTGGTCCCGGCTGTACCCAACGATCTTCTAGCTTAGGGAGACTTCGCTTCTCCCAGAAGGCACCTGGAATATGCAAATTAGCCTCCTGAAGCTTGAATCCCTGGTTTGGTGATGCTTTCGAAGCAGCTGGTCCCGGCTGTACCCAACGATCTTCTAGCTTAGGGAGACTTCGCTTCTCCCAGAAGGCACCTGGAATATGCAAATTAGCCTCCTGAAGCTTGAATCCCTGGTTTGGTGATGCTTTCGAAGCAGCTGGTCCCGGCTGTACCCAACGATCTTCTAGCTTAGGGAGACTTCGCTTCTCCCAGAAGGCACCTGGAATATGCAAATTAGCCTCCTGAAGCTTGAATCCCTGGTTTGGTGATGCTTTCGAAGCAGCTGGTCCCGGCTGTACCCAACGATCTTCTAGCTTAGGGAGACTTCGCTTCTCCCAGAAGGCACCTGGAATATGCAAATTAGCCTCCTGAAGCTTGAATCCCTGGTTTGGTGATGCTTTCGAAGCAGCTGGTCCCGGCTGTACCCAACGATCTTCTAGCTTAGGGAGACTTCGCTTCTCCCAGAAGGCACCTGGAATATGCAAATTAGCCTCCTGAAGCTTGAATCCCTGGTTTGGTGATGCTTTCGCAGCAGCTGGTCCCGGCTGTACCCAACGATCTTCTAGCTTAGGGAGACTTCGCTTCTCCCAGAAGGCACCTGGAATATGCAAATTAGCCTCCTGAAGCTTGAATCCCTGGTTTTCCATCGGTCGTTGTTGCGGAAGTATGAGGTACCTGTTGTTTCTTCGCTTGAGCCTCCTGCTCCGGTGCTGGTGGAGGGTGAATTGGAGCATGTTGTGGAGAAGATCTTGGATTCTCGTGTTTCCAGACGGAAACTCCAGTATTTGGTCAAGTGGAAGGGTTATGGTCAGGAGGATAATTCTTGGGTGATTGCCTCTGATGTTCATGCTGCCGATTTGGTCCGTGCTTTTCATAGGGCTCATCCTGGTCGCCCTGGTGGTTCTCGTGAGGGTTCGGTGACCCCTCCTGAAGGGGGGGGTATTGTTGTGAGTTCTGTTTTTGGGCTCCCTCTGGTGGTTACTGATGGTACTGGGTGACTTGTGTTCTCTGCGGTCTCTGGTGTCCACCTGTTCCATCAGGTTATGGGAGTTTCCTATTTAACCTGGCCTTTTTGTCATTTCCTCGCCGGCTATCAATGTAATCAGTGTGTCTTTTTACCTCTGCTCCCTGCGTCTGTTATCTTCAGGACAAGCTAAGTTTTGATTTTCCTGTTCCACGTTTTGCTTTATTTTTGTCTTAGTCCAGCTTGCTGATATGTGATTCCTTGCTGCTGGTTGCTCTAGTGGGCTGAAATTACTCCTCATGTTCCATGAGTTGGCACATGAGTTCAAGTAATTTCAGGATGGTTTTTTGAAGGGTTTTTCGCTGACCGCGCAGTTCACTTTTGTATCCTCTGCTATCTAGCTTTAGCGGGCCTCATTTTTGCTGATTCTATTTTCATAACTACGTATGTGCTTTCCTCTCATTTCACCGTTATTACATGTGGGGGGCTGCTATTTCTGTGGGGTGTTTCTCTGGAGGCAAGTGAGGTCTGTGTTTCTTCTTATAGGGGAAGTTAATCCTTCGGCTGGCGCGAGACGTCTAGGAATCATCGTAGGCACGTTCCCCGGCTACTGCTAGTTGTGTGTTTAGGTTCAGGATCGCGGTCAGCTCAGGTTCCATCACCCTAGAGCTTGTTTTGTTTTTGTGCTTGTCCTTTTGTGATCCCCTGCCATTGGGATCATGACAGGGTGCTGCCTTAAAGTACAGAGTCTGCCTGGGGATGGGGGGCTGCCTTATACTACAGAGTCTGCCTGGGTAGGGGGGTTCTGCCTTATACTACAGAGTCTGCCTGGGGAAGGGGGGTGCTGCTTTATAGTACAGAGTCTGCCTGTGGGAAGGGGGGCTGCCTTATACTACAGAGTCTGCCTGGGGAAGGGGGGTGCTGCCTTATAGTACAGAGTCTGCCTATGGGGAGGGGGCTGCCTTATACTACAGAGTCTGCCTGGGGAAGGGGGGTGCTGCCCTATAGTACAGAGTCTGCATGTGGGGGGGGCTGCCTTATACTACAGAGTCTGCCTGGGGATGGGGGGTACTGCCTTATGCTACAGAGTCTGCCTGGGGAAGGGGGGTGCTGCCTTATACTAGAGTCTGCCTGTGGGGAGGGGGTGCTTCCTTATACTAGAGGGTCTGCCTATGGTAGGCTATCTTATACTGCAGAGTCTGCCTATGGGGTGCTGCCTTATACTAGCGGGTCTGCTTGTGGGGTGCTGCCTTATACTACAGAGTCTGCCTATGGGGGGCTGCCTTATACTACAGGGTCTGCCTATGGGGTGTTGCCTTATACTACAGAGTAGGCCTATGGGGTGCTGCCTTATACCACAGGGCCTGCATATGGGGGGCTGCCTTATACTGCAGTCTGCCTATGGGGTGCTGCCTTATTCTAGCTGGTCTACCTGTGGGGTGCTGCCTTATACTACAGAGTCTGCATATGGGGGTGCTGCCTTATACTACAGGGTCTGCCTATGGGGTGTTGCCTTATACTACAGAGTAGGCCTACGGGGTGCTGCCTTATACCAGAGGGTCTGCCTATGGGGGGCTGCCTTATACGGCACAGTCTTCTGTTGTGAATTCTGTGGCAGAGCTCCCTCTTGTGGTCACAAGTGGTACTTCGGCTGATTCTCTCTGTGAGCTTCCGTTGGTGGAGGAAAGTGGTACTGCGGCTTCTGAGTTTCCTTCCTCAGGTGATATGGTGAAGTCGTTAGGTGCTGCTCTATTTAACTCCACCTAGTGCTTTGATCCTGGCCTCCAGTCAATGTTCTAGTATTGGACCTGTCTCCTCCTGGATCGTTCCTGTGGCCTGCTGCTCTGTATAGCTAAGTTATTCTTTGCTATTTGTTTGCTGTTTTTTTCTGTCCAGCTTGTCTATTTGTTTTTTTCCTGCTTGCTGGAAGCTCTGGGACGCAGAGGGTGTACCTCCGTGCCGTTAGTTCGGTACGGAGGGTCTTTTTGCCCCCTTTGCGTGTTTTTTTGTAGGGTTTTGTGTTGACCGCAAAGTTACCTTTCCTATCCTCGCTCTGTTCAGAAAGTTGGGCCTCGCTTTGCTAAATCTATTTCATCTCTACGTTTGTCTTTTCATCTTAACTCAGTCATTATATGTGGGGGGCTGCCTTTTCCTTTGGGGATATTTCTCTGAGGCAAGGTAGGCTTATTTTCTACCTTCAGGCTAGCTAGTTTCTCAGGCCGTGCCGAGTTGCATAGGGAGCGTTCGGCGCAATCCACGGCTGCCTTTAGTGTGGTTGGAGAGGATTAGGGATTGCGGTCAACAGAGTTCCCACGTCTCAGAGCTCGTTCTTGTTTTTTGGGTTATTGCCAGGTCACTGTATGTGCGCTGACCTCTATGTCCATTGTGGTACTGAATTACCTTTCATAACAGTACTGGAGGCCGAAAGTACTAATGATTCTCAATAGAGGGAAAAAAGAAGTTCTGAGACCATTTTTTTTTCTTTGCACTGTGTTTTGCCTTTTTTTTCCCCTAGACATTTGGGTAGTTCAGGACACAGGTGTGGACATGGATATTCAGGGTCTGTGCTCTTCATTGGATAATCTCGTTATAAATGTACAAAAGATTCAAGATTTGGTGGTTCAGAAGCCTATGTTAGAACCAAGAATTCCTATTCCTGATTTGTTTTATGGTGATAGAGCCAAGTTTGTGAATTTCAAAAATAATTGCAAACTGTTTCTGGCCTTGAAACCTCGCTCCTCTGGTGATCCAGTTCAACAAGTGAGAATTGTTATTTCTTTTTTGCGTGGCGATCTTCAGGACTGGGCATTTTCCCTTGCGCCAGGGGATCCTGCATTAAGTAATATTGATGCGTTTTTCCTGGCGCTCGGATTGCTGTACGATGAGCCTAATTCAGTGGATCAGGCAGATAAGAATTTGCTGGCCCTGTGTCAGGGTCAGGATGAGATAGAGGTATATTGTCAGAAATTTAGAAAGTGGTCTGTACTCACTCAGTGGAATGAAGGTGCGCTCGCGGCTATTTTCAGAAGAGGTCTCTCTCAAGCCCTTAAGGATGTCATGGTGGGATTTCCTATGCCTGCTGGTCTGAATGAGTCTATGTCTTTGGCCATTCAGATCGGTCGGCGCTTGCGCGAATGTAAATCTGTGCACCATTTGGCGGTATTACCTGGGCTTAAACCTGAGCCTATGCAGTGCAATAGGACTTTGACCAGAGTTGAACGGCAAGAACACAGACGTCTGAATGGGCTGTGTTTCTACTGTGGTGATTCCACTCATGCTATCTCTGTTTGTCCTAAGCGCACTAAGCTGTTCGCAAGGTCTGCCACCATTGGTACGGTACAGTCAAAATTTCTTCTGTCCGTTACCTTGATCTGCTCTTTGTCATCGTATTCTGTCATGGCATTTGTGGACTCAGGCGCTGCTCTGAATTTGATGGACTTGGAGTATGCTAGGCGTTGTGGGTTTTTCTTGGAGCCCTTGCAGTGTCCTATTCCATTGAGAGGAATTGATGCTACGCCTTTGGCCAAGAATAAGCCTCAGTACTGGACCCAGCTGACCATGTGCATGGCTCCTGCACATCAGGAGGTTATTCGCTTTCTGGTGTTGCATAATCTGCATGATGTGGTCGTGTTGGGGTTGCCATGGCTACAAGTCCATAATCCAATGTTAGATTGGAAATACATGTCTGTGTCCAGCTGGGGTTGTCAGGGGGTACATGGTGATGTCCCATTTCTGACTATTTCGTCATCCACCCCTTCTGAGGTTCCTGAGTTCTTGTCTGATTACCGGGATTTATTTGATGAGCCCAAGTCCGATACCCTACCTCCGCATAGGGATTGTGATTGTGCTATCGATTTGATTCCTGGTAGTAAATTCCCAAAAGGTCGACTGTTTAATTTATCTGTGCCTGAGCACGCCGCTATGCGGAGTTATGTGAAGGAGTCTTTGGAGAAGGGGCATATTCGCCCGTCATCGTCGCCATTAGGAGCAGGGTTCTTTTTTGTAGCCAAGAAGGATGGTTCACTGAGACCTTGTATAGATTACCGCCTTCTAAATAAGATCACGGTCAAATTTCAATACCCTTTGCCATTATCTGATTTGTTTGCTCGCATTAAGGGGGCTAGTTGGTTCACCAAGATAGATCTTCGTGGTGCGTATAATCTTGTGCGTATTAAGCGAGGCGATGAGTGGAAAACTGCATTTAATATGCCCGAGGGCCATTTTGAGTATCTAGTAATGCCATTCGGACTTGCCAATGCTCCATCAGTGTTTCAGTCCTTTATGCATGACATCTTCCGAGAGTACCTGGATAAATTCCTGATTGTGTACTTAGATGACATTTTGATCTTCTCGGATGATTGGGAGTCTCATGTGAAGCAGGTCAGAACGGTGTTTCAGGTCCTGCGTGCTAATTCTTTGTTTGTGAAGGGATCAAAGTGTCTCTTTGGTGTCCAGAAGGTTTCATTTTTGGGGTTCATCTTTTCCCCTTCTACTATTGAGATGGACGCTGTTAAGGTCCAAGCCATCCATAATTGGACTCAGCCGACATCTCTGAAAAGTCTGCAAAAGTTCCTGGGCTTTGCTAATTTTTATCGTCGCTTCATCTGCAATTTTTCTAGTATTGCTAAACCATTGACCGATTTGACCAAGAAAGGTGCTGATGTGGTCAATTGGTCTTCTGCTGCTGTGGAAGCTTTTCAAGAGTTGAAGCGTAGTTTTTCTTCTGCCCCTGTGTTGTGTCAACCAGATGTTTCGCTTCCGTTCCAGGTCGAGGTTGATGCTTCTGAGATTGGAGCAGGAGCTGTTTTGTCGCAGAGAAGTTTCTGATTGCTCGGTGATGAAACCATGCGCCTTCTTTTCCAGGAAGTTTTCGCCTGCTGAGCGAAATTATGATGTGGGCAATCGAGAGTTGCTGGCCATGAAGTGGGCATTCGAGGAGTGGCGTCATTGGCTTGAAGGAGCTAAGCATCGCGTGGTGGTCTTGACTGATCATAAGAACTTGACTTATCTCGAGTCCGCCAAGCGGTTGAATCCTAGACAAGCTCGTTGGTCGTTGTTTTTTGCCCGTTTTGACTTTGTGATTTCATATCTTCCGGGCTCTAAAAATGTGAAGGCGGATGCTCTGTCTAGGAGTTTTGTGCCCGACTCTCCGGGTGTATCTGAGCCGTCGGGTATCCTCAAAGAGGGAGTAATTGTGTCTGCCATCTACCCTGATTTGCGGCGGGTGCTGCAAAAATTTCAGGCTGATAAACCTGATCGTTGCCCAGCGGAGAAACTGTTTGTCCCTGATAGGTGGACGAATAGAGTTATCTCTGAGGTTCATTGTTCGGTGTTGGCTGGTCATCCTGGAATCTTTGGTACCAGAGAGTTAGTGGCTAGATCCTTTTGGTGGCCATCTCTGTCGCGGGATGTGCGTACTTTTGTGCAGTCCTGTGGGATTTGTGCTCGGGCTAAGCCCTGCTGTTCTCCTGCCAGTGGGTTGCTTTTGCCCTTGCCGGTCCCGAAGAGACCTTGGACACATATCTCTATGGATTTTATTTCAGATCTTCCCGTCTCTCAAAAGATGTCAGTCATTTGGGTGGTCTGTGATCGCTTCTCTAAGATGGTCCATTTGGTACCCTTGTCTAAATTGCCTTCCTCCTCTGATTTGGTGCCATTGTTTTTCCAGCATGTGGTTCGTTTACATGGCATTCCAGAGAATATCGTTTCTGACAGAGGTTCCCAGTTTGTTTCGAGGTTTTGGCGAGCCTTTTGTGGTAGGATGGGCATTGACTTGTCTTTTTCCTCGGCTTTCCATCCTCAGACTAATGGCCCGACCGAACGAACCAATCAGACCTTGGAAACATATCTGAGATGCTTTGTTTCTGCTGATCAGGATGACTGGGTGTCCTTTTTGCCTTTGGCTGAGTTCGCCCTTAATAATCGGGCCAGCTAGGCTACCTTGGTTTCACCGTTTTTTTGCAACTCTGGGTTCCATCCTCGTTTCTCTTCAGGGCAGGTTGAGTCTTCGGACTGTCCTGGTGTGGATACTGTGGTGGACAGGTTGCAGCAGATTTGGACTCATGTAGTGGACAATTTGACCTTGTCCCAGGAGAGGGCTCAACGTTTCGCTAATCGCAGACGCTGTGTGGGTCCCCGACTTCGGGTTGGGGACTTGGTTTGGTTATCTTCTCGTCATATTCCTATGAAGGTTTCCTCTCCTAAGTTTAAACCTCGTTTTATTGGTCCGTATAGGATTTCTGAGGTTCTTAATCCTGTGTCTTTTCGTCTGACCCTTCCAGATTCTTTTTCCATACATAACGTATTCCATAGGTCATTGTTGCGGAGATACGTGGCACCCGTGGTTCCATCTGTTGATCCTCCTGCCCCGGTTTTGGTGGAGGGGGAGTTGGAGTATATTGTGGAGAAGATTTTGGATTCTCGTGTTTCTAGACGGAAACTCCAGTATCTGGTTAAGTGGAAGGGTTATGCTCAGGAAGATAATTCCTGGGTCTTTGCCTCTGATGTCCATGCTCCCGATCTTGTTCGTGCCTTTCATATGGCTCATCCTGGTCGTCCTGGGAGCTCTGGTGAGGGTTCGGTGACCCCTCCTCAAGGGGGGGTACTGTTGTGAATTCTGTGGCAGAGCTCCCTCTTGTGGTCACAAGTGGTACTTCGGCTGATTCTCTCTGTGAGCTTCCGTTGGTGGAGGAAAGTGGTACTGCGGCTTCTGAGTTTCCTTCCTCAGGTGATATGGTGAAGTCGTTAGGTGCTGCTCTATTTAACTCCACCTAGTGCTTTGATCCTGGCCTCCAGTCAATGTTCTAATATTGGACCTGTCTCCTCCTGGATCGTTCCTGTGGCCTGCTGCTCTGCATAGCTAAGTTATTCTTTGCTATTTGTTTGCTGTTTTTTTCTGTCCAGCTTGTCTATTTGTTTTTTCCTGCTTGCTGGAAGCTCTGGGACGCAGAGGGTGTACCTCCGTGCCGTTAGTTCGGTACGGAGGGTCTTTTTGCCCCCTTTGCGTGTTTTTTTGTAGGGTTTTGTGTTGACCGCAAAGTTACCTTTCCTATCCTCGCTCTGTTCAGAAAGTTGGGCCTCGCTTTGCTAAATCTATTTCATCTCTACATTTGTCTTTTCATCTTAACTCACAGTCATTATATGTGAGGGGCTGCCTTTTCCTTTGGGGATATTTCTCTGAGGCAAGGTAGGCTTATTTTCTATCTTCAGGCTAGCTAGTTTCTCAGGCCGTGCCGAGTTGCATAGGGAGCGTTAGGCGCAATCCACGGCTGCCTTTAGTGTGGTTGGAGAGGATTAGGGATTGCGGTCAACAGAGTTCCCACGTCTCAGAGCTCGTTCTTGTTTTTTGGGTTATTGCCAGGTCATTGTATGTGCGCTGACCTTTATGTCCATTGTGGTACTGAATTACCTTTCATAACAGTCTTCCTATGGAGGTGCTGCATTATACTACAGAGTTTGCCTATGGGGTGCTGCCTTACACTACAGAGTCTGCTTATGGGGTGCTGCCTTATACTACAGAGTCTGCCTATGGGGCTGCCTTATGCTATAGAGTCTGCCTAAGGGAGCTGCCGTATGCTATAGAGTCTGCCTATGGGGAGTGCATTATACTATAAGGAGGCCTATGGAGAGTGCATTATACTATATTGAGGACTAACTGGTGCATTATACTATATGGAGGCTATCTAGGGTGCCATCATACAGTGTGGGGATTACATTGAATGGGTCATCTTATAGTGTTGGAGCAATCAAACAGTTTGGGGGCTGCTAAGGGGCCAGTATACTGTGTGGGTGGTACTATACAGTGAGGGGGCATTACACTGTGTATTAAAGAGCATCATACTGTGTATAGGGGAGCTGTACAGGGGGGAGACTCGGGACATTATTCAATGTAAAGTGGCACACAGGGCAATATTACGGTACTTTCTAGGGGGCAAAATGTGGGCATTGTTTTCTAGGGCACTTGCACCCGGCATTACTATATTATAGAGAGTTGCTTTAGAATTTAGAAGGCACAGAGAACCACACAGCAGGTGCAGTAATAGGGAGACATATGGCAGCAGCGGCTCAGTATTGGGGTATCAGGTGCAGTAATAGGGACACATACCACAGCAGCAGCTCAGTACTGGGGGTATCAGGTGCAGTAATAGGGACACATACGGCAGCAGCAGCTCAGTATTGGGGTATCAGGGGCAGTAATAGGGACACATACGGCAGCAGCGGCTCAGTATTGGGTTATCAGCAGAATAAGGGGTTTGTGCAGGTTGGGAATAGATGGTGATGGCTGGAATATGAGAAGTGAAATGTGTCTTTGTTGTATTCTCTGTAGACGAGTCCTGGCTGGAGAAGTCATCATGTCGGTCTGGGCCAGATGGAAAAGATGTGAAAAGTGACGACTCAATCAGAAAGAAGGTCAGCGGAAAGTTGTTATCTGTTACAGTGCTGTGATCTCTTAGGGTACGTTCACATTTGCGTTGTTGTGTGTTGCGTCAGCAACGCAACGCACAACGCATGCAAAAACGCATGGTTTTGTGACGCATGCATCCATTTTTGGCTTGCTTTTGGACGCAAAAAAAAAGCAACTTGCTGTGTCCTCTGCGCCCTGACGCTTGCGCCAAAAATGACGCATGCGTCACAAAACGCAAGACAACGCATGTCCATGCGCCCCCATGTTAAATATAGGGGCGCATGACGCATGCGTCGCCGCGGCTGCGCCCGACGCAACGCTAATGTGAATGTAGCCTTATATGTTCTGTAGGGCTGGTATCTACCACTGACCATATGGCGGCAATATCCATGTTGGTTGTTATATAGAGATTATTTTCAGTAGCAGCACGGTCATCTGCTGAGGTTCTCCTCCACTATTAGGGGGCGTCACCCAGTTGTAAACAAGGTTACCTGGTTAGGGGCCCACTCAGAAGCTTTGCCACCCCTGAACCAAAACCCTAGCTACGCCTCTGGCAGGACATAAGTATTTGATGCAATATAAAAACAGAACTTAATATTTGGTACAGAAACCTTTGTTTGCAATTACAGATGTCAGACATTTCCTTTAGTTCTTGACCCTGTGCACACACTGCAGTAGGGATTTTGTCCCACTCCTCCACACAGATCTTATCCAAATCCTTCAGGTTTCTGGTCTGTCGCTGGGCAACATTGAATTTCAACTTCCTCAAAAGATCTTCTATTGGGTTCAGTTGTGGAGAATGGCTAGGACACTCCAGGACCTTGAAATGCTTCTATTACAGTGCACGGAGATACTCAGCTTGCTTCCCAGGTCCCTCGCTGCGTCCCGCATCCTCCTCTTGGTCCTCAGCCGCACTGGGGATCCCGTTCTCCGCACATGTGCACTAGGCCGCTTAGGTCGCGGTTGCGCGCACTCCAGGCTTCTTTATGATGATGCCGGGTTGTACTGACCCAGAAGCGCTGTCCTGTCTGGGCAGCGGCCTCTGGGTACATCAGGTCGATTCCTGCTAGAGCAAGCACCTGATTGTTATTGTCCCTTTCCGTGCTCCCTCCAGGTCCACTTTGGATTCTGTATGTCAGGTCCCCGCACGCTTCCAGTGTGTGTGTGCTCTGCTCAGTTCCTGTACGCTTCCAGTGTGTGCTCTGCTCCATCCCTGTAAGCTTCCAGTACGTGCGTGTTCTGCTCAGTCCCTGTACGCTTCCAGTGCGTGCTCTGCTCTGTCCCTGTACGCTTCCAGTGTGTGCGTGCTCTGCTCAGTCCTTGCACGCTTCCAGTTCGTGCTCTGCTCCATCCCATAGGCTTCCAGTGCATGCTCAGCTCTGCTCAGTCCCAGTATTCCTCCAGTGCGTGCTCTGCTCTGTCCAGGATCCGCTACCCTCTGTGTGAACCCTGCCGAGTCCTGTGTTCCAGGTTTTCTTTGTGGCTGCTCTGCCCATCTGGTCCTCGGTGAGTACCCTCGTTATCCTCGAGCCGCCCCTCTGGCACAAGCTATCATGGTGTATCTCCCTCCTAGGCTTACCCCTAACGGTCCCTGTATAGGGGTCGGTTCCACCTGGTCAGCTCGCCTGGGAACAGTCGTCACCGCGAACCAGTGGGTCCACTCCAGGAATCCTAACAGAACAATCAGGCCATGGACCCCGCAGGTGCCTCGGCTGCTGCTCAGAAGGAATTGTTGTACTTGCGGGAGAATCAGACACGCATAATATCGTTCATGAAATCCATGTAATCTCGGTTGTCTGCTTTATAAGCCTCTGACCCTGGGAATGCCTCCCAGCTCGCCAATCTCCAACAGGAGCTAGTTCGGCAGTGTGACACCCAGACTGACAAATTAAGTTATATGGCTTCAGTGGATGACCGTCTGCTCTCCCTTCAGTCTGCCGCCGCAGCCTCTACTCAAGTTCAGTCACGTAACCCTAATCCCTCTCCGCATCCTCCACCTCGTCTTTGTAAACCACCCCGGTATAATGGTGACCCCAAACTGTTTTGAGGTTTTTTTAATCAATGCCGCCTACATTTCGAATTATTGTCGCATCAATATCCCACCGATTGGGCAAAAGTGGCGATCGTGGTTTCATATTTGGAGGGCGAGACTCTGGCCTGGGTAAATCCTTTGCGGGAATGTGATGATCCCATTACCTCTCAATTGTCTACCTGGGGTGGAATAATGAGGCACTGGTCGGAGCATTCTGGCGTGGGTGTCGGGTCGAATTAAGGATCAATTGGCAGGTCAGGACACTCCAACCTCCCTGGAGGATTTGATCTCTTTGGCCACTCGTATTGACTTAAGATACCTTCACACTGAACAACTTTCCAACGAGAACGACAGCGATCCGTGACGTTGCAGTGTCCTGGATAGCGATCTCGTTGTGTTTGACACGCAGCAGCGATCAGGATCCTGCTGTGACATCGCTGGTCGTTGCTGAAAGTCCAGAACTTTATTTGGTCGTTAGGTCGGCGCGATTCCTCCTGTTTGACAGCAAAAGCAACGATGCCTGCAATGTTTTTTCATGGAGCAACGACCAGCGAGAATGATAAGTACGTCACTGGATCGCTCCTGCATCGTTCTGCTGTTGCCGTGTTTGACGTTTTCTAGCGACCTAAACAGCGACGCTGCAGCGATCTATATCGCTGTCTATATCGCTGCAGTGTCGCTAAATGTGACGGTACCTTTAGGCTTCCAGGAGCGCTCCTGGGAGTCCGTTCGGGGGAGGAGGTACTATCATCTGGTTTCCTCCATCAATAGATCTCTCAGCCCGTGATCTATGGTGTCCTCTTCTGTTCCCGCGCCTGAACCTATGCAGGTCAAGATGTCGGATCAGCGTCGGAAAGAGAGGGTTGCCCAAGGGCTTTGTTTTTTTGTGGTTGGGCCTCGCATTTACTCCGTTCCTGCCCCGTTCGGCTGGGAAACTCCTCCACCTAGGTCAGGTAGGAGAGGCCTCCCAGGGTGTGTGTGACTCCTCTCTAGCTTTAACTATGTCTGTCCAGATAACTTCTGTGAATGGATGCTTCTCTGAGTTGGCGTATTTGGATTTGGGCACGGCAGGCAACTTAATTAGTCTGGAGGTGCTCAAGAAGCACCGGATTCCGGTCAGGATTCTGAAGGAGCGACGTCTGATTTCCTTTGCAGATGGCAGGGCTTTACAAGAAACTGTCACGAAGGTTACAAAAGAGGTGGAGTTGGAGGTGGGGGCTCTGCATCACGAGATAATCACATTCTACGTCTTGCCCAATTTGTCCCATGCAATTCTTCTCGGGCTACCTTGGCTGAAGGCGCATGAGCCTATCCTGGACTGGCGCTTGGGGAACGTTCTTCGTTGGGGTCAGCACTGTCATGATCAATGCCTGTTATCAGTTTGCCCAGCCAAAATTTCTCGTTCCATCTTCTCTCTTGCTGGATTATCAGTCGCTTATTGGTTCTCCGCGGATGTCTTTTGCAAGAGGGAGGCGGAGAGTCTTCCCCCGCATCGGCCATATGGCTGCCCGATTAAACTTATTCCTGGCTCTCCGCCTCCCAGAGGTAGTATCTATCTGCTCTCTCCAGTTGAGTCCCAAGCAATGTCGGAGTATATTAATGAGAATCTGGCCAAAGGCTTTATCCACAAGTCTTTTTCTCCCACTGGCGCTGGATTCTTCTTTGTCAAAAAGAAAGATGGCTCACTTCATCCTTGCATTGACTACAGAGGGCTCAATGAAATTACCATCAAGAACAAGTACCCACTGCTGCTCATCCTGAGCTCTTTGATCACCTACGAAGAGCGAGACTCTTTACTGAGTGTGACCTGTGTGGGGCCTACAATATGGTCCGTATCCATGCTGGAGATGAGTGGAAGACCTCTTTCAATACACAGGATGGGCACTACGAATATCTGGTCATGCCCTTTTGTCTCTGCAATGCTCCTGCAGTGTTTCAGGAGTTTATAAATGACATCTTCCAGGATCTCTTGCATTCCTGCGTTGTGGTATACCTCAATGACATTCTTGTTTTTTCTCCTGATCTGCCTACCCATAGAATGAACGTTCGTAAAGTGTTACTTCGCTTGAGAGAGAACCCCGTCTCTATGCCAAGTACGTAAAGTGTATCTTCGAACAGACATCCCTGCCTTTTTTGGGGTACATCATCTCTGACTCCAGTTTAAAGCTGGATCCCGAGAAGGTGTCCGCCATCCTCAACTGGTTAAGGCCATCTAAAGATTCCTCGGTTTTGCAAACTATTACAGGCAGTTCATGCCCCACTTCTCCTCATTGACCATGCACCTCTCATCACTTATCCGCAAGGGAGCTGATCCCAGTGTTTGGTCTTCGGAGGGCGGGATGCCTTTCTGACTCTGAGGCAAGCCTTCGCACGAATGGCGGTACTTCATTGCCCAGACACTAATTGGCCATTCATTCTCAAGGTGGATACCTCTCTCAGAGGTCATTGTCCGGTCGTTTTATCACTTGTCGATTCTTCTCCAAGGCAGTTTCTACTTCGGAACGCAACTATTCCATTGGTGACAAAGAATTACTGGCCATCAAGTTAGCGTTGGAGGAGTGGCGATATCTTCTGGAGGGCGCGGTGCAACCCTTCATAATTTTCACCGACCACAAGACTCTGGCTAATATTCAGTCGACCCAAAGACTCAACCCTCGGCAAGCCCGGTGGTCCCTGTTTTTCATGCGTTTTGCTTTTGAGCTTCACTTCCGACCTGGTGAAAAGAACGTTAAGGCTGACACGCTGTCAAGGTCTTTCCAGTCAGCTGATATTGAAGAGTAACCATCCCACATTATTGATCCCTACAAAATCATCTCGGTGGCTCCCCTGAGGTTTGCTATCTTACCGCTGGGTAAGACATTAATCTCAGACAATGAAAGGGAGAGGATGCTGCACTGGGATCATTATTCTAAATTTGCCGGTCATGCTGGAATTAAGAAGACGCACTTCCTTATTTCTCGCCACTATTGGTGGCTGTCCCTGCGCCAGGATGTCAAAGAATTTTCAGCCTCCTGTCCTTCCTGCTCCAGGAACAAGATTCCGAGACAACTACCCTCTGGAGTCCTGCATCCTCTTCCCATGCCTTCGGTTCCCTGGCGGCATATTGCCATGGACTTTGTCACCGATCTTCCTCGCTCCATGGGTTGCTCAACTATTCTGGTGGTTGTGGATCGGTTTTCTAAGATGGCCCACTTTGTCCTGCTGCTTGGTTTGCCCTCAGCTCCCGAGTTGGCAAGAATTTTTATTCAACATATCTTCAAATTCCATGGTCTTCCGCAACACATCGTGTCAGATAGGGGAGTCCAATTTACCTCACGGTTTTGGAGAGCGCTCTGGAAACTTTTGAACGTGACTTTAGACTTCTCTTCAGCCTATCATCCCCAGTCCAACGGTCAGGTGGAGCGGATTAACCAGGTCTTGACCTCGTATCTGCGACATTTTTCTAATGCCCATCAGGTCGTTGGGTTGACCTCCTCCCTTGGGCCGAGTTTACCTATAACAATCACTCCGGTGAGTCTTCTACCAAGTCCCCGTTCTTCATCGTCTCTGGTCAACATCCCAACCTGCCTCTTCCGGTCTCCCCTGGTTCGGGTGTGCTGGATGCCGATTCCCTGTCCTTGGAATTCTCTAAGATTTGGGAGGAGACTAAGGATGTGCTTGAGAGGTCTTGCATTAGGATGAAAAAGCATGCTGACGAAAGGAGTTTGGATGCTTCTCCTTATAAACCGATAAGGTCTGTCTTTCATCCAAGTGCTGTATATATTCGAGTATAAGCCGAGATTTTCAGCCCAAAAAAATGGGCTGAAAGTGACCCTCTCGGCTTATACTCGAGTCATGGTCGGCGGGTGAGGGGGAGCGACGACGGTCACATACTCACCTGCTCTTGGCGCTCCTGACACGGTCCCTGCATGTCCCATGGTCTCCGGCCCCGGCAGCTTCTTCCCCTGTTCAACGGTCACGTGGTACCGCTCATTAAAGTAATGAATATGGACTCCACTCCCATAGGGGTGGAGCCGCATATTCATTACTGTAATGAGCGGCGCCAGTGACCGCTGAACAGAGGAAGAAGCTGCCGGCATCGGGAGCAGGTGAGTATTTCATATTTACCTTCCCTCGTTCCAAAGCCGCCCCGTCTTCCGCGTCCTCTGCACAGACTGTTCAGGTCAGAGGGCGCGATGACATATTAGTGTGCGCTCCGCCCTCTGCCTGAACAGTCAGTACGGAGAAACAGGACGCTGAGGAGCAGCGGGCAGCGACGAGAGGGGAGTATGTCATTTTTTTAATTGCAGCAGCAGCATTATATGTGGCACATTGTTATATGGAGCATCTATGGGGCCATAATGAACTGTATGGAGCATTATATGTGGCACATTGTTATATGGAGCATCTTATGGGGCCGTAATGAACTGTATGGAGGATTATATGTGGCACATTGTTATATGGAGTATCTTATGGGGCCATAATGAACTTTATGGAGCATTATATGTGGCACATTGTTATATGGAGCATCTATGGGGCCATAATGAACTGCATGGAGCATTATACGTGGCACATTTTTATACGGAACATCTTATGGGGCCATAATGAACTGCATGGAGCATTATATGGGGCACATTGTTATATGGAGCATCTATGGGGCCATAATGAACTGTATGGAGCATTATATGTGGCACATTGTTATATGGAGCATCTATGGGGCCATAATGAACTGCATGGAGCATTATATGTGGCACATTGTTATATGGAGCATCTATGGGGCCATAATGAACTGCATGGAGCATTATATGTGGCACATTGTTATATGGAGCATCTATGGGGCCATAATGAACTGTATGGAGCATTATATGTGGCACATTGTTATATGGAGCATCTTATGGGACTATAATGAACTGTATGGAGCATTATATGTGGCACATTGTTATATGGAACATATTATGGGGCCATAATGAACTGTATGGAGCATTATATGGGGCACATTTTTATATGGAGCATCTTATGGGGCTATAACCAGCATTTGTGCAGCATTATATGGGCCAAATATCACTATGGAGCATCTTATGGGGCCATAATCAGCATTTGTGCAGCATTATATGGGGCGTATTTTGATTGGAGCATTTTATGGGGCCCATCATGAACTGTATGGAGCATTATATGGGGCTCCTGATTCAATATGATATTCAAAAACACTTAACCTACTGATGTCTCAATTAATTTTACTTTTATTGGTATCTATTTTTATTTTTGACATTTGCCGGTAGCTGCTGCATTTTCCACCCTAGGCTTATACTCGAGTCAATAAGTTTTCCCAGTTTTTTGTTGCAAAATTAGGGGGGGTCGGCTTATACTCGAGTCGGCTTATACTCGTATATCTGTCTTAAGATTCCCTCCTATAAATTGAGTCCTCGCTATATTGGTCCCTTTGAGATCCTGGCTCGAGTCAATGATGTAGCCTATAAGTTGAAGTTGCCTGCCTCGCTGCGTATCTCCAACTCCTTCCATGTGTCTCTCCTTAAACCTGTGGTCCTTAACCACCATCATTCTTCTGTTGGTTCTTTTCCGCCACCTGTTAGCACTGATAATATTTTTGAAGTAAGAGATATACTAGCCAGGAGAAAGGTTAGGGGGGAGAACCTTCTTCTTGATTGATTGGAAGTGGGATGGGCCTGAGGAGAAGTAATGGGAACCAAGGGAGAACATCAACGCTCCTTGTATCTTGAAGAAATTTCTTTTCAGCCTTAAGAAAGGGGGATGTAAGGGAGGGGGTACTATTAAGGCGCACGGAGATACTCACCTTGCTTCCCGGGTCCCTCGCCACGTCCCGTCTCCTCTTCCGAGTCCTCAGCCACGCTGTGGATCTCGTTCCCCGTGCATGCGCGCTAGGCCGCTTAGATTGTGGTCGTGTGCACTCCCGGATTCTTTATGATGCCGGGTTGTACTGACCCGGAAGCGCTTTCCTGCCTGGGCAGGTGCCTCCGGGTATATCAGGTCGCTTCCTGCTAGAGGAAGCAACTGATTGTTATTGTGCCTTTTCGTGCTCCCTCCAGGTACACTTTGGTTTCTGTACATCAGGTCCCTGTACGCTTCCTGTGTGTTTGTGTGCTCTGCTCTGTCCCTGTACGCTTCCAGTGTGTGTGTGCTCTGCTCAATCCCTGTACACTTCCAGTGCGTGCCCTGCTCCATCCCTGTACGCTTCCAGTGCATGTGTGTTCTGCTCAGTCGCTGTACGCTTCCAGTGCATGCTCTACTCTTTCCCTGTACACTTCCAGTGCGTGCTTGTTCTGCTCAGTCCCTGTACGCTTCCAGTGCGTGCTGTGCTCCCTCCGTGTACGCTTTCAGTGCGTGCTCAGCTCTGCTCAGTCCCAGTATTCCTCCAGTGTGTGCTCTGCTCCGTCCAGGATCCGGTACCCTCTGTGTGAACCCTGCCATGTCCTGAGTTCCGGGGTTTCTCAGTGGCTGTCTAGTCCTCGGTGAGTACCCTGATTCTCCTCATTATCCTCGAGCCACCCCTCTGGCACAAGCTATCGTGATGTATCTCCCTCCTAGGCTTATCCCTAATGGTCCCTGAATAGGGGTGGGTTCCACCTGGTCAGCTCGCCTGGGAACGGTCGTCACCGCGGTCCAGTGGGTCCACTCCAGGAATCATAACAGCTTCTTACAGAGAAACTCCTAGCTGTGTGTCTCAGGTCTTTGTCATGCTGGAAGACTCAGCCATGACCCATCTTCAATGATCTTACTCATGGAACAAGGTTGTTGGCCAAAATCTTGCGATACATGACCACATTCATCCTCCCTTCAATACAGTGCAGTCGTTCTGTCCTTTGCAGAAAAGGAACCGCAAAGTATGATATTTTCCCCATCATGGTTGGGACGGTGTTCTTGGGGTTGTACTCATTCTTCTTCTTCCTCTAAACAAGGAGAGTGGAGTTGATAACAAAAAGTTCTATTTTGGACTCCTCTGACTTTGTGCGCCCTGCAGGATTTTAATCCATGGCGGCATAGTGTGTTACTAACGGTAATGTTTGAGACTGTGGTCCCAGCTGTCTTCAGGTCATTGATCAGGTCCTCCCGTGTAGTTCTGGGTTGATTCCTTACCTTTCTCACAATCATCCTTACCCCATGAGGTGATATCTTGCATGGAGCCCCAGACCGAAGAAGATTGTGTTTCTTCCATTTTCTAGTAATTGTGCTAACAGTTGTTGCCTACTCACCAAGCTGCTTGCTAACTGTCCTGTAGCCCATCCCAGCCTTGTGCAGGTCTACAATTTTGTTCTTGGTGTCCTTAGACAGCTCTTTGGTCATGGCCATGGTGGAGAGGTTGGAGTGTGATGACAGGTGTCTCTTAGGCTGCTTTCACACATCAGTTTTTTGCCATCAGGCTCAATCTGCTTGCTCGACAGATCCGCCGTAAATTGTGAAAAACTGATGCGAAGGATCCGTATTTCCTTCGGATATGACTAGCGGATCCGGCAAAAAAACAGATCCGTTGCATCAGTTTTTCATCAGTTTCTTCCATTTTTTTTATCCGTTTTACGACAGATCCATTTTTTTAAAGGGAGGCTCCGAAATGTTATTGGCTACTGAAAACCTATACTGTATATGCAGTGTTTCTATAGCCCATCTTTGACAGGTTGTAGAGCAAGTGGTGAAGATGGAAGGCGTGGTCCTGCACAATTTCGTAATATGCAAGGAACAGATTGCCATTGATGACCACTTTGAAGAAACCACCTTGACCATAACATTACTTTTAGAAGTTCTGTGTCAGTTTCCAGAATGAGGGACAAATTTGCTGAATACTTTATTTCACCTCAAGGAAGAGTACACTGGCAGGATGAGATAGTTTGAAAAATGTGTCTTGGACCTTGTTACTTAAAGTATTGGACTTTGTTTTACCCGAAGTATTGTACCTGATTGGGTTTTACCCGAAGTATTGTACCTGTTTTACCCAACGTATTACGATACGATACGATACAATACACTTTATTGGTCCTGGGGGAAATTATGGTATTACAGCAACAATACAAACAGCAGTACATAAAATATTAGGACACAAATCTTGCACAAGTATACCAACAGTACATTATTATTATTAACTTATATAGCACCATTGATTCCATGGTGCTGTACATGAGAAGGGGTTACATACAAGTTACAAATATCACATACAGTAAACAAACTAACAATGACGGACTGATACAGAGGGGCGAGGACCCTGCCTGTTATGTTTGCTAATGACAGGTGTTATGAAGGCAATCCAGAAACACAGTGTGCTTAGCGATCAGAGCGCACACAGTGATCTGACAAATACCCAAAAATACAAGAACGAGCTCTGAGACGTGGAAACTCTGTAGACTGCACACCTGATCCTATCCTAAACACAACTAAAAGCGGCTGTGGATTGCGCCTAACAACTACCTAGGCAACTCGGCACAGCCTAAGAAACTAGCTAGCCTGAAGATAGAAAAATAGGCCTGACTTGCCCCAGAGAAATTCCCCAAAGGAAAAGGCAGCCCCCCACATATAATGACTGTGAGTAAGAAGAAAAGACAAAACGTAGGGATGAAATAGATTCAGCAAAGTGGGGCCCGATATTCTAGGACAGAGCGAGGACAGTAAAGCGAACTTTGCAGTCTACAAAAAACCCTAAAGCAAAACCACGCAAAGGGGGCAAAAAAAACCCACCGTGCTGAACTAACGGCACGGCGGTACACCCTTTGCGTCTCAGAGCTTCCAGCAAAACAAAAGACAAGCTGGACAGAAAAAAAGCAACAAAAAAACCAAAAAGCACTTAGCTATACAGAGCAGCAGGTCACAGGAACAATCAGGAGAAGCTCAGATCCAACACTGAAACATTGACAAGGAGCAAGGATAGCAGCATCAGGCGGAGTTAAGTAATGAAGCAGTTAACGAGTTCACCAGAACACCTGAGGGAGGAAGCTCAGAAGCTGCAGTACCACTTGTGACCACAGGAGTGAATTCAGCCACAGAATTCACAACAGTACCCCCCCCTTGAGGAGGGGTCACCGAACCCTCACCAGAGCCCCCAGGCCGACCAGGATGAGCCGCATGAAAGGCACGAACAAGATCGGAAGCATGAACATCAGAGGCAAAAACCCAGGAATTATCTTCCTGAGCATAACCCTTCCATTTAACCAGATACTGGAGTTTCCGTCTAGAAACACGAGAATCCAAAATCTTCTCCACAATATACTCCAATTCCCCCTCCACCAAAACCGGGGCAGGAGGCTCAACAGATGGAACCATAGATGTCACGTATCTCCGCAACAACGACCTATGGAATACATTATGTATGGAAAAGGAGTCTGGGAGGGTCAAACGAAAAGACACAGGATTGAGAACCTCAGAAATCCTATACGGACCAATAAAACGAGGTTTAAATTTAGGAGAGGAAACCTTCATAGGAATATGACGAGAAGATAACCAAACCAGATCCCCAACACGAAGTCGGGGACCCACACGGCGTCTGCGATTAGCGAAAAGTTGAGCTTTCTCCTGGGACAAGATCAAATTGTCCACTACCTGAGTCCAGATCTGCTGCAACCTATCCACCACAGAATCCACACCAGGACAGTCCGAAGACTCAACCTGTCCTGAAGAGAAACGAGGATGGAACCCAGAATTGCAAAAAAATGGAGAAACCAAGGTAGCCGAGCTGGCCCGATTATTAAGGGCGAACTCAGCCAACGGCAAAAAGGACACCCAATCATCCTGGTCTGCAGAAACAAAACATCTCAGATATGTTTCCAAGGTCTGATTGGTTCGTTCGGTCTGGCCATTAGTCTGAGGATGGAAAGCCGAGGAAAAGGATAGGTCAATGCCCATCCTACCACAAAAGGCTCGCCAAAACCTTGAAACAAACTGGGAACCTCTGTCAGAAACAATATTCTCAGGAATGCCATGCAACCGAACCACATGCTGAAAGAACAAAGGTACCAAATCAGAGGAGGAAGGCAATTTAGCCAAGGGCACCAGATGGACCATTTTAGAAAAGCGATCACAGACCACCCAAATGACTGACATCTTTTGAGAAACGGGAAGGTCAGAAATGAAATCCATCGAAATATGTGTCCAAGGCCTCTTTGGGACCGGCAAGGGCAAAAGCAACCCACTGGCACGAGAACAGCAGGGCTTAGCCCTAGCACAAATCCCACAGGACTGCACAAAAGTACGTACATCCCGTGACAGAGATGGCCACCAGAAGGATCTAGCCACTAACTCTCTGGTACCAAAGATTCCAGGATGACCAGCCAACACCGAACAATGAAGTTCAGAGATAAGTTTATTAGTCCACCTATCAGGGACGAACAGTTTCTCTGCTGGACAACGATCAGGTTTATTCGCCTGAAATTTTTGCAGCACCCGCCGCAAATCAGGGGAGATGGCAGACACAATGACTCCTTCCTTGAGGATACCCGCTGGCTCAGATAAACCCGGAGAGTCGGGCACAAAACTCCTAGACAGAGCATCCGCCTTCACATTTTTAGAGCCCGGAAGGTACGAAATCACAAAGTCGAAGCGGGCAAAAAATAACGACCAACGGGCCTGTCTAGGATTCAAGCGCTTGGCAGACTCGAGATAAGTCAAGTTCTTATGATCAGTCAATACCACCACGCGATGCTTAGCTCCTTCAAGCCAATGACGCCACTCCTCGAATGCCCACTTCATGGCCAGCAACTCTCGATTGCCCACATCATAATTACGCTCAGCGGGCGAAAACTTCCTGGAAAAGAAAGCACATGGTTTCATCACTGAGCAATCAGAACCTCTCTGTGACAAAACCGCCCCTGCTCCAATCTCAGAAGCATCAACCTCGACCTGGAACGGAAGAGAAACATCTGGCTGACACAACACAGGGGCAGAACAAAAACGACGCTTCAACTCCTGAAAAGCTTCCACAGCAGCAGAAGACCAATTAACCAAATCAGCACCTTTCTTGGTCAAATCGGTCAATGGTTTGGCAATGCTAGAAAAATTACAGATGAAGCGACGATAAAAATTAGCAAAGCCCAGGAACTTTTGCAGACTTTTCAGAGATGTCGGCTGAATCCAATCCTGGATGGCTTGGACCTTAACTGGATCCATCTCGATAGTAGAAGGGGTAAAGATGAACCCCAAAAATGAAACTTTCTGCACACCGAAGAGACACTTTGATCCCTTCACAAACAAAGAGTTAGCACGCAGGACCTGAAAAACCATTCTGACCTGCTTCACATGAGACTCCCAATCATCTGAGAAGATCAAAATGTCATCCAAGTAAACAATCAGGAATTTATCCAGATACTCACGGAAGTTGTCATGCATAAAAGACTGAAACACAGATGGAGCATTGGCAAGTCCGAACGGCATCACTAGATACTCAAAATGACCCTCGGGCGTATTGAATGCAGTTTTCCATTCATCTCCTTGCCTGATTCTCACCAGATTATACGCACCACGAAGATCTATCTTAGTGAACCAACTAGCCCCCTTAATCCGAGCAAACAAGTCAGATAACAATGGCAAGGGATACTGAAATTTAACAGTGATCTTATTAAGAAGGCGGTAATCAATACACGGTCTCAGCGAACCATCCTTCTTGGCTACAAAGAAGAACCCTGCTCCCAGTGGTGATTTCGATGGGCGAATATGTCCCTTCTCCAGGGATTCCTTCACATAACTGCGCATAGCGGCGTGTTCGGGCACGGATAAATTAAATAATCGACCTTTAGGGAATTTACTACCAGGAATCAAATTGATAGCACAATCACAATCCCTATGCGGAGGTAGAGCATCGGACTTGGGCTCTTCAAATACATCCTGATAATCAGACAAGAACTCTGGGACCTCAGAAGGGGTGGATGACGAAATTGACAAAAATGGAACATCACCATGTACCCCCTGACAACCCCAGCTGGATACCGACATGGAATTCCAATCCAATACTGGATTATGGGTTTGTAGCCATGGCAACCCCAACACGACCACATCATGCAGATTATGCAACACCAGAAAGCGAATAACTTCCTGATGTGCAGGAGCCATGCACATGGTCAGCTGGGCCCAGTATTGAGGTTTATTCTTGGCCAAAGGTGTAGCATCAATTCCTCTCAATGGAATAGGACACCGCAAAGGCTCCAAGAAAAACCCACAACGTTTAGCATAATCCAAATCCATCAGATTCAGGGCAGCGCCCGAATCCACAAACGCCATGACAGAAAACGACGACAAAGAGCATATCAAGGTAATGGACAGAAGGAATTTGGACTGTACAGTACCAATGACGGCAGACCTAGCGGACCGCCTAGTGCGCTTAGGACAATCAGAAATAGCATGAGTGGAATCACCACAGTAGAAACACAGACCATTCAGACGTCTGTATTCCTGCCGTTCAACTCTAGTCATAGTCCTATCGCACTGCATAGGCTCAGGTTTAACCTCAGGCAGTACCGCCAAATGGTGCACAGATTTACGCTCGCGCAAGCGTCGACCGATCTGAATGGCCAAAGACAAAGACTCATTCAAACCAGCAGGCATAGGAAATCCCACCATGACATCCTTAAGAGCCTCAGAGAGACCCTTTCTGAACAAAGCTGCCAGCGCAGATTCATTCCACTGAGTGAGTACTGACCATTTCCTAAATTTCTGACAATATACTTCTATATCATCCTGACCCTGGCACAAAGCCAGCAAATTTTTCTCAGCCTGATCCACTGAATTAGGCTCATCGTACAGCAATCCGAGCGCCAGGAAAAACGCATCGACACTACTCAATGCAGGGTCTCCTGGCGCAAGAGAAAATGCCCAGTCTTGAGGGTCGCCGCGCAAAAAAGAAATAATAATCAAAACCTGTTGAATAGGATTACCAGAAGAATGAGGTTTCAAGGCCAGAAATAGCTTACAATTATTTTTGAAACTTAGAAACTTAGTTCTATCTCCAAAAAACAAATCAGGAATAGGAATTCTTGGTTCTAACATAGATTTCTGATCAATAGTATCTTGAATTTTTTGTACATTTATAACGAGATTATCCATTGAAGAGCACAGACCCTGAATATCCATGTCCACACCTGTGTCCAGAATCACCCAAATGTCTAGGGGAAAAAAAAAAAAAGTGAACACAGAGCAGAAAAAAAAAAAAAAAAATGATGTCAGAACTTTTTCTTTCCCTCTATTGAGAATCATTAGTTTGGCTCCTTGTACTGTTATGTTTGCTAATGACAGGTGTTATGAAGGCAATCCAGAAACACAGTGTGCTTAGCGATCAGAGCGCACACAGTGATCTGACAAATACCCAAAAATACAAGAACGAGCTCTGAGACGTGGAAACTCTGTAGACTGCACACCTGATCCTATCCTAAACACAACTAAAAGCGGCTGTGGATTGCGCCTAACAACTACCTAGGCAACTCGGCACAGCCTAAGAAACTAGCTAGCCTGAAGATAGAAAAATAGGCCTGACTTGCCCCAGAGAAATTCCCCAAAGGAAAAGGCAGCCCCCCACATATAATGACTGTGAGTAAGAAGAAAAGACAAAACGTAGGGATGAAATAGATTCAGCAAAGTGGGGCCCGATATTCTAGGACAGAGCGAGGACAGTAAAGCGAACTTTGCAGTCTACAAAAAACCCTAAAGCAAAACCACGCAAAGGGGGCAAAAAAAACCCACCGTGCCGAACTAACGGCACGGCGGTACACCCTTTGCGTCTCAGAGCTTCCAGCAAAACAAAAGACAAGCTGGACAGAAAAAAAGCAACAAAAAAAACAAAAAGCACTTAGCTATACAGAGCAGCAGGTCACAGGAACAATCAGGAGAAGCTCAGATCCAACACTGAAACATTGACAAGGAGCAAGGATAGCAGCATCAGGCGGAGTTAAGTAATGAAGCAGTTAACGAGCTCACCAGAACACCTGAGGGAGGAAGCTCAGAAGCTGCAGTACCACTTGTGACCACAGGAGTGAATTCAGCCACAGAATTCACAACACCTGCCCTTGCGGGCTGACATTCTACAGGATTATGGGGAAGGAGACAGTAGGTTGAGGGTTGCAGGAGCTCCGGTGTTGGTGAGGCGGTAGCTCCGGTGTTGGTGAGGCGGTAGCTCCGGTGTTTGTGAGGCAGTAGCTCCGGTGTTGGTGAGGCGGTAGCTCCGGTGTTGGTGAGGCAGCAGCGGTGTCAGTGCAGGCTGTAGGCTTTCCTGAAGATATGAGTTTTCAGGTTCCGTCTGAAGGATCCGACTGTGGTTGATAGTCGGACGTGTTGGGGCAGAGAGTTCCAGAGGATGGGGGATATTCGGGAGAAGTCTTGGAGGCGATTGGATGAGGAGCGAATAAGTGTGGAGGAGAGAAGGAGGTCTTGGGAGGACCGGAGATCACGTGAGGGAAGATATCGAGAGATTAGTTCAGAGATATATGGAGGAGACAGGTTGTGGATGGCTTTGTAGGTCAGTATTAGCAATTTGAACTGGATACGCTGAGGGAATGGGAGCCAGTGAAGAGATTTGCAGAGGGGGGAAGCGGAGGAGTAGCGAGGAGAGAGATGGATTAGTCGGGAAGCAGAGTTAAGGATGGACTGGAGAGGTGCAAGGGTGTTAGCAGGGAGGCCACAGAAAAGGATGTTGCAGTAGTCAAGGCGGGAAATGATGAGGGCGTGCACAAGCATTTTAGTAGATTGGGGGTTGAGGAAAGGACGGATCCTGGAGATATTTTTTGAGCTGGAGGCGAAAGGAGGTGGAAAGAGCTTGGATGTGTGGTTTGAAGGACAGGGCAGAGTCGAAGGTTACTCCGAGGCAGCGGACTTCGGGTACAGGGGAAAGCATGATGTCATTGTCTGCGATAGATAGGTCAAGTAAGGAAGATTTGTGGGATGGAGGAAAGATGATGAGTTCAGATTTGTCCACATTGAGTTTGAGGAAGTGAGAGGAGAAGAAGGAGGATATGGCTGATAGGCACTCTGGGATTCTGGACAGCAGAGCGGTGACGTCTGGGCCAGAGAGGTAGATCTGAGTGTCGTCAGCATAGAGGTGGTACTGGAATCCATGGGACTTTATGAGTTGTCCCAAGCCAAGTGTATAGATTGAGAAGAGTAGGGGTCCTAGAACAGAGCCTTGGGGGACTCCAACAGAGAGAGGGTGGGATGAGGAGGTAGTATGGGAGTGGGAGACGCTGAATGTGCGGTTGGAAAGGTACAAGGCGATCCAGGATAGGGCGAGGTCTTTGATGCCAAAGGAGGAGAGCATCTGCAGTAGGAGGCAGTGGTCAACTGTGTCGAAAGCAGAGGACAGGTCTAGAAGGAGGAGTACAGAGTATTGTCCAGTAGCTTTGGCGGTAAGTAGGTCGTTAGTGATTTTGGTCAGGGCAGTCTCAGTTGAGTGATGGGGGCGGAAACCAGATTGTAGATTGTCGTACAACAAGTTAGAT